>NC_140595.1:568578010-569198635 GCF_964204655.1 Triturus cristatus
ATAAGTGAAACAACAATGTCGAACAACAAAATCTGGCAAATCAAACAATTGATATCTTGTAAAAGCCAATACACAATCTATATAATAGAATGCCCGTGTAAACTAAAATACGTGGGAAGCACCATATGTGACTTAAAGAAAAGAATTCTTGAACATCCACGAGCCACGAAAAACAAAGACAAAAATAATGCAGTGGCTAAACATATGGAACTATACCACAACAGCAATTGGAAATCCTTGAAATTCTATGGGATAGAAAGAATACCCATTAAAGCACGAGGAGGAAATCGGGAGAAATTACTGCGACAGAAAGAATCACGTCATATCATAAACTTCAGAAGCATGACACCGTATGGCTTAAACCAGTCTGAAGAGTTATATATACACCTTTAATAAACTGAGAATCAATACAGCAGTAATGAAACAATGAATTAAACCCTAGAAATACAAAATAATTATGATGGGGCATGAGAAACAGATCAAAGAACTTGGCAGGACTGTCTATCCCATCGGTTTTGTCTCTTAACTTTTGACAGTTGAATAAAATAATACAATAATGTAAAATTGAAAAAAATATAACATAAGGGTTACTAGTAACCGGAAGGATCAGGATATGCCCACTGGAGGGTGGAACCTTTTGAAAGGAATAAAATGTTGAAAAATAGTGGCCTAAAATGTGGACCCCAATGAATGTCAATGAGAGACACTATTATGGGAAATGACACTGTGTCTCGCTCAGAAAGCGAAAAATAATATAATCTGTATTTTTGAATTCAATGTAATTGTGGTCCATCGTACATAATAATCAATTACTTTGTGTAAAATAATCATTGAAATGTATGGAAAAACAATCATTAATTATTAAGCTCTTTAGCCTACTCTTGGAAAATGAGTAAATTGTAAGGGGACTACATCTCCCAGGAGTCTGTAGGTAAACACCCTAGTACTCACAGGAAATTAGGTCATAGCATTTCCTTGAAACGTATGTTTAAAACGTAAAGGTTTCTGTAAAACAAACAACCGTGATCAAGTTAACGGAGGTTAACGAAACGCGTTGGTTGCATCTTTGTGGACCGAGAATGATTGAAGAATAAATTAAGTATTGGGGGGTGCTAGCGAACCCGGAGCAAGATGGCTGCGCCGTAGTGCAGCTCTGCTGGTCGAGCAGAATATCCGCCTAATATCCGCGCACATCGGCGCCTTCCGTGGCCATTGATGGCTGCTGAATGACTCTAATAAGCCCCAGATCGTGGGGGTGAAGCGACTGAAGCGCTCCGCTCTCTCTATAGCCTGCAACCGTCGCGAGTGCTGGTGACCCATGCTGTGAAGAAGATGGCGGCTGTGTGAGGAATCGGCTGGCAGCCTGCCTGCGAAACATCCTGCGCTGGTTCCTAGTGAGTGGCGTGCAGTGGAGTCTGCTCGCCGGAGTTCGTTGGCGGCTCTCTGGGGCCGCGGGGTGTCTGCCGCATCCCGCCTTGTGACGGTTAGTGGCCCTGGTGGTGTCGCTCCTGCGGCTGGACCAGTTGGCTGGTGGCCTGCTGCCGGGATCGGAGACCACCTCGGGCCTCAGCGACGGACGCTGCGGTGGCGCCCGCGACCTGGGTGCAGTGCTGAGCCTTCTCGGACCTTGTGGTGCTCTGGGGAGGCGAGGCGCTGGCTGAGGAGAGTTGTCGGGAGCTGCCTGCATCGGAGGGACGGCGCTGATCTCCGGACCTAGCACGCTGGAAATTCCGGCTGTAACTGACGAGGCCTGGCCGGGCCGGAGGAATCTGCGGTGGAATCGGCCCCCGGCGGCGTCCTTGATCAGTGAGGCCGGCTGGGCGCGGGTGAGTGAGCGCTGATTGAGGGCATCTGGGACGCGCTACTCCTGTGGTGTGGTGGCGGGCTGTGTGGCCTGACAGGGCCCTTCTGGATACTGACGCTGGGGACATTTTGGAGGCACCTGACTGGCGGGGAACCCGGCTCTGTTCCGATCTGTGGCCCTGCTGTGGTAATTGGCCATTACCTGCTCCCTGATCGGGCTGGGCAACCCCGGCTTGGATTGAGGTTGGATGGGTCGGGCGTCATTAAGCCCGGTGTGGCCTGCTCTCTTGATCCGCCCCCGTGCAGAATATAGAGGTGGGTGAGGAAGTCGACAATAACTCCCCCTCTCTTAAAGAGGGACGCCGCAGGCATGGGCCGCTCAGACAAGCAGCAGAGTAAACTACAGTTCGCGGCTAAAACAAGCGCTACGGCTCCTGCAACTACTGCCCCTACCTCGGATCCGGAGCTGGAGCAGGGTCCACCCACGCGACTGGAGCAAATGATGCCAATGCAGCAAAGCCTTCACACTATAGATGCGAAAATCAATGGTCTCAACATCCGCATGGATAGTATGGCCTTGCGACTTGACAAACATGGTGCGCGGCTCAAGGAGGCGGAGACCCGCATCTCAGCGGCGGAGAACCGCATGGAGGCGGTGGGTACCTCCTGCGCTTCTATGGAGAAAGTGCTAGAAGTAATAAAGGCCAGAAATGAGGATTTTGAAGCGCGGTCCCGTAGGAACAACCTACGCATAACTGGGGTGGCGGAATCTACCAACACTGGCCCCATGGAACTGTATGTGGAGTCGCTGCTCACGGCGCTGCTGGGTGCTGAACACTTCTCTAAGGTGTTTATTGTAGAGCGCGCTCATCGCTCCCTGGCTCCTAGGCCTGCCCTGGTGCCCAGCCAAGACCTATCATTGCCAGGCTCCTCAATTATAGAGATAGGGATGTGGCTCTCCGCCTGGCCATGGAGAAAGGGAAGCTTGAGTATCAGGGAATGAAAATAGAACTGTTCCCGGACTTCACCGTGGCGGTGCAGCAGGCTCGCCGTGAATTTCAAGCTGTGAAAAAAAAGCTGCAATCCCTAAAAATCCCATATGCCATGCTCTACCCAGCCCGTCTGCAGATACAACACGAAGGAAAGGCGCGCATCTTTACGGCCCCAAAAGAGGCACTACTATACGCCCGTCGGTTGGAGCGGCAAGAGCCGACTGGCAGAAGCGATAGACATTCAGACTCGGAGGACTGAACAAGGGGCGCTGGGGTGTCTGAGGTTCTTCTTACCGCTCTGCTGATCTATGGTTCCTTACTGTATGTGTTAACTGTTATGCTAATGCCATTTATATGTCAAAGGATTGGTGGGGGTATCCTCAGGGTGGTGATGGGGGACACACCTGGGAGGCTCTCCTGCGCCTATTGGTTTTGCCAGGTACCCTTGGCCATGTTATACACACTCCTTCTTTTTATTTCTGTCAAAGTCACAGGATGGCTGCCGCTCTTCTTCCTGCTCGACCCACCCTGCTTAAGCGGGGGGCCAAGAGCTGCTAGTGACCCCTGGCATGGGAACTCCCCGCACGGTTTTGGGTACTTGTAGCTGCCAGGTTGGCGCCACTGTTGGGGCACTGCTGTTTCTCGCTCTTTGTTCCTTATGGGTTAGGAGATTGAAATTGCCCTATTTTTGTTTGGTTTACACAAGGGAAAATGTGCGACAGCGGTTGCTGGTCGCAGTGGGGGGATGGGGTGGTTGGGGATATATGCTTCAATATGTTGTCGAGATGCAGATTCATAGGATACATGTTACATGGTGCTGCAGCTGCGGCTGCTGTTTAGCTGCGTTTCTATGTCTTGAAATATGCTACTGTGGTAATTAGCAACAGGTCCACCCTTAATTGTCTGAGCTGGAATGTTCGGGGGCTAAATAATGCTAGGAAGGTCCGGCAGGTGCTCGCCTATTTGGACAGGCATAATGTGCAGATCGCATTGCTGCAGGAGATGCATCTCACGCAGCAATCTGCGCAGAAGATTGCAGCCCGGTGGGCGGGGGAGAGGCTGGCTGCGTCCTACTCCTCGTATGCTCGGGGGGGTTATGATTTTGGTCAAGAAAAATGTTCCCTTTGTGCCTCAACAGGTGGATGCTGATGCAGAAGGCCGGTAAATCATAGCTCAGGGCACGCTTTATAATATGCCTTTGACTATTGTTAATATTTACAGTCCAAACACAGATGACCCCGGGTTCTTTGATGCTTTCTGGAGTAAGCTTTCCAGTATATCGTGTGCAACTATTCTATGTGGTGGGGACTTCAATGCGGTGCTAGACCCTGCGCTGGATAGAAAAACCACAGTGGTCTATCCGTCTCGGAGAGCCCCCGGTGCAGTACGGGAGGGAATGAGATCATTGGGGCTGATCGACATCTGGCGGCAGCGACACCCTCAGGCCATGGAGGGAACATGTCACTCGTATGCACGACAGGCCTGGTCCCGCATAGACTATTGGCTGGGGACACCGGAGGTTTGTAATTGGGTGGTGCCGATAAGGCATTTGCCTAGAACCCTGTCTGATCATTACCCAGTGGCGCTGGATATGGTGGTGCCCGCGTGGGTCCCGCCCCCCTTCCAGTGATGTTTGCAATCCTCCTCTCTATTAGACCCGGTGTTCAAGGAAGGGATTTGAAAGGCTATAACAGATTACTTCGCAGTAAATACGGGATCGGTTATGACAATGGCAACGCTATGGGAGGCCTTTAAAGTGACCATCCGGGGGGAATGTATCGGTCTGCAGGCTGGTGTCTTGAAATCTCTCAGTCGCACTATGGGGACACTGGAGAGGGAACTGCGGGACCTGGAGCGTTCCTATAGTGACAGACCTAGCCCGGCTGTCCTGGCGCACATAAAAGAAAAAATTACAACGTATAATGACACTGCAGAACAGGAGATTAAGCATCTCTCCCGGCGCAGTAAGGCGCGATATTATGGAGAGGGAGGATGGCCGGGGAGGTCGCTAGCTTCTCGCATCCTTGATCCGCACAGTAGGGTGCATGTCGTACAGGGAATTCAGGTAGATGGGGAGGTCCGGCATGATGCTGACGGTATTCTGAAGGCATTTACTGACTATTACACGGACATGTATGGCTGCCGCCCTACGGCTGGGCCGGATGAGCTAGACCAGTATTTAGATGATATCGCACTGGTGTGGTTGTCACGTAGACAGCAAGAATTCTTAATGCACCCTCTAACACTTGGAGAACTACATGATGCTATCAGGGCGCTCCCTGGGGGTAAGGCGGCGGGCTCTGATGGGCTGCCGGACGAATTTTACAAAGAATACGCTGAACAATTGGCACCATGCCTGCTGCAGCTATATGAAGAGGCGTATGAGACCCAGTGTTTACCGCCGACGCTTCGGGAGGCATTAGTGGTCGCTCTTCTGAAGCCTGATAAGCCACCTGATCAATGCGATTCGTACCGCCCATTGTCGCTAATAAATACTGACGTCAAAATACTGGCGAAGGTGTTGGCCGCGAGGCTCCAGTTCTTACTTCCGGTTATGGTTCTCCCGGACCAATCGGGGTTCGTTCCTGCTCGATCTACATCCCATAATCTTCGCACTATCTTTGCGGTTATGCATGTATTGACCCCTGCGCTCCCGGCGGTGGCGGTGCTACTTGACGCTACCAAAGCGTTTGATTCTATAGCCTGGTCCTATATGCTGGCTGTCCTTCATCGTATGGGGGTCCCGTTTGTATTTACGAACTGGATTCGGTTGCTGTATACTAAACCGGAGGCCAGAGTGCGAATTAATGGTCATCTCTCTGGCAAATTTGCGACTCACCGGG
Source organism: Triturus cristatus (assembly GCF_964204655.1). NCBI lineage: Eukaryota > Metazoa > Chordata > Amphibia > Caudata > Salamandridae > Triturus > Triturus cristatus. The sequence goes on from NC_140595.1 coordinate 568,583,649, forward strand.
GTACGCGACAGGGCTGCCCGTTGTCGCCCCTGCTGTTTGCGCTTGTGCTGGAGCCTCTGGCTTGCATTGTGTGACAGCGGCATGCCGCGTCGGCATTGCGCTTCCTGCAGCGGCCGCTGACTGTTTCCATGTATGCGGATGACATGGTGCTGTAGGTGCGTGAGCCGGCGCGGTATCTGGCGCCGCTTATTCGTGAGTATGTTCGTTTTGAGCGTTTCTCTGGCCTGGGGATCAACTGGTCCAAGTCCACTGTGTTGTCTCTCACTGATGGCACCCGGCCCTTTGATATGGAATACCCGTTGGTGTGGGGGTTGGAGGCTATTAAGTACTTCGGGATATGGCTACATAGGGATTCTCAAAGAGTCGTACAAGCAAATTTTGGCATAGCGATTACCAGATTGGAGGAACAGGTGACTCATTGGATTAAGCTGCCATTCTCCTTTGCTGATCGCATAGCCTTGATGAAAATGGTAGTGCTCCCACGCTTTCTATATTATTTTTGTAACATCCCCATGCAGCTTAACAAGTCCTTTTTTGACACCCTCCGCTCCCTCCTGGTCACACCAGCGTGGGGAGGGAAGAAGCCCCGACTTCGCTGGGAAACTCTCTCCTTACCATACGCCCAAGGTGGCTTTGCAGCGCCGGATATCTATCTCTATTACCTCTGTGCCCAGGCACAATACGCCTATTATTGGCAACATGACCCTGCATTCATCCCGCATGTGGCTGTGGAGGCGGGCGCGGTCCATCCGCTACTGCTTAAGGCGATGATTGTAAACACATACACGGTATATGAGAAGGGGGAGTTTGACACGGTGCAGACTACCGCCGGTGCCTGGAGGGCATTGGGACAGCGAGCGGGCAGATTGCCACTCTATGCTCCGAATATGCCGTTGCTCCATCATTCGGGTCTCTCGGTGACACAAGAGATGGGCACGCAGCGAATGTTGGCGGAAATGGGACTGAACGTCATGGCAGACGTGTTCCCGGGAGGTCAATTTATACCCCTTGCAGACTTGGAGGCCCGTGGCAAGGTCTCTACCATGCAGCGCTTTGTATATGCGAGGTTGCGCTCTGCCATGCGAGCCTTTAATCCGTACTTCTCGTCTGAGCCGCCGACTCTTGGGGCACTGCAGCTGCTTTATACGACCACGTCTAGGGCGCAGCTGGTGACCAGGCTCTATAGGGAGTCCCAGAGGGATGGGATCTTGCTGGGGACAAGGGCCCTGGACAACTGGAACAAGGTCCCTCCAGAACCTCTCATGGAGGAGGAGTGGCTGGATAGCTGCAACTTGACGGGCCGCTTGACGCCGTATGGTAACCTGCGCTTGGTGCACTTTAAGTATCTGCATCAGATGTACTATACACCGGCACAATTGAGTAGGTTCGGGCTCCGCCAATCTGATGCCTGTAGGCGATGTGGGGCGTCTGGGGCAGACTTTTATCTTTTGGCATGGGAATGTCCCAAAGTGTTTGCGTATTGGGGTGAGGTGGTCAGAGTGCTTGGACTGATGATTGCGGAGCCGCTGGACTGCCATCCGCGGTTGTGCTTTTTGGGAGTTGGAACTTTGGTGCACCCTTCTAATAAAAAACTTGTCTCCATTGCCTTGCTCATGGCTAAGCGGCGTATTTCTCTCTGTTGGGAGAGCCGATTAGCTCCCACAGCGACCATGTGGCTGCGCGACTTAGCATACTGCAGCGATCAACTTGCATGCTACGCGGAGGAGTTGCCTGCAGCCTCACGGCCAAGGGACATTTGGGGGCCACTCACATCGTACCTGCTCTCGCTTAAGAATGATTGATGTGTGGGCGGGGATTGGCCTGCTGCCCTGTTCATGTTTGCCTTCATGGGTCATGGCCTGGATATCCGGCCTTGTTGCTCCGGGATTACCTGGGACTATGTTATTGCAGCAATGTAAGATCAATGTACCACTGCTAATTGTGTCATTCTTTGTATTGATGTCTTGAATCTGCCAAACTGTGTCACTTTGTGTTATGTATGATAAAATGTTAATAAAAAAAAATAAAAAAATAAAAAAATAAAAAATTAAGTACTGATTGATAATCGCTGGAGTGCGACCCTAATTTTCTTCATTACAGAGAAATTGTGGCATATATATATATGTTCACTGAAAAAAACCATAGGTTTCACACATGTTATAGTTAGCTGGACATTTCACTCGTTCAAAACCAATGAAATTCCCCCGTTATAGTTCGTTCAGCTAACTATAACTCGCGCGCCCGCAATGCACTGCTGATGACGTCACATATTACATCACTCATGACATGGTCAGTGACATCACTCATGACATCACTGATGACATCTCAAATGACATCACTGATGACATCATCCAGTGAATGTGTGTTGTTCTGAAAATTACATATGTTTTATATATGTTTATCTAAAGGTCGATGAAAGAATAAATGGCTATATAAGTGTCTAAATGGATGATTTGTTTTTGAAAAATTGATTGTATAACTGACTGATTAAGTGTATCTTAGTGAATACATGGCTTAGTGAGTAATGTTTAAATATGTAAATATCTGTATCAGTCTCTCACTTTGTGTATAAGTGGCTGCATGGGTTGGTGAGTAGCTACATGAGTGTCTATATAGGTTATTAGTTGTTTTTTTGAGTATCAGTACGAGTGTCTGAGTGTCTGTATGGTTCGGTGGGGGGTATTACGTAGTGCATAGGTGCATGAATGAGTGACTCACTGTTTGTATGTGTTGAAGACAGCATGTGTGCAGGGCTGTATGGGTGGATGAGTGTGTGCATGGGTGTGTTAGTGAGTGAATGACTGTATCAATAGTGTCTTTATGAGTAACTACATATGTTTTAAACTAGTATATGTGACTATTGGTGTATATAAGTGAGTATATGTGAGAGTGAGAGATTGAAAGAGTTCCTGTATGAATAAGTATGTGTTTCTATAAGTGATTGTTTAAAAGACTAAGTTTGTGTAAGTTTCTGTAAAAGTAAGTGTGGTGGTGTGTGTATAACTGTATATGCAAGTAAATGGATGTTTGATTCTTTATTAGCATGAGTGACTATGTGTGTGAGTAACTCAATGGATGAGTGGCATTGTGTAACAGGATGTATAGGTGTATGAGAACATATGATGACTGAGTACATGTATGAGTGACTCTATAGGACTGTTGGTGAATGAGTGGATGTGGATCTTAGAATAATGAATAGGTTGTTGTAACTGATATTGGTATGTTCATTGTTTTGAACATTTTAGGTTCTATTTTTGAATGTGTGTATCAAAGGTTATATTAGGGGGAGAGGAGGTCTGCCACTCTATCACAAGGATGATGTCATCAGTGATGTCATTTGAGATGTCATCAGTGATGTCATGAGTGATGTCACTGACCATGTCATGAGTGATGTAATATGTGACGTCATCAGCAGTGCATTGCGGGCGCGCGAGTTATAGTTAGCTGAACTAACTATAACGGGGGAATTTCATTGGTTTTGTACGAGTGAAATGTCCAGCTAACTATAACATGTGTGAAACCTATGGTTTTTTCAGTGAATTTGCAAGGTTTTTTAAATGCTAATTCCTAACTATAACGTGTGTGAAACCTATGGTTTTTTCAGTGAATTTGCAAGGTTTTTTAAATGCCAAGTTATGTATTTTTTACTTATATTTTTTAAATATTTTTTTTTTTTTTAATTTCCTATGTATTCATTTATATATTATCTTTATCCTTTAATTTTGTTTGGCTCATTTTTTCAAAAATTTGCAATTAGGATAAAGTTGAACAGCATAGTTAATTATATTCTATTAGGGTATGTCTTTTTTTTTTTTATATTAATTCTTAGGGTGCGCGCTCAGAGCGCGCACCTAGTACGTTTGCTTAAGTTTATTAAGAATTCCGTTTTACGTTAGTTACGTACGCATACATACGTTTTCTTTCGCGCTCGGAGCGCGCACCCAGTACGCATGCGTACGTACGCGTACGTACGCATGCCTCCGTACGCATGCGTGCGTAGGTATGCATACGTACGCATGCGTGCGTGCGTCGTACGTGCTCCACGCGGTACACTTCCGTATACGCGTAGAGTACGCGCGCTGTCGTTAGCGTATACGCGTGTGCTACGTATGCGCGTTACGTACGCGCATACCACGTATGCGCATGCGCTCATACGCGTTTGCGCATGTGTAATTGCCGGGTGCGCGCTCCGAGCTTGCTCCGTGCGTGCACCTCGGGTTATGTTCATAATAAAACAACACTTCTAATTGGTTTTCATTACTTTCAGTTTCTGATTGTTTCAACACTACACCCAATCCCCTCATTGCAAGTCATGTGATCCACAATCATGACTTTTGATTGGTTTGAAGTACTTTCAGTTCCAGATTCTTCCAACACCACTCCCACTTTCTTCATTATTAGTTCGGATTCCCTTGGAGAAGAAGCTAATCTGTTGTTGAGAGACAATGGCTGAGCAGCAACCATCTTCAGAGAGTGAACAGGGCACTCTTGAGAGACAGAGGAACAGGAAGAAGAAATTCAGCTTTATATGGCAGTTTTTTACTTTCCCTGAGGGACAAAAAAAAGTGAATGCACCGAAAGTTACTTTTGTATTGTGTCAAAAAGTCTTATCACGTGGGAATGCTAACAAGAAGTATTCTTTTAGCATACACACAATGATGAGGCATGTTGAGGCAATGCATCCAGTGTCTTTTCGTCGAGCTTCTGGAGCAAACCCTCCACCTGCTCAGCCGACGACATCTGCAGCGGCTCAGCCGAGCACATCTTCGGCAGCTCAGGCAAGCACTTCTACTGCGATGGTGCCTTCACCTTTTTCTACACCTCTTGTTGGTCCACCTTGTTTGGCGAGGTTGTCTACACGATGCACTGATTGCGGTAGTCTTATTTCTGTGGGGGAGACCAGTCTTGATCTCCTTCAACGAAAATTTAATGCGCATCAGTGCTCTAGGCCATAGATGTTTTTTCTTTTTTTCGTTTTTCTCTTCCTGTTTCCCTACATTAACTCAAGGGCTCTTTTCAGAGCCACCTAAAAACTAAGCCCAAAAATATTTTTGGGGTTTTTTTTTAAAAAAATGTTTGGGGGTGCGCGCACGCTGCGCGCACCCAAGGAGGTTTTTTAATTGTTTTTTTTTTTTTTAATTTTAATGAACAAAGAGAGGTGAACAAAAAGGAATCATGAAAAGGAAGGATTAAGTAATACAAATATTTTTAACTTATCTTATTTTTAAAATAACATTTTGATAAAAAACATTTTTAATAATTTGCAAGGAAACAGAATTTCATTTTTTAATTTTTCTTTCAAGTTCTGAAAAAAAAGAAAAAAATTATTAATATTCAATCATACATTTTATAAAGCAGTACATGTTTTTACATATTTTACAAAGCAATTTTTTGCCCTTTTTTTGCTGTTTTCAGAATTTTTTAATTTTCACTTAAAATAGTGAAAACAATTGTATTCATCATTTAACAGCGGGCAAAAAAAAAACAATCTGAAAGATTGTTTAAAAAAGCCCAAAAACTATCCACACTAAAATATACTTTGATAGAAATATTACATATATATTACAAATACCTTTTTAGATGAATAATAATTTTGTAGATATTCCATCTTTAAACATTGTTGCAAAAGCACATATGCCAAAATAATATCTGTCAAAAAAGTCCACATTTGTTTTTATTACTTTTCCTTTAGGCCAAATAGTAATTTCAAAATCCTTTTTAAGTGAAATCTTCAATTATAATCCTTTAAAATTTCTTAAAATGCTTTCTTCAGATGCAGTTTTTAGTTTTTAAAATTTAGGTTTCAGAAAAATTAAGTAAGAATTGGGTAAATCATAAGGCAAACGTTGCTTGAAAATTAATTGGGAATCATTACACAGTGTCCAGCCTTTTTCACATTTAAGATAAACTGTGTAATGTCCAGAAGTTACAGTAGGTCCTTCATGAAAAATTATTGCAACTGTAACAAAAGTTTTTCCAGAAATTGATAATTGTTGTCCTATAAACTTCTTTATTAAAGTATCCAATTTTGAACCATCAGCTCTACAACGTTGCACCATTAAAATTACATACTGACCGTATTTCTGTAAAAATAACGTGGAAAACATGTCAGATTTGCATTCAGAACATTCCATGTTGTGATTGGCATCTTTAACTAATTTACTAAAAGTCACTGATTTACTTTGTGGTAATGGTAAATATATGAACCTTTCAGAATCAACATTACTACTGCATGTGTTCATACAGTTTTCACAGCAATGTTCCCATTTATAGGAGACACCAAATACATTTTCTACTTCTACTCCTTCATCTTCCAGTACCATCAGCATATATATTAAGAATTCCTGTGCATCTTGCTGAACATTTTCTTTAAACTGCGTAGATCCTGAACATACATCTAAAAGATTTCTAACATCAGAAGCATTTTCTATTTTAGTTTTATCATCACTGAGCTTCTCATAAAGGAGACTCAGCAGAGAACAGAATCTTTTTCCATGATTTACTTTTATCTGCTCTTGCAAATTTTCAAGATAAAAAACAACATTCAGCACTACATTTGCGTAGCAGTTGACACCAGAGCTATTTTCAAAATGACAACCAACAACCTCTTGAACACTGTCCTTTTTCTTTTTGCTTACAATCACATCACTCTCCTTTTGTTTTCTCTTCTGTCCATCCTCATTACAAATATTCTCAATTCTCCTTTTCTGAGAAACAACATGTTTTTCAATCACAGGATACTGACCTAAATGAGGAGCATAGGTTCTTCTTAATCTATTATACTCCTTTACACAGTTTGCATCAGCACTAACGTTTGAGTCATCAAAGTCTATCATAAATAAACCAGATAATGTTTTCACTCGTGACAAAGCAAGATATGCCATACCTTCTTTGAATACAGGAGAACCAATGTTTACAAAAGCACTATCTACAGTTAATCCTTGAGACTTGTGAATAGTTACAGCATATGCTAGAGAAAATGGAAACTGCTTCCTACGTACATACAAGTCTTTCACTAGCAAGAAACGAACTGAACAACGACTAATGTCTTTAACCTCTTCAATCTGGTCAAATTTTATTTTTAAAAATTCAATTCCATCTTTTTTCTGGTACTTCTCATAACCCACAACTTTACCCATAGCTCCATTTACTAAACCTTTTTCTACATCCAAATTTCTCCTTAAAATCACTCGACAATTCATGCAAACATATAGATTTTTTTCTAATCCAGCTGTTTTTTAAATGTTCTTCTCTAGTGAATCCAATTTATTTTTCAGTTTGCCTGTTAATGTAATAGTAATTCCTTCATGCTGAATTTTGTCCACTGCTTCCATTTTCTTAATCTCTTCTTTTTCCAATTTCAAAAGTTCCTCATTGAATATTGAGCATTCGCGTAGTGTTGGCATAAAGCAGATTACAGTATTTTTTTCAGCAATGTTCTTGAACATTTTCTCTGCAACTATTGTTTCCTTTGGAAATAAATTATGTAGCATCCGACTCTGTAATGCTTTTTTGCCATCTTCTGTGAGAAGTCCAATTCTAATATCTTTCAGAATAGTTGCATAATCTTCATCGTTTGCTTGCCTCATATTGGTAGTGAGTTCTTTGTACTCAAAGAACGACCAAATATTTGCATTACCAATGCTTCCTAATGACTTCTTCGTGTCTTCATGTGTCACAGTATTAAACACGGGTTGTCCTTTTACTGGAGTGAGCTGTAAAAGATCCCCAAAAACTATGACGTGCTTTCCTCCAAATAACACGTCATGGTCTCTTTTTAGAATTTGTTGCATTCTTAAATGCACAAAGGCAAGCATTAAGTTTGATACCATGCTCACCTCATCAATAATGAGAACTTGCATCTTCTTCAACACTCTTGAAACTTCGAAGCATGCTTCTCCTGTTAGCTTGTGATATTGTATTTGGTTCTCATGCTCCACTGGTAACATTAGCAAGCGATGTAAGGTAATTCCTTTTATGTTATAGGCTGCTAACCCAGTTGGAGCAGTTACAACACAAGACAAAGTGGAAGCTGTTTTTTGCTGTAGGTAGCTTTTGATGACTTTTATTAAGAAACTTTTTCCAGTTCCTGCTTGTCCACTCACATACATTCTGATTGGTTCAAATGATGTGCATGAGCACTCTTTATTTTCATGTAGTAATCCATGATCAATTTTTTGGTGACTTCTTCATAAATTTGTTTTTGTTCTTCATTCAGTTGTTGTTCCAGATTTAGTAAGTCTATTGAATCTTCCTGTGCTTGATTCATAGCCGTTTCTACTTCAGTCATGGCTATTGCAGCTTCATTTTCTACAATAGGTTGTCCTAGGGGATCTTGACTGAGTGTTCCAGAACTTTGGCTGTCTTGAGAACTGTCTCTAGCTACTTCAGCTGCAATTGTACTTTCCTGTTCTATTTCTTCATTTAACATTTGCACGTAATTCGTGAAAGTACTGCATTGAATTGTTTCTTTATACGCATTAAATGAATCTTCATAGCTGTGAAATTCTCCCAGTAGTTCGTCCTCTGAACGCCATGGTTTAAACTGCTGTAAAAGTGCCAAGTAGTAAAATTCCTTTTTCTCAGTTGTATCACAACTGAGCTTCCTGTGATTAATCAAACTTCCTTTTGTTTGCTTCACCAAACATCCTTCTTCACCATTGACTTTATATTTTCCATTATTGATGTCTTCTGTGGCTTTCCGTGAAAAAATGTAGTTCTGCAGCACTTCATAGAGACACATGTTCTCAAGATGACGACTTCTTTTTGGGTAATACGTGTCCAACATGTTTGATTTCAAAATATCTGTACTTTCCGGGTTATACTCGGCCAAATATTCAATTTCTGCAACAGATTTCAGTACCCGATTTCTCATTCCTGCAAGGCCTAAACTTACCCAAATTATTCTTCTGGATTTCGAGTAAAGACTTGCAGATGATAACCTATCTGAGCATTCGTAGGATCCAATTTCTCGATGCGATAACATCTTTAAACTGAAACTGTATAGCTTCTTACTGACAGTCTTCTCATGAGAAATCTCTTCCCACATTTCCTTCAATTCTGTTTTCTCAGATTTAGTGATGTATGATGTGACATACCGAGCAACAGCAATAGAATTGTCTGCCACATACTGAATATCCATGTTAGCATTCCACATGGATAAAATGACTGGGTTGTAGTCATTTATGTATTTTGACTCTTCTTTTCTTCGTAGGTTGTAGGTATTCTTAGGTGATTTTCTTGTAATAGTATGTCGCACAGCTGACATAAAACTGTTTACTCTTCCTTTTGAAAGAACAGGTCGTGGAAATCCAAATCGACATTTTGTGTAGAATTTATCTTTGCTCTTGTACTTTCGCCGACAGTATTTTCCACACCGATGATTTTGAAAACGTAGAACTTGCTCTTTTAACTTTTTCTCTTGTGTGCTTTTAGGTATAGCACATGTTGCATATTCTTCAATGAAACTTAAAACTACTTCATCTGCATCTGTTCCAAATTTTGGGGCATCCTTGATCCACAACAGCATATGAATATGAGGAGCACCTCTTGCTTGGTACTCTTTTCTCCAAAAGAAATCCACAACTTCTCCAAGAGGTGGATTTTTTTTATTGCAGATGAAGGACATCATAGCCTCAAATCTATGATTAAAATATCTGCAAACATTAACCGGATCCAATGAGCACAGTTCTCCTGCTGTCTTGTATTCGATGTTTTTAATGTTAGAATTTGCTTCTCGAAGAAAATCCAGTAAATCATCCCAAGCGTACTCGGCACAGCTTAGGGTAAGGAACCATGTTGGTGTTCCTCAATTTCGTAACATGCATTTTAATTCTCCATGGCGTCGGTACCAATATTCATTTGTCCCACGCTGACAAGCCATCAGATTGATCAATTGTGTTTCCAAATGATCATCTCGGTGCTGCACTTTGTCCATAAAATCCTTAGCAGACACATTATGTAGATGTACTCCACTTTTTAAAATGTGATTTACTGCATAAGATAGTGCAGACAAGTCGCTTTCAAATAAAAGATGAAACAAATAAGGAATACTTTGGCGAAATCTTGGATCTTCTGCATATAATCTTGTAGTCCGATACTCAGAAGCTGGAATCTCTTCTGGGCGTTCATCGTATCGTCCACCTTTTCCTGTAGGAAACAGCTGGGGAAAACATCGAGCTTCCAAGCTCTTCTCCCATACACTCACGGGAGTTCCTTTTGCTTTCTTCATCTGAAACAGATCAAAAGTGTCTCCCATAACTTCTTTTGAATGAAGAGGATGTATGCTAAAATGTTCATAAATTTCTTCTTCTTTTGACTTGTCCACTTTTTCAATTTGCCCAGTTGGGTGCCAATTCCGATCCGGTAAAAACCGGGTACGAACCGTCGGACGGAGCCTTTTCTCCGTCCGACTCGTACCCGGTGCGAAATCCATCCGAAAATGCAAGTACGATTCATACGGAAACACCATTTCCGTACGAATCGAACAAAACACCGACCGAACAGAAACTAAACACAATTCCGATCCTGAAAGGCGCCGACGTGACGTCGGTACGCATCCAGCCTACGTTTCACGAACCAGGAAGTACGATTCGAACCGACGTCATCCCGCACGGTAAATATTTACCGGCTGCCAAAAACTGCCGGGAAATCAGGACGACACACGCAAGGAGCAGCTGGACGCGACGAACAGACATGGACCCGAACCTACGTGCCATCCCTGCCCTCCTAGCAGTCCACCTGGCGTACAGGAACCGACGCAGACGCCGCAGAAGGTCAGCACAACAACCAGGGGCAAAGGGGGGGGCAGGGGCAGGACACACAACACCAACACATGGTACCAAATCACACATGGCCTGGACATACCTGACCATCAGGGCCTGGACACTGCCAGGGTGTGGGGGCGAGGCCAGCAACGCAAGCGTCCGCCACAACGGAAGTGGATGGTCACGCGAACCGGTATGTACCCTACCCAGGCCGCAAGAGCGTGGGTACGGAACGTACCACGCATCCCCCTACGTCACTCCAACAATGGCGGTACGGCCCGTACCCACGTCAGAAAGGCCTTGGTACAGCTCGTACCAGCATTGCTGGGGTCATGTAGGGGTACGCGTGGTACGACCCGTAGCCACGCCCCCAAGGCCTGTGTACGGTGCGGACCCCATGGCACCGCAACAATGGGGGGACGCACCGTACCCACCCACCAAAGGCATGGGTACGGCCCGTACCCAGGCACGCAGAGCGTGGGCAGGGGTATGTACGGACCGTACCCCCACCCGTGGAAGTACGGCCCGTACCCCCACCCGTGCATGTACGCCCCGAACCCCCACCCGTGTATGCACGCACCCAAGCACCACCCGTGTATATACGCCCCGAACCCCCACCCGTGTATGTACGCCCCGAACCCCCACCCGTGTATGTACGCACCGAACCCCCACCCGTGTATGTACGCCCCGAACCCCCACCCGTGTATGTACGCCCCGAACCCCCACCCGTGTATGTACGCACCAAACCCCCACCCGTGTATGTACGCCCCGAACCCCCAGCCGTGTATGTACGCACCCAAGCACCACCCGTGTATATACGCCCCGAACCCCCACCCGTGTATGTACGCCCGAACCCCCACCCGTGTATGTACGCACCGAACCCCCACCCGTGTATGTACGCACCAAACCCCCAGCCGTGTATGTACGCACCGAACCCCCACCCCACCCTGGTATGTACGCCCCGAACCCCCACCCGTGTATGTACGCCCCGAACCCCCACCCGTGTATGTACGCACCCAAGCGCCACCCGTGTATGTACGCACCAAACCCCCAGCCGTGTATGTACGCACCAAACCCCCACCCGTGTATGTACGCACCCAAGCGCCACCCGGCCACCCGTGTATGTACGCACCGAACCCCCACCCGTGTATGTACGCACCAAACCCCCAGCCGTGTATGTACGCACCGAACCCCCACCCCACCCTGGTATGTACGCCCCGAACCCCCACCCGTGTATGTACGCACCCAAGCGCCACCCGTGTATGTACGCACCAAACCCCCAGCCGTGTATGTACGCACCGAACCCCCACCCCACCCTGGTATGTACGCCCCGAACCCCCACCCGTGTATGTACGCCCCGAACCCCCACCCGTGTATGTACGCACCCAAGTGCCACCCGTGTATGTACGCACCGAAACCTCACCCGTGTATGTACGCACCCAAGCGCCACCCGTGTATGTACGCACCGAAACCTCACCCGTGTATGTACGCACCCAAGCGCCACCCGTGTATGTACGCACCGAAACCTCACCCGTGTATGTACGCACCGAACCCCCACCCGTGTATGTACGCACCAAACCCCCAGCCGTGTATGTACGCACCGAACCCCCACCCCACCCTGGTATGTACGCCCCGAACCCCCACCCGTGTATGTACGCCCCGAACCCCCACCCGTGTATGTACGCACCCAAGCGCCACCCGTGTATGTACGCACCAAACCCCCAGCCGTGTATGTACGCACCGAACCCCCACCCCACCCTGGTATGTACACCCCGAACCCCCACCCGTGTATGTACGCCCCGAACCCCCACCCGTGTATGTACGCACCCAAGCGCCACCCGTGTATGTACGCACCGAAACCTCACCCGTGTATGTACGCACCCAAGCGCCACCCGTGTATGTACGCACCGAAACCTCACCCGTGTATGTACGCACCCAAGCGCCACCCGTGTATGTACGCACCGAAACCTCACCCGTGTATGTACGCACCGAACCCCCACCCGTGTATGTACGCACCAAACCCCCACCCGTGTATGTACGCACCCAAGCGCCACCCGGCCACCCGTGTATGTACGCACCGAAACCTCACCCGTGTATGTACGCACCGAACCCCCACCCGTGTATGTACGCACCAAACCCCCACCCGTGTATGTACGCACCGAACCTGCTATAAGAATGGGGTGTGCCAAACACCCCCAGCAGTGCCCAGACACAGGAGGGGTGGGTGCAGGGTCCTCCCAGCAGTGCCCAGACACAGGAGGGGTGGGTGCAGGGTCCTCCCAGCAGTGCCCAGACACAGGAGGGGTGGGTGCAGAGTCCTCCCAGCAGTGCCCAGACACAGGAGGGGTGGGTGCAGAGTCCTCCCAGCAGTGCCCAGACACAGGAGGGGTGGGTGCAGAGTCCTCCCAGCAGTGCCCAGACACAGGAGGGGTGGGTGCCTATCACTCCCAGCAGTGCCCTGAGACAGGAGGGGTGTGTGCCTATCACTCCCAGCAGTGCCCAGACACAGGAGGGGTTGGTGCAGAGTCCTCCCAGCAGTGCCCAGACACAGGAGGGGTGGGTGCCTATCACTCCCAGCAGTGCCCTGAGACAGGAGGGGTGTGTGCCTATCACTCCCAGCAGTGCCCAGACACAGGAGGGGTGGGTGCAGAGTCCTCCCAGCAGTGCCCAGACACAGGAGGGGTGGGTGCCTATCACTCCCAGCAGTGCCCTGAGACAGGAGGGGTGTGTGCCTATCACTCCCAGCAGTGCCCAGACACAGGAGGGGTGTGTACCTATCACTCCCAGCAGTGCCCAGACATAGGACAATATACCCCATCAACAAGTTCAGTGACCTACAAGGGTGATACCCCAGATGCAGGCGGAGCCATCGCTGAGCCAGCATGGCTATATTGAACGGCAACCCTCACACATCCAGGAAATGTAGACACAGCACAGCACAGCATTTGGGAGACACCCTGCAGGGAAAATGGCCTGCTCCACAGAGGATGGAACACACCTTGGGACAATGTCACCATACAGTGAGAGCAAACATGACCAAATACCATTGGCAGAGACCTTTGTGATGGCACGCAGATGGCAGGGTACACCCCATGAGCAGCACACTCCAACATTTCACAGACCCCTAACACATTATCACCACCCCAACGCAGGGAGCACCAGCACCAACAGCAAGTCCAGGAAAGCATCAGTGTGCAAAACCAAAAGAAAAGGCTTTATTCAGCAGGAAAATATATCTGAGGAAATGTCCACTATGTACAAGGGCCATGGGCCAGCACAGCAGCAAAGTCCGGGGGGGGGGTTCACATCGGGACGTGTGTCCCCTAGCTTGCCTGCACAGTTCACAAGTCCATTTCATCCACAGAAGAGGGGGCATCAGGGGGGAGGGTGGAAACAGGCACCGCAGGGACAGGAGGGGAAAGGGTAGGTGTTGTGGGTGCAGGGAGGGATGATTCTGCCACGGGGGGGTGCCAGCGCCAAAGGTGGAGGACAGAATGGCGCTGCACACGTCGGCAAGTTCCCCCAGCGACTCCCCCGCACCCAATCCAACCACAGGCCCCAAGGAGGGGGGGGGGCAAAGGGATGGGTCGCAGCGCCACTGGGGGAGGGTGTGGAGAGGGTGGGGGACTCAACTCCCCTGGCCGGGTCCCGCCTCCACCACTTGCGGGGTGGTGTCATCCTGGGGCTGGGGGGCACACTCGCAGTGGATGATGCTGTCACTGACTGTTGGCCAGGAGAGCTAAGGGGAGTGGATTTGGAGGGAGTGGGTTGTGTGGAATGCGGACTCCCACTGTGGCTGCATGTTCTACGTTTCCCCCCCGACCCAGTGGGTGTGCCTTCCTCACCCTGTGTGTGCGTGACAGGAGGTGTGCGCTTCGACTTCCCTGGTGGTGTGGTGCCTGTGTCTGTTGGGGTGCGTGCACGCTGACGTCTGGATCTGCGTGGGACAGGCACGGGAGTGGGAATTGTGGATGGGGCAGGGGTAGGGGGTGTCACGCAGCGCTGCAGGAGATCCAGTGCTGCAGTCAGTGTGGAGTCTATGGACCTCAGCAACTGCCGTTGGTCAGACTGCGCAGCCGACATGCCCTCCATGTATGCCTCCATCTGGGTCAGCACCTGGGTGTGGGCATGGAGGACATTTAGCATCGCAGTCTGACCAACCTGCAACTGCCTCAGGATGTCCACAGACTCCGCACTCACCGCAGCAGTGGTGACAGGGGCAGGGGGTGCGGTGCCTGGCAGGAAGGAGACATGTGGGGACCGAGCACGGAGGGAAGGGCCACGAGCATGTGGGAGGCCGGTGATGGAACCTGAGGTGGCGGGGGGATGTGGAGGGCTGCCATCAGCTGGGGGGGCAGACTCCGCCACCTCTGGGAGCTCAGCCTCGGACCCGTCTGCGTCATAGTCTGTGTTGGCAGTCAACAGGTCCTCTGCCTCACTCCCTTCGGCCTCCGTGCCACTCCATGTGCCAGACAGGACAGCACTGCTGGCACTGGTGCTCAATCTCTCCTCCCGGTCCGTGATAGTGTCTCCTTCCGTGTCCCCCGGCGATGCTGTGGGCAAGGTGAAGAGACAGGAGAAAATCAGACACCTGTACACTTATGTCACATGAGTCAAATATACATAAGTCACATTGCATAGCCTGAAAAGCAACAGGAGTAACACCTACAAAACAATGTACACATGTAGGCCATGGAACACACAGTTTTTCGACCCACCATGCCACTGAGACACAATGGAGATCATGACACAACAGCAAATCACTGCACCTGAAATTTTAGAGAGGAGCCAGCGCCTGGGGACAAATGTGCACAGCACCTGCACCACACTGCGTCGTCAAAAAGGGATGAGCATGAATCATATCCATTTACTCTTGCCGCATGCTGCAAAGGCAATACATGAAACCAGGCCACACATGACAGGGTCACTGCACCTTGAGCGTATGTCCAGTCAAACATCACACACAGGCTAAACCCAGCAAGGAGGATGAAGCTTCTGACATGTAGGCCTTGTACGCACAAACCACCCACACCTGAGACAATCTCATTGAGACGGAGAAAGTATGTACACCTCTTACTCTGGGATGGAAACACATGGCCTCCACTAATTCATGACTGTACACACACAGCCCCTGGTGGCCATGTCCACACATCATTGACAGGCAAACATCATCAGATTGTCTCAACAACACACACAGGTAATGCCCACTGTGAGTATGCACAAGCAAAATGGGTCCCCCTGTACAGTGGACACATGTAGCAACCTGTAGGTCCTAACAGTTGAGCCCAGGGTACAATGCCACCCTACCCAACCCATGGTGAAGACACAGTGAATGGCCATATTGTTGGATGACGCACATGATACCTAGGAAGAGGTGCCCCAGGGCACAGTAGTGCCCACACTCCTCCATGGTCCAGGATGGACATGACTGCAAATTAAGCAACCGTCCCTGCACTTAGCAGGCCTCCCACTCAGGCACATCATGTCAGAGGGCACACAATTGGACATGCATGCTGGAAGGCTGTACATTTTGGAGACACACCCCTATGTCGTGATTCACAATCAGTGCCAAGTGACATGGACACCACAATGACTGAAATTGGCCATGGCACACGCAAGGTCCCCATACCTGTGGCACATCACCCCCACACATGATGCTGATAGCATAGGGCACCTGCATGAACTGCCTGCCTAAATAACCTTGTGCAAGAGTGGCTACAGACAGACCAGGGAACACATTGCAAGGAGGGGAAGGGAGGGAGTGAGAACAGCACTGTGCTACTTTGTGGAGAAGTTGACGCACTGCACAATCAAACCCTGGCAGTGTATCCATGCAACTGCACACTTACATTGGCTGGGGACACACAACTGACACACATGTACCTACCCCCTTCCTGCTGCTGCCTCTCCTGTAGGCGCCTGTCCATATCGGGGAAGACCACCGCCAGCACACGCTTCTGGATGTGGGTCAGACGACGGCGCCCACGGTTCTTACGGCTCTCAGGTGAGTCCCCCAGCAGGAGCCGTGCAATCCTCCTCGTCCAGCACCGGATGTCCTGCCAGCGTTTCCTCACCTGAGACAGGCTCCGCCTCCGACCCTCTGTACCCCTCACGGCACTGACGGCTTCCCTCCAGATCTCCCCCTTGGCAATGGCGCCTACCTGTGAGGATGCAAAAGAGAGAATACATTAATCCACATGAGCAAAGACACAGAGACACACATATAGAACAATCCTCATTATGAACAGGCCATGGTATGCATGCAACTAATTGCACCTTTGTCATAGGGACATTATCCACTGTGGAAGGCCAAATGCACTACGTGCCAGTGAAAGCACACGGGTGGCATGAGGGGTACCACACACTCACTGACCAGGGATCACACTGTGCCTCACAGGCTACACCAGGATTATGTACAGCACCTCACAGCAGTCACCTGCCCCAGCACACTGATGCTACCTCAGCAGAGTACACAGACACACACAGGTACAGGACAATCACATGGCATTGCCAACTGCGGGTACACACCTCACTCTGCCCATGTGCCAGTAGACGGGGGTGTCACAGGTGTGGGGCTGGCTCAGCACGGCATGCACACAGCACTGCTCCCTGCTCACATCGGATGGCCAGGCCATATCCATCCCTCATGCTGCTTGTGTGCAACACTCCCCATATGCACTCACCCACATGACAGGGGACTAACACACACACCAATGTGCAGGGGACGAACACGGCCTTTGGACACTCACAGCACAGGTACACTGAACAAACACACATCCATGGGTACTGACACCTGTCACACTGGGGGGAACACAGGATCACATCAGGACTGTGGAAACAACATCCCCAGGAGGAGTATGCAGGCAGAATGTGGCATGCACCTTGCATTCATTGTCACAGTAGGCACTATGCAAGTGAGGAGTGCACACAGGAAACACAGCATGCTCTGCATGGGTGACATGAGGCCTTCCACACCCTGGGACCCACTCCAAACAACAGTGCATGTCTGTCACACATGGACACAATGCCAGAAGTCACTGGCACACAAAAGGGGCACAGTCTAAGCTAGTGGAGTCTGCACTCACCTGAACCCCTGGTCGACCATACAGGCTCTGGAACTGTGGGAGGATCACATCTATCAGGGCAAGGTTCTCCTCCTGGGTGAATGGCTGTGACCTCTCCACAGTCCTGGACATGGTGCCAGAGGAATCACTATCAGCAGCAGTGGTCATGGATGAATGGATGTGCAGGCAAGTGCTCTCTCATGGGACCTGGCTGCCTTATATATGCCTGGCTGGCCTGTTCATGTATAGGAGTACAGATTGATTGGTCAGTCACATTAGCATCCTACGTTTCATCCAATCCCTTCAAACCTACCCCAGTGTGTGGCTTTGCATGGTTTCAGTTTTGATAATGATGTCAAGTCAACATCCACATTGCAACAATGTAGATTCTTTCAAACTGACTTCTGCTGTGCACCTGGTGCTCAAATTCAAAAATTTAACTCAGTCTCCATGGCAACCATCAGGCATTTAGGCCCTTATACTTGTCCCTCATGTGTCCCCTATGTGTTTTCATACATTTACACACAGGTACGGTGCGTTCCACGCCCTAGGGCACCCCACAAGCAGTGATACCGACCGTACAAGCGCTTGTACGGTCCGGATCACAATATGGGCGCTGGCGTATGCGTACGCCACAGTAGTACGGACTGTACAAGCGCTTGTACGGTCCGGATCACAATATGGGCGCTGGCGTATGCGTACGCCACAGTAGTACGGACTGTACAAGCGCTTGTACGGTCCGGATCACAATATGGGCGCTGGCGTATGCGTACGCCACAGTAGTACGGACTGTACAAGCGCTTGTGCGGTCCGGATCACAATATGGGCGCTGGCGTATGCGTACGCCACAGTAGTACGGACTGTACAAGCGCTTGTGTGGTCCGGATCACAATATGGGCGCTGGCGTATGCGTACGTCACAGTAGTACGGACCGTACAAGCGCGTGTACAGTCCGTACTACTGTGGCGTACGCATACGCCAGCGCCCATATTGTGATCCGGACCGTACAAGCGCTTGTACGGTCCGTACTACTGTGGCGTACGCATACGCCAGCGCCCATATTGTGATCCGGACCGTACAAGTGCTTGTACGGTCCGTACTACTGTGGCGTACGCATACGCCAGCGCCCATATTGTGATCCGGACCGCACAAGCGCTTGTACGGTCCGTACTACTGTGGCGTACGCATACGCCAGCGCCAATATTGTGATCCGGACCGCACAAGCGCTTGTACGGTCCGTACTACTGTGGCGTACGCATACGCCAGCGCCCATATTGTGCTCCGGACCGCACAAGCGCTTGTACGGTCCGTACTACTGTGGCGTACGCATACGCCAGCGCCAATATTGTGATCCGGACCGCACAAGCGCTTGTACGGTCCGTACTACTGTGGCGTACGCATACGCCAGCGCCCATATTGTGATCCGGACCGCACAAGCGCTTGTACAGTCCGTACTACTGTGGCGTACGCATACGCCAGCGCCCATATTGTGATCCGGACCGCACAAGCGCTTGTACGGTCCGTACTACTGTGGCGTACGCATACGCCAGCGGCAATATTGGCCCAGGGACCCTATACACGCACTCCGAGCGTATGTACGGTGCGTTTCACAACTGTCAGTGGTGACAGGCGGCACACAGACAGGAATGGAGCGGACAGGTATTGCCAAGGGTGGACACCAATGCATTGTCTGTGCAATACCACATGTGTGTGACACAGGTGTGTCAGGATGTGATGTGGCACTTTACCCCTGAGGTGTGGGCAAAGCACATGTACGATGAGCTGTGTACACATGTCGTGTGTGATGGTGCGCATTGTACCACACATCCCCTGCACTCCTTTGACATGTGTGCATGTCGTACACACTAGTGGAGCCATGAGTCACTTGCATGTCCCAGTCACGGACACCCGCACCTGTCCCCTGATGCCAGGTACACGGAATATTACACATGACATGTGTATGGCTGCGTTGCACGCTGCAATCATGTCATGTGTGTGGCATGTCTTTCCATGATTTTGCTGTAGGTGTGTGGTTCAATGCATCAGCAGCTGCTGCTGCCAACATGTGTCTGTGTGTCGATGGGCATGGCACACTGTTCCGCACACCAGCCCACATATGTGATTTGCCATGAGGTGTGTATGTATGCAACTACACGGAGTATCAACACAAGTACATATCCACATGCTCCCTATGTATGTTCTGTCTCGACATGTACTCCTCAAAGGCAATGTGTGTGGCCTGTCCTATTCCTATGACATGTGACCAGTGCATATCGCATCCAACTACCTGTCTGTACCATACGCATACTACTTCTGCACATGTGTGGATGTCTGTGAATCCTGTGATGCGTGTGCATGTTCACTTACACTGGCCCACAGCTAGTCTCATGCCATGTCATCGTGATCTTGCCCCCCTCCGTTAGTGGCTGTCCCTTGGTAGAAGTGTCACCTGACTGGCGTACGTGTCCAGGAAATGTGGCACAGACCTGACTCACAACGTGGCATATGTGTATTGGCTGTGTAACATGTGCTCAGTGCATTGACGATGTTGTTGTACAGTGCTCACTCTTAGGTGTTCCTTCCATTTCACTGCAGGGCTCCGCCTCTCCCTCGACGTATGCCAGACATTGCTGCCCTGCATGAACGGGACTGTATACGCCGCTACAGATTCAGCCAACGGTTGATTGATGAGTTGACTGGCCGGCTGGAAGCACAACTCCTCCCGCGCCACAGGTATCCCAGTGCACTGACACCCAAGTTGAAGGTGATGGCATCCCTACATTTCCTTGCCATGGGTACGTTCCAACATACCATTGCTGATGTCGGGGGCATGTCCCAGACGATGTTCAGCCGTGTTCTGCATGATTTCTTAGAGGCCATGTTGGTTCACCTGGATGAGTACATTAAATTCCCAATTCGTGAGCAGTTGACAGATGTCAAGCGTGAGTTCTATGCCCTGGGAGGGATGCCCCATGTCATTGGGTCCATAGATGGGACACATGTTGCGTTGGTACCACCACAGGCACAGGAGGTGGTGTATAGGAATCGCAAACATTATCACTCCATTAATGCCCTTGTGGTGTGTCTGTCCAACATGGTGATTTCACATGTCTGTGTTCGCTTTCCAGGATCAGCACACGATGCCTTCATCATGAGGCGTAGCAGGCTGCCTGAAATGATGCTGCAGCTGCGGAACGAGCGAGCATGTATTGTTGGTGGGTAGACTCTGGCAGTTCAGTGTTTGGCGTCATCTTCCAATCTCACTGCCTGTGCTGACACACTTCTGTCCATGATGTTTCCTTGTAGGGGACGCTGGCTATCCCAACATGCCATGGCTGATGACGCCTGTCCGCAACCCCAGCACGGCTGCCGAGCACCGCTACAACAACGCACATGGGCGGACCAGGAGAGTCATTGAGAGGACGTTTGGACTTCTGAAGAGCCGATTCCGGTGCCTCCACAAGACCGGCGGAGCACTCCCATATGCCCCGGTGAAGGTGTGCAAGATCATCATCGTCTGCTGCATGCTGCACAACATGGCAGTGGAGGAAGCTGTTCCACTCATACTGGATCAAGATGACCAGGACCATCCACCCGTGGAGGATGAAGGCCTTGGTGACGGGGCAAGTGATGTGGAGGAGGAGGAGGCTGTGGAGGACATGCGGAGTCGGCTCATACGCAACTTCTTTGCTTAGTGGTGAGTTCCAGTGTCTGAGTGTGCACGCATTGGGCCGTGTGTGGCATGTGTTGCAATGTGTGTGTCCATCTGCATGTCTGCCAAGTGAGTCAGTGGTGTGTATTGAAGTGTCACTCAAGTGATGGCGCAATGGAAGGATGTTGTCTGAGGGTCATCATTGTCACCTGTCATGTTAACAACATGATACGTGTTGAGTACATGCTTGCGGATGTGCTCCTTTGTGCTGAATCCTTGTGTGTCTCTCTTCCACAGGTCCATGTGCATGCTGTCTGCTGGTGGCATTGTTGTGCTCCTGCTACTCCTCATGAACACAGCAACATGTGCTGATTCAGCGTCACATGCACGGGCAAGTGTTGAAATCTCCTTAGGGTAAGGGATGCCTCACGTCGTTTTGGGTGTGTGAATTGTTTGTAGTCTGTGTGCACTTCTCCGGTTCATGTGTGTTCCATTTGCATACATGGTGATCCTACATGGGGAACATGACATGGGGCAGGCTTCACCTGGAGCCATGGTCAGACTTGGTGACTGTCATGTGGCAGGGGATTGGGGATTGTGATGAGGCCATCATTGTGTGTAACACTGGCCTCGGAAACATACAGGTTGCACCGGGTTGACATGGTGTGTGATTGCCCCATCAGGGCCTCAATGGTGTATAGCGGCGTCTCCGTGGCAGCAGGGGGTGTTTAGCTGTTATCCGTCACTTGTGTGCCAGGTCAATGGGATACCAGCATCTGTGTTGCAATGGGGGGTGCCAGTGTTGCTCCCACATGTTCATCCACATGACCTGTGTATGTGTTGACAGAGTATCATTGTCATTCCAACACACATGACTAATAAATTTGTCCCTCTGTCTCCAAGGTGCCTCTTCCCTGTCAATGGTGGCCTGTTGCCACTGTGCGTGCGGCATGTCTGGCATAGTTTTCATAGGTGGTGCATATGTGTCTATGTGTAGAGTGACAAGATGCTAGGGGTTTGTCAGGGAGTGGGAACTGTATTATGCACAAGATGCACAGTTCCATCCACCTCAAGGCAAGAGAGACCATCCCCCAGGGCAACTACAACATCCGTGTCGAATCCTACCCTGCAGTCTACGGACATGTGCCTTACGACTCCCATGGTACTTGTCCATATCCGGAGTGCATCTGCACAGCTCTGCTACTGCGTCGGGCAACCAGGCCACATCAACGTCCAAACGGGATGGGGGGAATGTTTCACAGCCAGCTGCAGGATGACCTTCTCGATCCACGCCCACACTCATGATGCAGCCCACAACCCCAACACAACCATGTGGCACTGTGATCCTAAACTGCATTCTGGCATCTCCATGCATCCAACCTTGGCCTAGCCACCATTCTCAACATCCGCCTGACGCAAGCATGCTGCACATTGTAGGGACACATGTCTAGACATACCTGGGAGCGGCAAGCCAGGTCACTCCACATGATCCCTGACCTCTGCGCATGACTGTTGCTCCCCTGAATGTGTCTGTAGCCACAGTTGTGCGGGAACCACTCAGCTGGTTGGGCCCAGCACAGGTGAGTATGGTACTCCATGTCTGTATCAGATGAGACATTGGGACCCATGTGTGTCCTGGGCAAGACTGCGACCCCACGGTTTGGATGGTTGGAGTTAATTCTGAGATCAGGCATGCTTTGACTGTACGACACACACATGTATTGTAATAATGTAGAATCACGGCATCATCTTGTAAGTGTGATTAATTTATTTGTGGTGGGGTACGGGTTTGTGGGGATGACAAGAGGTGCACAGCGGGAGTGTAGAATCCAAAGTTCACTGGGGGAGTTGGTATCCTTGCCGTAGCAAAATGTCAGAGTCCATGCCACAGTCTTCGTCAACATAGGTCAGACAGTGACCAGCAAGTCCATGTGGCAGAGAATGTCATGTGCTGCTATTGGGCCAGAGGGCCAGGTGCCAGGCCAGGTGACCTGGGAGATGGTGATGTTCTGCTGACTCTCACAGTCTTTTTCGTGGACGACCCACCTTCCTGCGGGGACCCTCGGAAGCAGTCCGTGACGATGTCTGTGACGCTCCGTCGGATGAATCCTCCTCCTCCTGATCCCTCCCTGTGTCTGGTAATGGCCTTCGCCTGGTGCCACAGGGAGGGTTGCCCATGTTGTCGGCAATCCGACGGAGTACACCGGTCATTTGGGTTTGCACCGCCACGAGCTCAGCCTGTCTATCCTCCATCCTTCCTTGGTGTTGCAGTTGACAGGCATGTTGCTGGGACTGCAGGGTCTTCATCTCCTGGAGGGTCCCCTTGATGTCATTGAGGGTGGATGCAATCTGGTCCATGCCCCTGGTGTCACGCCGGTATGTATCCAGGATGTTGCTGACCTGGGACACTACCGGGTCCTGAGCTGCCTGGTCAGGTTCGCGCCTCCGCCGTCCTCCACTCCCGCCACCCCTGCCCACGTGCACCTGGCCTGCCGTTGTGGGTGCATCGGGTCTCCGGGACCCCTGAGGGATGGCATCTGCGTTGCCGCCTGCCTCCTCCTGGGTGCCCGGAGGACCGTGTCCCTCCTGGGCAGACTGGCTGGGTGGTCGTGTGCGGGCAGGGCTCCTGGACGTCTCCTGGGATGTGGCAGGAATGGGGGTGGTGGTTGGCACAGTTGTACCTGACGCAGGTGCTGCAGGTGGTTGGACACCAGAGGGGCCAGGTTGGTCTGGGTCATCCACGGAGTGGTGAGAGTCATCGCTGGCGGTGGGGTCCTCATCCCGCGGAGCCTGGTCCTGTGAGACTTCCCCCCCAGTGTTGGGGGGTGTTCGTCGACGTTGACCTGTGTGTGAGAGAGACAATGTTAACAGTGTCACATGTGGCATCCATGTTGCATGCATTTCTGATTTGGCACTCTTCCTCTGGGTAGTTGGATCTGTCCTGCATTCCTCTCACAGTGCACTTGTGCATGGCTATGTCCCTTGGCCACAGCTGTCAGGGCTTTACGCATGTGTGAGACACAATCTTAGTTGATGCATCTATTTGGGTACACAGTCAGCAGTGTGGTGTGCGGGCGTAGCGAGCCATGCAGAGGCGCCTTACGTGTTGCACTGTACGTGGCCAAATGGTGTTTTGCCAAGGCAATTTGATGTTGCAGGTAGGGGACTGAAGCATTTGTGACAGGGTTCTTACCGACACAGTGGGTGGGTATACTGGGTGTGTGGTTAGGTCTGTGCCTGCAGCACGGATGGACTCGTGCACAGATTGACACATGGACCGGTCTTCATCTACGGAAGGGGGGGTTGAGGCACTGCCAGACCTGGTCTGCATGCACACAGTCCACCGGCTGACGAGTGGACATGGCCACACCACCCAAGGGTTATTTAGTCTCCCTGTGTCTCCCTTCCTCCCTCCCTCTGTCACCCTCCTCCCTCCCTCTGTCGGTCTCCCTCTGTCACCCTACTCCCTCCCTCTGTCTGTCTCCCTGTGTCCCCCTCTGTCTCCTTCCCTCTCATTCCCCCTCTCCCTCCCTCTCTTTGTCACTCTCTGTCACCTCAGGCCAGCTTCCTGGGCACACACAGTTAGCCGGTCTTTGAATGGCCATTGGCTTGTTCATGTGAGTTAGTCCCTGTTCTCCGGGCACCCATTGGGCAGTGTGTCTGAGTGTAGGCTGCTGCTGTGGCGGTGTGTGCTGAGACTCTATCAGAGCGATGCATCTTCATTGTCTGCTGTTATGTGCAAATTGTGCCTTCAGACCCATGTCATCCTGCATGGCAGCCACCATTTGCAGGCAAGACAGTACTGTGTGGGTACACACAGTTTGTATGGCTGTGCCCTGGGCCATATGGGCTGAGGGCATTGTTGTGTGCTTGTGAGTTGCTCAATGTTAGTTTTGATGCCCCCACTCCCAGCATCGACCACATCCTGTGTTGTGTTGGTGTTTTGTGTGGCCTGTGACTTGGCATGGCCCTGATTGATGCATGGGGCATGGAGGCGCTAGTGGCATGTGTGTGTTTGTGGAGTGTTGTTGTGTCCGGTGGTGGCTTGGGGGGGGTGGCATGCATGATTGATTGTGTATGGCATCCCCCCCATGTGAGGTGAGTTGTTTGTGTACTCACCAGGGTCTGGGAGTCCTGGCAGTCCGTGTAGTCCCTCCACCGCCAGCGTGGACATCACCTTCTCCTCCCAGGGATGGTATTGTACCGGTCTGGGGGGCGGCCCTCCTCCAGTGATGTTCCCCTGGTTGTGATTGTCAGTCATCTTCCTCTTGACCGTCCTCCGCAGATCGTACCACCTGGATTGGCACTCGTGCCTGGTCCTTCTGGTGGTCCCAACAGCATTCACAGAATCGACGATCCTCTGCCACATGGCCGTTTTTTCGGATATGCTGGTCTGTCTGACCAATGTCCCAAAGAGCTGTGGCTCGACTCTGAGGATTTCGTCGACAAGGATCTCCAGCTCCTCCTTTGTGAACTTTGGATTCTTGGTGGTGGACATGGCGTGGGGTGTGGGTGTGGATGGTTGTGGGGGTGTGGGTGTGGATGGTTGTGGGGGTGTGGGTGTGGATGGTTGTGGGTGTGTGGGTGTGGTAGTGGAGGTGTGTGTGTGAATGTGATGAGGGGGTGTTTGTGTAGGTGGTTGTGTGAAGGTATGCAAGTGTGAGGTTCAAGTATGGTGGTGTGGGTCGTCTGTGGGCTCTGGCAGCAGTGGGTCTGTTGCAAAGGCTCATGGTTTGTGTGTGTGGTCCATTTTTATTGGTCCATTTGTGGGTGTGGCTGTGTTTGAAATTTGTGTGGGTGTGTTATGAGGAGTGATTGAGTTTTGGGCCTCTGTTTGGCAGTTTGGCAGTTGCAGGTGAGTGTATGTGATGTTTGTGGGGTTGTTGGGCATGTTTGGTGGTGTGGGGAAACTCTACTTGACTCTCCTTGTGTAAATATGGTTTGTCCTGGTTCAGTACGTGTTTTTTTGGCGTCAGTACGGTCCGTACATGCACTGGTGGGGGTGCGGTCCGTACATTCCCTGGTGGGGTGGGGGTTTGGTGCGTACATACACGGGTGGTGGTTCGGTACATACATACACGGCTGGGGGGGGTTCGGGGGCGTACATACACGGGTGGGGGTTCGGTGCGTACATACACGGGTGGGGGTTTGGTGCGTACATACACGGCTGGGGGGGGTGTTAGGTGCGTACATACACGGGTGGTGGTTCGGTGCGTACATACTCGGGTGGGGGTTCGGGGCGTACATACACTGCTGGGGTGGGGGTTTGGTGCGTACATACACGGGTGGTGGTTCGGTGCGTACATACACGGCTGGGGGGGGGGTTTGGTGCGTACATACACGGCTGGGGGGGGTTTGGTGCGTACATACACGGGTGGGGGTTCGGGGGCGTACATACACGGGTGGTGGTTCGGTGCGTACATACACGGCTGGGGTGGGGGTTTGTGGAAATATGGATTTTTATGATCGGTTATGTCCCCTATCTTGGACCCCAACGGTTTCATGTATAAATCACAAGTACATGTATGTTCCCTCCAGTTCCAGTTATGAAGACGCAAACACATGTGCGTCCACCGTCAACATGTCCTCTTTCAGATCCGCCATGAATGGGCCGGATATTCTATTCCTAAGTATGAAAGGCCACCGGCTTTATATGGTTCATTCATGCCATTTTACAGTCCAGGCGAGTAGGCCCTGATTCTGCCATCAAGCTTTTCCTGCCTTCTGCCTCTGAAAGCTCCAGTCTGAGCTCGCATCTGTATCCATGAACTTTGTCCTACTCCCTGCGCGGCTAACGGTGCCTAACTCCAGCCTGTTGCCTGCCAAAAACTGTATTTCACCTTCGAAATTATCTGCTCCGCTCCCTATCCAATGCATTCCTGTCTAGTAGTTTAAGTAAACATTCTTCCAGCTACCGAGCAAAAGGCCCGGCTTCTCTGTCTTTATGCAAGTAAATTCATAGCCCTGTTACTATGGAAGATTTCTGCCCTCGCATCTAGTGTAGACACTTAGACGCTTGTATACGCACTCACAGTCAGTATAGAATAGATTTTGTTCGAAAGACCTTTCTTTTTGGATAACACAGTTCTTTAAACATAGGATGTTAGATATGATTTGGGACTAGGTTGACTTGACCCCCCAGACTTCTGTCTCCACATGTAGAGCTAAATGTCAAGTCCCCTTCACCCCCTAGTTGCACGTCAATCACACGTCATGCTGCTGCGCGCGCATTTCTGCCAAGCATTTCTGCTGACATTGCGAAATTCTTTCATGGAACCACCCTATTATGACATCATACCTGATGACGTTCTTTAGTTACACCCAGTTACACCCACTTTTGCTACGCATGTATGTTTTATCTTTGCTATCAATTGTTACGCCTCTTCCATATGTTTCACTATAATGCATATTGTATAAAAATGATTACTTGTCAATAAAGTGGGGTCTTCACTTCCTGAACCTTCGTGGTGATGGAATGTGGAGCTCCTCAATTCGAATTGATCCTGGAATAAAGCCCGTTCCGAAACTCTAATACCACGGATTCTGCCTCTTATTTTACTGAGATATTATTATAGATTTTCCGCATCAAATTAAGTTCCGGTAATTAAATTATTTACCACATAAATGGCGCCCGAATAGGGACACTTTCTCATCTCACGCGCCGGCGGTGCGTTGCAGGCCCGGTCTCCTGTCACAGCTGGACGGACAACAACGCGTACCCACAGGATTTCCTGTATCTCCCTCCTGCCGAGTGGGGGTAACTGAGGCTGCGATCAACACCCAGACGAGGCGGTGAGAAGTGCGAAGTATCCCGACCAGAGCCTAGCTGAGAGAGCAAGATCCGAGGTATACAGAGGCCCACCAGTTTCCGAAGTCCCGAAGTTTCGAGTCGAGTCCAGTCCGGTTCAAGTTCAGTTCAGTTCCGAGGCCTTCCGTTCCGAGCTACCCGGTGAGTACCATTATCGGGGAGGCGTTCTGACGTGCACATAGGTTGTGCCGGTCAAGACGGGTTTGGGTACACAAATCCGGTCTGCACTGTTTCAGCAGTGTATCTGTACTGTTTAGCAGTATATCAAGTATGTCTAGTATATAATTCAGAATTTATCTAGTTAGTACCGAGTATTATGCTTAGTGACTAGTTCCCTAAATGGCTATCATTGTTTATTTTCATTAAATGTTAAATGTTAAAATGTTTTAAATACGTTCTGTATATTGTGGTATGAATGACTGTTCATTATTGTGTTTTGTTGTATTAAACGTGTTCAAAATTAGGTATCAGATCAGTTCTCAATATGCCGCTCTTTTCGAAATTAAGACAGATCAAAACTAGAAAAGGGGTACTCGAAGAAGCTGTCCCCATTCCTCCTAGGGACACTCCAGGGTACTTCATGTATCATAAACATGGCCTAGACGCCATATTATTTCTTGATTTATGGGTGGACTACACCAAGGAATTACCAGAAAGTCAGAGGTGGCCCGCAGCTGGGACCTGGGATGCAGATTGCATCATGAAAGTAGAAGAAGAATTACGGAAAAAGAAAGCTAGACAGTCACAGAAGGATGCCATCGAATTATGGCGTAAAGAATCATATAGACGTACAGAAAAAGCGCTCAGACAGGAAGAGAAAAGTAAGGAGAATTCAAATAAAGTTCGAGAAAATGTAGTAATTGAAGAAGGTACTCGAGTAAAGTCAGAACAAACAGATAGGCAAAGAAATGCCCTTGTGAATGGTATGTATCCTCTTCTGGCCGAAGGATTACCTAAGGCTACTCCGGAGATACCAAAAGACTTGCCACCCCCATTGTTTCCGATAAAAGTACATCCCAAAGGGCATCCCAGAACCGCAGAAGATGTTTTTCTTTCCTCGTATTTAGACGACGCAGCTCCCGAGTATTCTAATGCTGCGCCACATAGACCGCCTGCTGAGGGGGTTCAACGCCAAGACCCTCCTCCGTCTGTACACCTGCAACAGCAAACTCCGACACAAGTTCCGGCAAGCACATCTGTTTCTACATCTGCATCCACACCTATGGTTGCTATATCACGTTCAACGAATCCTTTCACATCCAGCACCCTAGGTGGTGCTACTGGAGGTACATCAAGCATTTTTTCCACGCCACCCAGAACAAATAAACTTTCCTTTCAAGAATTAGCCCACCAACGTACGCCCAAACTAGTAACTCCCAACACGCTCAAGGAACTTCTAATAGATTGTAGATATGACCCTGTGCCCGGAAAAGGGGACGAAATGATGTTGGCATCATTACGTATCCGACGAGCTGCAATATAATTAGGGAAAATACCAGGAATGACTGCACATTTAGAAAATATATATCACTTTGTTCAGTCAGGGCGAGACCCTGAGAGTATTAACAGAGCCATGGAGTACCAAAAAGTGGAAATCCAGGGGGAACTGTTACGTTTCCTCATAAACTGTGTGATCAGAAATCGAGATCAACCAGGGGTAAATCAGGAAGAAATGCAAATTCTTACCACATGGGGTAAGAATATATCAGAGGGGAAACATGATAAACGATCATGTATAGTAGCTATGTGCCGAAAGATCCGCAGAGAAATAGAACGAATACACGAAGAAAGATTAGCAGTAGACGAACCTGAACAAACCGAGGACGAGGAAGAATTAGAACTGCCCACAGGACAGTTAGAAACCATGGCCTATGTAGGTAGAGGAAGATCTTGCAATAATACTAGATGTTTTACTGATCCGATACGTCCGATACGTCCAGATAATAGCAGAAAATTCCAAACTCCTATAATAAATATAAGGTCCCCCGAACATTCATTCCAAGCCGCTGATAAATTACTCCGAGAACGAAGGGGTTATCATATACTCGATTCTATGGATGAACAAGAATTAGCCAGGTCAGCCGTTCACTGGGTTGATAGTCCTGGAAAATATGGTGATGATACACTAGCACATACGTTTTTGAACCTCGCCCCAGATGAACAGCGTTTAGCTGGTATCTATATGATTCAACAACTCCTTATATTATATAAAAGCCAACACTCCGATCCTGGCCCCTTACCTGATATATTGACTGAATTACTCACGAATAAATGGAGAGGTTCCGGTACTAAGTTAATTAGAGAAATACTAGAATTCAGAAAGCAGTACATTCTTTTTGTATGTCCTGAACATGTCTCACTGCCCATCAAGGAAAGAACGACGTATTACATGGATAGACAGAATCCCTTACGCGAAGTGCACCCGATAAAAGGTGATGACAATGAGTTTAAACGTGTGTTTGTATACACACCCATATCCAAAATAGAACTATTAGAAATGAAGAAAGTGGTACCCAGTCATGATAAAGACCCAGCGGGTTTCCACCGTGAAATTAAAGATATGTTACTCATGGGAGAATATACCTACCCCGACATTATGACAATATTGAAGGTATTAATGCCTGCGGGCATTTACGAAAAACTCAAGGAAAAGGATTGGGAGGTGGGAGACCAGAAGATAGATTGGACAGCATTAGAAAACGAAGAAAAAGCTCGAGGTCCAGGTTCAGGGCTCGGGGACAAGACCAAAGCACTACCAGGTCTACTAGTACAGGTACTGCCACGTTTATTAACTACGAAAAAGGAAGACTGGGGTGCAATATCAGCCTGTAAACAGAAATCAGATGAAGACACTAGTGATTTCTATTCCCGATTTGAAAAATGTTTTGGTATAAATAGTGGAATAAAAGCAAGTAGCGAGTCGTATCCACACCTGTTTGTGACAAAATTGGTTGAAAATGCCTTGCCCCAAGTTAAAAATAGAATATTGAAATTCGAGAGTACCTGGCAAGGTAACACTCCGTCACAAATGTTACAAATGCTACAGTACCATCACAATAGAATTAGAGAAGAACAAGAACATGAACATAGACGCATGAAAGACACGAAAATGAAAATGCTAGTTTCCCAGACAGTTCCAGCTGACGGTCATAAAAAGGGTGTGACACAGTCCAGTGTTTCAGCAGGTCCTGTAAAAGGGACGTGTAACTATTGTAAACAGCCAGGTCATTATGTACACGATTGTCCCGTTTTAAAACATAATATCGCCATAGGTAACACAAAAGAAAGACCAAGACCACTTAGACAGGATCAGAATCAACAAGGAGCCCCGCAGCATGCACAGTCCATGCCAGCTCCGCAACAGTCTATGCCAGCTCCACCACCGCAGCCTATCGCTGCCACACAAACAACGACCCGACAGATGTATCAGACCGCACAATATGACTACCCTGATTATCAACGATACTCATGAAACAGCCTAGAGAGGGAAGTTGGCTTACCCCTTATTGAGGTCCCTGTAGATCAAGAAGGACCTTATGTACACAGTGAACTATTAGGCCAAGATAGAAAATTTTTACTTGATACAGGGGCAAGCCGAACAACAATAAAACGTAGTGAAGTTCCAGGGGTACCGCTCTCAGGCACACAGAATATTTCCCTTGGTTTTTCAGGAAAACCTATCATTAACGAAGTATCACAGCCTCTTCCACTTACGATTGGTCCCTTGACACGAACTACAGATTTATTACTTACTAAATCATGTCCAGAAAACCTGTTAGGCATAAAAACTTTGAAAGCTCTAGGAGCTATAATATGTTGTTCTCCGGAAGGAGTAAGATTATTTCTACGAGATTTCAAAGGGCACTACGTGTCCCGAGACATGGATTACCGACTGCAGACTTTACCCACACATTTATGGGCACAAGGCCCTACAGATGTTGGTTGCATGAACATTACACCATATCGAGTCACACTAAAGGCAGGAGTGGTACTACCCCGAATGCGACAATACAAGTTACCCCCAGATGCTGTAGTGGCTTTACTACAAATCATTGACGAGCTTATTACCCAAGGAGTGGTTGTGGAAACCGACTCCAATGTATGTAATTCACCGATAATTCCGATTCTTAAACGAACTGATCCAACAGCCCCGCCAGTATACCGATTGGTTATTGATCTGCGCGAATTAAATAAATGTATTGTACCACAATACCCCGTAGTCCCAGACATTTCTTCATTACTGACAGCCATTGATTCCGAAGCAACATTCTTTACTGTAATTGATCTCAAGAATGCCTTTTTCAGCGTCCCAATAGATCCGGAAAGCCAATACTTGTTCGGATTTAGTTTAAATGGACGAAGCTTTAAATTCACACGCGCACCTCAAGGATTCAAAGAAAGCCCCAGCATCTATAGCCAAGCACTGAAACGAGAACTCGACAGTATCCATATGCCAGTCAACACTGCCCTGCTTCAATATGTCGATGATCTGCTGATCACCGCTAGAAGCGAGCCTGAATGTGAAGAAGCCTCACTGACGGTTTTACAATTTTTGGCCGGAAAGGGGCACAAGGTGTCCCCTTCTAAGCTGCAATTCTGTGTCCAGCGAGTTGTTTACCTTGGTCACTCGCTGTCCAAGGAGGGAAGGCAGCTTACATCAGATCGCATCCAGTTAATTGCTAACATGCCAATACCCAAGACACAAAAGGAGGTACGGGCTTTCATAGGCCTCACTTCATATTGTAGGCAGTGGATCCCTCAGTATGCATTTTTAGCAAAACCACTCATTCAATTGACAACACAGGAGGCAGCCACATCGACTGTT
Source organism: Triturus cristatus (assembly GCF_964204655.1). Lineage (NCBI taxonomy): Eukaryota > Metazoa > Chordata > Amphibia > Caudata > Salamandridae > Triturus > Triturus cristatus. The sequence continues at coordinate 568,616,764 of NC_140595.1, forward strand.
CTCCCTTGGACTCAGGAACATACACAAGCTTTTGAAAACCTAAAGAAAGCTTTATGTCAAGCACCTGTTTTAGCAACACCATGTTACAATAAACAGTTTACACTCTTTGTTACAGAACGCGAAGGTACTGCCTTGTCAGTACTCACACAGGAACAAGCAGGATCACATAAACCATGTGCTTATTTTTCTAGTACATTAGATTCCGTAGCTCAGGCTCTGCCTGCGTGCCTGAAATCAGTGGCAGCAACAGCTTTAGCAATCAGACAAAGCGATGCCATAGTACTAGGACACCAATTGACAGTACAAGTACCACATGCAGTAGAGGTTCTCTTGAACCGCACACAAACACAACACTTGACTATAGCACGACTCACTGGTTACGAATTAACATTGTTTCAGCCACATATAGAAATCAGACGTTGTAGTACATTGAATCCTGCCACACTGTTACCTGTAAATGGAACAGACCCACTTGCACATGATTGTATTGAAGTTATCACTATCACGACGAAACCCAGACAAGACTTGACAGACGTCCCATTGTCAGACCCAGACCTGACGTTGTATGTAGATGGTTCATGTATGAGAACAAGTACAGGAGAGTTAGTGGCCGCTTACGCAGTCACAACAGACACTGAAGTCATTGAAACAAACCGCATAAATACCTTGTCCGCTCAAGCAGCAGAGCTCATTGCTCTGACACAAGCCTGTATTCAAGCCACAAATAAAAAAGTCAACATATACACTGATTCACGTTATGCATTCGGAGTTGTACATGACTTCGGCGTGCTGTGGCGAGAGAGAGGTTATTTAACTTCTCACGGTGCCCACATTCAGCACGGACCCCTCATTCATGCCTTATTAGATGCAATACATCTACCCACTGCAATATCAATTATGAAATGTAAAGCTCATACGAAAGTTACTGATATCATTTCTCAAGGCAATGATCTAGCTGACAGAACAGCTAAACAGACTGCTCAAACTCAAACATCCGACATGACAAAGACAATAGTCCCGACACCGACATATTGCATGACGGTTAAGGATCCCGCCCTTGATGTAATTGACATACAGACACATGCTACACCAGACGAAATAAAGAAATGGACTGAATTAGGAGGGATCCAAACGGATCAAGGATGGATGACGAAGGAAAAATCTGTGTGGTTCCTTCCTGATTCAATGGTCCAAGTTATAATTAATACTGTACACAGTCCAGCGCATTTAGGAGAAAAAGCTATGCTAGACAGCATTCAACACATTTGGTTTAACAAATATTTACGAGCAGCAGCTAAACAAAAAGTTCGTACCTGTATGATCTGTTGTCAGTTTAACCCAGGTAAAAGCATTCCCGTAGAACAGGGTGGATTTCAGCCTCCTGATCACCCTTTTGAAGTCCTCCAGATGGATTATATCCAGATGGAACGATGTCGAGGATTCAAATATGTTCTCGTAGTTGTCTGTGCTCTTTCCCGTTGGACAGAGGCATACCCGGTTTCAGATTACACTGCCCCGACTACTGCCAAACAGTTGGTTCGAGAATTCTTCCCACGGTACGGTTTACCACGTGTTGTCTACTCAGATAACGGCCAGCCGTTCTCATCCGAACTAATGAAACACGTTTCACTTTTGTTAGGCTATCAGTGGAAATTCCACTGTGTCCGACACCCCGAGGCAGCAGGTCTCGTGGAACGACATAATCAGACCCTGAAAATTAGATTGTCCAAAATATGTAGAGAGAAAGGTGTCGACTGGGTAGTAGCCTTACCAGTTGCACTCTTTTATATGAGAATGGTAGCACACTCTCGAACAGGGCTATCCCCTTATGAAGTGATCTTTGGTAGACCACCAAATATGTGGGGGACGCCTATACCACGCAAAATAACTGATATTGACTGTAATATGCTGACAGATTACTTGGCTTCCTTGATGTCTGCACTACAATCTTGTCGTTCACAGGTAGCTGCAGCCTTTCCCGACAACACCGAGGTGAAACCCCATGACGTAATTCCAGGGGACTTGGTATTAGTGAGGAACTTTGACCGGAAGTCTCAGCTGGATCCTAGGTGGAAGTCGCCTCAAATCGTACTGTTAACGACGAGGACAGCCGTGAAGATCGAAGGTCGAAAAGGCTGGATACATTCAAGTCATATCAAGAAATTTCATGGACTACCGTCCGACGTAAATGACACACCTCGCGTGTCTTCACCGATTGACTCAAAGCTTCCTTTGGTTGAACTGAATAACAATGAACAATATAAACTAAAACTTCGGTCTAACAAGTCAGGCAATTTGATTGTTTAAGTCCTCTCCAAGGTGAATCGGTCGAATTTGTCTCTGACATGTATCCCTTAGACCTGTATAGAGAAAGAAACAGAAGGAGGAAGTTGAAACAACATGCGTACTGTAAATCACTGCGTAGTCATTGCATAGTGACGTTATGGATTTTGTTTTTCTTAAATCTTTTAATAATTACTGCAAGTATATTGTTGCACATGTATTATCCTATTTCTAGACATGTTTATAATGTTACTGCTGAACATTCTTTTAGTGAATTACCTCCGCATGAGTTGTCCTATAGATTTGCGCTGCGCAATAACACTTTTATTAGTATGTTACATCATTCCCATCAGGTTAGCAATGCTACAAATTGTTGGATATGTGGCCGACTCCCTCCCTATCAGAACTATAAAGGAATTTTGCCTTTCTTTCCATACCCATACACACACAATGGCTCCTGTGGAGCATGGTTTAGTTTAAATTAATTCTCTAGATTCGAATTCTGCAGTTTACCAAAATAACTGGGTATGGGGAAATCTGAACTTAGTTTTACTCAAAGTCTGCTACCCTAACGAGGAGGGACTTCCCAAAAGAACAGGAACTGATTTAGAAAATGAAGTATATGGATTAGGTAATTTTACGCTTAATCTCATGATCCTGAATGTCGAATCCGAAGCTACACCAATTCTGCCCGCCATGTCAGTATTTCCAGTTAAAGGTGAATTATGTGTAAGAAAGAATGGTTCCATACATATGGGCCATAGTAGATGCACCACTGTAATAGAATTCAGTGATCAAGGCAAGTCTACCTTTAGAGCTTCCCGCCATTCCTACTTCATATGTGGTCAGACGGCATATATACGTTTGCCTCTAGATTGGGATGGTACCTGCTACATCGGATTCCTTATGCCACCTGTTTTTCTAGCTCCTCCTGATTATCACAGAAATACTCATCTAGTACACAATAGAGAACAAAGAGATCTCCCAATAGTCGATTACACTGAGACCGCATGGGAAAAATACACTGATTTCAATAAAGGTCTCTTTCCCTATATAGGTACAGTTACCAATAGTAAGCTGATACGTAGATTAACCAGAACCCTTGAAGCAGTAGTGAACGAAACTATTTCCGCCTTAGGCAATTTAACAGAAGAGCAGTCTGCTATGCGGATTGTTGTGCTTCAAAATCGTCTTGTCCTTGACGTCATCCTGGCCGATAGGGGCGGAGCTTGTAGGGTCATCGGATCAAGCTGTTGCATTTTCATACCAGAAAATTTGCCATCTGTATATAAAGCCATAACTCGCCTTCATAAGATTGTAACAAAAGGGGGTGGTGATGGACAGAGCATCAGAACCAATCAAATACTCACACCCAGTCAACAGATCTGGGTTTGATCCATCACCGTTCTTTAGCCCACTCTGCCACCCCAGTTCAGACATGGCCATATGCAAATCAGTCTGACCCTGTGCCTCATGGGAACAGTCCAGCCCGAACTGCCAAGCCATGCCTTCCCTGGACCGGAAACAAGCTTCCTAGGACCGGTTTCTGGCATTTCAGCCGTCTTCTGCCAGGCTTGCTTGAATCCAGTGGCAAAGTGAGCAAGGGACTCACGTCTGAGCATACCCTGCCAACTTATGGCGAACAAAGCGGTACAAAAGGGGGTGGTGATGGACAGAGCATCAGAACCAATCAAATACTCACACCCAGTCAACAGATCTGGGTTTGATCCATCACCGTTCTTTAGCCCACTCTGCCACCCCAGTTCAGACATGGCCATATGCAAATCAGTCTGACCCTGTGCCTCATGGGAACAGTCCAGCCCGAACTGCCAAGCCATGCCTTCCCTGGACCGGAAACAAGCTTCCTAGGACCGGTTTCTGGCATTTCAGCCGTCTTCTGCCAGGCTTGCTTGAATCCAGTGGCAAAGTGAGCAAGGGACTCACGTCTGAGCATACCCTGCCAACTTATGGCGAACAAAGCGGTACAAAAGGGGGTGGTGATGGACAGAGCATCAGAACCAATCAAATACTCACACCCAGTCAACAGATCTGGGTTTGATCCATCACCGTTCTTTAGCCCACTCTGCCACCCCAGTTCAGACATGGCCATATGCAAATCAGTCTGACCCTGTGCCTCATGGGAACAGTCCAGCCCGAACTGCCAAGCCATGCCTTCCCTGGACCGGAAACAAGCTTCCTAGGACCGGTTTCTGGCATTTCAGCCGTCTTCTGCCAGGCTTGCTTGAATCCAGTGGCAAAGTGAGCAAGGGACTCACGTCTGAGCATACCCTGCCAACTTATGGCGAACAAAGCGGTACAAAAGGGGGTGGTGATGGACAGAGCATCAGAACCAATCAAATACTCACACCCAGTCAACAGATCTGGGTTTGATCCATCACCGTTCTTTAGCCCACTCTGCCACCCCAGTTCAGACATGGCCATATGCAAATCAGTCTGACCCTGTGCCTCATGGGAACAGTCCAGCCCGAACTGCCAAGCCATGCCTTCCCTGGACCGGAAACAAGCTTCCTAGGACCGGTTTCTGGCATTTCAGCCGTCTTCTGCCAGGCTTGCTTGAATCCAGTGGCAAAGTGAGCAAGGGACTCACGTCTGAGCATACCCTGCCAACTTATGGCGAACAAAGCGGTACAAAAGGGGGTGGTGATGGACAGAGCATCAGAACCAATCAAATACTCACACCCAGTCAACAGATCTGGGTTTGATCCATCACCGTTCTTTAGCCCACTCTGCCACCCCAGTTCAGACATGGCCATATGCAAATCAGTCTGACCCTGTGCCTCATGGGAACAGTCCAGCCCGAACTGCCAAGCCATGCCTTCCCTGGACCGGAAACAAGCTTCCTAGGACCGGTTTCTGGCATTTCAGCCGTCTTCTGCCAGGCTTGCTTGAATCCAGTGGCAAAGTGAGCAAGGGACTCACGTCTGAGCATACCCTGCCAACTTATGGCGAACAAAGCGGTACAAAAGGGGGTGGTGATGGACAGAGCATCAGAACCAATCAAATACTCACACCCAGTCAACAGATCTGGGTTTGATCCATCACCGTTCTTTAGCCCACTCTGCCACCCCAGTTCAGACATGGCCATATGCAAATCAGTCTGACCCTGTGCCTCATGGGAACAGTCCAGCCCGAACTGCCAAGCCATGCCTTCCCTGGACCGGAAACAAGCTTCCTAGGACCGGTTTCTGGCATTTCAGCCGTCTTCTGCCAGGCTTGCTTGAATCCAGTGGCAAAGTGAGCAAGGGACTCACGTCTGAGCATACCCTGCCAACTTATGGCGAACAAAGCGGTACAAAAGGGGGTGGTGATGGACAGAGCATCAGAACCAATCAAATACTCACACCCAGTCAACAGATCTGGGTTTGATCCATCACCGTTCTTTAGCCCACTCTGCCACCCCAGTTCAGACATGGCCATATGCAAATCAGTCTGACCCTGTGCCTCATGGGAACAGTCCAGCCCGAACTGCCAAGCCATTCCTTCCCTGGACCGGAAACAAGCTTCCTAGGACCGGTTTCTGGCATTTCAGCCGTCTTCTGCCAGGCTTGCTTGAATCCAGTGGCAAAGTGAGCAAGGGACTCACGTCTGAGCATACCCTGCCAACTTATGGCGAACAAAGCGGTACAAAAGGGGGTGGTGATGGACAGAGCATCAGAACCAATCAAATACTCACACCCAGTCAACAGATCTGGGTTTGATCCATCACCGTTCTTTAGCCCACTCTGCCACCCCAGTTCAGACATGGCCATATGCAAATCAGTCTGACCCTGTGCCTCATGGGAACAGTCCAGCCCGAACTGCCAAGCCATGCCTTCCCTGGACCGGAAACAAGCTTCCTAGGACCGGTTTCTGGCATTTCAGCCGTCTTCTGCCAGGCTTGCTTGAATCCAGTGGCAAAGTGAGCAAGGGACTCACGTCTGAGCATACCCTGCCAACTTATGGCGAACAAAGCGGTACAAAAGGGGGTGGTGATGGACAGAGCATCAGAACCAATCAAATACTCACACCCAGTCAACAGATCTGGGTTTGATCCATCACCGTTCTTTAGCCCACTCTGCCACCCCAGTTCAGACATGGCCATATGCAAATCAGTCTGACCCTGTGCCTCATGGGAACAGTCCAGCCCGAACTGCCAAGCCATGCCTTCCCTGGACCGGAAACAAGCTTCCTAGGACCGGTTTCTGGCATTTCAGCCGTCTTCTGCCAGGCTTGCTTGAATCCAGTGGCAAAGTGAGCAAGGGACTCACGTCTGAGCATACCCTGCCAACTTATGGCGAACAAAGCGGTACAAAAGGGGGTGGTGATGGACAGAGCATCAGAACCAATCAAATACTCACACCCAGTCAACAGATCTGGGTTTGATCCATCACCGTTCTTTAGCCCACTCTGCCACCCCAGTTCAGACATGGCCATATGCAAATCAGTCTGACCCTGTGCCTCATGGGAACAGTCCAGCCCGAACTGCCAAGCCATGCCTTCCCTGGACCGGAAACAAGCTTCCTAGGACCGGTTTCTGGCATTTCAGCCGTCTTCTGCCAGGCTTGCTTGAATCCAGTGGCAAAGTGAGCAAGGGACTCACGTCTGAGCATACCCTGCCAACTTATGGCGAACAAAGCGGTACAAAAGGGGGTGGTGATGGACAGAGCATCAGAACCAATCAAATACTCACACCCAGTCAACAGATCTGGGTTTGATCCATCACCGTTCTTTAGCCCACTCTGCCACCCCAGTTCAGACATGGCCATATGCAAATCAGTCTGACCCTGTGCCTCATGGGAACAGTCCAGCCCGAACTGCCAAGCCATGCCTTCCCTGGACCGGAAACAAGCTTCCTAGGACCGGTTTCTGGCATTTCAGCCGTCTTCAAACCCAGATCTGTTGACTGGGTGTGAGTGTTTGATTGGTTCTGATGCTCCGTCCATCACCACCCCTTTTTGTACCGCTTTGTTCGCCATAAGTTGGCAGGGTATGCTCAGACGTGAGTCCCTTGCTCACTTTGCCACTGGATTCAAGCAAGCCTGGCTGAAGACGGCTGAAATGCCAGAAACCGGTCCTAGGAAGCTTGTTTCCGGTCCAGGGAAGGCATGGCTTGGCAGTTCGGGCTGGACTGTTCCCATGAGGCACAGGGTCAGACTGATTTGCATATGGCCATGTCTGAACTGGGGTGGCAGAGTGGGCTAAAAAACGGTGATGGATCAAACCCAGATCTGTTGACTGGGTGTGAGTGTTTGATTGGTTCTGATGCTCCGTCCATCACCACCCCTTTTTGTACCGCTTTGTTCGCCATAAGTTGGCAGGGTATGCTCAGACGTGAGTCCCTTGCTCACTTTGCCACTGGATTCAAGCAAGCCTGGCTGAAGACGGCTGAAATGCCAGAAACCGGTCCTAGGAAGCTTGTTTCCGGTCCAGGGAAGGCATGGCTTGGCAGTTCGGGCTGGACTGTTCCCATGAGGCACAGGGTCAGACTGATTTGCATATGGCCATGTCTGAACTGGGGTGGCAGAGTGGGCTAAAAAACGGTGATGGATCAAACCCAGATCTGTTGACTGGGTGTGAGTGTTTGATTGGTTCTGATGCTCCGTCCATCACCACCCCTTTTTGTACCGCTTTGTTCGCCATAAGTTGGCAGGGTATGCTCAGACGTGAGTCCCTTGCTCACTTTGCCACTGGATTCAAGCAAGCCTGGCTGAAGACGGCTGAAATGCCAGAAACCGGTCCTAGGAAGCTTGTTTCCGGTCCAGGGAAGGCATGGCTTGGCAGTTCGGGCTGGACTGTTCCCATGAGGCACAGGGTCAGACTGATTTGCATATGGCCATGTCTGAACTGGGGTGGCAGAGTGGGCTAAAAAACGGTGATGGATCAAACCCAGATCTGTTGACTGGGTGTGAGTGTTTGATTGGTTCTGATGCTCCGTCCATCACCACCCCTTTTTGTACCGCTTTGTTCGCCATAAGTTGGCAGGGTATGCTCAGACGTGAGTCCCTTGCTCACTTTGCCACTGGATTCAAGCAAGCCTGGCTGAAGACGGCTGAAATGCCAGAAACCGGTCCTAGGAAGCTTGTTTCCGGTCCAGGGAAGGCATGGCTTGGCAGTTCGGGCTGGACTGTTCCCATGAGGCACAGGGTCAGACTGATTTGCATATGGCCATGTCTGAACTGGGGTGGCAGAGTGGGCTAAAAAACGGTGATGGATCAAACCCAGATCTGTTGACTGGGTGTGAGTGTTTGATTGGTTCTGATGCTCCGTCCATCACCACCCCTTTTTGTACCGCTTTGTTCGCCATAAGTTGGCAGGGTATGCTCAGACGTGAGTCCCTTGCTCACTTTGCCACTGGATTCAAGCAAGCCTGGCTGAAGACGGCTGAAATGCCAGAAACCGGTCCTAGGAAGCTTGTTTCCGGTCCAGGGAAGGCATGGCTTGGCAGTTCGGGCTGGACTGTTCCCATGAGGCACAGGGTCAGACTGATTTGCATATGGCCATGTCTGAACTGGGGTGGCAGAGTGGGCTAAAAAACGGTGATGGATCAAACCCAGATCTGTTGACTGGGTGTGAGTGTTTGATTGGTTCTGATGCTCCGTCCATCACCACCCCCTTTTTGTACCGCTTTGTTCGCCATAAGTTGGCAGGGTATGCTCAGACGTGAGTCCCTTGCTCACTTTGCCACTGGATTCAAGCAAGCCTGGCTGAAGACGGCTGAAATGCCAGAAACCGGTCCTAGGAAGCTTGTTTCCGGTCCAGGGAAGGCATGGCTTGGCAGTTCGGGCTGGACTGTTCCCATGAGGCACAGGGTCAGACTGATTTGCATATGGCCATGTCTGAACTGGGGTGGCAGAGTGGGCTAAAAAACGGTGATGGATCAAACCCAGATCTGTTGACTGGGTGTGAGTGTTTGATTGGTTCTGATGCTCCGTCCATCACCACCCCTTTTTGTACCGCTTTGTTCGCCATAAGTTGGCAGGGTATGCTCAGACGTGAGTCCCTTGCTCACTTTGCCACTGGATTCAAGCAAGCCTGGCTGAAGACGGCTGAAATGCCAGAAACCGGTCCTAGGAAGCTTGTTTCCGGTCCAGGGAAGGCATGGCTTGGCAGTTCGGGCTGGACTGTTCCCATGAGGCACAGGGTCAGACTGATTTGCATATGGCCATGTCTGAACTGGGGTGGCAGAGTGGGCTAAAAAACGGTGATGGATCAAACCCAGATCTGTTGACTGGGTGTGAGTGTTTGATTGGTTCTGATGCTCCGTCCATCACCACCCCTTTTTGTACCGCTTTGTTCGCCATAAGTTGGCAGGGTATGCTCAGACGTGAGTCCCTTGCTCACTTTGCCACTGGATTCAAGCAAGCCTGGCTGAAGACGGCTGAAATGCCAGAAACCGGTCCTAGGAAGCTTGTTTCCGGTCCAGGGAAGGCATGGCTTGGCAGTTCGGGCTGGACTGTTCCCATGAGGCACAGGGTCAGACTGATTTGCATATGGCCATGTCTGAACTGGGGTGGCAGAGTGGGCTAAAAAACGGTGATGGATCAAACCCAGATCTGTTGACTGGGTGTGAGTGTTTGATTGGTTCTGATGCTCCGTCCATCACCACCCCTTTTTGTACCGCTTTGTTCGCCATAAGTTGGCAGGGTATGCTCAGACGTGAGTCCCTTGCTCACTTTGCCACTGGATTCAAGCAAGCCTGGCTGAAGACGGCTGAAATGCCAGAAACCGGTCCTAGGAAGCTTGTTTCCGGTCCAGGGAAGGCATGGCTTGGCAGTTCGGGCTGGACTGTTCCCATGAGGCACAGGGTCAGACTGATTTGCATATGGCCATGTCTGAACTGGGGTGGCAGAGTGGGCTAAAAAACGGTGATGGATCAAACCCAGATCTGTTGACTGGGTGTGAGTGTTTGATTGGTTCTGATGCTCCGTCCATCACCACCCCTTTTTGTACCGCTTTGTTCGCCATAAGTTGGCAGGGTATGCTCAGACGTGAGTCCCTTGCTCACTTTGCCACTGGATTCAAGCAAGCCTGGCTGAAGACGGCTGAAATGCCAGAAACCGGTCCTAGGAAGCTTGTTTCCGGTCCAGGGAAGGCATGGCTTGGCAGTTCGGGCTGGACTGTTCCCATGAGGCACAGGGTCAGACTGATTTGCATATGGCCATGTCTGAACTGGGGTGGCAGAGTGGGCTAAAAAACGGTGATGGATCAAACCCAGATCTGTTGACTGGGTGTGAGTGTTTGATTGGTTCTGATGCTCCGTCCATCACCACCCCTTTTTGTACCGCTTTGTTCGCCATAAGTTGGCAGGGTATGCTCAGACGTGAGTCCCTTGCTCACTTTGCCACTGGATTCAAGCAAGCCTGGCTGAAGACGGCTGAAATGCCAGAAACCGGTCCTAGGAAGCTTGTTTCCGGTCCAGGGAAGGCATGGCTTGGCAGTTCGGGCTGGACTGTTCCCATGAGGCACAGGGTCAGACTGATTTGCATATGGCCATGTCTGAACTGGGGTGGCAGAGTGGGCTAAAAAACGGTGATGGATCAAACCCAGATCTGTTGACTGGGTGTGAGTGTTTGATTGGTTCTGATGCTCCGTCCATCACCACCCCTTTTTGTACCGCTTTGTTCGCCATAAGTTGGCAGGGTATGCTCAGACGTGAGTCCCTTGCTCACTTTGCCACTGGATTCAAGCAAGCCTGGCTGAAGACGGCTGAAATGCCAGAAACCGGTCCTAGGAAGCTTGTTTCCGGTCCAGGGAAGGCATGGCTTGGCAGTTCGGGCTGGACTGTTCCCATGAGGCACAGGGTCAGACTGATTTGCATATGGCCATGTCTGAACTGGGGTGGCAGAGTGGGCTAAAAAACGGTGATGGATCAAACCCAGATCTGTTGACTGGGTGTGAGTGTTTGATTGGTTCTGATGCTCCGTCCATCACCACCCCTTTTTGTACCGCTTTGTTCGCCATAAGTTGGCAGGGTATGCTCAGACGTGAGTCCCTTGCTCACTTTGCCACTGGATTCAAGCAAGCCTGGCTGAAGACGGCTGAAATGCCAGAAACCGGTCCTAGGAAGCTTGTTTCCGGTCCAGGGAAGGCATGGCTTGGCAGTTCGGGCTGGACTGTTCCCATGAGGCACAGGGTCAGACTGATTTGCATATGGCCATGTCTGAACTGGGGTGGCAGAGTGGGCTAAAAAACGGTGATGGATCAAACCCAGATCTGTTGACTGGGTGTGAGTGTTTGATTGGTTCTGATGCTCCGTCCATCACCACCCCTTTTTGTACCGCTTTGTTCGCCATAAGTTGGCAGGGTATGCTCAGACGTGAGTCCCTTGCTCACTTTGCCACTGGATTCAAGCAAGCCTGGCTGAAGACGGCTGAAATGCCAGAAACCGGTCCTAGGAAGCTTGTTTCCGGTCCAGGGAAGGCATGGCTTGGCAGTTCGGGCTGGACTGTTCCCATGAGGCACAGGGTCAGACTGATTTGCATATGGCCATGTCTGAACTGGGGTGGCAGAGTGGGCTAAAAAACGGTGATGGATCAAACCCAGATCTGTTGACTGGGTGTGAGTGTTTGATTGGTTCTGATGCTCCGTCCATCACCACCCCTTTTTGTACCGCTTTGTTCGCCATAAGTTGGCAGGGTATGCTCAGACGTGAGTCCCTTGCTCACTTTGCCACTGGATTCAAGCAAGCCTGGCTGAAGACGGCTGAAATGCCAGAAACCGGTCCTAGGAAGCTTGTTTCCGGTCCAGGGAAGGCATGGCTTGGCAGTTCGGGCTGGACTGTTCCCATGAGGCACAGGGTCAGACTGATTTGCATATGGCCATGTCTGAACTGGGGTGGCAGAGTGGGCTAAAAAACGGTGATGGATCAAACCCAGATCTGTTGACTGGGTGTGAGTGTTTGATTGGTTCTGATGCTCCGTCCATCACCACCCCTTTTTGTACCGCTTTGTTCGCCATAAGTTGGCAGGGTATGCTCAGACGTGAGTCCCTTGCTCACTTTGCCACTGGATTCAAGCAAGCCTGGCTGAAGACGGCTGAAATGCCAGAAACCGGTCCTAGGAAGCTTGTTTCCGGTCCAGGGAAGGCATGGCTTGGCAGTTCGGGCTGGACTGTTCCCATGAGGCACAGGGTCAGACTGATTTGCATATGGCCATGTCTGAACTGGGGTGGCAGAGTGGGCTAAAAAACGGTGATGGATCAAACCCAGATCTGTTGACTGGGTGTGAGTGTTTGATTGGTTCTGATGCTCCGTCCATCACCACCCCTTTTTGTACCGCTTTGTTCGCCATAAGTTGGCAGGGTATGCTCAGACGTGAGTCCCTTGCTCACTTTGCCACTGGATTCAAGCAAGCCTGGCTGAAGACGGCTGAAATGCCAGAAACCGGTCCTAGGAAGCTTGTTTCCGGTCCAGGGAAGGCATGGCTTGGCAGTTCGGGCTGGACTGTTCCCATGAGGCACAGGGTCAGACTGATTTGCATATGGCCATGTCTGAACTGGGGTGGCAGAGTGGGCTAAAAAACGGTGATGGATCAAACCCAGATCTGTTGACTGGGTGTGAGTGTTTGATTGGTTCTGATGCTCCGTCCATCACCACCCCTTTTTGTACCGCTTTGTTCGCCATAAGTTGGCAGGGTATGCTCAGACGTGAGTCCCTTGCTCACTTTGCCACTGGATTCAAGCAAGCCTGGCTGAAGACGGCTGAAATGCCAGAAACCGGTCCTAGGAAGCTTGTTTCCGGTCCAGGGAAGGCATGGCTTGGCAGTTCGGGCTGGACTGTTCCCATGAGGCACAGGGTCAGACTGATTTGCATATGGCCATGTCTGAACTGGGGTGGCAGAGTGGGCTAAAAAACGGTGATGGATCAAACCCAGATCTGTTGACTGGGTGTGAGTGTTTGATTGGTTCTGATGCTCCGTCCATCACCACCCCTTTTTGTACCGCTTTGTTCGCCATAAGTTGGCAGGGTATGCTCAGACGTGAGTCCCTTGCTCACTTTGCCACTGGATTCAAGCAAGCCTGGCTGAAGACGGCTGAAATGCCAGAAACCGGTCCTAGGAAGCTTGTTTCCGGTCCAGGGAAGGCATGGCTTGGCAGTTCGGGCTGGACTGTTCCCATGAGGCACAGGGTCAGACTGATTTGCATATGGCCATGTCTGAACTGGGGTGGCAGAGTGGGCTAAAAAACGGTGATGGATCAAACCCAGATCTGTTGACTGGGTGTGAGTGTTTGATTGGTTCTGATGCTCCGTCCATCACCACCCCTTTTTGTACCGCTTCATAAGATTGTAAGCCAGATACACCAGAATCCAGGTACCTGGACTTGGTCCGGTTGGTTTTGGAGTGTATTATCTACCTTTGGATGGAGGGTCCTATCCTTCCTAGGTATTGGCTTTCTCATATTATTCAGTTGCTGCTTATGCCTACAATGTGGACCAGCGATTTGTGGTCTGTGTGCCACATCGTGTATTCCACCACCAAGATTTCATTCATCACGGAAGAAGAAAGAAGAACAAATGATGCTATATGAACAGATCAACGGATTGATGAAGATTGATATCTCTTAACGGGCAAGTAGGGGACAAGGAGGGAATGTGGAAATATGGATTTTTATGATCGGTTATGTCCCCTATCTTGGACCCCAACGGTTTCATGTATAAATCACAAGTACATGTATGTTCCCTCCAGTTCCAGTTATGAAGACGCAAACACATGTGCGTCCACCGTCAACATGTCCTCTTTCAGATCCGCCATGAATGGGCCGGATATTCTATTCCTAAGTATGAAAGGCCACCGGCTTTATATGGTTCATTCATGCCATTTTACAGTCCAGGCGAGTAGGCCCTGATTCTGCCATCAAGCTTTTCCTGCCTTCTGCCTCTGAAAGCTCCAGTCTGAGCTCGCATCTGTATCCATGAACTTTGTCCTACTCCCTGCGCGGCTAACGGTGCCTAACTCCAGCCTGTTGCCTGCCAAAAACTGTATTTCACCTTCGAAATTATCTGCTCCGCTCCCTATCCAATGCATTCCTGTCTAGTAGTTTAAGTAAACATTCTTCCAGCTACCGAGCAAAAGGCCCGGCTTCTCTGTCTTTATGCAAGTAAATTCATAGCCCTGTTACTATGGAAGATTTCTGCCCTCGCATCTAGTGTAGACACTTAGACGCTTGTATACGCACTCACAGTCAGTATAGAATAGATTTTGTTCGAAAGACCTTTCTTTTTGGATAACACAGTTCTTTAAACATAGGATGTTAGATATGATTTGGGACTAGGTTGACTTGACCCCCCAGACTTCTGTCTCCACATGTAGAGCTAAATGTCAAGTCCCCTTCACCCCCTAGTTGCACGTCAATCACACGTCATGCTGCTGCGCGCGCATTTCTGCCAAGCATTTCTGCTGACATTGCGAAATTCTTTCATGGAACCACCCTATTATGACATCATACCTGATGACGTTCTTTAGTTACACCCAGTTACACCCACTTTTGCTACGCATGTATGTTTTATCTTTGCTATCAATTGTTACGCCTCTTCCATATGTTTCACTATAATGCATATTGTATAAAAATGATTACTTGTCAATAAAGTGGGGTCTTCACTTCCTGAACCTTCGTGGTGATGGAATGTGGAGCTCCTCAATTCGAATTGATCCTGGAATAAAGCCCGTTCCGAAACTCTAATACCACGGATTCTGCCTCTTATTTTACTGAGCTATTATTATAGATTTTCCGCATCAAATTAAGTTCCGGTAATTAAATTATTTACCACAGGTTTGGTGCGTACATACACGGGTGGGGGTTCGGTGCGTACATACACGGCTGGGGGGGTTGGTGCGTACATACACGGGTGGGGGTTCGGGGGCGTACATACACGGGTGGTGGTTCGGTGCGTACATACACGGCTGGGGTGGGGGTTTGGTGCGTACATACACGGGTGGGGGTTTGGTGCGTACATACACGGCTGGGGGGGGTGTTAGGTGCGTACATACACGGGTGGGGGTTCGGTGCGTACATACACGGCTGGGGGGGGTTGGTGCGTACATACACGGGTGGGGGTTCGGGGGCGTACATACACGGGTGGTGGTTCGGAGCGTACATACACGGCTGGGGTGGGGGTTTGGTGCGTACATACACGGGTGGTGGTTTGGTGCGTACATACACGGCTGGGGGGGGTTTGGTGCGTACATACACGGGTGGGGGTTCGGGGGCGTACATACACGGGTGGTGGTTCGGTGCGTACATACACGGCTGGGGTGGGGGTTTGGTGCGTACATACACGGGTGGTGGTTCGGTGCGTACATACACGGCTGGGGGGGGGGGTTTGGTGCGTACATACACGGCTGGGGGGGTGTTAGGTGCGTACATACACGGGTGGGGGTGCGGTGCGTACATACACGGCGGGGGGGGGTTGGGTGCGTACATACACGGGTGGGGGTTCGGGGGCGTACATACACGGGTGGTGGTTCGGTGCGTACATACACGGCTGGGGGGGGGTTCGGGGGCGTACATACACGGGTGGGGGTTCGGTGCGTACATACACGGGTGGGGGTTCGGGGGCGTACATACACGGGTGGGGGTTCGGTGCGTACATACACGGGTGGGGGTTCGGGGGCGTACATGCACGGGTGGGGGTTTGGTGCGTACATACACGGGTGGTGGTTCGGTGCGTACATACTCGGGTGGGGGTTCGGGGCGTACATACACTGCTGGGGTGGGGGTTGGGTGCGTACATACACGGGTGGTGGTTCGGTGCGTACATACACGGCTGGGGGGGGGTTCTGTGCGTACATACACGGCTGGGGGGGTTCGGTCCGTTCATACACGGGTGGGGGTTTGGTGCGTATATACACGGGTGGGGGTTCGGGGGCGTACATGCACGGGTGGGGGTTTGGTGCGTACATACACGGGTGGTGGTTCGGTGCGTACATACTCGGGTGGGGGTTCGGGGCGTACATACACTGCTGGGGTGGGGGTTGGGTGCGCACATACACGGGTGGGGGTTCGGTCCGTTCATACACGGGTGGGGGTTTGGTGCGTACATACACAGGTGGGGGTTCGGGGGCATACATGCACGGGTGGGGGTTTGGTGCGTACATACACGGGTGGTGGTTCGGTGCGTACATATTTGGGTGGGGGTTCGGGGCGTACATACACTGCTGGGGTGGGGGTTGGGTGCGTACATACACGGGTGGGGGTTCGGTCCGTACATACACGGGTGGGGGTTCGGGGCGTACATACTCTGCTGGGGTGGGGGTTCGGTGCGTACATACACGGGTGGTGGTTCGGGGCGTACATACACGGGTGGGGGTTCGGGGCGTACATGCACTGCTGGGGTGGGGGTTCGGTGCGTACATACGCGGGCGGGGGGGGTGGTGGGGTGTTCGGCGCGTATGCGGGCACATGTCTCCATGGTTGCTATGGGAGTTCGGTTCGGACGGTGTTTTTTGCGTACGGTTGTGAAATGGGGAGGACGGGAGGGATCGTACTTGCGCAGTCGGACTTTATTTTTCCGCACGGTGGGTTTTTCGCCCGGGGACGTGTCGGTGACTTTTCCCGACCCGAGGACGTGTGGGGAAATCTTCCCAATGCGATTCGTATGGACTTTTTTCCGTTCGAATCGTACTTGGCAGTTTGTACGCTACTTTGACGATTCGGACGGAAAAAAATCCGGATACGAGTCGGACGGGGAATTTTTTTACCGGATCGGAATTGGCACCTTGGTGTTTCTGTGTCTTCTTGTAAATCTTCTTCATCTTCATCTATATAAATTGATTCATACCATTTATTATTCCTTTTCAAATATAAATTTGCTCTTTGTACTTTCTGTACATCTACCAGCTTCTGCCAAATCTTCTTATTCTTTGTAGGTACACCATTAACCAGAATAACTAATGTTTCAGTTTCCAAAGTATCTGCATCAATAGTTTCCATATTTTTCTTCAAATCCAATGGCAAATACACCACTCTTCCTTTTAAACCTCTCAGTAAATCTGAAGGAGGTAATTTACCAGTTTTGGGCTCCATACGTACTATGGTCTGGAACGGATGAACACATTGAATGAGTATAGACTCATATGTATTTAAATCAGAAAGTTCGGCAGGACAATTCTAAATTATTATGTACAGCTCTGGTCGGCATTCTATTTTCTTCTAACTTGTTATAACAGTATTTACAAATACACTGATCTTCACCCAATTCAAAACAATTTTCAAGAACTATATATGTTGCAAAATCCTTCCACTTATAATTATCTTCATTTTCACTTTTAGTGATAGTAAATTTTGTCATTTCATCCTCAAAATTTTTAGTAGTAATGAGTTCTACATTCTGTTCCTCATTTTCCTCATTAACTGTGTCCTTTTCTGCACTTTCTTGTTCTGGACCAAAGTAACAAAACTGAATCTCATCGGTAACCTTCACTACATCTGATACAGATCCACGGAACAGAGCATTATTTAACTCATTTAACTTTACTGCTGGACTTTTAGCAAAATACAATGTTCTCACAAACTTTCTCATTTCAGTATGATGAACAGCCAGCATCCTAAAATGGTGAAAAACAATTTGACACACTTTCCTAGATAGACAAGCCAGAGAATGTCCTTGCAAACCAGTATTCTCTCTCACTCTGCATGGATCTAGTCTTTGAAGCACCTTAATCTTCTGTTTTACACTCTTTTTACTATATTCTCTTAGAAAGTCACGTAATTTATCAATAGATTCCTTTTTTTTTATTGTTTTTTATTAGTTTGCACAGGGAAATCAAGAGAAACATTATTACACTGAGAGAAAAATGGAGAAAAAAAAAAAGTAATCATACAAACAGAGGAAAAGAACCGAATAATCACTGCAAATTCCACATTACAAAACCAACTATACATCTCAAAATACAAGGTAAACACCTCAAAGGAATACATCTCCTTCACTAAATCTCATCAGTTTCCCAAATCGGGCCCCATACCCGAAGACCTCTTCTTCTGGCTCTTTTTCCTTTACATTTATAAAGAGCCTTCTCTAAATTAAAAACATGATGAAGTCTTGAATACCATTCCTGAAAGGAGAGTGGTTCAGGATTCTTCCAATGAGTCGCAATGATTAAACTCAGAATGGCTGAGGCCATAAAATAAAAATAGACTTGGGAAGAATCTAAACATAAACTATCATCGATCCCTAATATGATCAGAGTTGGTGTTAGTCGTGCCGAGCCACCAGTAACTTGATTAAGAAAATTCTCTGTCTTTAATTTCAAATTATCAAGTTGATTACATCCACTGAACATATGCATTATATCTGCCGGGCCATAATTGCATCTAGGGCATCGGTCGGTTTCCCTTTTCCCCCAGCTAAAGAGTTTAGCAGGGGTATAATAAAGCCTAAACAACGTTTTAAAATGTTGAGCTTTAAGGTTAGCTGCGAGAAATATTTTTTTGGACAAATAAAGAGACCTGCAGATATCCACATCAGGATCCCCAAGCAAACCTGCCCAAACACTTTCTGAACTGGCAATATCATCTTGGTTGGCATTCAACAAGGTTAAGTATAAATCCTTTACTCGAGGCTGCCTATGCCCGAGCCAATCAAGTATCGGAATATTATCAAATCCAGTTATTTGAGCCTTTGCGGTTTTGATAATCTCCCTAAATTGTAAATATTTAAAGAAGGTCTTAGTTTCCACCCCAAATTGAGTTTGAAGCTCTTGAAAAGATTTTAACTCGGATTGCACAAATAAATCTCCAATTACATTTATGCCAGCCTGTTCCCAGGTTTTTCCTAAATTATCGTAAAATAAAGGTGGGAAAATAGACGAGCGCCAGATAACGTGATATCTATGTAGCTTGGGGATCCTCAGAAGTTTGCTAATTTTACTCCAGACATTCCAGGCGGTTCTGACAATTTTGAACCGCGTTCTTTTATAGTAGCTACCGTCTAATTGCCTTAGTAAAGCGCCTGGTGCATAATCTCCTAGGGCCAACTCATAGACAGAAGGAGGGGAATCCCTGCTATCAATCGCCGAAGTAATTCCTAGCCCAGTTTTAGGTCGAAATAAGCTAATCATTTGCTGCAACATTACAGCCCAAAAATAATATTGCATATGGGGGATGACCAATCCGCCACGATTTTGTGGCAGAGTCAACAACTTTATAGATCTTCTAATCTTTTTATACCCCCATATAAACTGAGAAAATATCCCGTCAATTTTTATAAAAAACTCTTTAGGGGGTTCTATTGGGATACATCTAAAAAGGTAAAAATTTTTAGGGAACATAGTCATTTTAATGGTATTAGCACGTCCTATGATAGAAATATATAATTTATCTATGCGCTTCAAATCAGTGCTGATCTTAGTTAGCAGCTGTGGCAAATTAATGTCCCAAATAGTTGAAACCACCGCACTTATATTTATCCCTAAATAAGTAGCCTCCAAGGACCTCCTAGCATCGTTAAACAGGGTATTACTAGAACAAACAATCTTAGTTTTCGCTGTATTCATCCTGTAGCCAGATTGGCTACTAAATTCTAATGCAAGAGCCTCAATATGGACCAACGCAGCCTGGGGGTCAGGGGTAACTATGGCAATGTCGTCCGCATAGGCTAAGACTTTTGTGCTAAATCCCCTGACCACTATAGGTTTAATAACCTGATCATTAAGCATAGCTCTGATTAAAGGGTCTATGTACAAAGCGAAAAGAATCGGGGAGCACGGACATCCCTGTCTGGTGCCACGTGAGATCTTAATTCTCCCGGATTCCATCCCCATCATTTGTATTCTTGTGTAAGGTTGTGAATACATGGCCTTTATAGCTGTCTGGATACGAGGGCCAAAGCCATTGGTGTTTAAGATCTGCCATAGGAAGGCCCACTCAACCTGATCGAAGGCTTTCTGAGCATCTAATAAGATCAGAGACATTTAACCCCCCGTCTGTTCGGTGATATCGAATAAAGAAATCACCCGACGCACATGATCTGTTGTTCCACGAGCAGGGATAAAGCCATGCTGCCATGGGCTAACCAGGGAAGCTATTATTTTTGATAATCTGTTGGCTATAATTTTAGAATATAATTTCTCGTCAGTATTAATCAAATCATTATTTAACTCATTTAACTTTACTGCTGGACTTTTAGCAAAATACAATGTTCTCACAAACTTTCTCATTTCAGTATGATGAACAGCCAGCATCCTAAAATGATGAAAAACACTTTTACACACTTTTCTAGATAGACAAGCCAGAGAAGGTCCTTGCAAACCAGTATTCTCTCTCACTCTGCATGGATCTAGTGTTTGAAGCACCTTCATCTTCTGTTTTACACTCTTTTTACTATATTCTCTTAGAAAGTCACGTAATTTATCAATAGATTCCTGACGCACAGTACAAATACTACTACATTTCCAAGTGTACACTGGGGCTTTTGGACGTCTCCCCATAGCCTCAGCAGCCATCACTTCTTCCTCATTTCTTGGAACCATTTTCTCTTTTTCCATCACACAACCATCTCTAACTTCATATGCTCTACCATTGGTGTCAACTGCATGCAACAAACTATTACTTTGAAGATAACTCTCTTCATTAAAAAACTGGTTCAGTACTTGAACTGTGCTTCCATTCTCCCAAGAACACTTTACAAAAGTTACTTTTTTCACTTCTCTTTTCCTTTTGCTTTGTGACTTCATTGCATTGACTAATTTGTCTAATCTACGCATCCTATTCAAAATTAAAATAAAAAGTTTTCTTTTTATTTCCAAAGCCTTACTTACAATATTTTCTATACATTTTTTTTTCTTAATACATTTTGTTTTTTTCTTATATTTTTTCACATCCTTTAGCAAATTTAACATCACTCTTCTCTGAAACATTTTTCGACGAATGTTTTTAAAATCTAATTTTCGTGTTAAATCACTTTTACTTACTTCTGATTGTACATTAGCTTTTCTTTTTTGCTGTTGACTCTGTTGTTGCTTTGTACCTAAAACACTGTTTGTTTTACATTTATTTTTTCCATTTTTTTGTTTTTTGAAGATCTTTTTTAAGAAATCTCTACTTCGCTTACCAGTAGACTTTTTCTTTTTGCCATCACAAGCTTTTCCTCCTATTTTCTTTTTTTCCAGTTTTGTCCAGATATAGTTGTTGTTGCTTTTCTTTCCTCTTTCTTGTCCTTAAAGGCATTTTTTTATTTTTTCACTGTTGCTCAGCAATACCTGCAAGAAACTGTAAAAAAAATACCTTTTTGTAATTATAATTCAATTAAATTTTTTTTTAGCTTTTCAATAATTTAAAATGTTTTAGCATTTGACTCTCATTTGCGATTTAGTGATTTCTGCTGAGTGCTAACCACCACATTTGAAGAAAACAAGCTGTCCCTTTCCTGCAAGTGCATGTTTTACAGAACAACTGCAACACAAATTACAATTCTGGCCACAATTCCTGTGCGCACACAGCCTCATGGTGTGATTCTAAGCAGAAAACAGAATTTGATTGGCAGTTTCAAAGCACACTTACTACTGTGGTAGAGCAAGTGATAATTACTGTTACAGCCTGACACATTTTCCTTGTAGATTACAGAGGCAGAAAAGAGCACATGCCCTAACAGCTACTTCATACCATGAGCATGTGCAACCTGGGTGAGTGACTACACTAGAGCAAAGGAAATGAGCCTTGGTGACGTTGAATGTGTTTGCGGTGCACAGTGCTATCTGAAACAGCACACAGAGCTGAGTACTACGCATGGGAGTGTTGGAGAAGCTGCTGCGTGTGTGCCAAGAGTGTGTTTCTGGAGACTGTGTATTGTCTGGTGCAAGACAGATGAGCAAAGAGACTTCCAAAACTGCATGAAGACTGCAGGGATGTATGTAACAGTGCATGTGTGCTAAGGGTTATTTTCAGTTTTGAACATATGGCAACTACCTGTGCCTTTGCTATTTTGAAAGGAAAATCTACCCTGTTGGTTTCAAATGTTTTAGCTTTTGCCTCTCATTTGCGATTTAGTGATTTCTGCTGAGTGCTAACCACCACATTTGAAGAAAACAAGCTGTCCCTTTCCTGCAAGTGCATGTTTTACAGAACAACTGCAACACAAATTACATCTCTGGCCACAATTCCTGTGCGCACACAGCCTCATGGTGTGATTCTAAGCAGAAAACAGAATTTGATTGGCAATTTCAAAGCACATTTACTACTGTGGTAGAGCAAGTGATAATTACTGTTACAGCTTGACACATTTTCCTTGTAGATTACAGAGGCAGAAAAGAGCACATGTCCTAACAGCTACTTCATACCATGAGCATGTGCAACCTGGGTGAGTGACTATACTAGAGCAAAGGAAATGAGCCTTGGTGACGTTGAATGTGTTTGCGTTACACAGTGCTATCTGAAACAGCACACAGAGCGGAGTACTACGCATGGGAGTGTTGGAGAAGCTGCTGCGTGTGTGCCAAGAGTGTGTTTCTGGAGACTGTGTATTGTCTGGTGCAAGAGAAATGAGCAAAGAGACTTCCAAAACTGCATGAAGACTGCTGGGATGTATGTAACAGTGCATGTGTGCTAAGGGTTATTTTCAGTTTTGAACATATGGCAACTACCTGTGCCTTTGCTATTTTGAAAGGAAAATCTACCCTGTTGGTTTCAAATGTTTTAGCTTTTGCCTCTCATTTGCGATTTAGTGATTTCTGCTGAGTGCTAACCACCACATTTGAAGAAAACAAGCTGTCCCTTTCCTGCAAGTGCATGTTTTACAGAACAACTGCAACACAAATTACATCTCTGGCCACAATTCCTGTGCGCACACAGCCTCATGGTGTGATTCTAAGCAGAAAACAGAATTTGATTGGCAATTTCAAAGCACATTTACTACTGTGGTAGAGCAAGTGATAATTACTGTTACAGCCTGACACATTTTCCTTGTAGATTACAGAGGCAGAAAAGAGCACATGTCCTAACAGCTACTTCATACCATGAGCATGTGCAACCTGGGCAAGTGACTACACTAGAGCAAAGGAAATGAGCCTTGGTGACGTTGAATGTGTTTGCGTTACACAGTGCTATCTGAAACAGCACACAGAGCTGAGTACTACGCATGGGAGTGTTGGAGAAGCTGCTGCGTGTGTACCAAGAGTGTGTTTCTGGAGACTGTGTATTGTCTGGTGCAAGACAGATGAGCAAAGAGACTTCCAAAACTGCATGAAGACTGCTGGGATGTATGTAACAGTGCATGTGTGCTAAGGGTTATTTTCAGTTTTGAACATACGGCAACTACCTGTGCCTTTGCTATTTTGAAAGGAAAATCTACCCTGTTGGTTTCAAATGTTTTAGCTTTTGCCTCTCATTTGCGATTTAGTGATTTCTGCTGAGTGCTAACCACCACATTTGAAGAAAACAAGCTGTCCCTTTCCTGCAAGTGCATGTTTTACAGAGCAACTGCAACACAAATTACATCTCTGGCCACAATTCCTGTGCGCACACAGCCTCATGGTGTGATTCTAAGCAGAAAACAGAATTTGATTGGCAATTTCAAAGCACATTTACTACTGTGGTGGAGCAAGTGATAATTACTGTTACAGCCTGACACATGTTCCTTGTAGATTACAGAGGCAGAAAAGAGCACATGTCCTAACAGCTACTTCATACCATGAGCATGTGCAACCTGTGTGAGTGACTACACTAGAGCAAAGGAAATGAGCCTTGGTGACGTTGAATGTGTTTGCGTTACACAGTGCTATCTGAAACAGCACACAGAGCTGAGTACTACGCATGGGAGTGTTGGAGAAGCTGCTGCGTGTGTGCCAAGAGTGTGTTTCTGGAGACTGTGTATTGTCTGGTGCAAGACAGATGAGCAAAGAGACTTCCAAAACTGCATGAAGACTGCTGGGATGTAAGTAACAGTGCATGTGTGCTAAGGGTTATTTTCAGTTTTGAACATATGGCAACTACCTGTGCCTTTGCTATTTTGAAAGGAAAATCTACCCTGTTGGTTTCAAATGTTTTAGCTTTTGCCTCTCATTTGCGATTTAGTGATTTCTGCTGAGTGCTAACCACCACATTTGAAGAAAACAAGCTGTCCCTTTCCTGCAAGTGCATGTTTTACAGAACAACTGCAACACAAATTACATCTCTGGCCACAATTCCTGTGCGCACACAGCCTCATGGTGTGATTCTAAGCAGAAAACAGAATTTGATTGGCAATTTCAAAGCAAATTTACTACTGTGGTAGAGCAAGTGATAATTACTGTTACAGCCTGACACATTTTCCTTGTAGATTACAGAGGCAGAAAAGAGCACATGTCCTAACAGCTACTTCATACCATGAGCATGTGCAACCTAGGTGAGTGACTACACTAGAGCAAAGGAAATGAGCCTTGGTGACGTTGAATGTGTTTGCGTTACACAGTGCTATCTGAAACAGCACACAGAGCTGAGTACTACGCATGGGAGTGTTGGAGAAGCTGCTGCGTGTGTGCCAAGAGTTTGTTTCTGGAGACTGTGTATTGTCTGGTGCAAGACAGATGAGCAAAGAGACTTCCAAAACTGCATGAAGACTGCAAGGATGTATGTAACAGTGCATGTGTGCTAAGGGTTATTTTCAGTTTTGAACATATGGCAACTACCTGTGCCTTTGCTATTTTGAAAGGAAAATCTACCCTGTTGGTTTCAAATGTTTTAGCTTTTGCCTCTCATTTGCGATTTAGTGATTTCTGCTGAGTGCTAACCACCACATTTGAAGAAAACAAGCTGTCCCTTTCCTGTAAGTGCATGTTTTACAGAACAACTGCAACACAAATTACATCTCTGGCCACAATTCCTGTGCGCACACAGCCTCATGGTGTGATTCTAAGCAGAAAACAGAATTTGATTGGCAATTTCAAAGCACATTTACTACTGTGGTAGAGCAAGTGATAATTACTGTTACAGCCTGACACATGTTCCTTGTAGATTACAGAGGCAGAAAAGAGCACATGTCCTAACAGCTACTTCATACCATGAGCATGTGCAACCTGAGTGAGTGACTACACTAGAGCAAAGGAAATGAGCCTTGGTGACGTTGAATGTGTTTGCGTTACACAGTGCTATCTGAAACACCACACAGAGCTGAGTACTACGCATGGGAGTGTTGGAGAAGCTGCTGCGTGTGTGCCAAGAGTGTGTTTCTGGAGACTGTGTATTGTCTGGTGCAAGACAGATGAGCAAAGAGACTTCCAAAACTGCATGAAGACTGCTGGGATGTATGTAACAGTGCATGTGTGGTAAGGGTTAATTTGTGTTTTGAAAACAGACTGCCCTTTTCCTGGGTCTGCAATTCTTACAGAACAACAACTTCACAAATTAAATCTCAGACAACAATTCCTATATGCACACAGACTCATGCTGTGTTTGTAGGCACACAACACAGGCTGCCCCTTTCCTGGGACTGCAATTCTTACAGAACTAATGCTAATTTCAAATGTGTTTCCAGTTTCCTCTCTTTTCTTTCAAAGTGATTTCTGCTAAATCCTAACCATCACAATTAAAAAGAAGCTGTCCTTTTCTTTCCAATGCAAGTCTTACTTTTCAACAGCAACACAAATTAAATCTCTGTCAACAATTCTTCTCTGCACACAGACTCATGGTTTGATGGTAGGTACAAAACAGTATTCCTCATTGTTACCAGTACACATTAACTTATGGTGAAAACATACTCCATAATATTTAACTAGTTAAAGACAGTTAAATATCTCCCAAACCTCAAAATGTAAAACATAACTTTTGAAGAAGATTCACAATTCTAATATTTATATCAAAAATCACCACATACTTCCCCTCTCAAACTCATAACTCACCTTTAAAATTAGTTAGTTGTGAAAGAAATGTGCCACTCAAACAGCAGACTATCAGAGTCAGAATATCAGAGCTCTACACCTCTCTCCTCTCTCCAGAACCAGTAAATGGCAATGATTCCCTCTCTTTTTTCACACATATACATGTTAATTTCAAATCTCAGTGCTTCCCACTTTTTTTCAAATGAAATCACACATTTCTATTGGTTGAAAACTTCAACCCCTTTCCAAATGTACCCTTCCCCCAACTTGACTTCTGCCTGCTACCATAGCAACAGCTCATGGAACACTGCTGTGAGGAGAGAGGTCAGAAGTTCAGCACACAATGTTTCAAATCCAAAGAGCAAGAGTGGTTCACCTGTCCAACCTAACAGCAAATCCAATCTAATCTTCTGTGGGAACACAATTTTCTGAACCAATACAAAACATGCTTCTAAAAATATACACATACAGCCTACTTTTTTCTGTTAAAAGATTTGAATCAGCCAATGTGTTCTTTTTATGTTAAAAAAATATGTATGCCTCCATTTTACAACTGTCTTTCATTTCATATTGCCTTTCTACTGAAAGACACCTCCTGAGTGCATCCAGATCTCCTTGCAAGATGTTCACAGTGTGGATTGTAGGTCACAGCTCTGTCTTCTGGAGTGAAAAGTTTGCAGAAAAAAGAGGTATGGTGAGAGACCTTGCTTTGCCAAATGTAGACATTAAA
Source organism: Triturus cristatus (assembly GCF_964204655.1). NCBI lineage: Eukaryota > Metazoa > Chordata > Amphibia > Caudata > Salamandridae > Triturus > Triturus cristatus. Next base: position 568,643,560 of record NC_140595.1, read on the forward strand.
TGGATTGGTCAGAGAGGGTTAAAGTGGCACCAATTAATGCCTTTGATGAAAACCTTTCTACATCTCCCACAGCCTAACCTTATTATTGTGCACTCTGGTGGTAATGACCTAGGCACTCTAACTGGGGTAGGTCTGGAAATGCTTATTAAGGACACCTTTGTGCAATTGATGTCGCTTTTTCCACAAACTGCCTTTGTATATTCTAATATATGCCAAAGGCAAAAGTGGAACTGGTCCAACCAATTTTGTCCACAGATTGACAAAGCAAGGAAGCACGTCAACAAATCTATTTCTGCTTTCCTCAGAGACTATGGTATGGGTTCTATATACCACAACAACTTGCGTTACAACATGCAAGACATTTATAGAGGAGATGGTGTACACTTCACTGATGAAGGCAACAGAGTCTTCCTCTTGAACTTAAGACTCTGCATCGGTACTTACTTGTAGGTACCACAAAACACACAATGAACACAAGGGCTCTTTTTAGAGCCACCTTATATCTAAACACTTAAATGCGATTTTTTATTCTTTTTTTTTAAAAGGTTTTTTTTCGGGTGCGCGCTGGGTGCGCGCATTCGGCGATATTTTTTTAAAAAATAATAATCTTTTTTTTTGCCCTACAAGGTCCTACTGTGACCCCCTTACAATGCCTAGTGGGTCAATATCTCCCCACTCTGCCCCCTTTACACGTTCTCCTCCTTTGTTTCTCACCCCCTCTTTATGCCAGAGACAAAATGGCGGCCGCCGCTTCCTGATTTCCACTGATTCGAATGTTTACTTACTTCTAACAACCAATCAGAAGTGCGCTCGCGCACTGCCGAGTGCGCGCACCCAGCGCGTACGCTGCGCGCTTACAGATATATATATTGTTTTAAATGCTTTTTTCTCTGGAAATACTGAACAGATTTACACCAAACTTGCAAAAGGCACTTCATGGACCTTTTAGCTACCTCTCTGCCAAATTTCACATAATTATGTTAAGCCGTTCAGGCTGTAGCTGCGACTAAAGTCCCTATGGAAAAATCCATGGGGAAAACGTGTTTTGGGACCCCCCCTTTTTCTCAGCCCCCGCTTTACGAATCACCCCGAGACTTCCAGGGTAGGAGCTGAGCGGAGCGCCCCATTAGTTTTGAAAATTTCGCGAGGAATCGTCAACCGGCGCCAAAGTTATTCAAAATAGAATTTTGAGATTTCCTATGGAAACTCGGTCCTAACTATAACTATCTACTGGCGACCGCCAGTAGATAATATAAATATAAATATATATATATATATATATATATCCAGCTACAAACTGCCCCTTCAGTTTAGAATGCACTTGGACACAAACTGGCATGAATCCTTTTATTGGCACACTCGCATTCCGTGTGCAGCTTCAAGGTCGATTACGCCTGATGCATTTTAAAGCCCATAGCACCTTTCTCAAAGGTGCGAAGTTCTGTGTGCGATGTGGGACACACCTATTTCTCCACTTGATACCATGCCCTCAGTAGGCAAAGGATTCTGGTTCACGTAGTATGTCCCAATAACGTTACCCTGGATGGGTGCACTCGTTTCTGCTGCATACATACTTATATCCCAGTCAACCAACTTTATTTCAGTTCAACAAACCAAAAAAGTGCACAGTGTCAAAATGCTACCACAATACTAAGACTAAAACCAAAGGGGCAAAAACCTCATAAAAAAGTCCTTGGAAGTGGGCTCATTAACGGTCCGCTATGTCCCCTATATTATTTATATTGATTTTTAGTATGGGCAGCTCAAGAATACACAGTGAAATAGGTGTGGTAAAAAGGTGCACTGTAATGAGTGAAAGAATAGAATTTTCATGCAATAAAACATAAATGGATGTCATTATATTGATACATTTCTCCCAGCTGTTCTTGTCCTAATATAATCATAAAAGACTTCTATTCGATTTTGCAATAAAATCATGCAAGTAAATAAGAGAATTCATTGAGATTAAAAAAAGTACATGAATGGATTAAACAGCATACAATATCACTGGTAGTGTCCCCTAGCATAGCGCTTTATGAACCCCCATAAGAAACATTGATACGTTATAACATATTAACTGTGAATTTAAAAGCTATGGAAACAAAAAAGCTGGCCTGACTTGATCAAAAGAATCAATTTAAAAAAGAGTTTTAAAAAATGTGTGACGCATCTGAGCAAACATAGGACATATCATCACGATGAACAAAGTATCACATTTAAAAGGCAAATTATATATATGTCACCACTGTGTAGGTATGCGCCAGGTTGCAGTTTTCATAGGAAGAATGTTTTTTGTTTTCTTAATAACTTAGGAGCCTTTTGAACAATCTTAATAAAATGTTTGAAGAAAAAAGGCCCAACCAGCTCCGTCCTAGAAAATTTCAGACTTATCTGTCAATGGGGTAATGAAAAGAGATCCCAAAATATATTTTCCAAGCAAACTGCCAACAAGCCTCCTCCTGCTTCCACACACTACGCATGCTCTGCAGAATCTTCAGATGAATCCCAACCAGCACAAAAAAGACTGTCATCCAGGCCCTCGTAACCAGCTGCCTTGACTACGGCAATGCCCTCTATGACGACATCTCCACCTAACTCCTCAAAAGACTCCAGACTATACAGAACGCTAAAGCCAAACTCACCCTGGACTTCCCCAAACAAACCCACATCGCCACCCACCTGAGAGACCTCTGCTGGCTCCCAATCCAGAAGAGATACCACTTCAAGATCATCATGCATGCCTACAAAGCACTCTAAGACATAGGACCTGCATGCATTAACCATCTCTTGAACTTCCACCAGCCCGCTAGACACCTGTGCTCCTCTTCACTTGCCCTTGCGCACAAGCTGGCACGAGTCACAGCTGCAGCAGGGGCTACTCCTTCTACATCGCTGCCAAGACCTGGAATGACCTTCCCCTCCAGCTCCGTACAACCTCCTCACTGGCAAACTTCAGAAAGAGATTCAACGCCAGGCTCTTTGACAGAGACACAGCGCCCAGATACCCCTAGGGCTGCCAGTGTTGTGCATAACAAACATTGCTTGATTTGATTGGTTGACTACTGGGAAAACAGCTGAAGAGAATTACTCCAAATTCAACAGACAGGTGCACTGATAAAGTGTGCTTTTTGTGATCTGTTGTAAATCTAGTTGGGGGAGTTGGGAATATGATCATAAAGCTCAATAAATTAACTGACAAAAAAACAAAGGTTAAAATTACGTTATAGTTAGGTCTTGTAATAAGATTTAAGTTATGTTTCAAGAAAAACCTTAGAAACTAACCGGGGCATGACTCCAGCACTGCACTGTTTCAGTTTGCGAATGTGATGTCTCCATTGATGTGATCAGTAATGTCATCAATAATGTCATTTGAGATGTCATCAGTGATGTTATCAATTACGTTATTTACATGTCATGAGTAATGTAATACGTGAGATCATAAGCAGTACATTCTTAGGGTGTCATTAAGTCAGTAAAGTATAATTAGTGAATGTCAGGGTTTTTTTTTACGTTTGTTTTTATATTATTTCAAGACCTAACTAGGACATTACTTTAGCCTATGTTTTTTTCCATGACAAAATATACAAATATATCATAGATTTATAATCTATGTATGACTCCTGCATTATATAGTCTTATTGCTGCTCAGGTTGCAAATCATTTTCTGTGAGGGCTGCAAAATTGTGGCAAGAACTTTCTCATAAATTTATAAGATTCCCTTTGTATTATATTTTAGGAAAGCCTTGAAGACCTGGATATTTAGGAACTAGGGGTCAGATGTACGACCATTCCGTTTTGCGGGTTGCAAATTGCAGTCTTTTACGACTCGCAAATTTGCGACTTGCAAAATGGAATGTACTAATGTGTCTAAGACACATTTAGCGATTCCCAATGGAGTCACAAATGACCTGCCTCATCAATATTAATGAGGCAATTTGCAACCCATTCGGAATGGGCCATTATCTCATGGATGGTGGACCGCTGGGGACAGCAGACCACCATGTCTGCATTTGCTTTTTAAATAAAACATTTTTTTTTTAAATGCTGCCCATTTTCTTTTCAATTTTTAAATGCAGGCAGTGGTCCATGGGATCACTGTTTGCTCTTGAAAAATATGTTTGCATACATTTACAAAGGGTAAGGGGTTGTTCAGGGACCCCTTCCCTATTGCAACTGGCTTATCACCATGGTAAACCACATCGTCCCTGAGACTCTATATTAAGAAGGGACGCCCTTGGTATGTTCCTTCCTAATAGCGACTCGCAAACCCTATATTGCCAAAATAGGGTTTGTACATACTACAACCCATTTCAGCAGTCGCAAACAGCCCGATTTTCAGTTCGCAACCACTAAATACGGTCTCACATCTGGCCCCAAGACCCTTTCTCTTATATCTGTTCCTGTCCCTTACATGCTCAGTTTTAGCGCCTCACCCCCTTTGATGTATTTCTTACGCTATAGAAATCTTATAACATGCCATAACATACAGTGCTTTTGATGCAGTGTCATGTGATGCTGGGCGCTCGATGTAGTGCGGTGCATTTATTTTCCATTCTGGATGACAAACACAGATATTTTAAGATCTGATTAATTCTCATCGCCGCTGACGTCATTAAGAATCCCTCTGCGAGGTGTTTTCAAATGATGAAGTACAAATACAAAGAATCCGGAAGGTTTGCTTTCTTGTTTACAAGCTCAAGAATATCGTGGCCAGTTTTAAAGAGCACCCCTAGAAGGACCTGACAACATAACAAGTGCTGATTAAGTGCAATCCTGACCTGAAATGTGATCTTATAAAGAATTAGCCGATCAAAATTCTATTTAGTTTGCGATACACGTTTGAATGATATACTTACGTTTTCCTTCATTGCGACAGTAGATGACGCTCGTCATTATGGGCTGGAGAGCCCTTGTGTATCTGTCAACCTTCCCTCCTCCTCTTCAACAGCAACACCGGTTTGGTTTGTTGCAGGGGGAATGATTGTCATGAAGGACACAATCTCGTAGCCACAATAGGAGTGCCGTTAAATGTGTGTGCTGAATACATTTATCATAAATACCTGCTAATCCAAGGACTAATGTGATGCCGGATTTGGTTTTATGTTTGTATTTATAAATTGTGCTTGTTGAATGACAGTGGAATAATAAAAGGTAAGGTGCGGCCACATCTACAAGGGTGTTGGTAAACTAGCTGTGCACCTTGAGGATGTCATTGTGACTGAGGGGGTGAGTGGGCTGCTGAAGAGTCCTGGGAACATGATGGCAGGAGTCAGGTTTAGAGAAGGAAATACAGTGCTCTGTAAATCCAATGCAGAAGGCATCCTGTCACTGGTAGTGTATGGAAACATCCTTTCGAAATGCCTGACTTAGTGAAGCCAACAATGAAAGACACAAAACTGTCCAAGATCTTCTAAGGAAATACCAGACCGGATCTAGTGGGGAGCACGAATGCCTACTCCCCCAAACTTGCAAATGTCATAATGACTTGAGTTCTTAGGCAGGCCCTCGTTATGTATGAGTGGTCTTGTAATTACGATGGCGTTAGTAACAGCACCATGGAAACACCGCAGATCTTTTAACATTCACCTAGAGATGTCAGCTGCTAAATGTCCCGGATGAAAGTCCAGCCCAAAAGGAGAATTACCAGGTGAAATGGGCACCTATTGCTGATTGGGTAAAAGTCGCCCCGGACTACTCATATTAAAGTCCTTAGTCCACAAAAATAGACAATATTAAGCAAATAATTGTCACCCCATTTCTACCTTTCTCATGTTTCACAAACTTCACCCTAGGGATGACTGAATTCATAGCCAAAATTGTGAAGAACTCAAGGCCTCTGACACGTCCATTTTCAGCCTTTTGCATTATAGATCAAATAAGCATGCCCTGTTTTAAATAATATGCTCATGTATTTATTTTTATTTGGGATTTTTAATTAGCACTACACCACACCCATGTGCTCTAGAAGTACTGAATGCATCACTCCTGAATGGTGTAGACTTCAATCACTTACTCAAGTTAGAAATGACCATTCTTCTAGCAGGCAGTCACCAACCACAATACCAGCCAGACTCAAACCTCTCGTTGTGGTTAAACCCTAGAGAAGGATGTTACTAAGCAACTTGAGTACTACAGCATGAAAATGATCCATGTGCGTAACTGTAAGACAGAGTCAGACCAGCCAGGTGAACAGGCCCTGTGCTGATTTGAATATATTAGAAGCTGCTGAAAGCGATTGGTCAGTGCTAAGTTAGTGCAGGAGTCGGACAGGGGCACTCGCTTTTTGGGCTGGGACTTATATTTCCCCACCAAACCTTGTGCAAGGGGATAACAAAAAAGGGTGAAAAGAGGAGGAAGAGCACTGTTGTAAGACAGTAGTAAAGAGAGAAAGTAGGGATGAAAAAGAACTTGCAAGAATGAGAGATATTGGTGATAAGTGCCAGCTGGTGGAGGGAAGATGTGCGAGTGGCGTCAAATGTTGGCAGCCTTGGAGTTTGGCGACAATGCAATTAGCAGCAGCAGTGGCGGGCTTCTGAGAAAAACTTTAGTCAGCTTTGAGCCTCTGAGCTTTTTTTTGCTAACAAAAGAATTAGTGTGGATGATGGTTACATGGCAGTCTATACCCTACTAGATGCCATCAGCAGCCTGCCACACAGTTCACAGTGACATGCCACTCTTCCACCTACCAGGCGATGGAGGGTTTGCTGGGAAGACCCTGCTTGGAATATATCATCCCTGGGGCGGGGAGGGGTCACACCTCCAAACAATCTGTTGATGGACAGCACAAAGGGGCTGATTAGGATGGCGGGCCGACTTACCCTGTCGAGAATTGGAACAGCTCAACAGGCTGGAGGTGGTCCAGAATTAGGCATTACAATGCGACCCCCACTACGGCGGTCGCAATGAAGATGTTTTGCATTGCAGCGGGTGCTGCTGGCTGCAGCACCCGCCGCAATGCAAAAAAGGGACACTGCACATATCCTGCACTACATGGCCACATGTTGCAGGGACATGTAGGGGGGCACCATGGTGCCAGCACCCACATCGGAAGGTCAGGGAGGAAGGGAGGCTGCTATGGGCCCCCAAAGTCCCTTTCCACCAGCCATGAAAAGATGGTCAGAAAGGGACATTGTAATCTGTATGGTGGTGCCTGGCAAGCACCACCACCATGATAGGGACTACAACCCCCTCCGCTGAACCGGCGGGCTCAAGGAGCCCATCATTTGTGTGATAGTCGGTCTTGCCGACCGCCACCCATCCACCTGCCATTGTAATATAGCAGTTCTTTTCGCCGCATGTTCACAATACGTTAGGGACACTCGGGAATCATACTCCGCCACTCCTTTGGTCCAGAGAATCAGGACCGCAACTGCATCAAGTCTACTCCAGCACTCCTTACTGGCGTAAACGCTTGTAGCCCCTTGTCTTGACTATGCGGTAAATATCTTCCACATCTTTAGACTGCCATCACGACCCACGTTGATTGTTACCTTTCCTTCATCGCCGTTTAACTTCACTTCTCTCACCCACCACTATTTCCGCGTATGAGAACAAACTATGCCATCTTATTCGACATGCCATCTGCCACAATTTTAAAACCTGAAACCCTTATTGTATTCAACAGTACTATGTTCAATTGTTTAGGGAGACAATTTTGCCCAGATTTGAATGGAATTCTTTTTGTTTTAACTAGCACAACCTGACATTATGGTTAACTGAGGACACTGTGTGGTGTAATTCTCTCTTATTTCTGTCTAGATTTTAATGTTCTCCTTCCTGCCTCCCTCCCCGTTCCTCCCAATTCTTTACAGGCAGTGCGCTCTCAGGCTTGTCATTGTTTAGTCCTGATGATGATCTATGTATCCTGTAATAGATCGAAACGTCGTCGACCTGTTGTACAGCATGCACGTTAAACACATATGTTAAAAGTTGTGCATCACTGTTTACTTTCTAAAACGCTTGCCCCTTCACCTGGATAGGGGTTAAGCTTGGTTGTTTCGCCTGAAAAATGTCTTCATAATTGTGATTGTCTCTAAATGTTTTGTTTGTCGAAAGACACAGGACTGTGTCCCACTCTATTCTGCTCCTTGTTAATCCAATTTAGCATGGTTAATATTAAATCTACATGTCCAGCTGGACATTTTCACTTAATATAGTACTGATTCTGGTCTATATTTATTGTTCTCACACTTAAGTAAATTTGAAGGACCAATTGTTTTTCAAAAAAATAAAAATAAAATTGAAATATAACGGGCAGATACCATGGGTCCGGTGGCGGTGGGACCGCCTCCAACGGGCTTTCGGTGGAAGTCCCACGTCATCATAATTAGGCCCAATGTTCTGAGAAGCCATAATTTCTAATACTTCGATTTTGAAAGACTATTGCTGAAAACAAATATAACAACTTTACACTTGACAATGTTTTCTTATTTTAATAAAACAAATTTCTGCAGAGTGCCTTTGACTTTACATCCTCCCACGTTAAGGCAGCTTTCAGGACCTAACATTCCAAGGTCTGTAAGGTAAGAACAACAATTGTGCTTGTGTCTAGGACAACGAGTCGTACTGGCTGTGCTATTAACGCTCTGAAGTCAACTTTGCATGTGATTGTCTTTCTACAGAAGGGCAACAACAGTTTATAGACGGGCACTACGCATTCTCAGCTCATGCCAGCTTGCGCTACTGGAAATGCATCAATTCACACAATTCCAAAACAGAAGAAAGAGAAGGCTTCCCTTTGACTCTTCCCAGAACTCGCCTTGCGAAGACATTGCCCACCTGCTTTCTCCCCGCATTCCTGCTGTTCCTGTGGCCGGGCTTTTCTCCGCCCCCCCTGTCTGCATCAAAGGACCGGATGGGCTTGGCTCCGCCGGAGGGCAACAACACCCAGGATCCCCTGGGGCAGGACGCCAGTACACCACGCGCCAGGAGGCGCTTAAAGGTCGGCCCAGTGCGGAGCCCTTCGCTTCCCTTTGACTCTTCCCAAAACTCGCCTTGCGAAGACGTTGGCCACCTGCTTTCTCCCCGCATGCCTGCCGTTCCTGTGGCCGGGCTGTGCTCCGCCCCCCCTGTCTGCATCAAAGGACCGGCCGGGCTTGGCTCCGCCGGAGGACTACAACACCCAGGATCCCCTGGGGCAGGACGCCAGTACACCATGCACCAGGAGGCGCTTAAAGGTCGGCCCAGTGCGGAGCCCTTCGCTTCCCTTTGACTCTTCCCAGAACTCGCCTTGCGAAGACGTTGCCCACCTGCTTTCTCCCCGCATTCCTGCCGTTCCTGTGGCCGGGCTTTGCTCCGCCCCCCCTGTCTGCATCAAAGGACCGTCCGGGCTTGGCTCCGCCGGAGGACTACAACACCCAGGACGCCAGTACACCACGCGCCAGGAGGCGCTTAAAGGTCAGCCCAGTCCCTCGCCCCGCGAGGTCGCGCGCAGGACGCGCCGGGAGAAGCCCGGGACAAGGGCGGGGCCGTCTGCGGCTGGAGGAGGCTGGGCTGGGCCATGTCATTTGGCTCTAACAGAGGCTGCCATATGTGCTTCATTGTTCCATCTATGGACACCCGGTATTAAGGTATCGTGTAAACGCTTGCGGTTCATTGCCTGTTTATTGCCGCGTAGTCCATTGGGGGCCATATACTTGCACAGCCGGGCAAAACCATATTCTGTGTTACACAATGAGCAAATTGAAAGGTGTAGCAGGGACTTTGGATGCATTCATTGTAAGGGCTGAGTCACTTCTATCCCATGAAATCCATCTGACTGAAAGAAGGTTGTCTTTGGACCCTGCCAGGCTACAATCTCGATTGTCTCTGGGCGGTCTTGCTAATGACAATATAATATGTCCTAATACACCAAATATGCCATCTAACATATCTATTACAAGATCCGCCCTTGTCCCCCCTAACACATCCTTGTTATCTGATGACTCGCCCAATACGTCCGCTGCGCCTGTTTTAGATATGCCCTGTGTTAACACTAGGGGCAATGCCGTTAAGGCACAAAGGATTACCAAATTAAAAGGTCAGCCTCACAAGAAAAAGCACGCTGCCTCTGCTAAGCCTAACACTAAAAATAACAAAGGCTGCCAAACAGCTGGGAATACAAACTTTGTGGCAGCCACCGTCAGAAACTCTGTAGCCACCCAGGCGGATGGCATTTTTGAATTTACGTGTAATAGGATTGATACATGTACTGTGTGGGGAGTCACACAAACAGGGTTCGATTTGGCAGCTATAGAGCCCATGTTGGTTTCCCTCAAGGATACGATCGACAAAAATTTTGAACTATTGTGGGGGAAATTTAATCAGCTGGACTGCACTGTGGATAACCTAAGAGGGGGGAGTCTGCATAAAGGTTACAACGAAGCTGGACGAGGGAATAATACAACATTAGCAGCCAACAAACATGGGCCTGCCAAGCAATATATGGACGTTGTTCTTGCCCCCCAAGTTATACCCTCTGTTATTAATCCTGTTATTAATCCTAATGTTCCTTGTTGCAACCTAAATTACTTACCTGGGCCAAATTCTAATGTTACACTGAGGGGAAGTTTGGGCATACCCCATGTGTGCAATACTAGTGATGCTGACGCAACACTAGGCAGTGCGAACTGTAATATGCCCCAGCAGGGAATTATTGGCGCTGCACAAAATAATGTGGTTATGGCCCACTCTAGAGACACATACTTAATCCCTAACATAGATGTGTTGTGCTTGCCACCAGCCTCTAGTCCCTATGTGTTAGTATTGGCCGGTGTTCCTAGCCTTGCCAAGGGACAGAGGGAATCCTGGTCAGATCTCCGTAATAAATCTGTAGACTGGTTACATAAATATAAAAGTTTCCACCCTTCCTCAATGGATGAAATCATCATGGCAAGGAGAGTAGGGTGGGTTGGTCCCTCGGTCAAGAATATCAGTGGCGACTGTACTGTTCTCAACTTTCGCAGATCACATATGGTCTGCTACCTACTCAGAACTCAAGAGCAATCCTTTTTACCACACACTGATATTTGCGCACTTCCCTTGGGTTATTTTTACAAACCACCAGCTTCTCCACCAAGGGACTTCGATGCAACATCCCTGGCAGCAAATAGGTTCCATGCACTTTCTAACTTGGATGCCCAGGATTGACAACAACCGTTGCCAATCAACTTGCAGGCCCACGAGGGGGTTGACTTAGACACTGCATCCCCCCCTTCTAATATCAAATTGGCACCAACCATGGTAAATATGGGAGCCAATTTAAGTATCCTAAGGTGGAACGTGGCGGGGCTTCATTCTAGGCTTGGTGAACAAGACTGGATGCGCCTAGTAAAGGACCAAGATGTAGTTATGTTCCAGGAGACTTGGGCCACTGAATACACCCATATTGAAGGGTTCCATTGCTTTAGCATAGTAGCCCCCATCCCTAAATTGGGAAGACCATCTGGGGGACTATTTATCGGGATCAATGTGGCTGCAGGGGGTAGTTTCAAGGTCCTTCCGACCAACAGTAGAAACATTCAAGTCATCCTTTTTAAAAGGAAGATTTGCTTATACCTGGTACATTTTTATAATAATGACTTTCATTCGATCCCTAATAGGAACTTCATTGGGCTTTTTGATTTTATTTCCAACTTAGATAGCCAACTAAACATGGGGGGATCTATCGGGATTCTCTTGGGAGGTGATTTTAATGCTACGATCAATGGTGCAGTGCATGCCAAGGGCACAAGCAATTATGGGCCCTCGTCTCGCAGGGAGTTGAATTTGCTTCTAAAATCAAATAATTTGACCAATGTAATGGACTTGGTGAGCAGCCCGAACACCACTAACAAAAAATTGCCAACTTTTAGGGGTAGTGGCTGCTCGTCAACCATTGATTTTATTTTTATTTCTCCCTGTTTAGAAGGTCAACTAATGACCACCGAAGTAATTGAAACGGACTTTGGGGATCACAACCCCATCAGAATAATGTTGAACTTTGCACCCCGGCCTGTGTTTTCTATCGAATGCGGAGCTAAACATCTTGTACCCTCGACTGATAATTTGAGTCTAGTCTGGAAGGGTGTCGACAGCGGGGAAGTTTTCAAAATGCTAGTCAGAGGCAATATGCACCTCATTAACTCCTACTTATCACCACATACTGTACACTCCGAGGTAGTCCAAGATTTTTCAAAACTGTGCTTTGCTATTAAAACCATCCTGTCAAAACCTATCACATTGGCAGTAAATAACCATAAATGGTTTGATCATGAGTGCACACGGGCTAACAAAAATCTGCGAAGGGCACTGTCATCTAACCCAAGGTGCGCCGCAGATGTGCAATCGGCTAGGAGGGAATATAACATTGTAACCCGGGAAAGGAAGGGAACCCTCCTAAATGAACGATGGGAAACCCTATCTCAGGCTGCAAGCTCAAAAAAGGGCAACATTTTCTGGTCCGCAGTTAGGGAGCTCCGATCGATGGACCAGTTACTAACCCCTATTAGCTGTAACATATCAAGCGAGACCTGGGTAAACCATTTTTCAAAAATGTATGCTGCCCCAGAATCAGAGCCTGTGCAACAGGACCTTGGCCCTTTCACTACCATTGAGTTGACCATCCCGGACATAGAAGAGGCCATCCAACAGAGCATTGGGAATAAAGCACCTGGCCCCGACGGGCTGCCAATTGACTTAATAAAATGGAAACCAGACTTTTGGGCCCCATTACTTTTAAATGTTTTTAACAGCATAACATATGCAACCTTACCGCAAACATGGGCTAAAAGTATTATAGTCCCAATTTTTAAAAAGGAAGATCGGTCACTGCCCAGCAACTATAGGCCGATCTCATTAATTGACAATACCCTACAAATAAGAGGGAGAGTTCTGTATAACAAAATTTTAACTTGGGCAGAGGAGAATAATATTTTAGAGCACTGTCAGTTAGGCTTCCGTAGCAAGGTGGGTACTATTGAGCAATGTCTCAATCTTAACTTGGTTATCGGGAAATACACCATAGCACGGAAATCCCCGGTCTATATGGCCTTTATGGACCTGTCTTCAGCGTTCGACCTTGTCAATAGGTCCAAACTCTGGGCAATTTTATTGGCCTATGGCCTGGACGAACCTCTAGTATATTTTTTAGCCCACCTCCACAAAGATCTTCAGGCGCAGGTGCGGATTGGCATGAGTGGCGCGGTCTCAGGGACGATTAAGGTAGGAAGGGGGGTCAGGCAGGGTTGTGTCTTGGCCCCCTTCCTTTTCATTATTTATATTAATGGGCTGAACAATTCACTTAAAACCGCGACCCATGATGTCCCTCTGATTAATGGCAAAAGCCTTCCCGTACTATTATACGCAGATGATGTGGTCCTCATAGCCCGCACCCCGAATTCTCTCCGCAGACTAGTATGGACTTTTGTCGAGCACATGGACAGTCTGGACCTACCTGTGAATTTTAACAAATCATTTTTAATGTCTTGTGGCCCTGGGAAGCGACAGCTAAGTTCTATTGTAGTGGGTAATCAGAAACAGACAAGCACATGCGCATTCCCATATCTTGGTTTGGTCTTTGCTGCGAACGGCTCCTGGACTGAGCATTTTGCTCACTCCAGGAGCAAGTTCTCAAAGGCCACCAATTCAATTCTTAGCCCCCCCCGCCCAGAGGCAAATGGCGCTATATCTGCCATTCTAAAAATTTTTAAACTACAATGCTTTCCTGTGGTGACCTACGGGGCAGAGATTTGGGGTACTGCTAACTGTCCTGGCATTCAACAGGAAGAAAACAGGTTTTGCAGGAAACTATTGGGCACCCCAATCTCCACCCCACAATATATTTGTCATAGAGAACTCAACCTTCATTTTATATCGGATTTCATCCGCGCCCGTCCTGCCCTCTTTTGGCTATCGATATGGAAGAATCAGGCTGCCTCACTCACCAGAGAGATCATCAGCGATTGTCTCTTGTGCGATAAAGGGATGGAAATCCCCTGGTTAAGTGGAGTATGTCAAAGCCTGTGCAGTGTCAACAAAGGAAATATTTTCCTAAAACCATCCACAGTTGACACTGTGCCAAAAAAGGTGCTCAGAGATGCGTTGTATTCCTTATACAACGAAGAAAGAATCGGCCTGGAATCTAAGAAATCCTCTGTTCTTAGATATATGTCTATTGCACAGGACTGTCACTCCCTACCCATATACCTCACCCTAAACATGAGCCACTGGGAAAGGAGCTTACTATTTCGCCTTAGAGCAGTAATTATTAGTTATGCATTATGTTTCCCTCTTGGTCACCATCACAATCTCAACCATGTACCATGTCCTTGTGATGGGGTGAGTGGTCAATCAATTTTACACTTTTTATTTTTTTGTAAGTATTATATTAAATATACTAAGTGGATATTAAACCCATTTTTTAAAAAGAGAAGGCCAATCAGTCTGGACATTGCCTATAGATGTTTAGCTTCCCTGGCAGATGAGGAGCTTATTTTTCGCACAGGCACTTTCCTAAGAATTGCTATTAGAGTACGCAATACCATGCTTGACCCTTGAGCCCCTATTTGGCTGACTATTTTTGCACTATTGTTAGTTGGCACAGTGTTTTTACCAATAGTAACTATTTTATTACCAATGAAGTTCCTTTTAACATGTTATGAAATGTACCAATTGTTATAGAGACATTATTGTAAAGGCCTGCTTACCGTGTATGCTAATTATTTGATTTTGCATTTTATTAATTGTTGTGCTTTTATGGGTATTAAGTTACCCGAATAAAGTTATTGAACTGAACTGAAGAGAAACTCGCTTTTGAAGGACCTGCAGCATTATTTAACATCATTTCTTTGCATACAAAATGCTGCGATCCCCCAACACTGAATGCGAAATTACTGCTTGCCACCTAGTATCAATGTTGTCGGAAATTTCTGTTTCTGCACAGACCGGTATTAAGTGGCCGTTGTAACTTTGACCTTAAAACGGCAAGCGTAGGCTTGAAATGAAAGCATACAAAAACAATCGCTAATACCCGGAAGATATTTGTGGAATTGGTAAAACAGTGTCACTTGAATATTATTCTCCGTTTTTCCGTTCTACATCAAGATGAATATCTTGAAAATTATGCATCTGAGACACAATTATTTTGCTATTCCCTTTGGATCTCTTGACAATAGAAATTCTTACATCAGTAATTTATTTCCCTAACATTTATCTCCGATTTGTTTTCTATTCTGCAACAAGACTATTTTATTTATGACTGTGTAGCAAGCAGATGGAGCCATTTTTCCCGTTGCAGTCTGAAAGAGACGTATTGCTGTTCTGCATAAAGCTGCACCACTGATTATGGACTTTCCGAGCACACAAGGAGACGCTCCCTGCTTCTGTTGTTGTACTGTCACCAAAATGGTATAAATGACTTATTCTAAGTGTACAATTTCTTTGAAGAACATAAAGCAAAACATAAAAAAGTCACTGAGAACTGCTTTAAGGTTATGCAGTGGAGATTATTCTGATGTCTCACGGTGGTCGCCTCGTCTTTTTCATCATCCTAACATTCCTTCACTTTGTCTACGGCAATGCCCTCTACGTTCTTGAACAGATCGCAAATCCTTTAGAAAGGCGCTGTTCCCTTGGTTCTAGGAGGTGGCCAATTGGACCGAGCTCCTCCACTCCTACTTTAGTTGTTTTGATTGGCTGTCTCTGCTTGCCTGCATGCCCATTTGAGCTGGACTGTTCCCATGAGGCACAGGGTCAAGACTGATTTGCATATGGCTGGATATAAAATGGGGTGGCGTGGTGAGCAAGGGAATGATGGATTTAACCCGGATCTTTTGACTAGGGGTGAATGTTTGATTTGCTCTGCATTCCGTCCATCATCTGTGTGTCTTTTGCTTTCTCGCCGTAAGTGGGCCGGGTATGCCCTGACGCGGACCCCGAGCTCATTGTGCCACTGCAAGTGTGGTTGATGAGGGGTGGTGCCCTGAAACTGGTCCCATGGTGCTTGTTTCTGGTCCAGGCAGGAACTGGCTTGGCAGTTTGGGCTGGACTGTTCCCATGAGGCACAGGGTCAAGACTGATTTGCATATTGTTGGGTCTAAACTGGGGTGGTATGGTGAGCAAAAGAAGATGGATTTAACCCAGATCTTTTGACTGAGGGTGAATGTTTGATTTGCTCTGTATTCTGTCCTGAAGTGCGCTCAGGGTCAAGACTGATTTGGTACAGCTGGGTCTAAACTGGGGTGGGATGGTGAGAAAAAGAATGATGGATTTAACCAAGATCTTTTGACTGGGGGTGAATGTTTGATTTGCTCTGCATTCGGACTATCATCTGTGTGTCATTTGCATTTGTACGACTAGGCCACTGTTTACAAAACAAACAACAATTAATGATTTCTCAACTGAACATAACTCTTTGCTCTGTGTTGTAAGCCCTTTTAAGGGTGCTTTGTTGTTGAAAGGAGAACCAATCCTTTTCTGTCTTACTTGCTCGCTGTAAATGTTCTTCACCGCCTTCATCCAGATTTGATTGTAAAGTACTGTTTTTCAGAAGGAAACTGATCATCTTGAACCATGTCATGATCACTGCCCCTAGGTGTAGAAGGGAGCTATGCACCTGTTTTCAAAAAAATTGCACTATCATACATAAGTGTTCACCAAAATGGTGTGTACAAGTAAGTGTACGCGCTGCATACATCATAGCTTGTAAACACAGAGCTCTGGTTGATACTAGAGGTGGGCGGTAAACTCTGCTCTGCTGGAGTTCACAGAGTTTTGACACTCCGCAATATGAAGTTTAGTAAAAAAACTCTGACAACCGCCTACGGAACGGAGTTTACTGGGCACTCGCGAGTCGCCGCGCATCTCTACTGTAAACCAGAAAACGGACTGGACTAGCACATCTCTGCCTGTGCAGGGGGAACCCTCATGCCCTGCCGGTTTCCCATGTGTGCTTCACCAGTGGTCTGCATTGGAAGTGCTGCCATTTTTGAGTCTTCATTGTTGGCGCGAGTCATCAACAAGCAGAGGAGCATCTCTCGGGAGACAACAGATAGCAAGGGCATCTGGGCCCGTGAGGTAAGCGGCAGTACAGGGACGATAGGGGTCATGAGCCTCTCGGGGGTGGCACTGTTAGAGCCTCTAAGGGGTGGGCGGGGCCTGCTGTGATCTCAGAAGCTTTCCCTGGCTGTTGACCCAGAGCAGGGCTGGGAGACTGGGGCAGTGGAGGACCTGCCAGCTGCCTCGGGTGTGTTTTCTTCTACCCTCTCCACCACCCCTGGTGCTCTTAGTTGTCTCTTGGTGTCCTCCATCCATCCATCGCAAACTACCCATCCTCCCCTATCTATCTCACCAGTATCCTTCTGGACTCTGGACTGGGCACCACTCCAGGGAGGTTGAACCCTCAGAGCCTAAAAGTAAAACTAGGTTCCCAATACGTACAGATCCTGTCAGATGGCTAAGTGCCATAAAGAGGATTTGTCTGGAGCACACCAATATATGCAATCTGAGCTTTGCATTTAATTGGACTCTGAACTTCACTTACTCACGGAACTCCATGGAATTTTGCTGAGTTTTTCAGAACTCCACAGAATTCCACAGAGTGAAACTCGTGGGCTCTGGCCAGCCCTAGTTGATACCTTTGCCGCCATTATGATTCTTGGTTGTATGACATAATTTCGAAAGACAAAAATTCGACCTACAAAAATATCGCAACAAAAATATCGTGGTCAAGAATATCGACTTCCTATCTACAACATGGTAAGTACAAAAATATCGATAATTTAATATCGATGTCAAAAATATCGTAATTCAAAAATATCGTTTTTTTTTTACTTTAAAAATATATGTAAAATAAACCAAATAATACTTATAAATCAAAGAAACATAATTACATATATTTTATAATATGTAAAATTTATAATAAATATATATAATTAAATGAAACTTTAATTAAACATATATATAATATATAATATATACGCTTACTTAATAATTACTTTTAATAATAATTTCTGTAACATATAAATTATTAAATATTTATTTAAATTATCAATACATCTATACACATAAAACAATAACATTAATAAATATTAAATAATTACATATAGCAAATAATAATCAATATTTTTAATTTGAATAATTTTTATTATTAATTATATATTACAATAGCTAAAATATTACAAAACATATTAAATATCAGACACAATAAAACTACCAGTCCAACTTCAACAAAAACATCAGTAAGGAAAATGTTGGATAGCGTAGGGGTAAAAATAACTATTCCAACTCCCGAGAGTGCAACAGTAGGGAAAACATTGGATAGCGTAGGGGTAAAAATTACTATTCCAACTCCAAAGAGTGCAACAGTAGGGAAAGCGTTGGCTAGCGTAGGGGTAAAAATTACTATTCCAACTCCAGAGAGTGCAATAGTAGGGAAAGTGTTGGATAGCGTAATGGTAAAAATTACTATTCCCACTCCAGAGAGTGCAATAGTAGGGAAAGTGTTGGATAGTGTAAGGGTAAAAATTACTATTCCCACTCCAGACAGTGCAACAGTAGGGAAAACGTTGGATAGCGTAGGGGTACAAATAACTGTTCCAACTCCAAAGAGTGCAACAGTAGGGAAAACGTTGGATAGCGTAGGGGTAAAAATTACGATTCCAACTCCAGAGAGTGCAATAGTAGGGAAAGTGTTGGATAGCGTAAGGGTAACATTTACTATTCCCACTCCAGAGAGTGCAATAGTAGGGAAAGTGATGGATAGCGTAAGGGTAAAATTTACTATTCCCACTCCAGACAGTGCAACAGTAGAGAAAACGTTGGATAGCGTAGGGGTAAAAATAACTATTCCAACTCCAAAGAGTGCAACAGTAGGGAAAACGTTGGATAGCGTAGGGGTAAAAATTACTATTCCAACTCCAGAGAGTGCAATAGTAGGGAAAGTGTTGGATAGCGTAAGGGTAAAATTTACTATTCCCACTCCAGAGAATGCAATAGTAGGGAAAGTGTTGGATAGCGTAAGGGTAAAAATTACTCTTCCCACTCCAGACAGTACAACAGTAGAGAAAAGGTTGGATAGCGTAGGGGTAAAAATTACTATTCCAACTCCAAAGAGTGCAACAGTAGGGAAAGCACTGGATAACGTAAGGGTAAAAATTACTATTCCAACTCCAGAGAGTGCAACAGTAGGGAAAGCGCTGGATAGCGTAGGGGTAAAAAGTACTACTCCCACTCCAGATAATAAAACAGTTGGGAAAGCACTCGATAGCATAGTGATTCTATGAACATTATAACCAATTCAATAATTTCTTATAAAAAAATTGCATGTTAACAATGTTTTAAAAAAAAAAATATTATTAAATACCAATTATGTAAAATAAATATTTAAATAAATAAATTTAAATTACATCCCACACTATTCCCCCTTTAACACACAACACACTACACATACAAAATACACAATAGATTTAAATATCAATTTATCTCTTATTTACAATTAATAATACATTCTTTATAATTAATATAGTTATTAATTGACTAATTAATACATATTAACTACGAAATTACAAATATTCACCTATTAATTATTAATTAACAATACATTAATTAGCAATAACAACAAATAAAATACAATAATACATTATTTATATTTACTATATTTAACTAACTAATAACAATTAATTAATAATATTTACAAATAAATAAAATATATCATTATTTATTTTATTTTAATTACATCCCACCCAATTCCCCTATAAACCCACAACCCACTACACATAAAAATTCACATAATTAATTTAATTATGAATTAATCTCTTAATAAAATTAAATCACCAATTAATTACTAATTAACAATTAATTAATTAACTATAACAATAAATAATAATATTAATAAACTAATTATAATGTATATAATTAAACAAATAATAAAATAATTTTACAATTAATAATTAATTAACAATTAATTAATCTATTAATAAAATTAATTACCAATTATTAATTAATTACCAATTAATTAATCATAAATACCAATTAAACAATACATATTAATTCATTAATTATAATTAAATTACTTCCCACCCTATTCCCCTATAAACCCACAACCCACTAAACATAAAAATTCACATAATTAATTTAATTATCAATTAATCACTTAATAAAATTAAATCACCAATTAATTACTAATTAACAATTAATTAATTAACAATAACAATAAATAAATATTAATAATAAACTAATTATAATGTATATAATTAACCAATTAATAACATAATTTTACAATTAATAATTAATTAACAATTAATTAATCAATTAATTACCAATTATTAATTAATTACCAATTAATTAATCATAAATACCAATTAAACAATACATATTAATTCATTAACCCCTTCGATGCTCATGACGGAGCGGTTCCGTCATGAGCATCGGTTGGGCTGTGCTTATGACGGAACTGCTCCGTCATGAGCACAGCCCCCGGGGAAAGCGCTGGCGCTCCCCCCCTGGGGCATCGATCGTGCCCCCACAGAGGGGGATGGCAGCGGAAGAGCTTCCGCTGCCACCCCCGAGCCCCCCCACGCTTCCCCATGACGTCAGCGCGCACAGCGCGCGCCGGCGTCATCAGGAAGCGTTGGACGCGCTGGAATCCATTTCTTCCAGCGCGTCCAAGGGGGTAGAGGTAGGTTTTCTTGTCCGGTGGGGGCCACGGCGGTGACATTTGTAGCATTGAGGCATCGGGGGAGAGGAAAGAGTATTTCCTCTCCCCTGATGTCTCAATACAGGGCATTCCTGCTCCACTAGACACCAGGGATGTGTGCTGTGGAATTTGGGAAGCGACCCCTTGGGCAAGGGTCACTTCCTAGGGGTGCCAAATTTTGTGAAGTCTTTTCTGCCCCCCCTGGGGGCAGATCGGTCGTCTTTCTGCCCGTTTCTGCCCCCAGGGGGGGCAGAAAAGCCCACTAGACACCAGGGATGTCTTTTATGTTATGTAGGAAGCGACCCCTTGGGCAAGGGTCGCTTCCTTCGGGGGCAAAATAATTCGACGACTTTTCTGCCCCCCTGGGGGCAGATCAGTCTTCTTTCTGCCCTTTTCTGCCCCCAGGGGGGGCAGAAAAGCCCACTAGACACCAGGGATGTCTTTTTAGTTATGTAGGAAGCGACCCCTTGGGCAAGGGTCGCTTCCTAGGGAGGCAAAATAATTTGAAGACTTTTCTGCCCCCCCTGGGGGCAGATCGGTCATCTTCCTGGCCGTGTCTGCCCCCAGGGGGGGCATAAAAGCCCACTAGACACCAGGGATGTCTTTTTCTTTATGTAGGAAGCGACCCCTTGGGCAAGGGTCGCTTCCTAGGCGGGCATAATAATTTGAAGTCTTTTCTGCCCCCCCTGGGGGCAGATCGGTCGTCTTTCTGCCCGTTTCTGCTCCCAGGGGGGGCAGAAAAGCCCATTAGACACCAGGGATTTCTTTTTCTTTATGTAGGAAGCGACCCCTTGGGCAAGGGTCGCTTCCTTTGCGGCCTAATTATTTAGAACACTTTTCTGCCCCCCCTGGGGGCAGATCGGTCGTCTTTCTGTCCGTTTCTGCTCCCAGGGGAGGGGGCAGAAAAGCCCACTAGACACCAGGGTGCCGATTACAATCCGGTAAAAACCGGGTACGAACCGTCGGTCGGAGCGTTTTCTCCGTCCGACTCGTACCCGGTCGGAAAACTTTACAAACATGGAATTACGATTCGCACGGAAACACCATTTCCGTACGAGTCGTACAAAACACCGACCGACGAAAATATACATACGAACGTGAACCGGGAATGCTGCGACGTAACGTCGGGACGTATTCAGGCAGCGTTTCACGACCCAGGAAGTACGATTCGAACCGACAGCAGTCCGGACGGCAATATTTTCACGGCACCCAAAAATTGCCGGAAAAGCGAAGTACGGCGCGAAACGACCAGAGTAGGTGGCCCGGTACGCGCCGTACCCCCCCTCAGCCCCCGTATGTATGCGCCGACCCCCCCCAGCCCCTGTATGTATGTGCCGACCCCCCCCCAGCCCCCGTATGTACGCGCCGACCCCACCCCCAGCCCCCGTACATTCGAGTCGTACCCCCCCAGCCCCCGTACGTTCGAGTCGTACCCCCCCAGCCCCCGTACGTTCGAGTCGTACCCCCACCCGTGTATGTACACCCCTGTACGTGTCGAACCCCCCGTGTATGTACACCCCTGTACGTGTCGAACCCCCCGTGTATGTACACTCCTGTACGTGTCGTACTCCCCCGTGTATGTACACCCCTGTACGTTCGAGTCGTACCCCCACCCGTGTATGTACGGCGCGTACCCCCAGCGCTACGCATTGCCAGGAGCTTCTTGCTGTGAAGTTTACAGACAGGAGAGATGTCTACATGCTGACTACCATCCATGATGAAAGCACTGCACCTGTGACTGTTTGGGGTCAGGTCGCTGAAACGCGCAAACCTGTGTGCATTTTAGACTATAATAGGCACATGGGTGGTGTTGACAGAGTAGATCAGAGGTTGGAACCTTACACTGCTCTTCGTAAGGCTTACATTTGGTACAAGAAGTTGGCTATCCATCTTTTCCACTTGGCAATGTTTAATGCTTTTGTTGTGTTCCAGGATTCTTGCCCTGAGTCAAAGAGGACTTTTGCTAAGTTTCAGGAATCTGTTATAGGCAGCCTTGTTGTAGTGGAACAGGCAAGTGTTCCTAGAGTTGGAGTGGTGGAGGATGGTGCTAGATTGAAAGAACGCCACTTTCTAGATCACATTCCTCCCACACCCGCAAAAGATTTTCCCAGTAGGAGATGTAGAGTCTGTTGGCGAAGAGGTTCGCGGAAGGAGAGTCGTATGAACTGCCCCGACTGTCCTTCTCATCCTGCACTGTGTCTCCCTGCTTGTTTCAGAGCGTACCACACGCGAAAGAATTTTTGGGAGCATTCATGAGTGGTAAAGTGAACTGCCTGGTCTGTATTCTTTGGATAATTTGATTCTGTTTCAAGGTTGGTGTTAGTGCAATGTATTTAGTTGCTGATTTTCTGTTAGAAGATTTGTATCTATTTGCAATTTGTTCGTGTTTTTATTTTTTTCTAAAAAAATCCTAAATGTGATGGCGGTGTGTGTAGGCTTGCGCTTGGCTGTTGGTGTGTGTGGACTGGCACTTGGTTGGTGGTGTGCGTGGAATGGTGCTTGGCTGGCGGTGTGCATGGACTGGCGGTGTGCGTGGACTGGTGCGTGGCTGGTGGTGTGCGTGGACTGGAGCTTGGCTGGCGGTGTGCGTGGAATGGTGCTTGGCTGGCGGTGTGCGTGGACTTGTACTTGGCTGGCGGTGTGCGTGGACTGGTGGTGTGTGCGGACTGGTGTTTGGCTGGTGGTGTGCGAGGACTGGAGCTTGGCTGGTGGTGTGCGTGGACTGGAGCTTGCCTGGCGGTGTGCGTGGAATGGTGCTTGGCTGGTGGTGTGTGTGGACTGGTACTTGGCTGGCGGTGTGCGTGGACTGGTGGTGTGTGCGGACTGGTGCTTGGCTGGTGGTGTCCGTGGACTGGAGCTTGGCTGGCGGTGTGGGTGGATTGGCGATTGGCTGCCGGTGTGCCTGGACTGGCGATTGGCTGGCGGTGTGCCTGGACTGGCGATTGGCTGGTGGTGTGCCTGGACTGGCGCTTGGCTAGCGGTGTGCGTGGACTGGCGCTTGGCTAGCGGTGTGTGTGGACTGGTGCTCGGCTGGCTGTGTGTGAGTAGTGACTTTCTGCTGGTCACTACACACACTGCTAGCTGAGTGCCACTCCACGCAATCCATCAACCTGTGTAGTTGCTGTGTCTGGATTGTGGGCGTGTGAAAATGATGGGCTCTTGAATGGCGCTGTGTGCTGGTGTGAGTTTTGTTATGTGATGGGCCCGCGGCTGGCGGTGTGAATGGTTTTGTATGTCTCACACGTATGAAAGGTGTATGAATGGCCTGTAAAGAGGTTGGTGCCTTGTCGTGGCTTTACAGCTCACGAGCTGTGAGTCAATGGTTCAGTTTCTCGCCCTTTCAATTATTGCCAGTGCATTTCATTTCTGTGAAATCACTTGCTAATACAATTGTATCTACTGAACCACCACTCACCCTCGTGCCAAATCCAACCAGTATGTGTGTGTGCTTGCGGATTAGATGGCTGTGCAGTAATATTTGTCTTTCTAAAGCAGGGTGTACCTTGTCCCTTTTTGGTGAATTATGAAATGTGTTGCTTTTGTGCCTGGTGGTGCGAATGGTCTTGTTTGTATCACGTATGAAAGGTGTGTGAATGGCCTGTAAAGTGGTTGGTGCCTTGACGTGGCTTTACAGCTCACGAGCTGCGAGTCATTGGTTTGGTTTTTTGTGAATTTAATTATTGACAGTGCATTTCATTTTTGTGAAATCTCTTGTTAATAAAATTTAATACACTGAACCATGACTCGCCCTCGTGCCAAATCCAACCAGTATGTGTGTGTGTTTGAGGAATAGATGGTTGTGCAGGAATCTTTGTCTTTAGTTTCTCTGCCAAGGTACACTTTCCATGCAAGAATAACCCACCAACTGTAGATATTGTCGAAAACCCATGGGAGTTCATGGTGATGTCTCTCTTGTGAATTCAAAAATATTTTTTATCCCCAATGTCCTGTAAACCTCAAAATGTCTGCCACATTTTCTTTGCAATATTATTCCAAAATTCTCACGCTGTAGGAACAATAGTTAATCTGGTTTTGCAAGGGGGGTCACTTTGGTTTTTGGCCCGGTGCTCGGCGGCCATCTAGGGAAACCTACCAAACCTACACATTTCTGAAAACTAGACACCCGGCGGTTTCCAGGGAGGTATGGCTTGCGTGGATCCCCCAACGTTTCCTTACCCAGAATCCCCTGCAAACCTCAATTTTTGCTGAAAAAATCACTTTTTTCACACATTTTGGGGTGGGAAAGTTGTGGCATCACCGGGCTCACACAAATTTACCACCACCCAGCGTTCCCCCAGGTCTCCCGGTAAAAATGGTGCCTCACTTGTGTGGGAGGCCCAAGTACCCGCAGCAGGCAAGGGCCCAAAACGTAGTGAGGCGACATCAAAATGGCCTATCGCAAAACCACCTGGTTTTGCAAGGGGGGTCACTTTGGTTTTTGACCCGGTGCTCGGCGACCATCTAGGGAAACCTACCAAACCCATGCATTTCTGAAAACTAGACACCCGGCGGCTTCCAGGGAGGTATGGCTTGCGTGGATCCCCCAACGTTTCCTTACCCATAATCCCCTGCAAACCTCAATTTTTGTTGAAAAATTCACTTTTTTCACACATTTTGGGGTGTGAAAGTTGTGGCATCACCGGGCTCACACAAATTTACCACCACCCAGCGTTCCCCCAGGTCTCCCGGTAAAAATGGTGCCTCACTTGTGTGGGAGGCCCAAATACCCGCGGCAGGCAAGGGCCCAAAACGTAGTGAGGCGACATCAAAATGGCCTATCGCAAAAGCACCTGGTTTTGCAAGGGGGGTCACTTTGGTTTTTGACCCGGTGCTCGGCGACCATCTAGGGAAACCTACCAAACCCATGCATTTCTGAAAACTAGACACCCGGCGGCTTCCAGGGAGGTATGGCTTGCGTGGATCCCCCAACGTTTCCTTACCCATAATCCCCTGCAAACCTCAATTTTTGTTGAAAAATTCACTTTTTTCACACATTTTGGGGTGGGAAAGTTGTGGCATCACCGGGCTCACACAAATTTACCACCACCCAGCATTCCCCCAGGTCTCCCGGTAAAAATTGTGCCTCACTTGTGTGGGAGGCCCAAGTACCCGCAGCAGGCAAGGGCCCAAAACATAGTGAGGCGACATCAAAATGGCCTATCGCAAAACCACCTGGTTTTGCAAGGGGGTCACTTTGGTTTTTGACCCGGTGCTCGGCGGCCATCTAGGGAAACCTACCAAACCCATGCATTTCTGAAAACTAGACACCCGGCGGCTTCCAGGGAGGTATGGCTTGCGTGGATCCCCCAACGTTTCCTTACCCAGAATCCCCTGCAAACCTCAATTTTTGCTGAAAAAATCACTTTTTTCACACATTTTGGGGTGGGAAAGTTGTGGCATCACCGGGCTCACACAAATTTACCAC
Organism: Triturus cristatus; assembly: GCF_964204655.1. Classification (NCBI taxonomy): domain Eukaryota; kingdom Metazoa; phylum Chordata; class Amphibia; order Caudata; family Salamandridae; genus Triturus; species Triturus cristatus. The sequence goes on from NC_140595.1 coordinate 568,669,635, forward strand.
CACCCAGCATTCCCCCAGGTCTCCCGGTAAAAATGGTGCCTCACTTGTGTGGGAGGCCCAAGTACCCGCAGCAGGCAAGGGCCCAAAACCTAGTGAGGCAACATCAAAATGGCCTATCGCAAAACCACCTGGTTTTGCAAGGGGGGTCACTTTGGTTTTTGACCCGGTGCTCGGCGGCCATCTAGGGAAACCTACCAAACCCATGCATTTCTGAAAACTAGACACCCGGCGGCTTCCAGGGAGGTATGGCTTGCATGGATCCCCCAACGTTTCCTTACCCAGAATCCCCTGCAAACCTCAATTTTTGCTGAAAAAATCACTTTTTTCACACATTTTGGGGTGGGAAAGTTGTGGCATCACCGGGCTCACACAAATTTACCACCACCCAGCGTTCCCCCAGGTCTCCTGGTAAAAATGGTGCCTCACTTGTGTGGGAGGCCCAAGTACCCGCGGCAGGCAAGGGCCCAAAACCTTGTGAGGCACCATTTTTACCGGGCTACGCGCTGGGGGTACGCACCGTACATACACGGGTGGGGGTACGACTCGAACGTACAGGGGTGTACATACACGGGGGAGTACGACACGTACAGGGGTGTACATACACGGGGGAGTACGACACGTACAGGGGTGTACATACACAGGGGAGTACGACACGTACAGGGGTGTACGTACACGGGGGAGTACGAAACGTACAGGGGTGTACATACACGGGTGGGGGTATGACTCGAACGTACAGGGGTGTACATACACAGGGGAGTACGACACGTACAGGGGTGTACATACACGGGGGAGTACGACACGTACAGGGGTGTACATACATGGGGGAGTACGACACGTACAGGGGTGTACGTACACGGGGGAGTACGACACGTACAGGGGTGTACATACACGGGGGAGTACGACACGTACAGGGGTGTACATACACGGGGGAGTACGACACGTACAGGGGTGTACATACACGGGTGGAGGTATGACTCGAATGTACGGGGGCTGGGGGGGTCGGCACGTACATACGGGGGCTGGGGGGGTCGGCGCGTACATACGGGGGCTGGGGGGGTCGGCGCATACATACGGGGACTGGGGGGGTCGGCGCGTACATACGGGGGCTGGGGGGGTCGGCGCGGGGGGTCGGGGCGTACATACGGGGGCTGAGGGGGGTCGGCGCGTACATACGGGGGCTGGAGGGGGGTCGGCGCGTACATACGGGGGCTGGGGGTGTCGGTGCGTACATACGGGGGCTGGGGTTGGGGTCGGCGCGTACATATGGGGGCTGGGGGGGGTCGGCGCGTACATACGGGGGCTGGGGGGGTCGGCACGTACATACGGGGGCTGGGGGGGGTCGGCGCGTACATACAGGGGCTGGGGGGGTCGGCGCGTACATACGGGGGCTGGGGGGGTCAGCGCGTACATACAGGGGCTGGGGGGGGTTGGCGCGTACATACGGGGGCTGGGGGGGTGTTCGGCGCGTATGCGGGCACATGTCTCCATGTTTGCTATGGGTGTTCGGTGCGGACAGTGTTTTTTCCATACGGTTGTAACATCGGACGCACGGGATGGATCGCGATTCCTTGGTCGGACTGCACTTTTCAAGTTTGTACGGTAAATCGTCCGTGGACGTGTCGGACACATTTTCTGACCCGAGGACGTGTGGGGAATTCTTCCCAATGCGATTCGTATGGTCTTTTTCCCATGCGAATCGTAATTGGCAGTTTGTACGGCACTTGTACGATTCATACAGTAAAAAGACCGGATACGAGTCGTACGGGGAATTTTTTTACCGGATCGTGATCGGCACCAAGGACTACACCATCAGCGGCACAGGGGCGGCTAGGTGTAGGATGCGGTTGTGGCTTATGCTGGTGATTCGGTCGTAGTTTTCTCGAAGTCGGTCAGCTACTGTTGAGGTGAATAGGACTTTGGAAGTCGTCATCTTGTGACCACAAGCATTCAGTGACTGAGTCGGTCGACGGTTGCGGTTGCTCTTTCTGGGCCACTTCAGTTACGGAGTCAGTCCGGAGGTCGCCTTCGGTCATGGTTAAAAAGGCCTTCAAATTTTCGGTTTGCTTTAGGGGCTTATGAAGGTTCAGGGGTCACTGGAGTCCAGGCTAACATCACTTGAGGGACCTCAGAGGGTCACTCAGGCTCAGGGCACTGGGCGAGGAGTGGTGGAGACTCACGGAGTAGGCCAGAGTCAGAGTCGGTTACTTTTGGGTATGTTCTGTACCTACAGGGGACAAAGTCCTTTTTAGTTGCAAAGGCAGGGCAGGTTGTCTGGGTTTTCGAGGACTGATGACTGCTGGAGACGCCGAGATTCCGTTGGAGGAGTCTGAGATCGGGACAGGCTGGTAGGACTGGTGCCAAGTCAGTGTGTGTCATCTTCTTCTCTCCACATGGCTGTTTGGTCCTTCATCTTCTTTCTTCTTCTTTTCCGCTCTGGTCTGAGGAGGCAAGGGTCAGGGTTGCCTCTAAATAATTAATTTAGGGGTGTTTCAGGTAGGCACAGGTAAGGACCAATGGGTCTTTTCCTTGGGGTGGGTACGCCTCCTTTTATGCCACACTCCGAGGGAAGGGGGGCATGAGCCTCACTCGGGTTGGTTGAGTCCCTTCATCTGCAAATGGCAGGGACCGAGAGTTGTGCTTCACCTCTCTTCCTGTCTTGTTTTTCCTGCGGATTCTCCCACCGAAAGTGAGTGTCAGAACAGGTACGGCCAGTTCCTGGGTTCAGCAAATGGCTGGGTAGGTCACAAAGGTGACAGGCCTTTGAAGCTTTCCCTTTGTGGACCCTGCTTATCCTGGGGAAGGAGGCTTGGCACCTCGTCTCAGGATGTGCCTTGTTCAGGACCCCTAGAGCGGCAGGCTCCCGACCCAGGGGTCCAGAAACAGGTCTGGTGGTGGCAGCTGGTGAGCAGCCACTCAGCCAGGCCACTAGAGTTAGGTCGTTTTTCAGGGGCCATCTCTAAGACCCCCTCTGAGTGCATTTTTCATTAAATCCCACACTGGCATCAGTGTGGGTTTAATGTGCTGAGAAGGCTGATACCAAACTTCCCAGTAAAGCCATTATGGTGCTGTAGAGTTCTTAATGACAAACTCCCATACCATATAATCTTTATGGCATTACTGCACTTACAATGTCTAAGAATTGACCTAGACACTGTAGTGGTACAGGGCTTATTCACCCAGCTAGAGGGGTGTCTTACCTATGCCAGGGCAGTGGGTTGTAGTCATGGCACACAGGGATGTGTGCCATGCAACTCTTCGCTTTGTTCTGCACCAAACCACGCACCCTCAGAGGCCCTGTACACGTAAAGGTATAGGACCTTTGAGAGTGGCACAATAAGTGCTGCAGCTTTTAGAGGCCTTCTTTAGACACCGTGCCCTTGGTACCTGTGGTGCCTGTTACAAGAGAATTTTGGGTGGTTAGAGAGTTGCCAATTGGTTTTTGTGACAATACTGTTTAGGGAAAGAACATTGGCCTTGGGTTCCTGGTTGGCAGAAACCCAGGACACACTCAGTCAGAGTACATCAACATCAGGCAAAATGTGGGGGGGGCAACCATGCAAAAAAGGAGCTCTTTCCTATGCAACCCAAATGCATGTGTCATAATCGTTTAGCTTCTGCATTTAGAGACGTAATAACTATTTAACTATGGCAATAAACACTTTCTAGCATAAGGTAGGTAATAACTACAAAGAAATACAAAATGCAAAAAGGACTGAGGCGATATTTCGTCGCATGGGCAAATATATCCATCAAAAGAGGAGTATTGCCCTAGCAGAAGACATATCAGCCAACAAATCGTACCCAGTCTAAATCTAGGTATCATTGTTCATTCATAATCATTCTTTACAAAAAGTAAATATGGAGCTGTCCCTTCTTTCATCTGAATTATACAGTAATCTCACACAGCTGGTTTTACCACTTCAACTGCTTCCCTGGAGGAATGTCTGTGCTTTAGAAAACAGTCCTGAATCAAGATTTTATCTTTTTTTACTATTACATCTGGATTCTCAAACATATGTGAACAGCCCAGAGACATAAAAATATCCCAAATGTAATTTAGCCACAGAATTGTCATTGTATGTTCACAGGAAAGGCAGTCTCTTATGATTGCCTGGTTATTCAACCATATTGAGCACCAGAAAAACAGGGGGTCTAGATTTATGAGATCTTGTACATAGTCCAACCCTAATCCTGGAGAAATGTAGTCATGATTATCAGACAATTATAACAGATTCTGCTAATGAGCAGGTCCCTTTACAACTAAACATCTCTAGAAGATGACCCAGTCAACCATAGTTTTCTGAATCCAAAGCCCAAGCATGAAGCCAGCTTAAGAAAGAAGAAAATGAATGAAGAAAGTCAAATTAGAGACCTGACTACTAATCAAAAAAAGGAAACAAAGCAAACAATACAATTCGAATTTCGACCAGGCTTCAGCAGTGAAACTGCAGGCGTGAAGGTTATGGATGGCATATTTCACAATTCGGACAAAGGTGACTCATTTTTTTTTTTTCACCAGTCAATGAATTTTATTGTTTGATTAGTAAAAACCCTTACAATGATACCGTCATATTGCATCTAACATAGCAAACATAAAAGCAATTGAATAATATATCAAAAGCAACAAAGAATCTAGATACACATAATAATTTCTGAATATTTCTAAAACATTGCATTACAGTCAGGTATTTTTTGTTTGAATATCTTTATTAATATTTTTCATTTTTTCCCAGTCTCAGCCGATACAGTTATCATTAAACATCAACAGGCATCACTTACATTTTTACAACTTTCGTTGTATGACATTGCACAGTGAAAGCGGCGTATGTCTTTCTCGTGATGTTGATATCACTGGTTTCTGCAGTGCATGGATACCTGTCCATATGTCGATTATCTTGAGCACTAACGGCCCATACATCCTGTCATCTCTGAGCTATCACCAGGATTAATGTGTTCCGGACAAAGGTGACTCGTGCCTGTTAAAGCTGTTCAACCTCTCATCAGTCTTTGACAGACCTGATCATCAACGGCTGCTTCATATACTTGAACACTGTATGGGTTTCTTGACAATGGCTTAAACTTGTTTAAGTATTTCTTGACCAACAGATGGCAATAGCAAAGTACAAAGACTTCATGTTCCCCATCCACTAAGTGCTTTGTGGTGTTTCTCGGTTATATTTCTAACTCTATTCAACATATATATTGAGCCTGTTAGACCTGGACTCTTTTGGTTTGATTTCCCCTCTCTTTGGCTTCAGACCACCTCTTTGACTTGGCAATTGCACCCACATGCCAGGCCCAAACCTTCCCTTTTATTACATGTAAGGCACCCCTAATGTAGGCCAAGGTAGCCCCATGGGCAGGGTGCAGAGTATTAACAAGGAAGGACATCTGCTGTTGTGTTTTACATGTCCTAATAGTGAAATACTGGTAATTTCATTTTTTTCACTATTGGAAGGACTATCTCTTTCATAGGGTAATATGGGGATTGCATTGTAATTAAGTGTATTTTCCCATTGGGAGCTGATAGAGACTTGGAATTTGAAGTCTCTGGACTCACAATTTAAAAGTACATCTTTTGGTGATGTTGGTTTTTAAATTGCGTGTTTGAAGAAGCCACTTTTAGAAAGAGGGCATTTTCTTGCTTAATCATTTTGTGCCTCAGCCTGTTTGTAGAACCCGTGTCTGAGTTAGGATGACGGTTGGGTTCTTGTGCATTAACTCAGGACAGACACACAAAGGGAGGTGAGATGTGCCTTGCATATTCTGATAGGGCATCGCCAGGTTGATGGGCCCTCCTGAGCTAAAGTGTTAGGAGGAGTTGTCACTAGCACCTGAATAGGGCTGTGCCTGTCCTTGTACAAAGCTGTCTCTACCCCCTGTAGTGTGTCTGGAGCCAGGTCAGAGAAAGGCAGAGTCTTGTGCACACTAAGACTTTGCTTTGAAGTTTGCCTACTTCAAAGGCAGAAAGGGATATAAGTATTGGGCCTCTGACACTCTCAAATCAGAATACTTCTGGACTAAGGACATTCTGCAGGGATCCTGTAGCAGGGAGTGGCACTCTGCCTGTTGCTTTGCTGTGCTGGCCTGCTACTTGTTGTTTCTGTCCTGGGAGTGAAAGGAGTGGATTTTGCTTTCTGAATCCTGCTTCCAAGGTTCTTCAAGGGCCTGTGTATGCTTGACTCCTCCTAAGAAGTCTCAGGGCAATCAAATACTTCACCTGAATCTTGCTAACAGCAAGTGGACTTCTCTGCTGGGAGTCCTGATTACCAAGTGTTGCCAGCTCCAGTACCCGAGCCCTTGGAATCGTGTGGCTGGTGTTGCACCTCAAGAAAAGCAAAATTGACGTTGTCAGCAGTGGTGCTGCCTGCCAGAGCCGAGATCCTAGCTCGTGAAGAGCACGATGCACCGCTCGGACTTACACTGCAGCCCTGGTGTTGCTGACAATAGCAACTTATCGATGCTGACTTCGTCATTGAGGCTGCTGCCTGCATCAGAGCCTAGGGCACTGCTCGTGAATAGCATGACGCACTGCCCCGACTCATACCACAGCCCGACCTCTCTGCAAACAGCGCATCACCACCACCTCACCTCCCCTCAACATTAAAGAACCGACTCCTCCCCTGCCTGGCAGTAAGGAACCAACACCTCACCTCCCCTGTGGCAGTAAAGAACCGATGCTACACTAACCCAGCAATGCCTCACCTCCCTGATGCCGTGCAATGTCTTTGTTTTCATCGTTTTCAAGCTACTGTTACTAGGGGTCCATGTGACTCTGTAGCCAGCCCGCGCTTCTTGTGGTCGGTGCCAAACTGTTGGATTAGTACCTGTCACGATGTTGAGATAGCTCCGATTGGAGCCATTGTTTTCTAGGAGCTATATTTTTACAGAAATCCTTCTAAAAGTTATATCTCAATATGTGTATGTTGGATTTTTTTCATTTTGGTCTTGTTCTCTTCAGATAAATATTGGCTGTTTTTCTAAACTGGTGTGGTGTTCTTTTTAATGAATGAACTTATAAAGGCGAAGCCGTATAGGTCTAAACAGAGCAAAAAGGAGCAGACGGGAGCTAAGTAATGAGTAGATCTCATTGATTAAATAACCAGGTTTTAAGGCTCTTCCTAAAGACCGAGAGTGAAGGTGCTGTTTTCAGTTAAAGTGGCAGATGGTTCCACTGGAGAGCCGTAATTCTGAAAAAGCTTCCCCCCCAGGTGGTGCATCTGAAGGAAGCAACTCTCAAGAGACTGGTTGAACATGACCGCAATGTTCTACCTGGAATATACCACATACAATTCTTCTTGAGGTAGACTGGAGCTTTTCCATGAAGACTTTTATATGCTAAACAAAGAGCTTTAAAGGTAATGCAACTGCAGACCGTAAGCCAATGTAATTGTCTAATGGGGGCCCTAACTGACTCAAATTTAGGCATTCCTTGGCGAAAATGTGCAGCCGCGTTTTGAATGGTCTGCAATTTCTTACATGACCTTTTTGGAAGGCTGATGTAAAGACTATTACAATAATCCAGTTGTAATAGAACCAGGGCGATAACCAACGCCTTCACAAGATCAGCCGGAAGAAAGTTTTCAATTTTTTTATGATTTAAATCCAGTAAAAGGAAGAGGACGTGATCAGGTTAACTTATTCTCTATATTTTAGCTCCCTGTCCAACAGAAATCCCAGATTTTTTACTTTGCATGTAGGTGCCACCAACTACAAGACCAAATGGCCGGATTATTGCTGCACTGAATAACCTCTGTTTTTGAGGAGTTAAGAATCAGGCAATTGTTGGCCATCCAACTACTCACTGCACTCATACAGTTGTTAACTGTATTGCCAGAGTAACTTTTGTTTTTTGCCAATGAGACAATTATTTGTGTGTCATCGACATATGATGCCAAGAACAGACCAAAATATTTGATGAGAGCAGCAAGAGGTGTGACGTAGAGGTTAAACAAGGTGGGGTACAAGGTGGACCCCTGAGGAACCTCACAAGGCAGACAATAAGGCTCTGAGTTTTGTAGTGTTTGTACTGTGTTACTGTGTGTATATGCACAAATGCTTCACACATTGCCTTTGAGATAAGCCTAACTGCTCACACCAAGCTACCAAGGCGGTGAGCAGGGTTTATCTTGGCTGTGTGTCTCCCTGCAAACCACTGCCAACTAAAGACCCAATTTCAAACAGAACATTTCAGACTAATGCTAAAATTCTCAGGCAGAATCCCACAAAAATAAGCAAACTATAACTCAGTGTAAAGTAAAACTGCAATGATTGAAAACTTTTCCTCTCCTCTACAAGACGTTGAGACCTAGATTTATTATGCTATTTTGCGGTTATGGCATCACTCAATGCAGCAAAGTTGTGAAAGCAGTATTTGCTGGGTCGCGCAATATAGGAATAACGTGCTTTTTCATCAGGTGTGGTACAACAACAGCATTGCATCTTGCTGCATGAAGGCATTTTTTACTGTATGCAACGTGGATGTTTAAGGACGGAGCCATCACAAAACCCAAGCATAACCAACGCAAAGCAAGTCACTATTTTCTCACAGAATTACCCACTGTAGCACAAATGTAAATATGTGCTAAAAAATAAAACAAGGTTAGACCAGGTGAAAAATCAGGGCTAACAATCCTCATTCCGACATTCCACCATCGAGATACTGATCTTAGGACACAGTAATTGCCAATATCAACACTGGGAGGAAAATACCTCTAAGGAGAGGAGCTGCAGGCGCTAAGGCGAATTCAATTGTTTCCAAAACGCATTATTAAAATTGCAATGTACAGAGTTTACATTTGAAAATAAAGTGTGTTAAATGTAAAAATAGTGGTAGGCAACTATACTTAAAAGCTATAGTCCTGTAACATGGAAGTGAAGCATGGTTTCCTGACTTGACATAACCGAAAACACTATGAATAAACAGGGCGACATAATAATGCTGAAAAGCTTGTTTTTCATATTAAACGACCGTTGTGCACGTTGTTTTTTTTTCTCCGCTGCATACGTTGCAATTTTGACTGATAGTAATGTTCTCACTGCAAAAGATGCAGACGACAGGGATGATGATCCATGGGAGGAAGTCTGGAAAACAAGAAAGGATGTGTTGCAAAATTCAAGGACAGACACAGGATTAACAGAAGATTGTAATCTGGTGAGAAGATAGGAAGTAAACCTGTTCCCAAGAGCGTGCTGAAATCTTATTGGTCAACATTCAAAAAGAAAGAATATTAATCTTGCAGCACAGAAAATATATTAGGGTGTGTCCCTAGACTAGAGCAGAGAAAGCAGATTGATTGAGCTTTTCTACTCATCCTTTTCCTTAAACTGAGAGCAACATCTCATTCGTCCCCTTTTTTCCCATACTCACTGAAAGGAGACTTTTCTTAGATATCTCTTCATGATAAGTCTTAGCCTATGTCTTGATCTGCTGTTATTTGATCTGAGAATAATTTTCTGCTTATTATGATAAAGCTTCATGCTTATGCTTCAATCTCTCATGAGGACCCTTCATGTGTATCTGAACTGATGCCTTTAATCCTTCTCACATTTAACTTGTTTATTTAGAATGGGGAAGTTTGTTTATGGAACATGCTTGTTGCAGTTTTATTGTATCAATGCCCTATTGATTTGCTATGTTGATTTACTATATGATCAAATATTGGTTGGTTGATTATGTTAACTTTTAATGATACAACTTGGAAATTAATACTTAATAAGAACTAATAACTGACAGATGTAAAAATAAAGTCCTCTAACTCACACTGACTCACTTTAATGCCAAACTAAAATAAATTCTAATTGATAATGATTTATATTGACTTCAGGTCCTTACATCTCTGTCGACATCAAAGAGCCAAGGTTTATGATTAATGGGTAAGTGACGGGAGAGCTGTGAAACCCTGTGCTCCAGCAGGGGTAGCAGAGTACAGTTCATGTCACAAGAGAGAAGCAGAAATATTGTAACCTTCGGTTAAAAATGCCCATGTCCTTAAGCCCAAATCCCTAACTTTAAGATTCACGGAGTTATGGTTTCAAAAGGCGGTTGCAGTGGTGGAATTGTGAGTATCAATAGGGTCAGGCAAAGCTATTGTCTTTGTTGGCATTTTGTCATATTATTGTGTTTGAGAAAAGTGGTGTTAAAGCACTAAATGTTGAGCAGTTAAAGTTGTTGTCAGACCCAAAGTAGTCTAAGATCCCTGAATAAACTGTTGAAATTGTGGTGCTATTTGTCTGCTAAGATTTCTGGTGTGGATTCGTGAGGTACCATTGAACTGCACGATGGAGAGAGGGATTATAATGTTGTTGTGATTGTACTAATGTTGATTGGTCTTTGTAGGAAAGCGGACTATTATGTGTTGTGTGGGTTAGTACTCTACATGTAATACTATCACAATACCCCAAAGATGGCCCTTGGATTAACACTAATAAATACTTACCTCAGTCCTGGTTTTGTGGCAAAGAGAAGTCAGGCTCTGCTAGAGGAACATGTTAAGCATTTCAAAGTACCACCCTGGACAATAAGTATTTGACACAACTGGCGAGAAATTCAACACCAATTTATAAAAATAGAGTTTATTTTTATCTTAATTTAGACACCAAAATTAATGGTAAATTATACTTACAATTGGGGCTATAGATTTTAGATTTTAGAAGTAAAAGAAAATCAATGCAAACTAATACAGTTAAAATGTAACATTGTAGTTAATGGGGAAAACCACTTGTGACAATCTGTCACTTGCTTGTCGAGTTGCATTATACCCTTGCAAGGTAAAGGGGATGAGGGTCCCAGGACCAAGCCACTGTGGAAATATGGATTTTTCTGGTCAGTTATGTCCCCTATCTTGGACCCCAACGGTTCCATGTGCATGTCACAAGTACATGTATGTTCCCTCCAGTTCCAGTTATGAAGACGCAAATACATGTGCGTCCACCGTCAACATGTCCTTTGACAGATCCGCCATGTATAGGCCGGATATCCCATTCCTAAATATGAAAGGCCATCGGCTTTATATGGTTCACTTATGCCACTTTTCAGTCCAGGCAAGTAGGCCCTGATTCTGTCATCAAAACTCCTCTTGCCTTCTGCCTCTGAAAGCTCCAGCCCGAGCCTGCATCTGTGACCATGAACTTTGTCTCATTCTCTGCGCGGCTCACGAAGCCTGACATCAGCTTACTCTCTGCCAAGAACTGTATTTCACCTTCGAATTATCTGCCTCCCCCTCAGCCGATGCATTCCTGCCTAGTAGTTTAAGTAAACATTCTTCCAGTTACCAAGCAAAAAGGCCCATCTTCTCTGTCCTCATGCAAGTAATTCATAGCCCTGTTACCATGGAATATTCCTACCCCCTCGCATTCAGTGTAGACACTTAGACGCTTGTACACGCACGCACAGTCAGTATAGAATAGATTCTGTCCGAGAGTCCCTCTTTTATGGATAACATAGTTCTTTAAACATAGGATGTTAGATATGATTTGGGATTAGGTTGACTTGACCCCCCAGACTTCTCGTCTCCACATATAGAGCTAAATGTCAAGTCCCCGTCACCCCCTAGTTACACGTCAATTACACGTCATACTGCTGCGCGCGCATCAATGCCAAGTATTATCTTATAGATCCACCTATGTATTACATCATAACCAATCATGTTCCTTTTTACTCATTATTACACCCATTTTCGGTTACGCAGACCAAACGTCAATGTCCTTATCAATTGTTACGCCTACTGTATTCACTTCATTATAATGTATGTACTATAAAAGTTACTTCTTGTCAATAAAGTATGTACTTCACTTCCTGAACCCCCGTGGTGATGGAACTTGAAGCATCCGATTATAATCGATTATTGGAATAAAGCCCATTCCGAAACTCTAATATCACGGATTCTGCCTCTCATTTTACTGAGCTATTTTATAATGTTTCTGTATCAAATTCAGTCCCGGTAAAGGAATTTTTATTTACCACATGATGGCGCCCGAATAGGGACACTTTCTCATCTCACGCGCCGGCGGTGCGTTGCAGGCCCGGTCTCCTGCCACAGCTGGACGGACAATAACGCGTACCAGCAGGATTTCCTGTATCTCCCTCCGGTCAAGCGGGGGCGACTGAGACTGCGATCAACACCCAGACGAGGCGGTGAGAAGTGCGAAGTATCCCGACCAGAGCCTAGCTGAGAGAGCAAGATCCGAGGTATACAGAGACCCACCAGTCCGAAGTCAAGCCCAGTGTCCGACGAGTCGAGTCGAGTCGAGTCCAGTCCGGTTCAAGTTCAAGTTACTGAGGCCTTCCGTTTCCGAAGCTACCCGGTGAGTACCATTGCTGGGGAGGCATTTCTGACGTGCACATAGGTTGTGCCGGTCAAGACGGGTTTGGGTACACAAATCCGGTCTGCACTGTTTTAGCAGTGTATCTGTACTGTTTAGCAGTATATCAAGTATTCCGAAGTATTCCGAAGTATCTAGTTATTGTCTAGTTATTGTCGAGAATTAAGCTTGGTGATTAGTTATGCAGACGATCATCATTGTTGTTTCAGTTAAAGGTTTAATGTTAAATGTTTAAAGTGTTTAAGTATGTTCTGTATATCGTGGTATGAATGACTGTTCATTATCGTGTTTATTGTATTAAGTCTGTTCAAATTCAAGTATCAGGTCAAAATCAAGTATAAGGTCAGTTCTCAATATGCCGCTCTTTTCGAAATTAAGACAGATCACTACCAGAAAAGGGGTTCTCGAAGAAGCCGTCCCTATTCCTCCTAGGGACACTCCAGGGCACTTTATGTATCACAAACATGGCTTAGACGCTATATTATTTCTTGATTTATGGGTAGACTATACCAAGGGATTACCAGAAAGTCAGAGGTGGCCCACAGCGGGGACCTGGGATGCAGAGTGCATCATGAAAGTCGAGGAAGAGTTATGGAAAAGAAAAGTCAGACAGTCACAGAAAGACGCCGTTGAATTATGGCGTAAAGAATCACATAGACGAACAGAAAAAGCACGTAGACAGGAAGAGAAGAGTAAAGAGAATTCCAATAAAGTTCGAGAGAATCTATTAATTGAGGAAGGTATCCGAGTGAAATCAGAACAAGTAGACAGACAAAGAAATGCCCTTATGAATGGTATGTATCCCCTTCTGGCCGAAGGATTACCTAAGGCTACTCCAGAGATACCGAAAGACTTGCCACCCCCATTATTCCCAATCAAGGTACATCCTAAGGGGCATCCTAGAACCGCAGAAGATGTTTTTCTTTCCTCATATTTAGATGACGCAGCTCCCGAGTATGCTAATTCCGCCCCACGTAGACCGCATACCAGGGAGGTCCAACGCCAAGATCCAGCACCCGTATCCCTGCAGCAACAAATCGAGTCACAAGTTCCGGCAAGCACATCTGTTTCTGCATCTGTTCCTACAAGTACTTCTATAGCTGAGTCCACACCTATAGTTGCTGTGTCACGTTCGACGAATCCTTTCACACCCGACGCCCCAGACGGGGCCACGGGAGGTGCTACCAATATTTTTTCTACGCCACCTAGAATAAATAAACTTATTTTCCAAGAGTCAGCGCATTCACGTACACCCAAATTCGTAAGTGATCGTACGCTTAAGGAACTTCTTATAGATTGTAGATATGACCCGGTGCTCGGTAAAGAGGACGAAATGATCCTGGCATCATTACGTATCAGACGAGCCGCAGGGTATTTAGCGAAGCTACCAGGAATGACTGCGCATCTAGATAAAATATATCATTTTGTTCAAACAGGGCGAGATCCAGAATGTATTAACAGAGCTATGGAATACCAGAAAGTAGAGATACAGGGGGAACTGTTGCGTTTCCTCATAAACTGTGTGATCAGAAATCAAGACCGACCGGGGGTAGATCCGGAAGCAATGAAAATTCTTACAAAATGGAGCCAGAATATATCAGAAGGGAGACACGATAAGCAAAATTGTATAATAGCCATGTGCCGAAAGATCCGTAAAGAAATAGAACGCCTACACGAAGAGAGATTAGAGACAGACGAGTTCGAGCAAAGCGAGGAAGAAGGGTCAGGACTGCCCGCCGGACAGTCAGACACCATAGCCTATGTAGGTAGAGGAAGATCTTGTAATAGGAATCAGACTAGATGTCATACTGACCCAATACGTCCAATATGTCCAGATAATGACAGGAATTTCCAAATACCTATAATTAACATAAGGTCTAACGAGCATTCGTTCCAAACCGCCGACAAACTACTCCGAGAACGAAGGGGTTATCATTTTCTCGATTCTATGGATGAACAAGATTTAGCGAGGGCAGCTGTTCATTGGGTGGACAGTCCCGGAAAATATAGTGATGAGACAGTAGTACGTACATTTTTGAATCTCACCCCAGATGAGCAGAGGTTAGCTGGGATTTATATGATTCAACAACTCATTATACTATATCAGAGTCAGCATTCGGACCCTGGTCCCTTACCTGACATATTGACTGAATTGCTTATGAATAAATGGAGAGGTCCAGGTACCAAATTAATTAAAGAAATTCTAGTATCTAGAAAACAGTATATTCTTTTTGTATGCTCAGAGCATGTCTCATTGCCTGTCAAGGAAAGAACGACGTATCACCTGGATAGACAGAATCCCTTACGAGAAGTACACCCAATAAAAGGCGAGGACAATCAGTTTAAACGTGTATTTGTATATACGCCTATATCGAAAATAGAATTGTTAGAAATGAAGAAAGTAGTACCCAGTCATGACAAGGACCCAGCGGGTTTTCACCGAGAAATTAAAGACATGTTACTCATGGGAGAGTATACCTACCCCGACATTATGACAATATTAAAGGTGTTGATGCCTGCTGGCATTTATGAGAAACTCAAGGAAAAAGAGTGGGAGGTAGGTGATCAAAAGATAGAATGGTCAGCATTAGAAGCAGAAGAAAGGGCCCGAGGTCCAGGTTCGGGGCTTGGGGACAAAACTAAAGCACTACCAGGTCTACTAGTACAGGTACTGCCACGTTTATTAACTACGAAAAAGGAAGATTGGGGTACAATTTCAGCCTGCAAACAGAAGCAAGATGAAGACACTAGCGATTACTATGCCCGATTCGAGAAATGTTTTGGTATAAATAGTGGCATAAAAGCAAGTAGCGAATCATACCCGCATCTGTTTGTAACAAAATTAGTGGAAAATGCCCTGCCCCCAGTAAAGAATAGAGTATTAAAATTCGAAAGTACCTGGCAAGGTAACACTCCAACACAAATGTTACAAATGTTACAGTACCACCACAATAGAATTAAAGAGGAACAAGAACATGAACACAGACGCATGAAAGACACGAAAATGAAAATGCTAGTTTCCCAGACAGTTCCAGCTGAAGGACATAAAAAGGGTATGACACATTCCGATTCAGCAGGACCTGTAAAAGGGACATGCAATTATTGTAAAAAGCCAGGTCATTACGTACACGATTGTCCAGTGCTAAAACATAATATCGCCATAGGTAAAACACAAGAAAGATCACGGCCACTAAGACAAGATCAGAATGAACAAGGAGCTACGCAGCATGCCCAGGCCATGCCAGCCGCACAACAGCCAATACAGTTTGTGCCAGCTGCACCACCGTTGCCTGTTGCTGCCACACAGACAACAACACGACAAATGTATCAGACTGCACAGTATGAATATCCGGAGTATCAACGTTACGCATGAACTAGCCTAGAGAGGGAAGTTGACTTACCCATTATCGAGATTCCTGTAGATCAAGAAGGACCTTATGTACATAGTGAATTATTAGGTCAAGATAGAAAATTTTTACTCGATACAGGGGCAAGTCGAACAACTATAAAACGAAGTGAAGTCCCAGGGGCACCCCTCTCAGGCTCACAGAATATTTCCCTTGGTTTTTCAGGAAAACCTATTGTTAATGAAGTGTCACAGCCTCTTCCACTTACGATAGGACCTCTGACCCGAACTACAGATTTATTGCTTACTAAATCATGTCCAGAAAACTTGTTAGGAATAAAAACGTTGAAAGCCCTAGGAGCCATAATATGTTGTTCTCCGGAAGGAGTAAGGTTGTTTTTACGTGATTTTAAAGGTCACTATGTATCTAGAGACATGGATCCCCGACTGCAGACTTTACCTACACATCTATGGGCACAAGGCCCTACTGATGTTGGTTGCATGAATATTACACCATATCGAGTCACACTAAAGGCAGGAGTGGTGCTACCATGAATGCGACAATACAAGTTACCACCAGATGCTGTAACGGCTTTACTACAAATCATTGACGAGCTTATTGCCCAAGGAGTAGTTGTAGAAACAGACTCCAATGTATGTAATTCACCGATAATTCCGATTCTTAAACGAACAGATCCTACAGCTCCGCCAGTATATCGATTGGTTATTGATCTGCGCGAGTTAAACAAATGTATTGTGCCACAATTTCCTGTGGTCCCAGATATCTCGTCATTATTGACAGCTATTGATTCCGAAGCAACATTGTTTACTGTAATTGATCTCAAAAATGCCTTTTTCAGCGTCCCAATAGATCCGGAAAGCCAATATTTGTTCGGATTTAGTTTAAATGGGCGTAGCTTTAAATTCACCCGCGCACCTCAAGGATTTACAGAAAGCCCCAGCATCTATAGCCAAGCACTGAAACGAGAACTTGACAGTATCCACATGCCGGTTAACACTGCCCTGCTTCAATATGTCGATGATCTGCTGATCACCGCTAGAAGCGAACCCGAATGTGAGAAAGCATCACTGACAGTTTTACAATTTCTAGCCGAAAAGGGGCACAAGGTGTCCCCTTCTAAGCTGCAATTCTGTGTCCAGCGAGTTATTTATCTTGGTCACTCGCTGTCCAAGGAGGGAAGGCAGCTTACACCCGACCGCATTCAGTTAATTGCTAACATGTCAATACCCAAGACACAGAAGGAGGTGCGGGCTTTCATAGGCCTCACTTCATATTGTAGACAGTGGATCCCTCAGTATGCATTTCTAGCAAAACCACTCATTCAATTGACAACACAGGAGGCAGCCACACCGACTGTTCTCCCTTGGACTCAGGAACACACACAAGCTTTTGAAAGCTTAAAGAAAGCTTTATGTCAAGCACCCGTTTTAGCAACGCCATGTTACAGAAAACAGTTTACACTCTTTGTTACAGAACGCGAAGGTACGGCCTTGTCAGTACTCACACAGGAACAAGCAGGAGCACACAAACCATGTGCTTATTTTTCTAGTACATTAGATCCCGTAGCTCAGGCTTTGCCTGCATGCCTAAAATCAGTAGCAGCAACAGCTTTAGCAATCAGACAAAGCGATGCCATAGTGTTAGGACATCCATTGACAGTTCAAGTACCACATGCAGTAGAGGTTCTTGTAAATAGAACGCAAACACAACACTTGACTGTAGCGCGACTTACAGGATACGAGCTTACATTGTTTCAGCCACATATAGAAATCAGACGCTGTAACACATTGAATCCTGCCACACTTTTACCAGTAGTCGGAACAGACCCACTAGCCCATGACTGTATTGAAGTTATTACAATAACAACAAAACCCAGACAAGACTTAACCGATGTCCCATTGTCAGATCCAGACCTGACCTTGTATGTAGATGGTTCATGCATGAGAACAAGTACAGGAGAGTTAGTAGCCGCCTACGCAGTCACAACAGATACTGAGGTCATTGAAACTAATCGTATAACTACTTTGTCAGCTCAAGCCGCAGAACTTATCGCTCTGACACAAGCCTGTATTCAAGCCATGAATAAAAAAGTCAACATATACACTGACTCACGTTATGCATTCGGAGTTGTACATGACTTCGGCGTGCTGTGGCGAGAGAGAGGTTATTTAACTTCCCACGGTGCCCACATTCAGCACGGACCCCTCATTCATGCATTATTAGATGCAATATCAATTATGAAATGTAAGGCTCATACGAAGGTTACTGATATCATTTCCCAAGGCAATGATCTAGCCGACAGAACAGCTAAACTGATTGCTCAAACTCAAACCCCCGATATGACAAAGACAATAGTCCCGACACCGACACATTGTATGACAGTTAAAGATCCTACTCTTGACGTAATTGACATACAGACACATGCTACACCAGACGAAATAAAGAAATGGACTGAATTAGGAGGGATCCAAACGGACCAAGGATGGATGATGAAGGAAAGGTCTGTATGGTTCCTTCCTGATTCAATGGTCCAAGTCATAATTAACACTATACATAGTCCAGCACATTTAGGAGAAAAAGCTATGCTAGACAGCATTCAACACATTTGGTTCAATAAACATTTACGAGCAGCAGCAAAACAAAAGGTCCGTACCTGTATGATCTGTTGTCAGTTCAACCCAGGAAAAAGCGTTCCCGTAGAACAGGGTGGATTTCATACCCCTAATCATCCTTTTGAAGTACTCCAGATGGATTATATCCAGATGGAACGATGCAGAGGATTCAAATATGTTCTCGTAGTTGTCTGCGCTCTGTCCCGTTGGACGGAGGCATACCCGGTTTCAGATTACACTGCCCCGACTACTGCCAAACAGTTGGTTCGAGAATTCTTCCCACGATACGGTTTACCACGTGCTGTTTACTCAGATAACGGCCAGCCGTTCTCATCCGAATTAATGAAACACGTTTCACTTCTGTTAGGATATCAGTGGAAATTCCACTGTGTCCGACATCCCGAGGCAGCAGGTCTCGTAGAAAGACATAACCAGATACTGAAAATTAGAATGTCCAAAATATGCAGAGAGAAAGGTGTCGACTGGGTAGTAGCGTTACCAGTTGCACTCTTTTACATGAGAATGGTAGCACACTCTCGAACAGGGCTATCCCCGTATGAGGTGATCTTCGGTAGACCACCGAATATGTGGGGGACGCCTATACCACGCAAAATAACTGATATTGACTGTAATATGCTGACAGATTACTTGGCTTCCTTGATGTCTGCACTACAATCTTCTCGTTCACAGGTAGCTGCAGCCTTTCCCGACAACACTGAGGTGAAACCCCATGACGTTGTTCCGGGTAATCTTGTCTTTGTGAGGAATTTCGACCGAAAGACTCAGCTGGAGCCCAGGTGGAAAGCACCCAAGTTGGTCCTGTTGACCACAAGAACAGCCGTGAAGATCGAGGGCCGCAAGGGCTGGATTCATTCAAGCCACATCAAGAAATTTCATGGACTATCTTCGGATATAGACATTGTGCCCTGCACTCCCTCACAGACTGATACAAAACTCCCTTTTGTTGAACCTAACAAATCTGAAAATTACAAACTAAAGCTTAGGCCCAACCAGTCGAGCAATTTGATTGTTTAAGTCCTCTCCAAGGTGAAGCGGTTGAATTGTCTCTGACATGTATCCCTTGGACCTGAGTAGAGAAAATACCCGAAAAATGTTGAAACGACAGGCGTATTGTAAATCACTGCGTAGCCACTGCATAGTGACATTATTAATTTTGTTTTTATTGAGTCTTTTAATAATTATTACAAGTATGTTGTTGCACATATATTACCCTATTTCTAGACATGTTTATAATGTTGCTGCTGAACATTCTTTTAGTGACTTACCTCCGCATGAATTGTCTTATAGACTTGCGCTGCGCAATAACACTTTCATTAGTATGTTACATCATTCCCATCAGACTAGTAATGCCACCAATTGTTGGGTGTGTGGCCGACTCCCTCCCTATCAGAATTATGAAGGAGTCCTGCCTTTCTTTCCACATCCATTTACACATAATGGCTCCTGTGGAGCATGGTTTAGCTTAATTAATTCCATAGACTCAGACACAGCAGTTTACCAAGATCATTGGGTATGGGGAAATCTGAACCTAGCTTTACTCAAGGTCTGTTACCCTGACAAGGAGGGTCGCCCCAAAAGAACAGGAACTGATCTAGAAAATGAAGTATATGGATTAGGTAATTTTACACCTAATCTCATGATTCTAAATGTCGTATCTGAAATTGAACTAGTCTTACCCACCATGTCAGTATTCCCAGCGAGGGGTGAATTATGTGTAAGAAAGGTTGGTTCCATACATATGGGCCATAGTAAATGCACTACTATGGTAGAATTCAGTGATCAAGGAAAATCTTCATTTAGAGCTTCTCGCCACTCCTACTTTATATGTGGTCAGACTGCATATATGCGTCTACCTCTAGATTGGGATGGTACCTGCTACATTGCATTCCTTTTGCCACCTGTTTTCCTAGCTCCTCCTGATTATTACAGAAATATTCATTTAGTACACAACAGAGAACGGAGAGATCTCCCCATTGTCGATTACACTGAGACGGCATGGGACAAGTATGTAGATTTTAATAAAGGCATCTTTCCCTATATAGGTACTGTTACTAATAGTAAGCTGATACGTAGATTAACTAGAACCCTTGAAGCAGTAGTGAATGAGACTATTTCCGCCTTAGGCAATTTAACGGAAGAGCAGTCTGCTATGCGGATTGTTGTGCTTCAAAATCGTCTTGTCCTTGACGTCATCCTGGCTGATAGGGGCGGAGCTTGTAGGGTCATCGGATCAAGCTGCTGCGTATTCATACCAGAAAATTTGCCATCTGTATATAAAGCCATCACTCGCCTTCATAAGATTGTAAGCCAGATACACCAGAACCCAGGCACTTGGACTTGGTCCAGTTGGTTTTGGAATGCGGTATCAGCCTGGGGATGGAGAGTTTTATCCTTCCTAGGTATTGGCCTTCTCATACTATTCAGTTGCTGTCTATGTCTACAATGTGGACCAGCAATTTGTGGTCTGTGTGCCACATCGTGCATTCCACATCAAGATTTTCATTCAAGATCCCGGAAGAAGAAAGAAGAACAAATGATGCTATATGAACAGATCAATGGATTGATGAAGATTGATATCTCTTGAAGGGCAAGTAGGGGACAAGGAGGGAATGTGGAAATATGGATTTTTCTGGTCAGTTATGTCCCCTATCTTGGACCCCAACGGTTCCATGTGCATGTCACAAGTACATGTATGTTCCCTCCAGTTCCAGTTATGAAGACGCAAATACATGTGCGTCCACCGTCAACATGTCCTTTGACAGATCCGCCATGTATAGGCCGGATATCCCATTCCTAAATATGAAAGGCCATCGGCTTTATATGGTTCACTTATGCCACTTTTCAGTCCAGGCAAGTAGGCCCTGATTCTGTCATCAAAACTCCTCTTGCCTTCTGCCTCTGAAAGCTCCAGCCCGAGCCTGCATCTGTGACCATGAACTTTGTCTCATTCTCTGCGCGGCTCACGAAGCCTGACATCAGCTTACTCTCTGCCAAGAACTGTATTTCACCTTCGAATTATCTGCCTCCCCCTCAGCCGATGCATTCCTGCCTAGTAGTTTAAGTAAACATTCTTCCAGTTACCAAGCAAAAAGGCCCATCTTCTCTGTCCTCATGCAAGTAATTCATAGCCCTGTTACCATGGAATATTCCTACCCCCTCGCATTCAGTGTAGACACTTAGACGCTTGTACACGCACGCACAGTCAGTATAGAATAGATTCTGTCCGAGAGTCCCTCTTTTATGGATAACATAGTTCTTTAAACATAGGATGTTAGATATGATTTGGGATTAGGTTGACTTGACCCCCCAGACTTCTCGTCTCCACATATAGAGCTAAATGTCAAGTCCCCGTCACCCCCTAGTTACACGTCAATTACACGTCATACTGCTGCGCGCGCATCAATGCCAAGTATTATCTTATAGATCCACCTATGTATTACATCATAACCAATCATGTTCCTTTTTACTCATTATTACACCCATTTTCGGTTACGCAGACCAAACGTCAATGTCCTTATCAATTGTTACGCCTACTGTATTCACTTCATTATAATGTATGTACTATAAAAGTTACTTCTTGTCAATAAAGTATGTACTTCACTTCCTGAACCCCCGTGGTGATGGAACTTGAAGCATCCGATTATAATCGATTATTGGAATAAAGCCCATTCCGAAACTCTAATATCACGGATTCTGCCTCTCATTTTACTGAGCTATTTTATAATGTTTCTGTATCAAATTCAGTCCCGGTAAAGGAATTTTTATTTACCACAGTCAATTGAACAGTCAGTTCAATTTTACCTGACCCGTGGAGCCCAGGTGCACAGTTGTCCTGGCTGTCCATTGTGCTGAATGGGAGCCGCTGGAAGGCTGCTTTTACCATTGAAACAGTGCTGCACAGGAAAAAGATGGAGAAAGACAACAACAATGGGGTTGCTGACATCAGTGGAAGGTTGGATGGAATTCCCTCTTGATGCAACGTCGGACAAATGGGTCGGTTGCAGAACTGGCGACCAACAGTTCTATGCATTAGTAAGCAGTTCAGAAAGTAACTTCGATGTCCGGTGGCCCAGGGGAATGGAATGGCAGGACTACAGTTCCCACAATGCACTTTGTGAGAAAGTGGGTTGGTATATGCTGTCCACTTATTAAAGTGGGCCCCGTGTACCAGGCCACACGACCCTTATGATGTCTGAGGTCAAAGATAACCTTATTGAGAGCTATCATAGTGGTAGCTATGGAGAGCAGCCTTCAGGCTTAATCTTGAAGGAGTGTAAAGCAGCTTGTTTTACCAGAATATCAACTCCTAAATGATTAAATGAAAGGAGAACCACACAATGTTTATATAAAAATATGTATTTATTAATATAACCCTCTCTACTGGTCTCTATGTGAGACTAGGGCAGAAAGCACACACTACTTAATCACTAGAACATTCATAAATAGCGAAATACACAGAGGCCTCCAGCGGGAAACCAAACCATATACTAAACAAATGGTTTAACAACAACGACTTCAATAGACACAGTGCCTAGAGCATGTAGAATCGCTGGGACCCCAAGGAACCACCCAGAGGAGTGACACCGGGAACCCACAGAGGACGGGTGCAGTGAGGAAACACAGACACGTGCTCAGTACAACTCTATGGGAAAGACGCAGTTGGAAATTTACAAGTTAAGGACACTTCTAAGAGGACTTCGAGCAAACCCTTTGGAACTTAGGAGGTTCTAAGGCCAACCCACCAGTGGGTATCAAAGTACCCATGTTACCTATCCCGGAGGAGCCGGTTGCATAGGGGTCAAGTGGTGTCGGAAACCTTTGTCGTTTTCAATGGAGAGCTGCCAAGAAGTCCTGCTGCAAGAAGGGCGAGGAATGTCCGGTGGAATCCAAACCTGGATTCCAGGTGAGAAGAACCTGAACGCAGAGGGGAGAGAGTCTGGGTCACTTCAGGTGACCAGGGGCTTGGTAGTTAAATGCCCATCGATGTTGAGTGCTTCAGGAGTGAAGAAGGGTTGCTTGATTCTGCAGCCATGGGGACCAGGAGATGTCGAGGACAACCAAAGTCCAGAGGTGAGCTGTCCCACAAAGAATGTCGAGAGCTGAGAGGTCGATGTCTGGCTGGAGCACTAACAAGCCTTGGCAACTGCAACCCACGCGGTCAGAGGAAACAGGTTAAGGTGTGGACCAGCAAGGTTCAGGGGAGTCTCCAAGCAATGGAGAGTCAGGGCACATCTAGAGCAACCAGGTAAGCCCAAGAATTAAAAAGGTGACCCTCGCCAGGACCCCAGGCCAATGGACCAGGGATCATGAGGAGACCTCAAGCAAGTTTGCAAAGTACCAGCCCACAGGACACTTGTGGAGTGGAGACCGGAAATCTTCAGGGCAAATACTGCTCGGGGCTGGAACTACACAGAGTCTAAAGCACAGGCTCAGGAATTGTCACTAAGCATATGTAACTGCAAAACTATGCAGTGCACAGGGGTTCGGGTTGCACGGTCCCCACGAGGGATACTGGTCTCAGAATAGATGAGAGGACAGATTGACCTCAAAGACCTTTGGGAACCCAGCTCCTGTGTCGCTGAAGTCTTCAGAGTCCTCAGGAGCTTGGGAGAAGCAAACCGGTCAGATGCGTTTAGGTGCCTGCTTTTGCAGAGGAGTAACTCCTTTACTCCAAGGGAGATTCTTCAGTCGTCCAGCGTTGTGCAGGCGGTCAAAGTACTTGGTTTCTTCTTAGCAGAATCTTGTCCAGGTAAAATATAAAGTCCTGTGACCAGGTTACCCACTTTATACCCATGGGAAGGGGCTGGAAAGATTCTGTGGACCCTCCTAGAGGAGGGGCAGGATAGAGGGGTGGCTACACCCATGTCATTTGTCCAGTTTTGTGCCAGAACAGGAGTAAATGGCTCCTGGAACTGGTTTCAGCTGGACTATGCACAGGGACACCAAATGTGCCACCAGTACCGACTTTCTGGCACTCTAAGAGTGCACCCACCCAGCCCCAATACACTAAATCCTGTCTGAGAGGTGGTTACACCTCCCTGTGACAGGATGCCTTTTGTCATGCCTTCCTCTGCACGAGCTTGGCTCAGCAGCAGCAGAGCAGAATCGTGTCTGTGGCTGGCAGCATCCATTTTGTGCTGCCCAGGTCGAGAAAGCTGGTACCAGGTATACCGGTGACCCACATATGTCCCTTCAGAAGGGTGGAATCATACCTCCCCAGCCAGTTACTGGTGGGGAGGTATGATTCCAAGGTGCCTGACACCAAACACAACATGTTTCTAAGCAGCCGTTTTAAAGTTAGCATTTACTGCGAGGTTACAATGCACTTAAACATATATGTCCGGCTGCATCACAGACAACCCCAGAGAATGGTCTCCGAAGGCTGCAGAGGGGCTCTGTTCATGCAGGGGCTACCTCTCACGAAAAACCCAGCACCCTGCCTTCAGGATTGTTAAGGCCTGCCATAGGGGTGACTGATAGGTATTTAAGTGTAGTGATTTAGATAGATATAGTGAACCTATATCTTAAGTAAGTGGTGCAAACACCAGCTTACACAGTCTGCTGTAGCAGGCTTGTTGTGTCAATTTGAATGGCCTCTCAGGGGTGGCATAATACCGGCTTCAGCCCATGGGAGGCCTCTGGGGTACCTATGTCCCGGGTACATGGTGTACCATATACTAGGCACTGATAAGAGTAACCAAGTATCCATTCTGTAGTGTACCTAAAGTACATGCATATCAATTTAAGGGAGAAAGCATATAGACTGGGGTCTTGATTAGCAGGATTCCAGTCAGACTAGTCAAAAACAAGCAAAACACCAGGAAAAAAGTGGAGGTATCTATGCAGTCAGATCCTACCTTCCTACACACTTGACTATCTGCATTTGGGCGTTCCCTTGGCAGGCCCAATGGCCAGCGTTTTTTCAGATCCGGAGCAGTGCTTACTTGTAGTTTGCAAGGGACTAGTACCACTATTCCAGGGTAGTCTGAGTGTGCTTCAGGCTTCCACAGGGGTCCCTCTGCCTTGGGGAACCAAGAGAAAGCACACAATAAGTCCCAATCAGGCAGTTACAAGAACATTGCAATAGGTGCAGGGTATCACCCATTTGCTTTAAGAAAGTCTTGTTGTCAAAGCTATGGGTCTTTTCTTCTGTCCTCTTTGATGCAGATTATTCAGAACTGAGGTCCGGATGGCAGGGGGTCCCTTAAATCTTAGCCTTAGGGGATTTAGATGTGTGGCAGATAGTAGCCAATGGGCAGCTAGTCCCTGCAGCTAGTCTGCTCCTGAGGTTACCACATGAGGGTCACCTTTTCTACCTAGAACCCTCTATTCTGCCACTTTTAAAGATGGCAGAAATCAAATTTTAGGGTACAGTCAAGTCTGCTCAACCTGGAGTTGTAGCTAGTCTTCAGGAGTTATACACCTCCTTGACTAGCTAATTTCCCACCTGTCCGGGTGCAAATGTGCCTAGAGCAGTGGGAGGGCTGTTTCCTCTATCGGGAGTCAGCACTGATGCATGGAAGAGGTGGTGCAGCCTTTAAATCTCCCCCTCTTGATGTGCCACTTTACTGGTCTGCTTGGGAGGAGGGAGGCGTGAGCTCCTTCATTCCCAAACCGTTGTTTTGTTTATTGGGAGTGATCACAATTCCTGGTAGGAGGTCTGAAGCCTGTCTTCATGGCAGAAAAGATGGGAAGTGTGGGCTGGCTAGTCAGAGCACATAGAAGCTGGGGCAACTAGGTGGGCAACCTCTAAGGTAGCCATCGGGGTGCATGCAAAATCAGCCGGGGCATGATATTCGTGTCATGAGTGAGAAGGCAAGTTGTTTGATACCAGACATGACATATTTCGGCAGCATCATAATGGAGCTGCCAGCCTTGAAAATGCCAAGGTGGCTGGCAATGTTATTGTTTGTACTGCTCACATTATAGAGACATATAGGCTTGTACTTTCATCTCCTCACCCTTAATATACTGCATCCTGCTTCCTGGGTTCATGAGGCCTTACTTAGGGGTGCCTGACATATATTAAAAATAGTGTTTTGACTGTGCCACACATGGGAGGGGCACAGTCGAGTTTGAGCTGTTTCCACTGCTCCTGCAGCCTGCAATGGCAGGCCTGCTGTCAGCAGTTTACTTGGGTAACTCAGAGTGGCACAAACCTGTACTGCATCCCTGGGGACCCAATTACCACCCATGCCCTATATACCACTGGTATCATATACTAGGGACTTATAAGGGGGTAAAGTCGTTGTCAATTGGGTTTTCCAATGCACATATTACAATTTTAAAGAGAGAATGGTTAGCAGGATTGTAAGCAGGTTTCAGTACACTGTAAGAGTCGACAACCAGCATCTAATAGACCAAATGGGGACAAAAAGTGGGGGGCATCATCAAAGAGCCCTGTTTTCTTACAGTGTTACTGGAGCCTATTGCACAAAGAGGAAACTGCATCTGTTAAAGTGATTTCCCTCTGGTGGAGATTTCATTTGTGTGTGTGTGTTTGTGTGTGTAAGAGTAGGTAAGTCGGAGGGTGTTAAAACCTTATTGCGAATCGTCTCTTGTATGAATTAATTACCTAGAATTTCTCTAGTAGAGCAGAAAAAAGTTATTTGGTTATTATGCTTGCTTACAGTTGCATAATTTGTGTACAAGAAAATTCTAAAGGAGGTTGAACCACTGCAAAGGGGGAGAAGTTCATCAATAGTGTGCTATGGTGAGATTGGTCAATTGGCAATAGTTTTGCTCTTTATTGGCTGATTATGATACAGAGTGCTGTGCTGGGGTAGGTCAGTTGTTGGGAGTGAACGGCTGCGAAGAGTGAGAAGTTTGTCATAGTGGGCCACAGTTTGATTGGTCAGCTGGCGTTTGTTGCGCACTGTTATTGCTTGATGATGGCACAAAGTGCTGTGCTAGGATATGTCAGTTGTTGTGAAGTGCAGTGCAGAGATTGGTTCATGAGTCATCAAGTATTAAGCTGTAACAGGATTGGAGAAAGAAATTGAAGTATTCCAAATTAAAAACAGAATCAAAACATTGAAGTTTGAACTTGATCTCTGCGCATATATTGTTATATAGTTGAATTATTGCAAACATTAATTGTTTTAAAACCCTTAGAGATTTTATGAGAAATGATGTAAGAGTCCCAGTTAGGGAAAGTGTAGAGGCTCCACAAGAATTTATGTAGACTCATTACATGATGACAAATATAGGACCCCAGACATGTCTGTGGCTTCGTCAGTGGAGCAAGATTACTGAAAATCCATTCAAATTTCCACAATATGGTACATTTGATTTATAGTTTATCGAACATTTAATGGAGAAATTATACAAGATGAAACCACCCCCAGCCCCCACAGAATGAATCATGAAATGCTTCAGAGAGAGCAGCCCATGCTAAAGAGATAAAGAAATCCCAAGACAGGGCAAAGAAAATGTGTGAAATTTCACAGGTGCTTAATGGGATGAAGGACAGAAAAGGTGTAGAAAAGGTATAATTGAGGGAGCTAGAATGTACCCAGTCATAACCACAAAAAAGAAACAGGGAAATGAAGATGTTGCAAAGAAAACAGATACTGTCAATGATTCCAGGGATGATATTCTGGATGCTTTATTATCTTCATGTTCACCACCATATGTGGTCCCTACAACATCTACTGATAGTGATGCAACATCTAGTGCTACAGCGGTTACAGCCACTGTTGACCCGAATGCAGTTCAGATTGGGAGACCATTTGCAGTACTTCAAATTGAACCTGCGCCTGTTGAAGATAACTCCAGATATTGGGAGAGAGAAAGAAAAGATATAATATACAAGTCACATTTCTTAATAATTCTTTGCTGTTCTTTGAATTGAACGTATAATACACTAAAGGCACATACAGAATACATTTGTGCTAGCTACAGTTGAATTGATTGTGATATAGAACCATCATTGATTGATATATACAAGACCTATCTGTATTGTTGCCCACTTAGATATTAATGATTGGTATTGCAGAAAAGGATGTGAAAGTGAATATGATGGTATGATAGTATATATGTGTGAAGTGAATGTAGGGTGTAGTTACTGCATTTTAACCTGCCTAAGTATTCTTCAAACAATGTATAAGGATTCATTTTGTGGCATAATTGTATGTACATAAAGATGAGATTTTTTCCGAACTTAGAATGTTAATAAAGATATGAAATTCAAGAACATTTGCACTCTGAGCCATACATTGTAGGTATATACAGAGAGTCCATCAATCAGATCTGTAAAAAATCTTGAGCCTCTGCATATGCCTCGCAATTCAGTTCCTGTGGAGTACATTGATGACCTACTTGTTGCATCAAATACACTGAGAAGCTTGCAAACAAGATACAATTGTTCTACTGAATCATTTGGTTGAAAATGGACATAACGAGCAAGCTGCAATATTGTCAAAAAGGAGTCCAATATATAATTGAGAAGGGAACGAGAAAGGTTTCACAGGAGTAAGTTGAAACTACTTTGAGCAGACTGTAAGGGTGCGAGTCAATATTGTTTAAACATTTTAAAACTTCAATATTTTTCATTTGTTATGATATTGTGCCTGTGTGTTTTTGCTTTTGCTGTTAACTGTTTTTAAAATGATACTTTGCTGTTACCAAAACTTGCACTTTATCTCACCTGCTGCTTAGAGAGAGCTTCTGTTAAATGCTCCCACTTTTTGCACTTTTTGGGGGCACTTTTGATAGAAGGTTAGAGGAAAAAAGTAAAGCTTAAAGCATATCTGCCTCATTACTTACTGAGAGAGGATGCCATTTTTCCTCCTTCTCTTGGTGCCTCTTAGAGCTGACATATTTGGTTAGCAATCTAGCGGCTAGGTTGAATGGGATCCTTTCTCTCCCATATAAGGGAGACCATGCCATGGATGCCCAGTGGGAGCACTGCTGGTGCACTGAAGTCACGCCAATTGCAAGCCCATCTGCTCCTGTCTGTAAACGGTCTGCATCCAGTACCAGCCATAGTACCCAATTTGCCATTGATCAGGGCACAGATAATCCAGAGAGGTCCTCTTTTCCTTAAATAACAACCCCTGCTGCCCTCAGATGGTATTTTCTCCTCCTGGTAAGGGTAAGCGTGTTTACTTCTGCAAAGCGTGTGGCTTAGTCTTAAATAACAATGTTACTCTGAACTAAGGAGGAGTACTACTGATGCTAGCCTGGCTGACGAGGGGTGATGTCCTGGAACCTGTACTAGGATACTTGTTTCCGGTTGATGGAGGACCTGGCTTGGCAGTTTGGGCTAGACTGTTCCCATGAGGAGTAGGGTCAAGACTTATTTGCATATGGCTGGGTCCAAATTGGGGTGGCATGGTGAGCAAAAAAACAATGGATTAAACCCAGATCTTTGTGACTGTGGGTGAATGTTTGCATTGTTTAGCGTTTCATCCATCATTTGATCCTTTTGCCTACTTCTGATGCTGGCACTTTTCACCACCACCTAACACAGTACCTGTTTTATTGCAAATTTCAGAGGGCTATAAGGCCTGCCTTATCAACTGCAGAGCCTTACCCAAACATTCATCTGAAATTTTCCGCCTTCAGGCCAACAACACCTGTGGCTTTTATTTCCTTACCAAAACTAGCCTTAGCAGTTCCACCAGGCTACTGCATCTCAGTGGAAAACCGAGTGGGAACAAGGCAGGGCATGGCTATTATTTTCAAAAACACTTTTGAAGCAGTTACTACACCTCTAAGCCAGTGCGGAAACCTTAAGATATTTGTCCTCAGCTTTAAACTCATACCATCAGCACACGTTACTCTTAAAATTAGACAGCAGTAGGAAACATAAGTCTACTTAATCACAAAGCAAAACAAAGTGTTGAGGATCCTTGTTTCTGTTATTCTTTTCCTCTTTTCTCTTTTATCCGTACAAGTTATTAGCCAGCCAATACGTGTTTCATCTGGAATATTAACTAACAACTTTTTGAAGGCTAAGTAGAGATACAGAACAAACAGCTAATATCATATAGTCCAGACAGCTGTTACATCAATACGACATCCCTCAAAACCTTCACCGTGCCTGTTTCTGATGCTAGAGAGAGAGTTTTAAAAGCATCATACAGTGCCACGCACCTTACAGCAAAATACATGCCTCATTCTACACAATATGACTAGTTAAAAAACCAAGAAGAGTGAATAAACATACAGAAGGTCTTATACTAAGAAAGCCACAAAAAGGTACAGAAATGCTACTAAATTGGGTAGAACTATGTGTGCATCTACCTGCTATATGAAACCTAAATCACTATTACTCCTTATCCCATGTTCTGGCAACGGGCATGATGAACTGTCACCGACTCATGCATAAAAATCACCCGTATTATCGACCATATACATGATGCAAAAACTACCACAAACCTCTAAAGTCACTTGTCCAAATCTATCTACATGATACAAAAGAGAAAATATAAAACATGATTAGAAAAGCTACCAACACTAGGTATCTCACAAAACCTTGAATAATTACATGATCTCTCACTCAGTCACCTACTACAAATGTGTTGATAATTCCAACCCACAAAGTATATCAGCGAAGAAATTCGTATATCGTGCTATTTGCTCCCAAAAGTCGTCCACTGACAGAACCAAAATCTAGGTCTGTCATCTGCAAAAAAGAGAACATTATTTACCTCCCAGACCTATTCTGCATACAGAACTCATGGTAAACTGCTTCTTATCTTAAGTTCTCATATCAAGGCAAAATCATAGTTCGCGTTAGGTTTCTATTGATTAAAACGCTCGATAACGCCAAGTATGCCTATTCATATCAGATAATCCCCCATAATAATATCACCGTCCAAAGCAAAAAACTAGCCATCTCTGTCTCAATGATCCAGAATATTGATCCTCATCTAAAGTCTATCATCCCCAGAATACTGCTTACCGTATGTTTAACCACAAAATTTTCAGCCACGTATCAATATCGGTGCCTCGAGTACGAGACCATTCTGCACTACTTCCGGGTTTAAATAATATTGCGAGAGTCCAGACAGTCTCAAAACAAATGCCGGACACCCAGAGAAAAGGTTTCCCCGGGTGCCATATTGGTATATCTCCAACTCGGGATCAAGAAAGTATTAAGTTCAAGTAGTCGCAAAAATAGAAAACGTGACCCACGATACCTGCCCTCATCTTATGTTTGAGACCCTCATTACAATAGTGGATTTTACCCTATCCATCTAACAGTTACTACTTCTAAAGTGTTTCCTAAATGGCGCCAATTTAGTTGACCCTCAGTGAACGGCAAAGGTAGTCTTGCACTATATAATCGCCTCATGTAATCATACCATGAATGACAGGAATATCCATAAAAGACCACCTTTCCATAACAAAGTCTCCCATATCTTGTCAACAGAGTTACAACTCCGAATCGCAGTCTATGATTATAGAACATGCTGGTTCCAGTTACATAGACCAGAGGTTTGACGGACGCCTCACTCCCTATCTATATCCATCAGGCACTATCAGTGTCCGACCCGCATACAGAGCTAAGGCTTTTCCTAATACTGCCAGTAAATTTCTCTATAATCTCATAAATACATTTGTAATTGCAATTACTATGTGTTGTGAAATAAAATATAATAAAAAAAACTAATAATTAAAAAAGGGTGGCATTGTGCACACCCAACAGCTTCCCCTGTAGAGGTGGTGCGAATCACTGTCTGTGATTAGAGAATATCATGATGCTATCCTTTATTGACAAAATCATTTCAATTACATACAGTAACAATAGGAAGCACATTACAAATTAGGGGAAAAAATAGATACAGAATCAGTGAAATACATGAATAAACACCTTAAATGTATAATCAGTTCATAACTATCTGCCTAGAAAGTTGTGCAGTTCTTGATCCAAGTTAAGGCCTATTTCAGTACTCCGTAACCTCAATATCCAAGAAGCCTCGCTTCTACGCAGTGTTAATTTCCTATTCCCACCCCTAGGGTGTTTAGGGGTCTGATCAGTCCCATAGTACATAAAGTTTTTGTTCTTACTTTGGGAGGCGCACTGTACAGTGTGAGCTGCAATAGGGTATCTTGTGTCACCCTGCTTGACAGTTCTCATATGTTCCCCTATTCTCTCCAGTAAGGGTCTAATCGTCCTTCCAACATACTTTTTACTATATCTGCACGCGATCACATGCATAACAAATATAGTGGTGCAATTGATGTTGGACAGTATTCTGTATGTTTTGTCCCCAGGACCACTGAAGTTAGTTTTCTTGTTGTAGGCCCACTTGCATGCCATACAATGTCCCATCCATAAAATCCTATTGTTTGTGGTGTCAGCCAATTGGTAACCATTTTGGCCCCTGTGTAGCTCGGACATAGCAAATTCCTGAGACCGACACCCCTCCTATAGGTGATATCGGATCTTTCATTAATAGATCCCATTAAGGATCTATCTTCCTTCAGAATATGCCAATGCCTGTTCAAACTGTGCATAAGTACTCAAGATAAGGTGTTGTAATTGGTAACCATTGCTGTTCGCAAAGCAGATAAAGGGGGGAATATAGTAATCATGAAATATGATCACCTAATCTTAAAAGGCAATCCGGATAGAGCCAAAGCAGGAAACTGTATCAGATCCAGCTCCACGTCCATAGATACGTCAGTCACTAGTTGTGGCGAGTCAGATAAAGGGGAAGGTTCAATAGACACTCAGAATAGTGAGAACTGTTTTCAGAGGGAAGTACAATGAATCAAAAAGGCAACAGAGAACAGAACAGGTGGCCCGCACCAGGGCCAAACAAAGAGGGGGCACAAGGAGAAGAACGACCATGGATGAGAACCAGGTCTTGCAATCAGAACAGGTAGGGGATGCTAATGTTGTGAATCTGTCTGCTAAATGTCTTTCTGATGATGATGTATCTTTGCTAACTAAAGGTTTGGGATTTTGCCTGAGCAATGTTGGGGATATATGTGATTTAAAAATGTATTTATACAAGTTTAAGAGACAAATCAAAATCAAAAAACACTTCCAAATGTTGAATATAGAGAATAAGGTATCAAGCAAACCACATGGGATTTACGAATCTAGTGATCTTTGGATACAGGATATAATTGACACTAAACTACTCCTTTCACTAACGGACTGTGAGGATGTGCTGGTGATGGAGCAGGGTTTTTACTTTAAAACCGAATACCTGTTTCATTTTCGCATGTTATAACTAAAAGTAGTACTGATTAATTATTAATTATTAAAAGTTTGTCAAATGTTGTCTAACCAACCTTATTAACAAAAGAATTACACGTGGGAATGCTATTGCATGGCTAAAATAATAAGTGAACTAAGTTTGTGAGCAAACTGACAGAAATCGATGTTGCTTATGTGATGTTATTGGGTTTGCGCTTATAAGTAATATGCATTAATGGCTTTTGATGTCGCAAATGGCTAGATAAATACACACACATAACGGTATTAGCAGGGGAATAACACTGTATAATCATTTCCGTGCAGTAATTTTGTTTTATGTCTATTTTCACTTAAGTTGTCTAATGTGGCCTACCCGTAAATGGCTACCATCCGCAGCCTGCATTCGAGTAGATGGAAATTTTACAAAAAAGGCTTTGCGCTGCCTGTGACCTTGCACCTCCGATGAACTGAAAAGCCATGAGCATGATGACAAGTCCAGGAAATCTGCCAAGTGCCCCTGGAAGATGGAGTTGTTGCAATTTTGAAATATTGACTTCATGAACTTATAATGATCTCACCATTTGATACAAATTTATCCAGTAGAGACATCCGTAGATGTATCGAATTAGTCATGGACATTCAATTTTTCTATTCATTATTTGGGACAATCTATGTGTGAGAAAATCTCGCACAATATCGAAAATGTACCAAGATGACATTATTTCCGCCATTCATCCGTTCTGAACAAAGAATTGTAACTTTATAGAATGTAAATTTTAGTATAAATACTAGTAGGCTAGAGAGGTCTAGCGCCACTTCTTCCCGAGCTGATGATCCGAGGTCCCTATGCTGACGGAGAGGACGATGACTCTACATGACGGCAGGAAACTCTAATTCTTCTACAGAGGACCGGTTCTGACTTAGGATCTGACATTTAGACAGAATAGGTAAATATGAGAGAAATGAATTTGCATTTAATTGGCTTTTCTTACAATTTTAGATAAACAAATAATTCTGTTTGAATTTCTGTGTCGGGTGATTATTTCTGGTCATGTTTATTGAATTTATTGTGTATTGCTTTGAAATGTTCCGCTAGATTTAAAAGCAACTAAGCAGATGCCATTGACCTCATAGTACAGGCAGATTGGATAGGTATTAAAAGGTGTGTTTCCCCTTATACATGGCACGGATAAGAGTGGTAGGATGAATGTTGGTGTAATGGACCCCACCAGCGTGTGATGTGTGTATGCGTGTGTGACTGTGAGACAGCTCAGTCCGCGGAATTAGAGGGGATTCGGAAGCTCCGATCTGCACCAGTTTCTTGGTAGCAGAATGATGGTTTGCTATTGTCTTGGTCTGGCGAAATTGCGTGTATATAGGCTTGTTGATTATTGATTGATATTTGTACTAACACTATATGTTGGAGTAGTGTTGAGTTTTATGTATTGTGAACGGCTTCTGGGATGTAGGGAGTCGGTGACAGGTCCGTAGTAGAGCAGAGGGAGTGTTGCTCTCGGAAAAGGCGGGATTGTTGGCCCTGTATGCAGACAGGGGAAAACGTGTGACAATTGAAGTTGCGCGTCGCATTGTCTGGGTTCGAAGAGGTAACATCGCCGTGTGTTGCCATTAGAAACGTATTTTCTGTGTGAGAGAGGTGTGTATGATAGCGAAGGTTATCTGTGAAGCTCTGGTCTTAGGTCTCAGGGATCCGTATGGCATTCTGTTAAAGCGTACCACTGGAGAGGTAATAGGTATTCTCGGAGCTTGTTAGAAGGACAGGGCAGAGGTAAGCGCTGCTTTGTTAACGTGTGATATAATTCTGTAGTAGGACAGACTGTTCGCTGTTCTCGGGAAAGACAGAATTCTGTGTGAATGTAGTACATTTTCTGGTATGAAAGTGCGTGAATGAGAAGGCATTCTAGTTAATTGTGAAACTCTTAGGAGCATTCCGGAGAAAAACAGTTAATTGATGCTTGTTAGAAGGGTAAAGTAGAGGGATGTGCTACTTTATCAACGGAAGTAACGATTCTGTAGTAGGGCAGAGGTAAGCGCTGCTCTCGGGAAAGGCAGAATTCTCGTGGGAAAGGTCTTTTGCTGTTCTGTGGCTAGCGAAGCAGACAATGGAGATGTTTGTATGTTGTAACTAACAGACTCGTAGAAGTTGAAACAAAGTCTACCAAGTAGTCTTGTAAAGGAGGGGTAGACGAGAGACAGGAGACAGGAGCAGAAGCGACTGCAGCGACTGCTGACGTCAGGGAAACCGCGCTGTGATTGGACAGTGGGTTAGAACAGTGGAAGCACGGTGATTGGTGTGCTAGTGTACGCCGCGCTAGGATTGGGAGACATACAGGGTGACGTAGACGCTCCAGGATTGGTGCGTTAGTGTGAGTCGCGCTGGGATTCGCGGATTGAGTCAGTGACGTAGACGCTCCAGGATTGGTGCGTTAGTGTGAGTCGCGCTGCAATTGGACAAGAGATCGTACAGTTGTAGAAAGAGCAAACAGCTTGTGGAAAATAAGAAAAATGTACTACCAGGCTGAGGAAAAGAAGAAGAAATCCTTGCTTAGTAAAGTAAAGAACTGGTTCGACAAGGATAAGGATATAGTGACTAGGGAAGGACAGGTATTGCCCCCGATAAGACCCCCGGCATCCTTCATGGTTGCGAAGTATGGGTATCATACCTGTATTTGGTTAGATAACTGGGTGAAGTATACAAAGGATGATGGAGTGTTAGCGTTCCCGGAACATGGTTCATTCAATCTGGCCATACTGAGGAACTTACGGGAGCAGATGATGAATCTAGAGCCTCGGCCTAGGCCAACGCAGTTTGAGGCA
This sequence comes from Triturus cristatus, assembly GCF_964204655.1. NCBI lineage: Eukaryota > Metazoa > Chordata > Amphibia > Caudata > Salamandridae > Triturus > Triturus cristatus. The sequence continues at coordinate 568,705,955 of NC_140595.1, forward strand.
TTGACTGAATGGGAACGAGAAAAGCAGAGGGGTGGGGGTAGCTACAGGTACATGTTTGGGCGAAAGTATGATCGCGAAACCCATCATGACCGGATGAGAAGGTGGCGTGATGCCAGTATGACCGAGGGATTATATCCTGTAAGAACGGCAGAGGAATCAGGAGGGAGAAAGTGTACAGAGAAAGAACATAATATAGAACCCAGGAGATATGGGGCAAATGAGTCTGATGATGATGTTTTGGAGGACATGCTCTATAAAAGACCACCCCCATATAGACGAGAACCAGAGGTAGGAACAGCAGTGACCCCGATGAGAGACACCCTGCGGATTATTAAGACAGAGGGTACCACCCCTGGGTTAAAAGGCAGTTGTTCTCTGGCGGAAAGGGAAAGAGAAAAAGATAGAGAGAGAGAGAGAGAGAAAGAGAGAGAGAAAGAGAAAAAGAGAGAGAGAGAGAAAGAGAGAGAGAGAGAGAGAGAGATAGAAAGAGAGAATGAACTTGAGGATGAGAAGACCAGAGAACTAGCAAGAACTACCTTTAAACTGACAGAGAAAATCAGAGAACTGACTAAAAATCTTGAGGCAGTTACAGTGCCTGTGACAATAGGCCCGCTTATGCCGATTTTTGACAAGCAGAGGACGGGTGAGAATGATTTGACAGTACCATATGTGAGCAATAGATTGATTGTTCCTCCGGAGCAGGCAGAAATGAGAACAGGAGAAACACAGTGGAGAACTTGAGAAAATCAGTGGAGACATACCATATGTGGAGGAGAACTGAGTGTGCAGACTAACTCAAGTTTGAATTCTGGATGTGTGGAAGGGAACAGAGGATCAATTTTAGAACCGCAAAGAGTGACAGAACCAGGGGGTGCAGAAAAATCTGTGATAACTGCTGAAGATTTGAATGATTGGCTGAAAACTTTACAAAGAAAAGAAAAAGAATCACAGGGAATTGATGTAGCTAGGCTACGTATGGAGATGGAAGAGATGATAGTAGGAACAATCCCTACAGAAACACTGAAGAATTATCAGGAAGGGGAGATCCTCTTCCTGTGCAAGAATATCACATGGAGAGCAAAGAACATACATGACAGGTTGAAAGGAATAGCCAGTGAATTAGGAATTGACATGGATAAGGTAAAAGCTTTACAAAACCCTTACCGAGTGGATTTTGCAGATAAGGACCTTGAGAATCTGAACAATACAGGCCGAACAGGACAGATTAAGGAAATGATTGCTTTGCTGAAGAAATGGGGAGATGTAGAAAGATGGAAAGACAGATGGTACCGAAAGCGAGAGGATGGGGCAGATAGAACTTACTCGGCATTTCCCCTGAAAGAAAAAGAGAAGGCAGTGACAGCTTACCCCATGAGAGAGATTCCAGGAGGTGGGTGCGTACATGTCCCATGGACCAGACAGGATATTTTATCATTTACAAATGATTTCCCTCGACTAAGGGAAAAGCCCGTTGAGTGGTACAGGCAGGTCGACAGATTTGTAAAGCTGTCAAAAGTACTGTGGATTGACCTGAATAGTCTAATTGATATAATTGTACCAGCAGACCTGTGGGCAGAATGTAAAATAGTCATAGACTGGCCCACTAAGGAATACCCAAGAGATCCAAAAACAGGAGCTCCAGATCCGAAGGTAATGAAGAAATATGAGCAGGTTATGGCCTTCTTGAAAAATAAAGTACCCCCCAAGGAAACAGACTGGGTTAAAATAGATCGAACACACCAAGAATTGAAAGAATCAGTCCATGCTTACTATGAAAGACTGATACTAGCTTTTAAGCAGTTCAGTGGAGATGAACACCTGGGTGACAAGGATCTGAGTCATTTTGTGTAAAGATTTGTGTATGGTTTGCGACCTGAAATCAGTGAAATGATACGGCAGCACACCGTAGACTGGCAGAGTAAGAAGATTGATGAGATTCTGAGACATGCAAAATACTTCAGTGATGAGATTGAGGCAAAGCAGAGGAAGCTAAAAGAAAAGGCAATGTGGGCACAGGTGAAAGTTGCAGAAAGACAGGAAGCTCAGTTGGTTGAACAGGCAAATAACCCAGGAAATAAACCCAGGTTTGGTCCAGGAAAAGGAAAGGGAAACATCGAGGAAGCCAAGAAAAAGTTCCCATGCCACAACTGTGGAAAATTGGGGCACTGGAAATCCGAGTGTAAGAATCCACCGTCTACTAATGATGATAATCCATCATTGAATTCACAGGTGCAGAGTGAGGGGTGTGGTCAGCATCGGCAACAGCAGAAGGCTGATAAGCAGCAGAATCAGGTGCCAAAACCACCCTTGCCACAGAGAAGAGAATCTCAGAAGTACAGCCAGGAGTCAGGATTCTATGATGAAGAGCAGGTAATCAAACCAAAACGCGCAAGCGCAGTTTCTCAGTACTGGCTGAAAAATGAGGGAAGTGACTCCGAGGGAGACTTCTGACGTTGCCGAAGAGAGGAGGAGGAGTGCGTACTTGGCGCAACTCTAGAAATAGACCAGGCAGGGCCTTTTGTAGATGGGAAAATTAATGGTGAAAGTGTCACTTTTCTAGTTGACACAGAGGCCACGAGATCAACTGTCAGGTCAGCTGATATAAAGAATCTTCCTCTCTCGGACGAAGCAATCCAAGTGGTTGGTGTGTCCAACACACAGATTAAAAACTACTTACTGAACCAGTAAGGGTTAGAATAGGGAAATTTTCAGACATGCACCGATTTGTGGTGTGTGACACAAGTCCTGTGAACTTGCTAGGCAGGGATCTGCTATGCAAGATGAATTGCACTATTTTCTGTACTCCAGATGGAATAACCTTTGAGACACCTGATGAGGATGTGCTATACAGAATGACTATGGATAACAGGGAATGTGAGGCTTTGGGAACATATGCAATATTTAATCCAGATGCATTACCCCCAGAATTGAAACAGACAGTGAAAGCAGCAGTTTGGGATTTTACTGGAGAAGATGTGGGTCTGATGAGAAATGTAGATCCAGTAAAGATTACTGTAAAAGAGGGAGTGGTTTACCCAAACATACCGCAATACAGATTGACACCTGAAATAATTGAAGGAATAACACCCATAATCGAAAAAATGATTCAGCAGGGGGTGTTAAGAGAAATATTGAGCAGCCCATGTAATTCACCAATAATGGGACTGAAGAAACCTAATGGAAAGTTCAGAATAGTACAGGATTTGAGAAAAATTAATAAGATTGTTGTGCCATGTTGTCCCATTGTGCCAAATCCATCAGTGATTTTGTATCAGATTCCCCATGATGCAGAATGGTATACGGTAATTGATTTGTGTCATGCTTTCTTTTCAATCCCATTGCATCATGACAGCCAGCCAATATTTTCTTTTAGATTTGGAGAACGGATTTTGGCATGGTGCCGAATTCCACAGGGGTATACAGAGAGCCCTTCAATATTTAATCAATTGCTAAAGAAATCTCTGGAAAGTCTGACAATGCCTGAAAATTCAGTCTTGGTCCAGTATATTAATGACCTACTTGTGGCATCAAAAACATGTGAAGCATGTGAAATAGACACCATTGCATTACTGAATCACTTGGCAGATGGAGGATTAAAGGTATCTCCAGCCAAATTGCAGTTCTGTAAGAAAGAAGTCCAGTATCTGGGACATAATATTGAGAAAGGCCTGAGAAAAGTGACCATTGACAGGATCAAAATCATTAGAGGAATGAGAGCTCCAATGACACAAAGAGAGGTGAGAATGTTCCTGGGAATGGTGGGTTACTGTCGTCAGTGGATAAGTAACTTTTCCCTGATTGCCAAACCATTGATTAAATTGACCAAAAGTGAGGTGAAAGACCCATTAGAACTAAATCCAGAAGAAATGGCTGCGTTCAGAGAGCTGAAAGACAGACTATGTGAAGCTCCTGCCCTAGGAATGCCTGATTATGAAAAAGAATTTGAGCTGTATTGTAGTGAGAGAAATGGATGTGCACTTTCAGTGTTAATCCAGAAACATGGACATCTGAGGAGGCCAATTGCCTATTTCTCAGCAACTCTTGACCCAGTAGCTGTGGGTTTACCAGTTTGCCTGAAAGCAGTAGCTGCTACCTGCAAAAGTCTGGAACAAAGTGAGGGAATCATAATGGGATACCCTGTACGGGTATTTGTACCTCATGATGTAGCAATCCTTTTGACAAGGAGCCGGACACAGTTCATGTCTCATAGTCGGCTGACTAAATATGAGAAAGTCATTCTTGGTGCAACCAATGTAAGCCTGGAGAGATGCGTGAATGTGAATCCAGCGACACTGTTGCCGGATGCTGAATGTGTGGGAGTGAGAAATGACGTTGATCATGACTGCCTGGATGTACTTGATTACTGTACAAAGCCAAGGCCAGACATAAGAGATCTGCCACTGCCTGAAAGTGATCATGTGTTGTTTGTGGATGGATCTTGTCTGAGAACAGATGAAGGAGTGTTGAGTGCTGCATATGATGTGTGTAAAGTCTCTGAAGTTGTGGAAGCATCACCCTTGAAAGGAGTTAAATCCGCTCAGGTGGCAGAATTGGTGGCACTGACAAAAGCATGCAAGATTGGGAGGAGTGTGAGAGTGACTGTGATGACTGACAGCCAGTATGACTTCGGAGTTGTCCATGATTTTGGCCAGCTATGGCTACAAAGAGGTTTCCTGACCTCAAGTGGAACTTCCATAAAGAATGCTGAAGTGGTTGGAAAACTGCTAGAGGCCATACAGCTGCCTAAAGAACTAGCAGTTGTAAAATGTGCTGCTCATGGTCATGGTGATGATTTTGTAACTGTGGGAAACAAATTCGCCAATGACATAGCACAATACTGTGCAAGAAACAATCATTCAATTAACAGGAGTAAAGAGAGGGAAATATCTTCTTGTTCCTTGATGTTTACTAATGAGGTGGGAACATGGGAGGAGGTGAAACAATTGCAGGATGAGGCAGGAGATGAGGAAATGAAAGAATGGGTGAAAGCAGGTTGTGCACCTAGAGAAAAAGATCATGTATGGGTCTATAGGGATGGAAGACCAGTCATGCCAAATAGCATGCTATCAACAATGGCAAGGATGTATCATGGCCAAGGACACCTGGGGAGGGATGCTATGATAAGAGCCTTTAAGCAAACCTGGTACAGTCCAAAGTTTAGACTGATAGCAGAAAGTCTCTGCCAGAGATGTCTGATATGTAAGCAATTCAATCCTGGAAAGAAAACAGTAGTGAGCCTAGGAACAATAGGCAGGGAGGGAGGACCCTTCACAAGAATGCAGATAGACTTCATTGAAATGCCCCCAGTCAACAGATTGAGGTATGTCCTGGTGGTGGTCTGTTTGTTCTCCAGGTGGGTGGAGGCATATCCAACAAGAAGAAATGATGGGATAACAGTGGCCAAATTACTGTTAAGAGAGTTCATCCCAAGGTACGGGTTCCCAGTAACCATTGAATCAGACAGAGGAGGACATTTTTATAATGAAATCATGGGTCTAATTTGTGAAGCATTGAGTGTACAGCAGAAGCTACATTGTGCTTACCGACCAGAGGCTTCTGGTGTGGTTGAACAAATGCATGGTACCATCAAAAACAGAATTGGCAAAATGTGCTTAGCCACAGGAATGAAATGGCCCGATGTCTTGCCTCTAGTCCTGATGACCATTAGGTCTACTCCAGACAGAACGACAGGTTTGAGTCCACATGAAATTATCATGGGACGTGCAATGAGACATGCATTTGTACCAGTCAACAAGTTGATGACAATAACTGATGACATGATTTTGGATTACTGTAAAGGCCTGGCTGATGCAGTTCATTCTGTGTTTCACCAGGTTGGAGAAGAAGCCACCACACTTGAAAAGAAACCAGCCCATGATCTGAGCCCAGGGGACTGGGTAAGGATAAAAGTCCACAGAAGAAGGAATTGCCTGGTTCCAAGGTAGGGAAGGCCAAGACAAGTCATCTTGACCATAACGACTGCTGTGAAGTGTGCTGGAGTGAAAAATTGGATACATGCAAGTCACACACTGAGAGTTCCAAATCCAAGAGATGGTACTGGAAAAGAATACTTTGAAGAATCAGATTCCAGTGATGATGCAGACAGTGAGGCAGTAAGAAGGAAAAAGAATCCTGAAAGTGGGGAAAGTGAGTCAAGGGAAATTTTCATCCCACCAGAAGAGGTTCTGAAGAGAACAGTGCAAACTGCAGAAGCAGGTTCAGACTCAGAAGAATTACATGAGGTTCCAATTGACAGTGACCAACACAAAAAGAAAGAAAGAAAAGAAAAGAACATTCCAACAGAGGAGACACCTGAATCACATGAGGAAATTGGACAAGTTCCACCTGAGATAAATATTGAAGGAAAAGGGACAGACAAAGACAGTGAGGGACAGATTGCGGAAAAACCCCGAGGAGGTGTAGGGAACATCAACAACAAGCTAGGTGAAGGGAAAAGTAGACAGCAAGAAGATTGCGTGTCGGAGACCCGAGGAGGGACAGAAGTAGGGAAATCTCAATTGGTGGAAAAAGAGACTGTTGGAGAAAAGGAAGTTGTTGGGGAAAAGAAAACTGTTAATGAACAAGAGGCAACTGAGACAGAGTCTGAGGAAAGTGACAATGAGATACACGGAGGACGAGTTCTGAGAAAGTGAACTTGGCTTGGAGAAAGAAACAATAAAGAGGGAAAACAAAAGAGAAATGCTAAAGGTGATCTCTGGCCAAATAAGATAAAGAGACTAAGGTACAGACTGACACGAGTTAACTCTTCGAAAGCTGAACAAGTGAACGAAGTGTCAAGTCAAAATCCAACCAAAGAAGAAGAAACAAAAATACCTGAGAGAACTAAAAGAATAAGGAAACCAAACCAGAGGTACAAGTCACCGGAATGGACGTATGTGGCACTGCTTGAACAAGGAGAAGAGGCGGACAGCCAAGGAAGTCCAGAGGAGGCTTTACTGAAGGAGGTTGCTGAAGAAGAAGCTGTGGGAATCCTGAGAGTTATCTTGTCCGACATTGGATAAGAGACGGATGTTCAGGACCTGATACAGTTTGATGATGATGAAGAGACAGTGAAAAGTGATGAAAATCCACATTGAGTAAATCCAAGGAAAATCACTTGGAGAAGAGAAGAAAAAAGAAATACTAAAAAATTAGTAGATTGTAATAATCTGTTGGGTACTTGCTGCCCTTAAAAGTTCGGTAGAGGAGTAGAAGAGGCTAAGTCAAAAGACACGGTCAAATTAACAAAATGGCTAACACTGAGAATAAAAGTAGATGTACCTTTCTGAAAAGATGGTGCAAAATGTGCTGCTGCTGTACAGGTTTATTAATGTTGCTTTGGAGCGTGCTTGCTCTATTGATTTCATTTAGAGTCACTATAGACACTTTAGAGGGTCATACTGAGAACAAAACTAATATAGGGAAAAGTTCACAGAGAATAGTACCGACTAGAACTAGCAATATACATAAACATAAGGATAGGTCAATTAATGATTTTTCTAGCAATGTTTTTTCTAAATTGTTGTATGAGTATGTAAAGTTAGGGAAATTAGATTATAATATGTCTAATGTAGATAATATTCTTGGGCAACTGCCTATGAATAAAGCACTGAATCCTGCAAAGTAAGCTAACACTTTAGGTGAGATTTTTTTAGAAACCAAAGAATTAACATTAGAATATGTTTTTAGAAATAATTTAACTTGCAGTTTGAAAGGAGAAGAGAAGAATTTTCTAGACATGGTTGAGAGAAGAAGATTGAACATGCACAAGAAAGCAGAAGGGCATAAAATGAGTGACACAATGTGGGATATTGAGAAAGAAAAGGAGTTGAAAAATGGAGCCAGTCCAACTATGGCTATAGATGCCCCACAGAAAGGAAAACTGTGCATTACCAGGAAGAGATCCCAGTATGATTATTATTTCATAGGGACTAGTGAGTGCCATGATACATACTTTATTGCAACCGGATGGGGATTTAGAGGAGGAGAAGATCCAGTTTTCCCGGGAGTGTATTATATTTGTGGGAACAAGGCTTATTACCGTTTGCCTGACCATTGGTTTGGTACATGTTATGTTGGCCTGGTCTTTCCAAAGATTTTTCACATGGATAGAGTAGATGATGCTTAACATTCTAACACATTAACACGCTATAGAAGAGAAACATGGAGAGAAATTGTAGGAGATATTTTTGGAGCTTTAATTCCAGCAGTGGGAATTTCTTTAAATGCATTTGGCATTCGGAAGCTGTCAACAGTGGTGGATCGCTTGTCAACAAGCACTGCTGGAGGCTTTCTTTTGGTTAATACAGAAATGGTTGCTTTGCGTGCTATGGCGATACAAAATCGACTTGCCCTTGACATTTTTTTGGCAAAAGAGGGTGGAGTCTGTGGAATGCTGAAAGTTCAACATTGTTGCACTTACATTCCTGACGAAAGTAAAGATCTAAAGGTTTATATCAAAAATATTACTGATTTGCATGAATAATTAGTACCACTGGAAGCTGAAAGTATCTGGACTAGAATGGCTAATAAGATGATTGCTATTAAGAATTTTATAGCTAAAATAGGTAGTACTATTTTTGGTAAAATATTATTTCCATTAACCTGTGTAATTGTTACATTATTGATCCTTAGATTAGGGTGTATGTGTTGTAGATACAGAAGAAATAAAAAGAAAATCACAAAAGAAAATGTTAAAAAGAGACAAAAGAAACCAGAAAGAGATCCACAAGAAATAGAATTAGAAGAGCTAAGAGAAAGCATGTATATAGAAACTAAAAAGGAAGATGAGATGGAAACAAGGGTTTAAAAAAAAGTGAACAAGAAGATATTTTGAATTCTTCAAAAAGGGGAAACTAAATTGAATTTTGGGGTTTTGATTTTTGTGGTGATTAGATATCACCAAAGGGGGGATTGATGGAGCAGGGTTTTTACTTTAAAACCGAATACCTGTTTCATTTTCGCATGTTATAACTAAAAGTACTACTGATTAATTATTAATTATTAAAAGTTTGTCAAATGTTGTCTAACCAACCCTATTAACAAAAGAATTACACGTGGGAATGCTATTGCATGGCTAAAATAATAAGTGAACTAAGTTGGTGAGCAAACTGACAGAAATCGATGTAGCTTATGTGATGTTATTGGGTTTGCGCTTATAATTAATATGCATTAATGGCTTTTGATGTCGCAAATGGCTAGATAAATACACACACATAAGGGTATTAGCAGGGGAATAACACTGTATAATCATTTCCGTGCAGTAATTTTGTTTTATGTCTATTTTCACTTAAGTCTAATGTGGCCTACCCGAAAATGGCTACCATCCGCAGTCTGCATTCGAGTAGATGGAAATTTTACGAAAAAGGCTTCGCGCTGCCTGTGACCATGCACCTCCGATGAACTGAAAAGCCATGAGCATGATGACTAGTCCAGGAAATCTGCCAACTGCCCCTGGAAGATGGAGTTGTTGCAATTTTGAAATATTGACTTCATGAACTTATAATGATCTCACCATTTGATACAAATTTATCCAGTAGAGACATCCGTAGATGTATCGAATTAGTCATGGACATTCAATTTTTCTATTCATTATTTGGGACAATCTATGTGTGAGAAAATCTCGCACAATATCGAAAATGTACCAAGATGACATTATTTCCGCCATTCATCCATTCTGAACAAAGAATTGTAACTTTATAGAATGTAAATTTTAGTATAAATACTAGTAGGCTCGAGAGGTCTAGTGCAACTTCTTCCCGAGCTGATGATCCGAGGTCCCTATGCTGACGGAGAGGACGATGACTCTACATGACGGCAGGAAACTCTAATTCTTCTACAGAGGACCGGTTCTGACTTGGGATTTGACATTTAGACAGAATAGGTAAATATGAGAGAAATGAATTTGCATTTAATTGGCTTTTCTTACAATTTTAGATAAACAAATAATTCTGTTTGAATTTCTGTGTCGGGTGATTATTTCTGGTCATGTTTATTGAATTTATTGTGTATTGCTTTGAAATGTTTCGCTAGATTTAAAAGCAACTAAGCAGATGCCATTGACCTCATAGTACAGGCAGATTGGATAGGTATTAAAAGGTGTGTTATCCCTTATACATGGCACGGATAAGAGTGGTAGGATGAATGTTGGTGTAATGGGCCCCACCAGCGTGTGATGTGTGTATGCGTGTGTGACTGTGATTCCGCTCCGTCCGCGGAAGTAGAGGGGATTCGGAAGCTCCGATCTGCACCACTGGTGACAGCAGACATTGTATTAAGAGATTTGAATGTTGTGAGTGATTTTTCAATTTCTAGTGGTCTGAAAGAAAAGTCGAAGTGGATACCCACACTTAACACAGGGAACAACATAGACATTTTTCATAAATTTGTACTCTCAGACCTTGATAGATACATTGATAAGAAGAGACGACCAAGCAAGGGGATTGACAATTTGACACATGGGGAAAGACAAGCTTTGAACATTTTGATGGAGGATGATAGCATTACCATTCGCGAAGCAGATAAAGGGGGGTATATAGTAATCATGAAAAGAACGGATTACGAGAAAGAGATTCTATCCCAACTTGGTGATAGTGAGTGTTATGAACAGCTTACCCAGAATCCAATGTAGATACTTACTGACCACATTAACAGACACCTAAAACAATGGCAAGGGATGGGCCTACTATATGATGACAAGGTAACATATTTAAGAGTATATCGCCCTAGATCGCTGTGCATTTACACGCTCCCCAAGATCCACAAAAACCTCCCATTCCCACCTGGTAGACCCATCATATCGGGCAATGATGGGCCTACTGAGAGGATTTCCGAGTACGTGGATATCTTTTTAAAGCCTTTGTTGAGTAACTTACCCTCCTATATCCGCGACACCAAGCACATTCTGGGGACCTTATCAGATTTGACTTGGGAAGAAAATATGATCTTGGTGACGTTGGATGTGACAGTGCTGTACACAAGTATCAGGAGAGATATTGGGCTACATGCAATTAGAAGCATTTTGAACACCAGATCTGCCAGCGCATGGGACCATACCGAAATGTTGATCAACGTGATAGAACTGATCCTTGAATAATAATGTCTTCTTGTTTAAGGAAAAGTAGTATCGGCAAAAACAGGGAGTAGCCATGGGCTCCAGGTTCTCTCCCTCATATGCCAACCTTTTCATGGGTTGGTTCAAGGAGACATGGATCTGGGGCACCTGAGGCACAAAGTGGAATGATTTAATCCTATTTTGGGGAAGATACATCGATGACTGCCTTATGGTGTGGACAGGCAGCACTGAGAAACTTGTGGGCTTCTTTGTACACTTAAATGACAATGAATATAATATCAGGTTCACGTTTGAATACAATAATAAGAGTGTCACCTTTTTGGACACAGAAATGTATATAAGGGAGAACCAGATCCACAGCAGACTGTTTCGCAAAACTACTGCATGTAATGCAGTCCTCCGTGCCTCCAGCACACACCCTGCACACCAGATCAGGGCCATCCCTTTTGGTGAACTAATTCCGGTGAGACGTAGTTGCAGCTATGACCCAGAATTTGAGGAATCTGTTAGCGGTATGATGGCATGCTTTAGAAGAAGGGGGTAGGATAGACACACACTTGAAAGAGCTAAACAGAGGATCAAGATGATCAAGAGACATGACACATTGAAGGAACAGGCTAGGGTGACAATGAAAGATAAGAAAATATGTATGGTTACCAATTATAACACCTTATGCACAGTTTGAGCAGGCATGTGCATATTTTGAAGGAATATAGATCCATAATGGGATCTATTTATGAAAGACTCAATATCACCTATAGGAGGGATGTCTGTCTCAGGAATTTACTAAATCCGAGCGACACGGGGGACAACATAGCTACCAATTGGCTGACACCACAAACAATTGGAAGCATACAGAATACTGTCCAACATCAATTGCAGCACTATATTTGTTGTGTATGTGATCGAGTGCAGATGTAGTAAAAATTATGTTGGAAGTACAATTAGACGCTTACGGGAGAGAATTGGGGAATATATGAGAGCTGTCAAGCAGGGTGACACCAGATACTCCATTGCGGCTCACATTGTACAGTTCGCCTCCCAAAGTAAGAACAAAGACTTTATGTACTATGAGATTGATCAGAACCCTAATCATCCTAGGGGTGGGAATAGGGAATTAACACTGCTTAGAAGTGAGACTTCTTGGATATTGAGTGGATATTGAGGTTACGGAGTACTGAAATAGGCCTTAACTTGGATCAATGACTGCACTACTTTCTAGGCAGATGGTTACAACCTGATTACACATTTAAGGTGTTTATTCATGTATTCACTGAATCTGTATATATTTGTTCCCCTAATTTGAAATGTGCTTCCTATTATTACTGTATATTGTTGAAATGATTTTGTCAACAAAGGATAGCAACATGATATGCTCTAGTCACTGACAGTATTTGCCACAACCTCTACAGGGGAAGCTGTTGGGTGTGCACAATGCCACCCAATTTTTATTATTTAGGTTTTTTTATTAGATTTTATTTCACAACACATATTATATCATCCTTACTCAGTAGACCTAATTGCAATTAGAAATGTATTTATGAGATTATAGAGAAATGTACTGGCAATATTAGGAAAAGCCTTAGCTCTGTATGCGGGTCAGACACTGATGATGCCTGATGGATATAGATAGGGAGTGAGGCATCCGCCTAACCTCAGGGTCTTTTTAACTTGAAACGGCATGTTCTATAATCATAGACTGCGATTCGTAGTTGTAATTCTGTTGACAAGATATGGGAGACTTTGTTATGGAAAGGTGGTCTTTTATGGATATTCCTGTCATTCATGGTACGACTACATGAGGCGATTATATAGTTCAAGACTACCTTTGCCGTCCGCTGAGGGTCAACTATTATGGCGCCCTTTACGAAACACTTGAGAATTAGTAACTGTTAGATGGATAGGGTAAAGTGCACTATTGTAATGTGGGTCTCTAACATAAGATGAGGTCGGGTATCGTGGGTCACGTGTTCTATTATTGCAACTACTAGAACTTAATTCTTTCGTGATCCCGAGTTGGAGATAAACCAACATGGCGCCTGGGGAAATCTTTGCTCTGGGTGTCCATCATTTGTTTTGAGACTGTCTGGACTCTCGCAATATTATTTGAATGTGGAAGTAGTGCAGAATGGCCTCGTACTCGAGGCACCGATATTGGTACGCGGCTGAGAAATCTGCAGTTAAACATACGGTAAGCAGTATTCTGGGGATGATAGACTTTAGATGAGGATCGATATTCTGAATAATTGAGACAGATATGGCTAGTTTTATGCTTTGGACAATGATATTAATATGAAAGATTATCTGATATGAATAGGCATACTTGGCGTTATCGAGCGCTTTAATAAATAGAAACCTAACGTGAACTATGATTTAGCCTTGATATGAGCGCTTAAGATAAGAAGCAGTTCACCATTCTGTATGCAAAATAGGTCTGGAAGGGAAATAATGTTCTCTTTTTTGCAGACGACAGACATAGAATTTGGTTCTGTCAATGGACGACTTTTGGGAGCAAATAGCGTGATATACGTATTTCTTTGCTGATATACCTTGTGAGTTGGAATTATCACCACATTTGAAGTAGGTGACTGAGTGAGAGATTACATAATTAGTCGAGGTTTTATGAGATACCTTGTGTTGGTAGCTTTTCTAATCATGTTTTATATTTTCTCTTTTGTATCATGTAGATGGATTTGGACAAGTGACTTTAGAGGTTTGTGGTAGTTTTTGCATTACGTTTATGGTCGATAATACTGGTGATTTTTACGCTTGAGTGGGTGACGGTTCATCATTCCCGTTGCCAGAACACGAGATAAGGAGTAATGGTGACTTAGGTTTCATATAGCAGTTAGATGCACACATATTTTTACTCAATTTACTACAATTTCTGTACCTTTTTGTGACTTTCTTAGTATAAGACCTTCTGAGTGTTTATTCACTCTTCTAGGTTTTTAAACTCATCATATTGTGTAGAATGAGGCATGTATTTTGTTGTAAGGTGCGTGGCACTGTATGATGCTTTTAAAACTCTCTATCTAGCATCAGACACAGGCACAGTGAATGTTTTAAGGGATGTGGTAGTGATGTAACAGCTGTCTGGACTATATGGCATTTGCTGTTTGTTCTGTATTTCTACTTAGCCTTGAAAAAGTCGTGGGTTAATATTTCCGACAAAACACGTGTTGGCTGGCTAATAACTTGCACAAAAAAAAGAGAAAAGAGAAAAAAGATTAAAAGAAACATGGAACGTCATCACTTTGTTTTGCTTTGTGATTACGTGGACTTACGTTTGCTACTGATGTCTAATTTTAAGAGTAACGTGTGCTGGGGATTGTATTTGCCTGTATTTGTAGATTTTGCCACAAGTTTGGGGAAGCCTGTGGTTCTCTACACCCTACAGCACCTTTGAACTAATATAGTTCCTTTTGAGATATTTGGTGAATTCACCCTTGTAGGGCCAGTTTCCCTAACATTATACCACCAACCATTTGTTATATGTTTAAACTCATACCCTCCTTCTCCTTTTCTGGCCTCTTAGTGTATAGACCTCCATACTGCCTTAGCTATACAGATGTATTTGACATAATTGGACAATACTCTCTCCAAAATGTCAATTTGACAGTTTTGGATGATTTCAATGTCCATGCAGATGATCCCACCTCCACCGTAGGCACCCAGCTCCTTCAAACATTGGCTTGTTTTAACCTTACCCTACATGTCCAGGCCCCTACCCATAGGGCTGGCCATATGCTTGACCTGACCTTTACTAATGTCTTTAGAATGCAGATCAATGATATAGAGCATCTGATCTAGTCTGAACACTTCAATATTCCTCTTGCATTTCAAGGTCCCTCCCCACAGACTAGGTAATTCCTCCACGGAGATGAAAAGGAAGTGGCAGAATCTGTCAGAGGAATCCCTGGCCCTTTGCTCCTCCTCTCCGATTCATCAAGAATTAGTGTAATCTGACATTTTGTTGCTTGATAGTTGTATCTCTAATTCATTAGACCACCTTGTACTTCTGAAAAAGAATGTGGCAAAAACATTTAGGCCTTCTGCACCTTGCTTTTCCCCAATGGCCACTAATTCTTCCTAGGAAGTGTTTAAAATAGTGAATTCCTTTGTCTCCTCTGAAGGGGCCAAAACTGCTATCATTCCCTCAGCCGACCTCTTTGAAAACCTGTTGGTCTTCTTTGATAAGAAGATTTATACTCTTCCTTTGTAGAGACACCGAAAGGGGCTTTAGCTTCTAGTTCAGTTGCTATGAGGAAGCTGAAAACAGCTCCTGTGCTCCGTCCTGTCACACAGCATCCTTCTCTGAATTTGCCCCTATTTCTGAAGAATGCTCCTTGAACGACATATTAAAATGCAAGTCTGACTCTCTGGATGATATTTGCCCCTGCATATTTTAAAACTTATGGCTCAGCACTTCAACCTTCCTCTCCATGGAATGCTTCATTAATGTCTGGTGTTTTTCCCTCATGTTAGTAACATGCCGCTCCTTAAAAAGGCAAATGCTGACATGGATGTTTTGAGCAATAAAAGGTACATATCTATTTCCCCAGCTCATGCAAATATTCTGGAAAAATTAGCTAATCAACAACTGTCCACAATTTGTGGAGGCCAATTCCATCTTCCAAGGATCACAGTCAGGCTTCCGTGCAGGATAGAGCATGGAGACAGCCCTCCTGGAAGTGGCAGAGTTTGTCAGGGGGAATCTGGACAAGAGCACACCAATGATGGTGCTGCTTCTTGATTTGTCAGCGGCCTTCGACACAGTATCACATTCCATCCTTTTGAAAAGACTTAGTTACCTTGACATTCAGAGAAAAACTCTTCTATGTGAAAAATCCTTCCTGGAGGGCAGATACTAATGGGTGTATTTACACCTGCAATTGTCATCACCTAAACAATTAGTATGTGGTGACCCTCAGGGTTCTGCCCTGACCATGCTCTTTTCAGTCTTTACCATGCCCCCTTGGTGGATCCTATCATAACCTGGGGTGTTCAAACTATGCCATTGACATCTATTTGCCTTTTTTCTTCCAAGACAAATCGGAGGCAGCTTTTTACAATTGTAAAGAGTGCCTCAGAGGAGTCGCAGCTTGCATGGAGGCAAATTGCCTAAAACTAAATTCCGATAAAACAGAAGTCTTGATGTTCAATCAAAATGGACCACCATCGCCCTCCCTTTGCTGGCCTGCTGAAACGAACACTTCTCCAAATCTAACCTCTTCGGCCAGAAATCTCGGTATCATCTTTGATTCCATGCTCACCTTTGGCACTCAAATTAATCAAATCTGTTCAGTATTGTTCATGAAGATGAAAATCTTAAAGATGTTTTTTTCATCTGGTTCCTGAGGAAACTAGAAAAACTGTAGTCCATTCTTTAGTCATCTCTCTCCTGGACTGCTCAAACAGTCTCTACCTTGGTCTCCCAGAGTATGTGATATGCAGACTTCAGTTGATCCAGAACGCAGCATCCAGACATTTTAGGAAAGTCCCTGGTCACCATCACATCTCTCCACATTTGAGACATCTGCACTGGCTCCTGGCGGAACAGCGCTTTAACATTACAGCTCTGGCACTGGCTTTCAGAGCTCTCCACGATGATGCCCCGTGTTTCTTGTCAAACAGACTGACCTCATATACTCAAGAGAGAGTTCTCAGATCTAGCAATAGCTACTTCCTATGGATCATAAAATTCTCAGCCATGCAGCTGAGGTAGTTCCTTTACAGTTGTCACAGCTAAATTATGGAACAACCTTCGACCTAATCTGCTTTGGGATGAGTTTCTGGCAACCTCCAAAAGGCAACTTAAAACCTAGCTATTTAACACTGCTTAGCTTATATGATTCCTCGGCTAGCATTACATTGTCTGCTTGAGTGCCGGGATGCTTCTGTTTGACGCAACTGCACACTTTATCAAGTGATTATTGATTGACAATTAATCCACCAAGAACTCCGAGCTAAGTTAGGATGTTGCTGGGAATGGTTGGATACTGTAGACAGTTGATCCCAAATGGTTCCCTAGTGGCCAAGCCTTTACAAAGGCTGATGCACAAAGATGTGCCTAATCCACTTTCATGTGACAATTGCCTAAAAGCTTTACTAGAAATGAGTGAAAGTCTCTGTTGTGCCCCTGTGCTAGTAATGCCAGATGACAGTAAAACGTTTACATTGTTTTGCAGTGAGACAGAGGGCTGAGCTCTCTCTGGGCTTACTCAGATTCATGGAGATTCACGAAGATCTGTGGCATATTTTGAGACTACTCTTGACCCTGTTGCTGCAGGATTGTCCAGCTTCCTCAAAGAGGTTGTGGCAGTAGATGTCAGTATTGAGAGATGTAAGCGCATAGTGATGGGACATAGTATTGAGAGATGTAAGCGCATAGTGATGGGACATCCGCCTACTGTGATGGTTCTTCATTCAGTTGAAATATTGCTCACTCCAATGAAAACACAGTATTTGACAAACAGCAGACTTACAAAGTTTGAACAACAGACACTTGCAACAGAAAACGTGGTTTTAAGGAGATGTTGCATGCTTAATCCAGCTATCTTATTGCCCTCTCCTGAAAATGAAATTGAGGAGAATGAGGTTGAACATGATTGTCTAGATGTTATGTACTTATGCGCCAAGACCAGTCATATACGAAGAACCTCTTGATGAGCCCGAACATGTAATCTTTGTGGGCGGCTCATGTTTAAGAAGCAATGAGGGATCTTGGAGAGTAGCTTATGTAGTGTGCACAATTCAAGAAGTGGTGGAAGTTTCATGGCTTCGAGGTGTTACCTCTGTGCAAATAGTAGATTTGATTGCCCTTACAATAGCATGTTGCCTTACAGTATAAATGAGAGGGATTATTTTTACAGATTGTCAGTATGGCTTATATGTGGTCCATGACTTTGGACAATTATCATCACAAAGGGGGTTTATGATATCTTTAGGATCCACCATTCATAATGGGGAGTATGTGAAAGAATTATTGTGCACTTTGCAGTTGCCTGAGGAAATTGGAGTAGTGAAATTTGATAAACATAGAACCAGCAAAGATTATGTCACAATTAGAAATCGATATGGAGATGAAGTTGCTAGTATCGTGCGCTTGTGGCTTACACATTTAACCGGGAATATACAAATGAATCTGATGAGGACACTGCTTTCTCTATGTTGTTGTCAGTAGCTAATACTTGAGAAGAGATTGAAAGATTGCAAGAAGAGGTTTCAGAAACAGAACAACCAGGTTGGGTCAGAGCAGGATGTGTTAAGGATAAAAATGACATTTGGGTTTCAGCTGATGGAAGACTAGTGTTGCCAGACAGTTTGTCCTGCACACATCGGAAGGGAAGCAATGGTTAGGTTGTTAGGCACAATTAGTTCAATCACCAATTCAGAATTCTAGTAGAAGATTTGTGATCTCAGAATATCGATTCCAAGAATCGAGGTACTAAATATGAAGTAAAAAATATCAGTTGCAAAAATATAGTTTTCCTATACTTATAATGGTAAGTACAAAAATATTTTGAAAAATATTGATTAAAGACATACAAGAATATTGTTTTTTAATATATGCATAGTTTAAAATCGTATATCTTAAATATTTTAATGTATACCATTAATATAATGTAAATTAAGTAAAATTAAGTAACATTTAATGCTATATATAAATATATACTTATATAAACATACACACATACATGTGCATGTGTGTATATATATATATAATATAACACTAATCTTTAAAATGTATATTTTACATTTTACATTTTATTTACTGCTATAAAAAGCTTATATATATATATATATATATTGAATAATAAATACCAAATCAATTGCAAAATATTAAATTAATTATAAAATAAAAAATATTTAAAACATTTACTAAAAATAGTTGAACAAAAAGTATATCCAAAAATATGCACACACACAAATCTCTGTACAATTTTCAAAACTAATTGTTCACTCAGATCAGCTCCTGTCTTGAAAGTTTCGGAGTGATTCATCAAGCGGGGGCTGAGAAAAAAGGGGGGTCCTAAAACGTGTTTTCTCCATGTTCATTTCCATAGGAAACTTTAGACACGGCTACAGCCCGAAATTCTGAACGGAATTACACCAAATTTGGCAGAGAAAAAGCTCTTGGTCCAGCAAGCACCCTAAATGGTGTAAATCCTTTCAGTAGTTTTTGAGATATTCAAAGATTTACAGATATCGATATTTGAGAATTGTGAGATCTGATTGGCTGAGCCGTCCCGAGCTTGCCTCTGATCGGCTGCCAACACTTCAAACTAGGAAGCCTTGGCACCATCTTTTGCCTCGGTTGAAAGAAGTAGGAGAAAAAGGGTGAAAAAACGGCAGGGTAGGAACACAGTGACCTCCCTAGGGTGCTCAGAAGGTGCCACAGGAAGTCCGAAGGTAAAAATAAATACATTTGTATTTGATTTTGGCAGGATTCGTGTGATTTGCGTAGGGCCTGGAAAGCCCGGCGGGAAAAAGAAAAACAAACCGCGGTGTTGCACTCTTCTTTAATTAAGTTCCTGGGTGGGCCAGTTCCCGGGAGCACTCCTTGGTTATGATGCGGGTTTTTACTTCTGTCACGGGGACTGCCTCTTGCTCTAAGCAAATATAATGATATGGAGGGGATGTGCCTTCCCTCTCCCTCTGCTCCAAAGAGCAGCACGTCTTTTGATGTATATGTAAAATTTAAGTGTGGAGGGATGAAGCTTCTCCCACACTGTCCTGGGGGGCACTACTTCCCCAGGCATTTATGAATTAAAATGCGGGGTCTGTTGCAGACTGCCATCCCCGGGGAGTACGATCTTCACGGGCCTTTAAATTGGATGGAGGCATATTGTCCAAATTACGTTGAGGAGCTTTCCTTGGCCTTGGGTATCGTTATCTCCGAGGTCCAGTTTCAAGAATGACTCGCGTGGCTACCCCAGGGATATTGTAGTTTGCAATGGCAGAGTGTGATCTATGCAGAGTTCCCGCTCTGTCAGCTTCGTTTAATTAAGCCCCTGGGTAGGCCAGTTCCCAGGAGCAATGTTCAGTTATGATGCAGGGTTTACTTCTGTCACGGGGACTGCCACTTCTTTTAAACAAATATAATGATATGGGGGGTACGCTTCTTCCCTCCCCTTCCGCTCCAAAGGGCAGCACTTCTTTGGAGGTATACATAAAATGTAAGTTTGGAGGGGTGAAGCTTCCCCCACACTGTCCTGGGGGCACTACTTTTATGAATTAAAATGCAGGGGTCTGATGCTGACTGCCGGCCCCGGGGAGTACGATGTTTGCGGGCCTTTAAATTGGAAGGAGGCGTATCGTCCAATTTACCTTGAGGAGCTTTCCATGGCCCTGGGTATTGTTAACTCCAAGGGCCGGTTTCAAGAATGACCCGTGGTGGCTACCCCAGGGACATTGTAGCTTGCTATGGCAGGGTGGGATCTATGAAGAGTTCCCGCTCTGTTATAGCAAACTTCAGCTTTGCTTCATGGAATGGAGAGTAGGAATTTTTCTCTCGCTTTTATGAAGTGAAGCAGATTTGCTTTTGGACAAAGGGAGCCTGAATGGAGCGGCTGGCTTTGTTCAAAAGGAATGCTGGCTGCCGCAGGAGGTGGTGTGTTGGCAGGGACTGCGGGGATTGGGGCTCCTTGCGCGGTTCCTAAACATTGTGGCCCAGCTGCGGGGCATGTGGTTGCCTGGGCCTAAAATGACCCAGCTGAGTTTTGAGTTATAGGGTGGCTCTAAAAAGAGCCCTTGTTTTCATTATGAGTTTGTTGGAGCTACATGTGATCTGTGAAATGAACTCCATCACTTCTGTATATGTCATCCATATCAAAACATAGATTGTTGTTGTAGATGGACCCCATTCTGTGATCTCTGAGGTATGCAGACACAGCTTTATTGACATTCTTCCTAGCTTTCTCTATCTGAGGACAGTATTGATTTGACCATTTCCACTTCTGTCTTTGGCATATATTGGAGTATGCAAAGACAGTTTGAGGCAAAAGCAACATCAATTGTGCAAAGGTATCCTTCATGAGCATTTCCAGACCTACCCCAGTCAATGTGCCTAGGCCATTGCCACCACAGTGCACAATCATGAGGTCAGGGTGTTGGAGATGCAAAGAGGTTTTAACTAAAGGCAACAATTGGTGCCACTTTAATCCCCTCTTTGCAAACCATTTAATGTCCACATTTTGTAAACCTAGGTCTTTGTAATTACGGCTGTGTTCAGCATACCTTTTGCACCAGAAAACATAGCTGTGTCCTACGATCCATACTAGCATTTTGAAGGTATGGCTGGAAGGAATTCAAAGATGTCTGTAGCTGATGTAGTCCGTTGGTAGAATTAGAGATATGTTGAAATGTGGAGAAGAAGCTCTTTTTTTTTAGAAAACAATAACTGATTGGCTGATGAAGAACATTGTGCAGTGAAAACTAGGGTGCATGTTAATTTCGGGAAAAAGTATGTTTCTGATTGGTTAATAAAAAGTTTTTGAAACGCACACTACATAGGGTACGATCAGACGTGCAGAAGTCAACCACACCTGCTACTTGCATTTGAAAGGTACTTTTGTGAACTTAATAAAATGCTGAATTGTGACCTGCACCTGCCGTTCAATGTTGTAGAAACTGTTGGGATGAAATATGGTAAACCTGTGACCAGCACATGCCGTTGAATGTTGCAGAAACTGTTGGGATGAAATATGGTGAACTTGTGACCTGCATCTGCCGTTGAATATTGCAGAAAGTGTTGGTATGGAAAAAGGCAATAAGGTGATTGGGGGAGGAATAGAAATAACTGTGGTATTACAATATGAAATGCAAAATAATTTACAATTGATAAGGTATTAAAGTTAGTTTTCCAAAATGAGTAGTATATCTAGAAGAAGTGTGTTGTTCAAAATTTGAAGTAGTATTATTAGACATAGGCTTCTGAATTGTCGTAAGGGTTCGGGCTGTATGGTGATGCGGCAGTGTGGGTGAGTCTCCAATCCACAAAATAAGAGAACCTGTTTAAGAAGAGAATTAGAGAGGGTTAATATGAGTAACCAATACAAATGTGTTTTGCAATTTGAAAAATGAAGTAAGGATTTTGATTTGTTATTTACATCTATTTCCGTGCAGAAAGAGAGGGAAATTTTCCCATTTCTTGTTCTATTCTTGATGAGAGCCTTGAATTCCATTTATTGTGTGAGAAAGAAAATATTGCTTGTGTTTGTGAAATTTGAAATCTGCATACCAACTACAGAGGTGAGTTACAAATTAACAAACACCCTTATGCATCAAGCCAAAATCCAGTCGGTAAAATACCGATTCGTTAATAGCTCCCGGTATTGCGTGAAAAATACCCAATTCCAATGCATCAACCCAAAACCCGAGCAAATAACGATTCGCTAAATAAATAACCTCGAACATACCGAATCGCTAATACCCAAAATGCTAATTTACCGATTCGCTATATACCGAATTAGCAATTACCGAAATCACTATTAGCTCCCGGAAATTGCCAATCGCAAATAACGAATCGCACCCCAATGCAACAAAACTCGCTAATAACGAAAATCCCAAAAATCGCTATTTTGCCAGAGCTAAATAAGGGGAATCAAAACCTGGAGGTAAAGTTACAAAAAAAAAAAAAAGATGAGGATAAATTCCTCCTACATGTGCAAATGATTGAGGCAATCACTAAACCCTTAAATGTGGCCCAGGAGACCCTGTTGGCTCCCACAAAATGGCTGCCCTCTACGTGCTTGCAAGGAGGATGC
This sequence comes from Triturus cristatus, assembly GCF_964204655.1. Classification (NCBI taxonomy): domain Eukaryota; kingdom Metazoa; phylum Chordata; class Amphibia; order Caudata; family Salamandridae; genus Triturus; species Triturus cristatus. The sequence continues at coordinate 568,728,800 of NC_140595.1, forward strand.
GGATCAATGCAGCAGGACAGCGCAGGAGAAGGGTCCAGGAGCGAGTGTTCAGACTGCGCATAACCTTGCTCGGCCAGAATGAGGACGAGGTGTACCAGAAGTATCGCCTCAATCGCGCTATGATCATGCGCCTGATTGCAGACCTGGAACCATTACTGCAGCACCAGACACACAGGACATATGCTATCCCTGCGCACGTTCAGGTCCTATGCAGCCTGCACCTACTGGCCTCAGGGAGTTTCCAGGGGGTAATTGCGGTGGCCGGAGGTGTTTCGCAAAGCGCACAGTCACGCTTCTTCAAGAAATTCCTAGATGCCATGCTGACAATGCTCCACACACACATCAGCTTCCCCACAACCCCACAGCAGTTGGACTGCACCAAACAGGCATTCTACCAGGTGGCACAATTTCCACATGTGATTGGATGCATCGACTGCACGCATATCCCCATATGTCCTCCGTCAGCAAATGAGTACCTATTCCGGAACCGCAAGTCATACCACTCCATCAACGTGCAGGTTGTGTGCGATGCCAACAACATCATAACGGACCTAGTGGCACAATTCCCAGGGAGCACACACGACTCATACATCTTCCGCAACAGTGGAATGCACAGGCGACTGATCAATGGAGAATTTGGAGAGGGACTCCTGTTAGGTACGTAGAAATACGCTTCCCCACACCAACACCACACATGTATGTACATCACCAATGCTAAGTCTATGCTTCTATCTTCTAGGTGACAGTGCTTACGCCCTGCGGGAATACATACTCACCCCATACCTAAATCCAGCAACCCCGCAGGAACATCGCTACAACGCTGCACACATCAGCACGAGGAATGTGATAGAGCGGACTTTTGGGATTCTCAAGAGCCGCTTCCGTATCCTCCACAAGACTGGCGGCGCCATGCTATACCAACCAGACACATGCTGTCGAATAATTGCTGTATGTGCAATGCTGCACAACATTGTCACCAGAAGGGGGATACCCATGGAGGTGGACAGGGATCACGACCACCAGGCTGACCAACCACCCGCCCAACGACGACCGGCACACATCCCAAACACAGCAGAGGGCCATAGGAGGCGGACATACATAATGCAAAATCATTTTTGACCCTGGGTAAAATGAGACATTACAAGTTGGTGTTGGGTGCAACTGTTTAATGCACAGTAGCACTGAGGATTGTGCAACATAACTAGCATTGTGAATCATGCTCCGATTGCATAAATGTAAATAAAAGGTTCCTTAAAGTCAGGCCTGTGCAAACACAATAATTGGATGGCCATGGTTGCTCCACCATGGACCTGCAGCATGTCCAAATTTCTAGTGGCGCTTGCCACGTACACCAAGCCTCCGCTCAGGTGCATCCAAAGCCTCACCACGGCCTGTCCCCGTGGAGGCACGCAAACTGCGGCGCCTGGTGCTGGCCTCTGCCAGTGACACGCTGCTGACACTGGAGGCAGCCTCACTGGTGTCATCCCCTCCCAATGCTGCAGCACTGCATGTGCTGCTCTGAAGTTGTTCCACAGCAGTGGTGATGTGTCCCAGTGACTTGGCCACATCACCGCAGAAGTGCCCAAGGTCCACCTGCAGGGAGACTGTGCGGCGTGCCAACACAGCGGTGCAGTTGCTGTGCCGTTGTATGGCCTTGGTAGCGGCGGCAGAACGCAACATTAGCTACCGGTTACTCCTCCTCTGGGACTCATGGCCCTCCCTGATGGCATGGGTGAGCTCACGTACCTCCTCCCTGAGCTGAGCATTGCCATCAGCAACCGCAGTGGTCTGGTCCCTGACCGCCGTGCCCATGTCCCTGACCGCGGAGCCCATGTCGGTGACTGCTGCAGTCATGGCGCGCATCTCCCTCGCTAGGCGCACGATATTGCAGCTGATGATAGCCACATGTCTTCCCTGCAGGTTCTGTGTACGCAGCATCCTCTCCTCGATTGCAGAGGGTGTTGGGACATCCTGGTCTCCTGAGGAGACGGAACTGTGACGGGCCCTGTGACGCCGTGCGTGTCTTGAGCCTCCAGGTGGTGCAGCAGGTGGTGTGGATGTGCACTGCGTGGGTGCCAATTGCGGGGGGGGGGTTGCCATCTCCTGCAAGGGCGCAACTTGGTGCCTGTGCCTCTGCGGTATTGTGGCTGTACTGGCTGCAGGCTGTTTCGCTGGTGCCGTTGCTTGTGGCGCAGGTGCTGGTGCCTTGGCTTGTAGCGCAGGTGCTGGTGCCTTGGCTTGTGGCACTGGTGCTGGTGCCGTTGATTGTGGCGCTGGTGGAGGTGGTGCTGGTGGGGTGGCAGGTGTTGGCGGTGCGTGCGCATCCTGCGCAGTCTCCTGGTCTGACTCCACGGGTGTCTCAGAAATGATCAGCTGGTCGCTGTCGTCAGAGTCCCCAGGTGATGCATCTGTGTGTGAAACAGTGCATGATTAGTGGGATGATTACACCTACATAGTGTTGTACCCATTAATGTCCCTCTGTGGTCCAACAAATGAACAGTCTACAGCCATGTACAAAATATGTTGTGTATGCTCATAGGATTTACGCCTGTACCTGCACTCTGGGCTGACTAGACTACAACTCCCAAGATGCAGTAGTGTCATGTGTGGAGCTGTCTGTGCCAGAGCTGCAGACACAGTGAGATTGGGCTGGGGGCATGGGTATGGATTTACGCTATGCTGGGTGTGGCACAGGCATGCATCTTACCTTGGGCACTTGTGGCTGCGCCGGACGTGTCCATCTGGATCACCCCCACGACGGCTTCCCGCTCTATCGTCCCTTCCACAAGGTCCTCCAGGGCTGTGTTGGATGGTGCAGTGGTTGTTCCGCCTCCAGTCCTTCTTGCCTCCCGGAGCCTCTCAGCAATCCTCTCTTTGGCGCGCTTCCGCAGGTCATACCACCGTTTTTTAAGGTCGTCGATGCTGCGGGTAGTGACGCCAACCGCATTGACCCTTTCACGGATGCGCTGCCAGATGCGCCGCTTCTCTGTCTCAGGCACCTTGAGGGACAGCTTGCCAAAGAGGCGGTCGTGTTTGCTGGACACTCCCTCGATGAGGTACTCCAGCTCCCTGTCCGAAAACTTCTTCTTGCGCTTTCGTGCAGATTCTGCGCTGGATGGCACTTCCTGCGACATGATGGATGTCTGATGTGAATGGCAGAATCTGTGTGGCCTCACTCTGCACAGCCTGTCCTTCTTTCCAGCTCCTGTCTGCTCCTCTGTCGAGGCTATGTGGGTGGGGAAGCAGTATTTCCTGGTTGGTGATGTCATCAGCCCGTTCCCTGTGCGACGCGGCAATTTGCGATTTCGCTATTACCGATTCGGTAATAGCTAATTCGGTATTACCGAACTCGCTATTAGCCAAATCGGTATTACCGAACTCGCTATTTGCTAGTGAGGCCGTTTGCGTGCCCCGCTATTAAGGAATCGGTAAATTTAGCGATTTTTAAGGAATCGCTAAATTTCACCGAATCTGTTGATGCATGCCAATTACCGATTCCTTAATGGCGAGTCCTTATTTTTCGCTATTAAGGAATCGGTATTAGTTTGGTTGATGCATATGCCCCAAAGTGTGTTATATATTGTGTAGTAGTGGTTAAGTCTTTGAGGCAATATTTTTAAGGTTGAAAATATATATATTTTTTTAAATAACGTAGTATTACCGAAGTGTGATGTTTCACATTTGCTACAAAATGTGCATAGAGTGTGAGTAGTTGCTGAACAAGTACCCCATATATATTTAGGTGTCTTCGAGAAAGAAGAAGTGTAGTTTGTCATGTTCAAAGGAGTGTATGGTTTTGAAAGTGACGACAGGTTAACTAGGGTTCCAAAATCGACCGGGCAACATATAGGAAATTTCGCACGTTTGCAGGTTGTGCCTTGTCAAAAAATACTGGGGGGGTGGAGGGTTTAGAAGAGGCATGGTTTACTAACTTGAAGGAGATGAAAAAAAATGGAAATGTTGCCTTCAGATGTTGTGCTCGGACTTTTGACACTGGTGTGCTATATTTCAATATATTTCAATATAAGTGAAGGCAACTGTTACACTCCCTGGCCATGCAGAATGTGCAGACATTAGAAGGCCGGCAGATCGAGAGACTAAGAATGACACATCCCTTTCTACATGTATTTTACACGTGTTATTCATCAGAAGATCCGATACCTATAAAACACTGGTATATATCTATTTGTGTGTTTTTTTAAAGTATGTGCTACTAGGAAAAGTCACAGACAGATGTACGCATGCTTTCAGTAATATGGTGAGACTTTCAACTGTGATATGGAAAGGCTTTCTGCTTTGCATTTGGGTAGAGTCAACACTGTTAGTAATTGCTGAGTAGTGAAGATGGAAAAGACAGATGAGGTCAAAGACATGCTGGTAAAGGGATTAGTGATTCTGGTACTTGATATGAGTCTTTGGGAAGGAATTGTTGAAGTGCGCCATATATATTTAAGTGTGTTCTTGAAATGAGGAATGCAGTTTCTTATGTTGAAAGAACTGCATGGTGTTGTGACTAAGGTACAGGGTTCAATTAAGATAAAAAATCGGCCTGGTCAGTGTAAGAGAAATAGGGATGTTTGTACATTGTGCCTTGTCGGAAAATACCGGGGGTTCTTTACAAGAGATATGTTTTATGAATGTCTGTGAGATAAAAAAGAAATGGAAATGTTCCCTGCATATTTATTGTACGGATTTGCTCACACCATTGCAGTACATGTGAATATAAGTAAAGGTAATTGTCAGGCTGTCTCCCTGTGCTGAATATGTGTATATTAGAGGCGCAGATCAAGAGTTTGGGAATTACACTTCCCTTTACTACCCCCCCATTTTCTCAACCCCAATGGTTCCTCCCTCTCCTCTTTCTAAAAAGAAAGTAATAGAGGCCCACCTACCGTAAAAAATAGCACTTAGACCTTCACAGGCCTGTTGGTGGCATCTGTAGAGCACAGAGAAAGTCACAATCGTTGTGAATGCTACACGAGTACAGTGTGTTATGTTGCAAGGACCACATCGTTTTGTGACTAAGGTACAGGGATGAATTGCGGTCCAAAGTTGGCTCGGGGAATGTAAAAAAAAAATGGCCTTCTGGAGATTGAACCTTGTAGGAAAATACTGGGGGGGGGGCTTTAACGGGGACATGCTTTATCAACTTCAGGGTGATGAAAAACATTAAATGTTGGCTCCACACTTAGTACACGGGTTTGCTCACACTGGTGAAGCACACATGAATATAAGTTAAGGGAATTGTCAGGCTTTCTGCTCGTAGTGTAGCCCCCTACATCACAGGCACGGCAGATCCAGAGACTGAGAATGACACGTCCCTTGATCCCACTCCTTCCTCCCGCTCTCTAACGGTTCCTCTCCCCTCATTTGCAAAAGGAAGGTAACAGAGGCCCATCTGCGTTGACCCTCACTGGGCTGCTGGGGGCATTTGATGAGCACAGAGAAAGTCGTATTCGACTTCTATGTTATATAAAAAAGCTGCACACAGTTGCAAGTTACATATCGCTCCAATTTACATTGCTCGACGATTTGTCTTAACAGTTTAACTTTGCTGAGGTATGTCTATGCTTCAATATGCATTTTTACACGAGTTATGTATCGGAAGATGCGATACCTATAAAACACAGGTATAGATCTATTTGTATGTTTGTTTTAAGTATGATGCACTAGGAAAAGGCACAGGGAGATGCATGCATCCTTTCAGTAATATGGTGAGACTTTCAACTGTGACATGGAAAGAGTTTCTGGTTTGTATTTGGGTAGGCCCAACATTGTTAGTAGTTGCTGAGTAGTGAAGATGAATTAGGCAAATGAGGTTAAAGACATGGTGGCAAAGGAATTAGTGATTATGGTACTTTGTACGAGTGGTTGGGAAGGTATTCTTGAAGTACACACTATGGGGGATATTCTCAAGAACGTGCGATAATCATCGCCAAAATAAGTTAATGAAATTTCTCATATCGCCGTCCATCGCGGGAAAATACCTTCCATTTAACGTCAGATTCACAACACAGTGGTAACATGCGATAGTTTCCAGATAACATGTCAAATGTCCGAGATAAAATCACCTGGGTGGCGATAAAAATCTAAACCCGAAAGTGAAAAAACTTGCGATGGGCACAACTGCGATAAAAAATCCAGCGAGAAGCAGCGCCAGGCCTGCAAGTCCCACAAGTCAGGTGGCCAAAATCCCTATAAAAGCGGCAACCAAAAACACAAACAAGACACAAACAACTGCGAAGCACCATGAAGGTAGCCGGAGCAAGTACAGAGGACAACCAGAACACCACAAGCCCCACGGAGGACAAGCCTGGGACCATCATTGGGGAGACGATGGCAGCAGTTGGGTGACCGGACACTGCACCACAGGACCTGAGCCAACAGCAACATGGTGAGTAACGACCAGGGACTGGGGGACGGGGGGAGATGGGCACAATGGCACACATGCACAATTAAGTAAAGCACATCTGCGGACAAACCATGCCCAAGATCTTCAACTCCGACCAAGAACCCAAGTTACCCAAGTCAGCAACATCTCAGCACTGCATAAGCACTGAAGTGAAAGGCACACCGCCTGAAAGGGATAGGGCCAGCCAAATCAGAGCAGAAGCGGCAAATCACCCACAATGCAGAACACACATAAGAATCAGAGCACCTCAACATTGACAACAATATGGTACAAACTGCAACACTTTCACAACAGAACAGAGGACACAACTGCTGCCGCTTGTGTGTAGAAAATGGCCATTCGCATTTAGCATAGCAGGAAACTGTGAGATGACAATGTACAAGTACAACCTCACATCCCTGATGGTGTAGAAATGTCAACTGTCCCGCTTCAAATAGGTATCTCCTAACAAACAGTCACAATGTACATTGCCATGGTGGTGCCCAGATTCAAGAAGAGCAGAATGGGAGGCTCAATGTTCTCCATTCTTGCTCCACAATTTTGGAATTCTCTACCTTTCCAAATGAGATCAACACCCTCGTACCTGGAGTTCCGGAGCACCCTGAAAACCAATTTGTTTGCACAGGTTTTTAAAATCTAAGCCGCATCACCCTCTCACTCAGGTATCATTTCCTCTACAGCGCCATGAAACCGCTTGGTGTCCGAGCGCTCAATAAATATTTTTAAATTCAAATTCAAATTCATGCAGTCTGAAAGTAAACTTGTACAATGCGTGAACATACATGTGAACTCAATGTCAATCTGCATCTCCCCTTCACATTGCAGAGGGATAATCAACACCTCCTGCAGAGGAGACCCAACAACACAGCACTGATGATAAAGAGGACCTCCTCAACATCTACACCGACGCACTCCAACAGCTTATGGACAGCACCGGCATCCCACCTCCAGGAGCAGGACAGCCCAGCTGCGTCGATGAGACCCCACCCCCTGCACAGACCACACAGCAGGAAGCACCCACCACCATTGCTGTCTCCCAGGACCCCCACGACAAACACATGGCCTGGGTGTCTAAGTCCCATCAGGGACCACTCAAAGTCCCTAACGGACACCCACTGTCTGCTTCATGCTGCACAGCAAGCCATGGCTGACATCGCTGGAGTCATGACCAACTATCTAGTCAGAGTGGCTCCAGCGATGTCATCCGTGAGTTGGGACACATAAGGAGAATGATGGAGAGCTTGGAGTGGATGCTGGCGGAGAGAATGTTTGCCATGACTGCACACCAGCGAGATGTAGCTGTGATTTTCCAAGCTCTGCAGATCCTCTTCATGGCATTGCCACCACAAGGCCTGGCGCGGATGGATGTTGGTGCTACTACTACATCCACATCTCCGCCCCCTGAAGTGTCAGTGCCACAAAGCACGGCAGATTTTCCACATCTGTCCCCTGATGTGTCACTGCCACACAGTGATGCAGACAAAACACCACCACCCGCATGTGAGGCACCTGCCACATCAGAGTACGAAGATGATGATGAATCTGGCTTTGTGGCAAGAATGAAGTATTAGCATTCATCTCTGACATATGGCCGGTTTCAGCATGGTTCTGCCCTTTGCATCATGCCCTGGAATAACACCTTCCACTGTTCCCCTATACACTCAGCAACACTCACCTTGGACATCGACATGGACTGCCATATTTGGTTCGGTTACCAATGACACAGCTATCACACTGTGGACTGTAGTTTTCCACTCCCTATGAACTTGTCAATCCCAAAAGGACTCTGGCTGGCCCTCGACGGTCCAACAATGTAAAGTGGGGTTTGCATGGCCCTGTACTGGTCCAGCTTCAACACTCCACTGAATGTGAATAAAACATTCTAATTCACACAGATGTGTCTTGGCCATGATCAATCAAGAATGAAAGTATGGATGAATGTAGGGACAGTGATTCCACAAAAAGGTACTCCCTGGGTAATGCTATAAATGCGCATGTGTGGCCATGACCTAGATAGGCATTGAGACACACATTGTCATTCAAATCAACACTCATCACAGTGAATACAAGTGAAGGTGCGTAGACTTTATTAGCATATGCGTGTCAGTACGGGAATGATAAGTGCCACTACATGCAGACCAATGCAGCACTATGTCAGAATGAGGAACGTTGCCAAGCACTGCTGTCCACTCCGGAGGAGTGCCTCACCTTTCACAGGTGTACAGGTGTTTGTAATGCCGCGTTGTTATCTGCTCATGTATTCGGGGTCCAGGCGAATGCAGCCATGTCCACTGTTGTCGTGGGATATGTGACCAGATCTCCAAGATGCAACAAGGTGTTGGGACATGTGCAGTGGGTTCCAATCTGTTGTGGCTGCAGGTACGTAGTTACTCGTCCATGAAAGCGATTGCAGCTTCGTAGGCTATCATTTCCAACATGAGGTCATTGTTGACTTCATCAAACAGGACGGCGAGGCGATTCATTAGCAGATCTGGACAGATGTGCAGCGTCCACCCTGTTACACCAATTAGCACTACAGCCCAATAGGGGAGCGGTTCAATGTGGTCACTGCACACGAGGATTTGTGCAATCTCCCAGGTCCAGCTGCCAGCTGCCAGCATGTATGCCAAGTATCAAGGCATCCCATAAACGGGTGACACTCCTGGTCGTGGGCCAACAGGGGGCGCACACACATGTCAAAATCCAGTTCAGCTACAATTCTGTTGGATAGGCAGACATCCATGGACCACCCGAATATGCACGATCAACAATTCAACACACGCTGAACCAGGTGACGTTGGCAAGGCGGAAGCTTAGCCGGTAACTGATCTGCAGCATTGTACGGTACAGTTCCACCTGACAGGGGTTGTGCATGTGTCCAGGATGTTCTGCCATTGCGTTAGTGGCTCTTGTTGAAGCTGCACTATTCTGACCCGTGCCAGTTCTGTGGATGAAATGCCACAGCTCGGATCAATGAGCTGTTTTAGTGTGCAATGGTTGTACACCTGGGATGGTGTGGGAGTAAGTATGAAGGCCTTTCCATGCAAGATAACTTCAAGCAAGGACTCCTGTGTGTGGGCTGTTCGTAGTGTGGGAGTCGCCGTCAGCTGCTATAGTATCTGTCAGGGGTGCCGGTGATTGAGCGGGTAGTACAAAATTTTGTATACCCCCCCATTCTGCATGTTTATATTAATCTGAATAATTTACTGATAGTAATTTTATTAATTGGTTTGCAGTGAAAGACTTATCAATCATATTAACAAAAGAATTACACGCGGGAATTGCACTTTGCATGGCTAAACTAATTGTAAACTAACACATGTACGCATACTAATAGTAGAAAATTAAAATATTGCATGATATATGTTGCTTTTGGTGATGTGATTGTACATTGTGCTTTATTAAGTGAGTATAAACACTTTGAATGTTGCTTTCTGCTAGATAATTACTTACACATAAGGGCTTTAGCGAGGGATTAACATTTTATTAGTCATTGCTATGTTTTAATGACATTTTTGTGTTTGTTTGATTAAGTTGCCCATTTCGGCCTAGTTAAAATGGCTGAACGAGCCGTTGAATGTGACTGCTCATGACAACACGAGGTTCTGGGTGAAGTGCGCATGCGTTACTGCCAGCAACAGTGGCCTGGTTCTGACACCAGGAGAAGATGCCCTAGTCAAGATTACTCTGGGAACTTCGCCAACAATTATACAATGGGCTGTCTTAAAACCGGAACCAGCAAGTGTGATGACTTAATTGTGCAGACTTTGTGAGAACTTCACCATTCGACCCCAAGATGACCAATCAGAACTTTCTAAAACCCCAATCTTGATACTTTTTGACATTATTTTCATTATAAAAGTAGGTAGGGAATTGAACTAAAAAACTCGCTCTTCTTTGACGAACTCGATTTCCTGACGTTATGCTGACGGAGAGGACGGTGACACTGCTGGACAGCTGTTATCCTGAATCTTTGAGAGACTGAATTGCGGCCTGACTTTGATGAATAAAGATGTTTCCTCGACTTGATGACTGTTAGCCAGATTAGGTAAATATGATGTTCTGCAATGCTGATGATGATTTCTAACAATTTGAAATTTCCTTAGATAAATGATATTTGATTAATTGACAAATGTGTTGTGTCGACTATTTGAAGAAGAGAATCTAGATTAGTATGTAAGTATAGATAAATGAATTTAGTCACTAAAACCATAGAGAACAACTAAATGATTCATCTCCTTATGAGGGGAATATCACAGGGTTGGAGTCAACGCATTTAGGGTTAGGTAAAGATATTCCTTTCATGTCAGAGTTTGGAAGCTTATTCCTCTAGGGAAACAGATCAACTGAGTGTGAGTGTTGGTGTTATGGGCCCCACCAATGAATGTATTTGAGTGAATTTATTATTGAGGTATTTGGTCTGTGTCGAAGGGGGAATTAGATGTTCCACACTGCAACAGTGTTTCTGGTAGCAGTATGATGGTTTTATTGTTTTGGTTTGGTGATACTTGCTTGTAAATAGCTTATTGATTATTGGTTATTGATATTGGTTTATGTATTAACACTCTATGTGAGTCGTGTTGGGATTTATGTTGTTTGCACGGCTTCTGGGATGTAGGAAGTCGGAAGTTTGTAACGGTTCCGTAGTAGAGCAGAGGTAAGCGCTGCTCTTGGGAAAGACGGAATTGTTGTTGCCCTGTAGGTACACAGGGAAAACGTGTAATGATTGAAGTTGCACGACGCATTGTCTGGGTTCGATTCGGTGACATCGCCGTGTGTTGCCATTAGAAACATTTTCTGTGAGAGAAGTGTGTAAGATAGCGAAGGTCACCTGTGAAATTTTGGTCTTAGGTACCAGGAGTCCAAATGGCATTCCGATAACGCTTATCACTGGAAAGGTAATAGGTATTCTCTAAGCTTGCTAGAAGGACAAAGCAGAGGGAAGTGCTGCTTTGTTAACATATGTTATAATTCTGTAGTAGGACAGACTGTTCGCTGTTCTCGGGAAAGGCAGGATTCTGTGTGAATGTACTACATTTTCTGGTGTGAAAGTGCGTGAATGTAAAGGCATTCGGGTTAATTGTGAAACTCTAGTTTTATTTCTCAGGAGCATTGGGTCTCCAACTATGTGTCTTAATTCTGGAGAAACGGTTAGCTAATGCTTGTTAGAAGGGTAAGGTAGAGGGATGTGCTACTTTATCAACGGAAGTAACGATTCCGTAGTAGGGCAGAGGTAAGCGCTGCTCTCGGGAAAGACGGAATTCTCATGAGAAAGGTCAATTGCTATTCCTTGGTTAGCGAAGCGGACAATGGTGGTGTTTTTATGTTGTTACTAACAGAATTGTAAATTTTGAAACAAAAACTTAGAGTGGATTTTGTGAAGGAGGGGTAGACAGGAGCAGGAGCTGCCGCAGCGGCTGCTGATGTCAGAACGACCGCGCTGGGATTGGACAGTCAGTCAGGAATGTCAAACGCTCCGGATTGGTGAGTTAGTGTGCGCCGCGCTAGGAGTGGAGAAGTACAGGGTGATGTAGACGCTCCCTATTGGTGCGTTAGTGTGAGTCGCGCTGGGATTGGAGAATTGTAAGAGTGACATAGACGCTCCGGATTGGTGCGTTAGTGTAAGTCGTGCTACGATTGGACAGAATAGCGGTACAGTTGTAAGGAGAAACTAGTGATACACGGAAAAAAAGGAAAATGTATTACGATCCACCAGAAAAGGAGAAAAAGTCTTGGTTTGGTAGAATTAAAAAGTGGTTTAAGAAGGACAAACCGATTGTAACTAGGGAAGGACAGCTACTTCCTCCGCCGAAAACCCCTGCATCCTTCATGGTTACGGAATATGGATATCACACCTGTATTTGGCTAGATAATTGGGTCAAGTATGCCGAGAAGGACGGAGTCTTGGTTTTTCCAGAACATGGTTCATTTAATTTGGCTGTTTTGAGAAATTTGAGAGAGAAAATGATGAATTTAGAACCAAGACCTAGACCGACCCAATTTGAGGCATTGACGGAGTGGGAAGACGAGATGCATGACCGAGAAAGACAGAGAAATGGTAGAGGAGACAGATACATGTTTGACAGATCGTATGGACATGAGACGCCTGATGATCGAATGAGAAGGTGGCGAAATGCGAGTATGACTGCAGGAGAGAATGAAGGAAGAAAGTGTGTAGAAAAGAGGCATAATATGGAGTCGAGAGGGTATGGAGTGAATGAATCAGAGGATGATGTTCTTGATGATATGTTCTATAAGAATCCACCTCCATATTGACCAGAACCAGATGCCCCAATGAAAGAAACAGTACGAATCATAAAATCGGAACCAGAGTTCCAAGATTGAGGAAGAAACAATTCCATTAGAGAGGTAGAGAAGAAGTCCGGAGGTAAAGTAAATGATGAAAATTCAGCAGAACTAGCGAAAACGACCCTAGATTAACCGAGAAAATAAGAGAATTGACTAAGAATCTAGAAGCGGTAACCGTTCCAGTAACGATAGGTCCAGTAATGCCTATTTTTGATAAACAGAAAGATAGCGAGCATTGTTTGATGGTCCCTTATAAAAGTAGTAAACCGGTTAAACAACCAAGAATGAGTCAGAGTGAGAATCCATGGAGACAGACTATGAGTATGATTGAACCGAATTTTTCAAATAACCCGTTTTTAGGTCAGAACTGTGCAGAAAAGCGTATGACAATAGTGGAATCAATGTCAGAAACACAAAAGGATTTTGGACAAGGAAACGTAGAGAATCCAGTAGGACCATCTACAGAGGAATTGAGTGAATGGTTGAGAAGCTTGCAAAAGAAAGACAAAGAATCTCAGTCAATAGATGTGGCCAAACTACGAATGGTACTGGAAGAATTAATAGTAGGAACTATCCCGACAGAAAAGTTAAAAACTTATCAAGAGTAGGAGTTGTTATTTCTGTGTAAAAGCGTAACATGGAGAGCAAAAAGTCTCCATGAAAGATTAGAAGAAGTGGCAAATGAAATGGGTATTGATATTGAAAAGGTAAAGGCACTACAGAAACCCTATCGAGTATATTTCACTGAAAAAGACATTGAAAACATGAATACCACAGGACGAATAGGTCAGATTAAAGAGATAATTATTTTTTGGAGAAAATGGGGAGATGTGGACAAATGGAAAAGCAGATGATATCGTAAACGAGATGAAGTTTCAGACAAAATGTTTTCAGCTTACCCTGTGAGAGAAATAGAGAAGGTTGTGACAGAATGCCCTATGAGAGATTCCAGGAGGAGGATATGTACATGTACCATGGACTAGACAGGATATTTTGTCATTTACGAATGACTTCCCTCGACTGCGTCAAAAACCCATCAAGTGGTATAGACAGGTGGACAGATTTGTAAAATTATCCAAAGTATTGTGGATTGATCTGAATAGCTTGTTTGACATAATAGTACCCACAGATCTATGGACAGAGTGTAAAATCATGATAGATTGGCCGACACAGGAATACCCAAGGGATCCAAAAACAGGGGCTCCAGACCCCGAGGTAATGAAGAAATATGAACAGGTTATGGCATTTTTGAAAAACAAGGTACCCCCTAAAGAGACAGATTGGGTAGAAATTGACAGAACACATCAGAAAAGCAAAGAGTCAGTACATGCCTATTATGAGAGGTTAATTTTAGCCTTTAAACAATTCAGAGGAGATGAAAATCTAAGTGACAAGGATTTGAGTCATTTCGTATACAGATTTGTATATTGTCTTCGTCCAGAAATTAGTGAAATGATAAAACAGCATAAGGTAGATTGGCAAAATAAGAAAATAGATGAAGTACTGAGACATGCTAAATATTTCAGTGATGAAATTGAAGCAAAACAGCGAAAACCGAAAGAAAAGACTATGTGGGCACAAGTAAAGGTAGCAGAGAGAATAAGCTCAATTAGCGGAACAAGCTGGGTCAAGACAAAAATTTTATCCTGGGAAAAATAAAGGGAATATCGAAGAGGCTAAAAATTTCCGTGTCATAATTGCGGTAGGAGAGGGCATTGTAAATCCGAGTGTAAATTTCCTCCAAGTACTAACGATGAAAATCCATCATTGAATCCACAGGTGCAGAATGAGGTGAGTGGTCAACAGCAACGACAACAGCAGATTGTAACACAACAGAATCAGGTGCCAAAACCACCTTTTCCACAGAACAAAAATTGCCAGAAGTATAGTAAAGAAAATGGATTCTACAACGAAGAACAGGTAAATAAGCCACAACGCTAGCACTGCTTCACAGTATTGGCTGCAACGCGATGAAAGCGATTCAGAAGAGGGTTATTGACGGTGTCGAAGGGAGGAAGAAGAGTGCGTGCTTGGCGCAACTCTAGAAGTAGACCAGACAGGCCCATTTGTAGATGGAAAAGTTAATAATGAAAATATTACTTTCCTAGTTGATACTGGTGCTACTCGATCAACTGTTAGATCAGCTGATGTCAAGAATCTTCCTCTCTCGGATGAAATGATCCAAGTAGTTGGTGTATCCAACAGACAGATTAAAACTTACCTTATAGAACCAGTGAAAGTTAGTATAGGGAAATTTTCTGAAATGCACCGATTCGTCGTGTGTGACACCAGTCCTGTGAACTTGTTAGGTAGAGATTTATTGTGCAAGATGAACTGCACCATACTTTGTACTCCAGATGGAATAGCCTTTGAAACACCAGATGATGATGTGTTGTATAAAATGACAATGACAAACAGAGAAAAAGAGGTTACAGGAACATATGCTGTAGTTAACCTTGTAAAAGAAGGCATAAGTTACCCAAATGTCCCACAATATAAGTTGACACCTGAAATAATAGAAGGAGTTACTCCTGTGATTGAGAAAATGATAAAACAAGGAACTTTGAGAGAAATAAGGAGTAGCCCATGTAATTCACCAATAATGGGACTGAAGAAGCCTAGTGGGAAGTTCAGGATAGTGCAAGATCTGAGAAAGATAAACAAAATTGTTGTGCCATGTTGTCCCATTGTACCGAATCAATCTGTGATTCTATATCAGATCCCTCATGACGCAGAATGGTATACAGTGATTGATCTGTGCCATGCTTTCTTTTGCATCCCATTGCACCATGACAGTCAGCAAATTTTTGCATTTCGTTTCGGTGAGCGTATTTTGGCATGGTGCCGGATTCCACAGGGGTATGCAGAAAGCCCCTCAATATTTAATCAGCTATTGAAGAAGTCTTTGGAAAGTCTAGAAATGCCTGAAAATTCTGTATTAGTCCAATATATCGATGACCTGCTTGTGGCATCGAAAACTCGTGAAGCTTGCGAGGTAAACACAGTAGCCTTGCTGAATCATTTGGCAGATGGAGGACTAAAAGTGTCACCATCAGAATTACAATTTTGTAAGAAGGAAGTACAATATTTAGGACATAACATTGAGAAAGGACTGAGGAAAATAACCATAGACAGAATCAGGAACATAAAGAGAATGAGTCCACCAATGACCCAAAGAGAAGTGAGAATGTTTCTGGGAATGGTTGGATATTGTCGTCAGTGGATAAGCAATTTTTCATTGATTGCAAAACCTTTGGTACGATTGACAAGAAGTGATGTGAGAGGTCCAATTGATTTGAGTAAAGAGGAATTGACAGCATTCAAAATATTGAGAGAAGGATTGTGTGAAGCACCTGCATTAGGTATGCCTGATTATGACAAAGAATTTGAGTTGTATTGCAGTGAGAGAAATGGATGTGCACTCTCTGTTCTAGTATAGGAGCATGGAAAACTGAGGAAACCAATTGCGTATTTTTCATCCATGTTGGACCCAGTAGCTGTAGCCCTTCCTGGGTGTTTGAAAGCAGTAGCTGCTACATGTCGAAGTTTGGAACAGAGCGAGGGAATTGTGATGGGATATCCTGTGAAAGTGTTTTTCCTCATGATGTGGCGATTATTTTAACAAGGAGTCGTACTCTGTATATGACGCACAGCCGACTGACTAAGTATGAAAAGGTCGTTTTGGGAGCAACAAATGTGAGTCTTGTGAGATGTGTGAATGTGAATCCTTCAACGCTGTTGCCAGATGTAGAGCATGTGGAAGTAAGAGATGAAGCAGATCATGACTGCTTAGATGTACTTGATTTTTGTACAAAACCACGACCTGACATAAAAGATGAACCCTTACCAGAAAGTGATTATGTCATGTTTGTTGATGGATCTTGTTTGAGGTCAGATGATGGAGTGCTGAGTGCAGCATATGCGGTATGTACAGTTGCAGCAGTGATGGAAGCATCCTATTTGAAAGGAGTAAGATCAGCCCAAGTAGCTGAACTTGTTGCCCTGACCAGAGCATGTAAGATCGGGAAAAGTGTGAGAGTGACTGTGATAACTGATAGCCAGTATGGCTTCGGCCAAATATGGCTGCAGGGAGGTTTCCTAACCTCAAGTGGAACTCCCATTAAGAATGCTGAAGTGGTTGGAAAGTTGCTTTAGGCGATACAGTTGCCTAGGCAATTGGCTGTGGTAAAATGTGCTGCCCATAGTCGCAGTGGTGATTACATTGCCACTGGTAACAAATTCGCAAACGATATGGCGCAATATTGTGCACGAAATCAGAATTCAATCAATCGGGCAAAGGAAAAGGAATTGATTTCTTGTTTCCCAATGTTTACTAACCCTGTGGGAACATGGGAAGAAGTAAGACAATTGCAGGAAGAAGCAGGAGAGGAAGAATTAAAACAGTGGGTAAAAGCAGGATGTGCACCAAGAGAGAAGGATCATGTGTGGGTCTATCGAGATGGAAGACCAGTTATGCCTCATAGCATGATGTCTGCCATGGCACGGATGTATCATGAACAGGGACATATAGGGAGAGACGCCATGATTAGGTCTTTTAAGCAGACCTGGTATAATGCAAAATTCAGACTTGTGGCAGAAAGTTTTTGTCAGAGTTGCTTAATTTGTCAGCAATACAATCCAGGAAGAAAGACAGTAGTGAGTCTAGGAACAATAGGTTGAGAAGGAGGGCCTTTTACCAGAATGCAAGTGGATTTCATTGAGATGCCTCCTTGTAACAGGTTGAGGTATGTTTTGGTTATGGTATGCCTATTTTCTAGGTGGGTTGAGGCGTTCCCAACAAGAAGAAATTATGGAATGACAGTGGCAAAATTACTCTTGAGGGAATTTATCCCTAGATTTGGGTTCCCAGTAACAATTGAATCAGACAGAGGAGGTCATTTTCATAATGAGATCATAAAACTGATATGTGAAGCATTGAACGTACGACAAAAACTACATTGTGCCTACCGACCAGAGGCTTCTGGTGTGGTGGAACAGATGAATGGTACTATCAAAAACAGAATAGGGAAAATGTGTTTAGCCACAGGTATGAAATGGCCCGATGTCTTGCCTCTGGTACCCATGACTTTTAGAATAATTCCAGAAAGAACTACTGGTTTGAGTCCACATGAAATAATCATGGGACGAGCCATGCGCCATGTGTATATACCAGTCAACAAGCTGATGACTATAACTGATGACATGGTGTTGGAATACTGTAAAAGCCTGGCTGATGCAGTTCATTCTGTGTTTCATCAGGTTGGAGCGGATGCCACCACTCTTGAAAAGAAGGCAGCTCATGGTCTAAGCCCAGGGGACTGGGTAAGGATAAAAGTACACCGAAGAAGAAACTGTTTGGTGCCCAGGTGGGGAAAACCAAGACAAGTCATCTTGACCACAACAACAGCTGTGAAGTGTGCTGGATTGAAGAACTGGATCCATGCAAGTCATACTTTGAGAATTTCAAATCCAGTTGGCAGCAAAGAGAAGGAGTATTTTGATGAATCAGAATCCAGTACTGAGTCGGATGACGGAGAGCCGAAAGACAAAGAAAAAGAAAACCCTGAAAGGGGGGAAACAGAGCAGAGTTTAACTTTGGTTCCCAGAAGTAATTCCTTGAGGAGAAGGTTACAGATTTCTGATACCAGTGCAGACTCGGAGACAGAACAAAGAGCACGCTCTTCCAAGAAAGAGCAAGGGAAGAACAAAGAAAAGGACAGTGGAGAGACAGTAAAAGAAATCCATGAGAAGGAAGTGCCAGATGAAAGATTGAGAGAAATTCCACCTGAAACAACACCTTTAGATGGACAGGTGCCAGATACAGAGAGAGAGGGAAAGATTATTGCGGAAGACCCCCGAGGAGGTGTAGGGAACTCCAACATCCAGTTAGAAGCAGGGACAAGTAGTCAGCAGGAAGATTGTGTGTCGGAGATTCGAGGAAGTAGGGAAAACAAAAGAAGTGGTGGAAAAAGAAATTGTTGAGAATAAAAAGCAAGTTGAAACAGAGTCAGAGGAAAGCGAAGATGAAATACCAGAAGGCCGAGTTCTGAGAAAGAGAGCTTGGAGGACTGAAAAGAATGATAAAGGGAGTAAATTGAAAAGAGCGGCAAAGGACGAGGTGTGGTCAAATAAAATAAAAAGACTGAGATATCGACTGACACGTGTAAATTCGCCAAGGGCTGAACAGGTGAATGAAGTGACGAGTCAAGAAAAATCGAAAGGAGAAGAAACAACAGTGGTTAAAGAAAGCAAAAGAACAAGGAAACCTAACCAGAAGTATAAATCACCGGAAAGGACATATGTGGCCCTGCCTGAAGTAAAAGAAGAGGCGGATAGCCAAGGAAATCCAGAGGTGGTTGTACCGGAAGTGGTTGAGGAGGACGAAGAATCGGAAATCTTGTCCGATATTGGACAAGAAGCCGATGTTCAGGACAATCTGTATGCTGAAAACAAAGGGAAGGTGAAAGATGATGAGATGCCAAACTGAGTGAGACAAGAAGTTACTGATGAAAAGACGATAAAATACTGAAAAAGACAAAAACTGGTAGAACCACGTAGGTGCTTGGAGCCTTGGGTTAGAAACTAGTTGTGAAGTAGAAGAGGCTAAGTCAAAAGACACGGCTCATTTTAGTTAAGATGGCAAACATAGAAAGTAACAAAAGTAGATGTACCTTCTTTAGAAGATGGTGCAAAATGTGTTGTTGTTGTACAAGATTATTAATGCTTCTTTGGAGTATTCTCGCTCTACTAATTTCATTTAAAGTTACAATAGATACCTTAGAAGGACATAGTGATAACATAACTAATATGGGGAAGATTCAAAGGGTAGTTCCGAATAGAATAGATAGAAATTATTTGCATAAAGACAGGTCTTACAGATTTTTCTAACAATGTGTTTTCAAAATTGTTGTATGAATATGTAAAAACAATGGACGTAAGGGATTGCTACGTATGTATGCAATTACCTGCATCGGTATCTGAAGGAGTGACTTATCATCACCTTCCAGTAACATATGGAATAACATGTAGTGTAATAGCTAGTTTATTTTATCAAACAGGAAAATTAGAGTATTATTTTTCAGATGTAGATACCATATTTTCACAAGTACCAGCAATTAACAAACTAAACAAGGTAAAACCTGCAAAGGTATTGGGCGAATTTTTCTTAGAGACTAAAGAACTAACATTAGAATACATATTTAGAAACAATATTACTTGTAGTTTAAAGAAAGAGGAGAAGACATTTTTAGATATGGTTGAAGAGAGGAGATTGAAAATGCAAAGAAAGGCTTCAGAAGGGAAAGTGGAGAAAACAGTTTGGGATGTAGAAATGGAGAAACACTTGACAGGGGAAACAAGTCCAACTATGGCTCTAGATTGGCCTCAGAAAGGGAAATTGTGTATAAGAAGGAATCAAACAGCGTATGACAATTAGTTTGTAGGGAATAGTGAGTGCCATGATACATAACGAATCATGGGAGGACGGAGATTTAAAGGTGGAAGAGATCCAGTCTTTCCAGGACTGTATTTCATTTGTGGGAACAGGGCATATTATCGTTTGCCAGACCATTGGTATGGCACATGTTATATTGGCCTGGCTTTTCCAAAGATTTTTCATATGGATAGAGGAGAAGATGGTGTCCATAGCTTAGGTAGTTATTTAGCACGTAGTAAGTGAGAATCTTGGACTGAAATTGTGGGTGACATTTTTGGAGCACTGATACCCGCAGTGGGAATATCTCTGAATGCAAACAAAATTAGAAGACTTTCAACAGTAGTGGATCGCTTGTCAACAAGCACCGCTGGAGGATTCTTATTGGTAAATACTGAAATGGTTGCCATGCGTGCTATGGTAATGCAAAATCGACTTGCCCTTGATATTTTATTGGCAAAAGAGGGTGGAGTCTGTGAAATGCTGAAAGTTCAACATTGTTGTACTTACATTCCTGACAAAAGTAGAGATTTGAAAATTTATATTAAAAATATTACAGAATTGCAAGACGAAATTGTACCACTGGAGGTTGAAAGTGTCTGGGAGATGATTGGTAAGAAAATATCAGCTATTAAGGACTTTGTAGTAAAATTAGGTAGTACATTTATAGGTAAGATATTATTTCCATTAACATGTGTGATTTTCTTAGTATTAATAATTAGACTAGGATGTATTTGTCATAGAAAGGATAAAAATCAGAAAAGAATAAAAAGAGAAAATATAAGGAGAAGAGATAAGAAACAAGAAAGAGAATTTGAAGAAATAGAATTAGAAGAGATCAAGGAGAACATGTATAAAACATCAAAAAGAGAAGAAACAGGGGAAACTGAAATATGAATGAAACAAGAAATCAATTAGAAATTCCGTAAAAAGGGATACAATTATTTTTTTTGTTCGTGTGGTGATATAATCACCAAAGGGGGGATTGATGGAGCGGGTAGTACAAAATTTTGTATACCCCCCCCCCATTCTGTATGTTTATATTAATCTTAATAATTTACTAATAGTAATTTTATTAATTGGTTTGCAGTGAAAGACTTATCAATCATATTAACAAAAGAATTACATGCAGGAATTACACTTTGCATGGCTAAACTAATTGTAAACTAACACATGTACGCATACTAATAGTAGAAAATTTGAATATTGCATGATATATGTTGCTTTTGGTGATGTAATTGTACATTGTGCTTTATTAAGTGAGTATAAACGCTTTGAATGTTGCTTTCTGCTAGATAATTACTTACACATAAGGGCATTAGCGAGGGATTAACATTTTATTAGCCATTTCTATGTTTTAATTACATTTTTCTGTTTGTTTGCTTAAGTTGCCCATTTCGGCCTAGTTAAAATGGCTGAACGAGACGTTGAACGTGACTGCTCATGACAACACAAGGTTCTGGGTGAAGTGCGCATGCGTTACTGCCAGCAACAGTGGCCTGGTCCTGACCCCAGGAGAAGATGCCCTAGTCAAGGTTACTCCAGGAACTTCGCCAACAATTATACAAAGGACTGTCTTAAAACCGGAACCAGCAAGTGCGATGACTTCATTGTGCAGACTTTGTGAGAACTTCACCATTCGACCCCAAGATGACCAATCACAACTTTCTAAAACCCCAATCTTGATACTTTTTGACATTATTTTCATTATAAAAGTAGGTAGGGAATTGAACTAAAAAACTCGCTCTTCTTTGACGAACTCGATTTCCTGACGTTATGCTGACGGAGAGGACGGTGACACTGCTGGACAGCTGTTATCCTGAACCTTTGAGAGACTGAATTGCGGCCTGACTTTAATGAATAAAGATTTTTCCTCGACTTGACTGACTTAGAGGACGACTATTAGCCAGATTAGGTAAATATGATGTTCTGCAATGCTGATGATGATTTCTAACAATTTGCAATTTCCTTAGATAAATGATATTTGATTAATTGACAAATGTGTTGTGTCGATTATTTGACGAAGAGAATCTAGATTAGTATGTAAGTATAGATAAATGAATTTAGTCACTAAAACCATAGAGAACAACTAAATGATTCATCTCCTTATGAGGGGAATATCACAGGGTTGGAGTCAACGCATTTAGGGTTAGGTAAAGATATTCCTTTCATGTCAGCGTTTGGAAGCTTATTCCTCTAGGGAAACAGATCAACTGAGTGTGAGTGGTGGTGTTATGGGCCCCACCAATGAATTTATTTGAGTGAATTTATTATTGAGGTATTTGGTTTGTGTTGAAGGGGGAATTTGATGTTCCACGCTGCAACACCGGGCACATGTAATTCCGAGGTCGGAGGTGCAGATGTGCTTCCGCCTGATAGTTCAGACAAAGAAGCTTTCATCCCTAGTGTTGGCTTGTCATCTGCTTGCATTCAGGAACTGTGAGGTGGCTTGTTGGGGTTGGGATTTGTGCGACTTTGGGATACATGTTTGACATTTCTTGCATGTGGCATATGTGCGGCATCACTGTGTGTTATGTTGCCTCACTGCTGCTCCTCCCTTCCCTCGAGCCCATTTATTTGTGTGCGCAGCGTGGTTGCATCACTTGCACACCTACGGCACACCATTGTCATGCCTGTCTGTGCAAGTCCACAAGCCTGACAACAGCACTGTGATGTTGGCTGTTCAAGGTAGTCGGCCATGTGAGTGTAGGCCTATGGTAATGATAGGGCAGACACAGATGTAGAGTCCATGCATGGCTGGCCTCGCGCTGCGAGTAGGGCTAGGCATTTTGCTCATGCTGCAGCATTAAAGATACACACAACACTTGGCATGTATGAGCCAAGACCCCGAGCGGTCTTGCGCTCCTTCATTTCTCTGTTCATGCAACCCCGCCCTCAGGGTGCATGCTACATTGCAACATTGTCGATTGTGGGCAGGGTGGTGCAGACACTACAAAAGAGACACACAGATTAGTTACTTCCTTGTCCAGGCAAGAACTGAACCATGCCCAAAGCCCCGGGAAAATTCTTGACACCCCTATGCTGGTTCGGCGTACGCAGGCCCAGCACACTCCGCTCACAGGGGGGACGACAAAGCTACATGCCCATGGTCTTAGCCACTGCCTGAGGTGACATGGTTGTGTCCGCTGTCCTCAGCACAGAGTAATGTGATGGGGCCCGGGACCATCATGGATACATAAAGACCACTCGGACACACTTGGATAGATAGTGGAAGTGGCTACCGGCACGTGCGCCCGGCCCCTTTTTATTACCATGGTCACAAGTCCAGTGACGCCTGTGCTGGATGGGTGTGGGCTGAGTGTAAGCCAGCCCTCAGGGAGTGGTTGGTTCTGGCATCAACTAGAACAGTGATCTTCGGATCACACACACAGATTCAATCATAAAGGGTCCATGACTTTCGGTGCACTGAGGTAGGGGCAGCAGAACTGGAATCACACACAGAAGATTCAATAATAAAGGGTCCATGACTTGCAGTGCACTGAGGTAGTGGCAGCAGAACTGGAATCACAAACAGGAGACTCAAACATGAAGGGTCCATGACTTGTGGTGCACTGAGTAAGGGGCACCAGAAATGTGCGTGCTCATGTGAAGTAATTGTTACTGTTTGTGTCCCTCGGAAGATTCCTGCAGCAGCTGCAGTGGGGTGTGGTACTCCTGCCTTATCTTCATCATGATCGTCCCATGTCTTCCCCACTGCCTGAGGTGACATTGTTGCGTCAGCTGTCCACAGCACAAAACTCAATCATAAAGGGTCAGTGTCTTGTGGTGCACAGAGTTAGTGGCACCTGAGGAGCTCAGCGTGTGCGCAGCCTGCGATGATGCGTCGTCCGGGCGGGACGCACTGGGAGCAATGTCTGTTGCCTACTGGCCTGCGCCATGAATAAATCAAGACTGGATTTGAATTATGAGCGTCCTCCACCTCCTTCGCTTCGCTGAATCACGAAGCGAAGGAGCTGGAGGATGCACTGTGGCGGTCTCTACGATAGTGGAACTTATCAGGGTGTCCACTTATATTTTACCAGCACAGGCTCCGAACGCCAGGGAGTTTTCTTGGTTCATCAAACTTTTGGAGAGTGGAACTTATCAGGGCCACCACCCATATTGTTACCAACACTGACTTGAAGCTTAGGGATTTCACTGCGGATCATCCAAAGTTTGGCCTGTGGATGTATGGGTATTTACCGATACTGATACCGTGGCATTTGTGACCGAGATCACCATTTGTTACAACAACAGTCTTTCGCGCTAACCGCCTTGAAAAAGTCTACGGGTAGATAAAACACGTGCTGGCACATTGGCTGACTTCATGCTGGATGTATGGAATATGAGAATAAAATCACCAAATTGAAGGAACTCTGATCTTTATGGACTCTGTATGCTGTTTGACCGCTTCGACTTAAATGTATTTGTAGAAGAAATGCATATTTAACTTTGGACATAAGGATTCATTTTACTCATCCAGTACTGTATTGAATTGTTAACACCATAGGGTGTGCTAATCAGTGCTCTATATTTGTAGATTTGCATACACATCTGTTTTTCTCTTGTGTAACCAGCATCTTTTGGTAGTAGGTGCATTTGAGCCAAAGTTAGGCCCCCAAAAAATAGCTACTATTGGAAACATAAAGTTATTCACACTTCATTACAGCGTAAGGTGACATATTTGTTTCATCACCTGATTGTGAGGTTCTTTCTCATTTATTGGGAACCATTACTACCTATCTAGTTGTAACAAATAGAGAAACTGGACAAGTCAAGGAGTGAAGGGATTTATGAACATTACACAATATGTCCTCTACATTCAAAAGAAGTAATAGGAAACAGCATTGAATTTTTTCAAATGAAAAAGCAAAGGGAACTGCAATGAGTGTATGGGAGAAAAGTTTAGCAGCTCGTTGTTTTCCACAGCTGTTCCCCAATGGACAGGGTGGATGATTTGATGAGCGACCTGTATGGATTCCAGCTTCAGAATATAGCTCAACAAGATTATACTCTGAAGATCCTAGATTTCAACAGTGCATTCCATATATATTTCCCCTTTTGTGTGAAAGTGATTTGTCTTCTCTTCTGTATGCAGTGAACCACATACTTAAAACGGGAGTTCATCAATCACTTGTTTCACCCAAAGAATTTATTGACAAAGTTCAACGAACAGATGAAAATTTGGAAGCACAGTTAATTAATTTGATGGCATGTCAACGTGGAACCAATGAGTATTGGTTTCGTCGTCATGGTGAACTTAAGTGTATGTTAAGAAACTCAGGTACACCAACATGGTTTGTAACACTTAGCTGTCCTGAGTATGCATGGGAAGGCTTGAATTTCTACAAGAAGCAAATTCCAATATAAAAAATATTGAAATGAAGACACCTGGAGAACTGTGTTCATTGGATCCTGTAAATGTTTACAGGTATTTTAATCATAGGTTTCACACTATGATGTCTTTTATCTGCAATAAAAATAATTGTCCTCTTGGAGAAGTTATTGATTTTTTTGGGCGAAAAGAGTATCAAGCGAGAGGTGATCCACATATACACATGCTATTATGGATAAGGAATGCTCTGAAATTTGGAACGGATACTGATGAACCAGTATTGTCGTTCATCCAATAGTATGTTACCTGTGAGATTGCAAGAGAAGGAGGAGAAAAAAGCTTGAGACAACAAGTTTTACGTTTCCAAAGTCACTGTTGTGGAAAGTACTGTCGACGAAAGTACAAGTCTAATGGAAAATTTCATACCAAGTGTCGGTTTGGATTCCCATGTCCAGTAATTTCTAAAGGAAGAGTCAATTCTTTTTTGTCTGCTGTAAGGAATACAATAACTCAGAAATCTCCAAAGGATACGTACAACTTAAAAAGAACGTAAGAGTCAAAGTATATTAATGACTAAAATCCAGTTATTTTGAAAATGTGGAATGCAAACATGGACATTCAATATGTTGCAGATAACTCAATTGCTGTTACACGCTATGTGACATCATATATAACGAAATCAGAAAAGACAGAGATGAATGAAATGTGGGAAGAAAGTTTGCAAGAGAAGAGCCTTAGCAAAAAATTGTACAGCTTTAGCTTGAAAATGCTTTCCCACAGATAAATTGGATCCTATGAATGTTCCGATTGCTTGTGATCTTCTAGTTTATATTCAAAGTCACGAGGAATCATTTGGATACGTTTAAGTCTTGCCCCCACCCAAAATGGAGTGTTGAAAACATTAGAAGAAATTGAATACTTAGCAGTGAATGAACCAGAAAGTATAGAAAATCTTAAAACTAATATGTTGGATACATAACACCCCAAAAGGAGCCCACATCTAGAAGAGCTATGTCTGTATGAAATACTTCAACATTACAGCTTTAAAAAAAATGTTACACCAAATATAAAACAAGGAAAATATGCAGTAATTGGATGTGTCAGTTGTTTAGTAAAACATGCCAAAGGAAATCTTATTAACCACAGAAAACTCAGTTGCGAAACTCCAGATAAGAGAAACATTTCTATTTAGCACTTCTGCAAATGTTCAAGCAATGGCGTAACAAAACTGAATTACTTGGACATTTCGACTGCTATGAAGATTCTTTTAATGCATGTAAAGATAGCCTTGCATGTACAATTTTCCCTATAAATCTACAAATGTTAAATGATGAAATTGAACAAGAAAAGACTATTGCAGCTGAAATAGCTAAAAACAGTTCTCAAGATAGTCAAAGTTCTGGTCCACTTAGTCAAGTTCCACTGGGACAACCAATAATCAAAAATGAAGCAGCAATAGCCATGAATGAAGTAGTAATTGCAATGCAGCAAGCACAACAGGAGAATACTACGTTGGAAAACTTAGAAGAACAAATAAATATTGAACAGAAAGAAACATGTCTACAAGTGACAGAACAGATACAACATGGTTTGTTGCATGAAAAAAATAATGTCTATGTTCATCATTTAAACCTATTCTTATGTACATAAGTGGTCAAGCTGGAACAGATAAAAGTTTTTTTAATTAAAGATTTGACCAGTTATCTACAAAAAACTATAGATTCACATTTATCTTGTGTTGTAACAGTTCCGAATGGACTAGCAGTGCAAAGTCTTAAAGGAATTATTTTACATAGATTACTTATGCTACCAGTTGAACATGATAATAAATTAAAATATCAGAAGTTGTCTGGAGATCCTTGTTATGAAGTGTCAAGAGTGCTGAAGAAAAGGAAACTTTTAATCATTGATGAGGTGAGCATGGTCTCAAACTAAATTCTTGCCTTTGTACACTTGAGAATGCAACACGTTTTAAAAACAGATTACGATGTTCTGTTTGGAGGAAAGCAGTTAATTGTATTTAGAGATCTACTACAACTAACTACTATACAAGGACAACTAGTTTTTAAAACACTTGTGCATGAAGACACTAGGAAATGTTTGGGAAGTATTGGAAATGTGAACATGTGGTTACATTTTGAATATAAAGAACTTATAAAGAAAATGCAACAAGCATGTGATGAAGATTATCTAAATATTCTCAAAGATATATGAATTGGTGTCCTAACAAAACATGGTAAACATAAACACGGTTTAGAAAGTTGGTTACGAAGGAACTTGTTTACAACTGAAAACACAGCAGCTGAGGTAATGTACAAGTAGATTGAGGAAAAAAAGTCTATAGTTTGCCTAATGCCTACACTTGAGAGTGCTGTACATTTAATCAAGAACTTCTGAAATTGGAAAAACAAGAAATAGTTCAGTTTCCTTTGTCTTTAGCATATGCAGTAACTATTCATAAATCTCAAGGTTTAAGTATAGACAGTGCTTTGGTAAATATTGGAAGTACATGGCATATGTTGCATTATCTCTAGTAGGAACATTGTCTGGTTTGTATTTGATTGATTACGATGACAACAAGATTAGTGCTGATATAAATTATGTAAGAGAATATAATCGTTTAAGAAGACTTTATACACCAAATGTAGGTGAATATCCCATTTATAAGAAACGTGTTGTGTGCTCAAAACAAAAATATGTTAAAGAATTAAGTGTGGTTGAAAAAAATAAAAAAAATCAAGAGAAAGGAAAAGGTCTAAAGAAACAGAAAATAGAAAGTGTTGTAATCAATAGACTGTGACAGATTAGCATTACGAGTACAGTGAAACAGGTAAACCATTCCACCATTGTGCTGTCGCAGTGAATATATGCGGGCATATAAGTACTGTGTTATATTGGGAAACAGCGTTTACAACGCTGTTGGTACAATGCGGTACCATTACAATACAGTCAGTACAACAACCACGTTCTCAGCACTCATACCATTACAGCGCAAGTCATTACAACGACTTGCTGTAGGGGGCTTTAGGTGTTGAATTTGCAATCCAACACCTTCCCTACTGTTTCCCAGACTGAAGTTGGAATAGTAAATTACACTATTCCATACTCCAGCACCCCTGACAGCAAGTTGTTGTAATGACTTGCGTTGTAATGGTATGCATGGTAACAACGCGGTTGTTGTACTGACCTCTTTGTAAAGGGATGCGTTGTAAACAAATGCATTGCAACATCATATATTTGTTATAGTGCACACCTAACTAGCACTGCCTAACCTAGTTTGTCTAGGAGGGGTGCCCTGCCAAATCCCTTTTGGGTTGTCTAACTTCCCATTACCTGTGGGTAAGTGTCATTGGGGTGTCCATCTTGGTTGTAAGATGGACATTTCTATTTGCAAGGTAAACAGGAATCAGTTGAGCTCGAATTCCATCATGCAGCAACCTCGCAGTGTCAGTGAAATGCTCCTCTGCTACACAATGCGGCGATACAGTTTTTATAATAAACATCCCCTATGCTGCCATGTAGAAACCCCAGGCAAACCGCTATTGTTTATCCTATTGTGATAGCTATGTCGCTTACCTGACAACGATATGCAGCAACATTTGTGCGAATGAACTTTATCCCTTATATAGAATGTTCAAGATGTCATGATAATCTTTCTAAGAAATGGAAATGTAAGCAATACAGTTTCAAATAATATTATCCTGCACAGACACGTAAGCAAATATATGTCAAAAGTCACTGTGTAAGAAAGAAGACAACTTAAGAAACATGAGCATGTAAAATGTTGGTGTTTCCAACCGGACCTATCCTAACCACATGACACCTCTAGTGAGGAGTTCTGGGTTATTGCATAGCCCAATCCAAGATGGCAGCTCCTCATACCTTTAAATATACTTTCCCAAACTATCATGGTGGCTAGTACCTTCCTGGAAATACTTACTGTTCTAACAGTATAAAAGACCATTTCCCTTTCTGCTCCTTGTGTCACAGTACTTCTTTATTATGGTTGGTGTGTTTCCTTGCTCCTGTCATCTCCAGCTGTTCCTGTGAAGTGGTTCTTGAAGTTCTTGATTCTGCATCTCCTGTCCTCCTCCCTCTTTCGGGGTCCATCTTCTGGTTACCGACCTGTGGCATTTCCTGCCATTAGGAGTTTTTTTACCCTAGTAATTATTCCTCCTTTGGGACTCCTTCTGGAAGGCACTATCTGCTAAAGCGCATTTAAGTGTTGACGGCATCATGGCTACTGGAAGGGGTTGTCCTTACCTCTGGCAGACCAAAACTGTTAAACCTGGGCTACTCGGGGTTCCCGCTTGCGGAGGTTGCTCACTGAGTGCCCATCTTCAGAAAGGTCCGTTACATACAGGAAGACTAGTCCTCTGTCTATGTATATGATTTCCTAGTCATGTGGTGGAAACCGGCATGTGTATGAGTTTAGAAGATTGTCTGGAAATGCAAGTGGATTTTGCAACAGTCAGAACCAACTGAAGTATGATGGAAATCTACTCGCAACTTCTGAAGAAGATTACAAGGTTCCCCAGTTCCCAACTTCTGAATGTGAGAAACTATAGGGCTTACTGGATTTGATGAATTTTACAGGATATACAGCTAGTATTTCCTGTGTATAAAGCCAAAACATGGAAAACTGAATGTCGCACATTCAGCTTCCACTCTCTTAATTGTGGTTCATTCTGAGGGTATTAGACATCAGCGCAATAGCTTTCTCCATCTGAGGCAGTGCACCTAATAAGCTTCCAGCATTCTCCACAGGCAGATAAGGTGGCTAAGGTGCCTCAACCCCCTCCACAGACATCGCTTTGAATAGAGTAATTGACTTCACCCTAATCCAGAGACTGCCCACACAGTTTCGAAACACTCGGCTGTGGCTCCTTCAGAGACAAGTTAACCTCAGCACCAGGACCATTTCTGTCCTGAGCAACACAGAGCGTGCCCACCAGAGCTACAGTTTTCTCCATCCTAGGCAGCGAGGAGTTGACACCAACACCACTGTTTTCTCCATCCTTGCAGCATATCCGATATGTCTCCAAAGTTTCTTCCAGCAAATCACCTAAAAACTAGATACAGAGTGGCAAATTGCTTATGTGCCAACCACAGGATGAAATGCAAATTGTCACATATAAGTTCTCAATGGTGACACAGACTGAGTCCTATCCAATGCAGGCAATATGTGTCAATACAACTAAAGCAGTTGTGCACTCTATGACATGAGGAGAATAGTTAGGCACTCACAGCTTAATTGTGAATAACACGGCAACATGTCTGTTCCTCCTGAGTCGACATATCCACACAGGACTAAGGAGTCAGTTTGACATAGTTCAGAAGAAAGGATCAGTAGAACAGGGGTGAAGATGCACAGCTTTCCCCTGCACAGAATCCCATTTCTGTGTAAAGAAGATGCAGACAACCTGGAAAGATGAGGCAAGTTAATTTCCATGCATCTCCAACTTGCCTCAATGCAGCCTAACAGATCTCTGAAATCAAGTGAATTGATTAAAAGAAGGTGGCATTCATGGTAGTCGTCATGTTGTGTTATTGGTGGTGGTGGTACTGCTGGAAGTGGTGGTATCAGTAGATGTGGCATTGGTGTTATCGTTGGTGGCATCTATGGTACTGTTGGTGGTAGTGGTGGTATTAGTAATGATATTGGTAGCGGTGGTCTTTTTATTGGTGCAAGGGATGTTGGTGCTGGTGCTGGTATTGGTAGTGCTGATATTGGTGGTGGTACATCGCCTGCATTTCCAGATTGCATTCTCATTATGACGTCAGAACAGTCGGACTTCAAGATCACACTCCAATGTGATGAACCAAAAACAAATTATGAGAATTAAAAAAAATGCAATAAAAAAATATTGTCTTCTATATATAATGAAAAAGTGTGATGGTTGAGTGTACTTCTTAGATGTAAAATATTCCTCTCATTCAATGCAATGCAAGCAAGTCACAGAAGGTGGACGAATACACCAGCCAGTCCATAGCTGGGCGGTGAGAGAGAATTTATCTTAGATCGGATTGACAATTTCTTAAGCCCATGATTTACAGAGGTTGGTTCAAAGAAGTGAACGGTTGAAGGGGCTAACCTAAAACCAACTCTATATATATAGTGTAAGCAACAAATCTTGCAGACGACTGTGGTGGTTGTCAATACAGACCTAAAAGTATACAGAACACTGTACTCTGGTTCTTCTTGGAAGGTTCAGTGTCAATCCGTCAAGTGTTTTTGTATTCAGAGAGCAACATACCCCTATTCTATTTTGAATGGGTAAAGTATAGTTTTGGACTGCTCCCAGTAAAGCACCCTCGCTCTCTCTTTGGGAAATCTTGAAGCAGATTTCCATACTAACATTTTGGTGATAATGGTTTGAAAAATGGAGTCACGGTGATTAGTAAAATAAAATAAGCTTTGTCTTTACACTAATGAATTGAGCTATAACTAACGGTTTACTACCATGTGCACTGTATAAGCATTTGATAAAAAACAAAAGGCTGAAATTATACGGATGAACAAAATAAAACAGTTTCCCTGAGGCAAAAAGATGCGTGTTCTAATTAACTTGGTGACACGCTTTTATTTGATTCGTTTTAGTGTTTGAACCCTGGGCGTGCAAGTCGCGGCTGATCACAGAATGGTGGCTTGTATGGCAGCCGCTTGCTCGCAGGATATCATTAAGTGTAAACATGCACGCGCTTAAAGAAGCGTTCAGCTATAATTACAACATTATAGCATTAATAATAGTAAACTGAAACCGAAACACGCTAATGCTGTCTGAAGGGTGTCAAAGCCGCCAAGATAAAGAACTGGGACTTCTTCAAGGAAGTCACGGGGGGTGACAAATCCTGCACTGATGAAGGCTGACAAGCCGAATAAAATCTCTACATGACTTCAGGTAGGTCACGAGACGACATTGTTTCCCTGAGCCGCAGTGACAGCGAGGTGACAGAGATTAATAGCCTTGTATTGACTGAGCAACTTCCAGTTCCTTATCTTTGTCAAGTCAACGCTCCTTCCAAGAGCAGAAAGTGTTATTAGACTCATAATTGCCAGGACATTTAAAGGGTTTCCCCTTAAGGGATTGCGGAATCCAATAAACCTTTCATAAAACCTCAAGCATTCAGCTGAGAGAACCCCGCGCCAGCGAGACAGGCCCGCTTAGAGCAGGAGCCGGGAAACCTTCAGCCCTGCACATTGAATAATGCGTGATTTATGAAGTTGGTTTTGAATTCGTATCAGCTCGTTTATTAAAAATATATGAAAGAATGTTTTAAATATGAGTGAGCGGTGTTCACTCGTGTCTTGATCAAGTGCTCCGCCTGCTCCTGCCTTTGGTCTACAGTTTCGCAGACGTCATTTGGATTCGCGTGCGTCATACGAATTTGCACAGTTAATTTGATCGTTTTATTCCATTTGAGCCAAATGGAACCTGGATTTCTAAATATTTTTTAACAATGTGCAATTTTTCCCATTCTTCTAGTTTTATGTCACTGGAAAGGGTTATTTTTACAACTGCACAATGCTCCATGTGAAGGTGAAATGAGAGCTAAACTCATTGTTTTGAGTAGAAATGTTCAGACAATGTCATCTTTGGATGATCCCAAAACCAATTCGGAATGTAAAAACACCTCTCAGTTCTATAACGCAAGACATTTATAATGGATATTAGGTAGGATGTCACGGGCCCGAGATTTTAATTTCTGGCAGATTCAGGGATTCGAATATGAACCAAAAAGCATTTTTAGTTTGCTCAGGTAAAGATTTCCTGAGGGTTAAGAAAAAAAAGCCCAGTCGCGGTGTAATTTAGCCACCGTGGTGATCTTAAATTAACACTTTTTAAAGACAAACTTCTTATGGGTGTCAACCTCTACACGAACTTTGTGCACATAACATTTACCAGGTTAAAAAAAAAACAATAAAACAAAAAAGAAACCTACCATCAAGTTTGCATTGCAAAGAATGACTATCTCTTCAGCTTTAACCATTCTATACCTAACACTGGCTAATAGTATTCTGGTAAAAATCCCTCAAATCATTTTTTTGTTTCAAGCATTATGCTATGTATTGCTTTTTTCCTAATGATGGTGGTACATCTGTTTATTAGCTAGCCAATAGATTCTCTAATTCCCTTTGCACCACTAAATGTGTCACCAGTGCCATTTTCCCCTTTTCACCATATTATGAAAGGCGCATAAATTGCTCTGCAAATTAGCACAACAATACTTTTAAAAACGGTCTGTTTTTAACAGAGTGTGACTCTCTAAAATATATCTGTTTAAGGGGGGAACATTGTGTATAATATTTAGCATCTGTATGACAAAATCGAACTGTCTTAGAACTCGAGTCAAACATTAAACAAGTTGCAGAGCTAAATTACAGAAAGGGCAGTAAGAATACAGGCCATTTAATTGATAATTATTGTCCATTGTAGTAGAAAAGTATACACTGGGAAAATCTGCTGCCCCTGGAGTACTTGTATTATTTCTAGTAGTTGCTATTAAAGGATTAGTACTGCCCAAAACTGATGCAATAAGATCAGCTGAGAGCTGAGCTTAAAACGGATACAACTCATAACCAGCTTTAGCAGCATGAAGTTTTAATTCTGTGTGGTGGCTAAACACTGGGGCAATGATTTCGGAATATTTAGTCCCAAGAGGATCCTATCCCTGTAAGTTAAATGTGCCATTGCGGCACACTGCCGACTCCTAACCCATTTCCATTTCCCACCACAGCATGGGCATTGTCCCTCTGTGTTGTTGTTAGCCTCGCTTACCCACATGCTCTGTTACATGCATGTGTATCACACTTTCAACTCAGTGATATGTATATTATTTCAGGTTCCCTCGAGGATTGATAGTTTCTTTTTATATTCCACATATTTTGCCCTATGTTAGGTATGCATAATACCCCTGAAACAATGACATGCTCCCTCAAACATGTGCCTCTTTTTCGAGATATTTACCCCTTTTCTCATCATGTTGAATTCCCACCATTCCAGGGCAAAAACCCATGGTCACCTGCTGGGGTCAAACATTCCAACCACCACGCTTAAAGTTGAGTGGACACACTGATATAAAGCAAGAATTAAAAAATGCTGGGACACAGGAAATGGAGCTGATAGAGATACCAGAATTTGACAGATGAGTGAGTCTCAAGGACGATGTGAGAGACAAAGGAAGTAACACTCTTCTTTAAGAGCTGCTGTGACTAGAGCATTTGTGAGATGAACTTTTGCGGAAGGAAATCTGGACTCTGCCTTTGCTCCCAGGGTGCTCCAAGGACTTGCTGGCTTGCTTTCTGTTGCTTGAAACTCAGGGATATCAAAGCCTCCACCCCTGTTCCAGTGTATGGTTTACTGGAATTGGATCCAGATACTTGCAACACAAAACTCAACGCATCTCCTGTCTAGCAGAACTGGCACATTGACTCAGTTGCAGGAGTAAATGTGGCTCTTCACTTTCGAAACCAATACAGCGCCTTGAGAATATGACTGATCAGAACCATGCGTCACTGCTGCAGCAGATCGAAGAGATCAATGCATTCCTCGCCTGCATGGAGAAACCCGGTGCATCTCCCTATAGAACCAACACATCTCAGCCCTGTGTCTTGACTTTAGAACTGATGCATTGCCATCACTGAGTGGAGAAGAATCGACTCATCCTCAACCTGCGGGATCAACATCGACACATCTTCCAATGCATCTCGCAGCTGTGACCAGGAAAGGTACTTTGTTCACCAAGGCCTACGTGGGTCCTGGACCCTTCTGGCACTACTTCCCAGTAGGTGCAAACTTTGACTTTGCCCTTATCCAGCACAAACTAATGTAACCCCTAAAGCGGTATTTACTTCTAGGTGTTATTTTTCACGTATTCTTTTAAAATTCATATCTCAACTTCTATACATTGGGTTTTTTTTTGTTTTAGTCTTTATATTGTTCAGAAAGTATTAATCTGTTTTCTAAACCTGTGCGGAGTCTTTTTGTGGTGTATTTATTGTGTTGCTATGTGTGTGATACACATATACTGTACACATTGCCTCTAAAGATAAGCCTGACTGCTCTGTGCCAAGCTACCAGAGGGTAGGCACAGGCTATCTTTTAGTATGTACATAGCTTACCCTGACCAGAGTCTTGGTTCCTGCCTGGCCTGGGTGCATACTAAGGGTGGGCGTAGTTCGCGAAGTAGCACTTCGCGAAGCTACGCAAAGTGAAGTTCGCACTACGCGAGCTACGCGTAGCACTTCGCGAACTGCGTAGTAACATGTTCGCACTGTGCAAGATGTTGTTTTCAATGATTGCACAGTGCGGACAAGCAACCGGCACTGTGTAATCATTGAAAATGGCATCTTGCACAGTGCGAGCTGTAGTTTTCTGCTGCTCGAGTAGATTTTTACTCGAGCGGCAGCTTTCTCAACGCGAACTGGTAGTTTCTCATCGCGAGTGGTCGCGAGCATACGCGACCCCTCGCAATGAGAAACGTGACCTCCTCGCGTTGGGAATCTCGCCGGGAGGTTCATTTTCCATGCTCGCGATCGCGAACAAGGAAAAAGCCTCGCCGGGATGTCATTTTGATTGCTCGCGGTCGCCAACTTGACTTTGGGGACCGCGAGCAAGCAAAAAATGACCGCAGCACTACGCAACACTACGCTACGCGTGTTCGCACTGTGCTACGTGCAGTTCGCGTAGTGCGAAGTAGCGCGAACTTCGCAAACTACGCGAGCGTAGCGTAGTGCTTCGCCCAGGCCTAGTGCATACCTCGGCCAAGAAGGAATCCCAGTTCTAACAGAAGCTGTTACCGGGTAGGGCTCCAGATACTGTTTCAGCAAGGCCCCACAGAACACATCTGGAGTGCTGCATAAATACTCATAGGTCAACAAATCTGGTGTTCCTCCACACCCTGGATTAAGCCTCATAATCTTGTCCCTGTCCGCTGGTGGTGGAAAAAATGACTAATTCACACATTTCTCCAAATGCTGCAAATGTATTTCTGGTAAAAATTGCAGTTTCCATATCCTCAAGGCAGCCTTTTATGCAACAAGGCCCTGATTTACATCATGGTGGATGGCCTGCCGCTCTACCGCATGGATGGAGTAAATTACTCGGTCCACATGTCAGCGGTGGTGCCCCCTCCTAATTTATAAATGACCCTCAAGCATTGGTCATTTATAAAAGCATTGGTAGGAACCATTGTTACAGCAGTTCCTGTCAATGCATTTTACTTTGTACCATGGGGTTGTGTCAGCTAGATAGTTAGGGCACCATTTTCCATGGGTCTTAACCAGCTACAGCAGTGGCATAAAGATACACAAGTCTGGAAGCTCTGGAAAATGGTTAGGTAGAAACTGAGAAGTCCCTTTACAGCTGGTACTGTGAAGCTCATGTCAGTGGAGGTCAGCTATTGGTTTTCATTTCTGGGCTATAAGAGGCACTATCGATTAAAAGGACATTAATCATAGAGTACTGTGCTTAGCAACAGCATTTAAAGGGTGTTCACAGCTTGCCTTGGTAGGTAGCTCTTTCTTAGTCAGGGCGCTATCATTTCTCACTCCTCCCTTGTGATTCCTTACAGTCCTGTGTTACTCACTAATTAGCATTCCTTCATTACTTTTGCCCACTTACTGAAGGCTCCAAGACTTAAATTCCACTGGATCAATGCTCCCTTCCCTTTTGTTTCTCTGGCTATATCCTAGTAGCGTGGGGGCTAGATACAGAGCTCCCCCTACTTGATCCCAGTAACCATCACATTGAGTCTGGGCTTTGGAGAGACATGGTTGGTATAGATCTGTCTCTAATGTGTTGTGTGCTTCTGATACAGAAACCTGAAGGTCTAATGATTCTTTGTGCATTTCCTAGATGTGCTGAGCCACCTTACCATAAATAGCTCGCTTGTTTCCCCTAATATCTGTTTTCCCAAAGTCTATTGCTTATCATGCTGAGAGTGCACCGTCTTAGGGAAAGAGGCTGATTTTCTCTGCTTCTGAAAAACCATGACCAGTCTTGAGTTCTGACTTCTCCAAGTCAAAAGAGGTAGTGTTAAAAGGGGTCTTTGTTCTGCTAACTGTTCCTCCCACCTCCCAAACGACTAATCCCTATTGAGTAGCTAGTTACTGACTAAGCCTGGGCGAAGATATACATTTGCTCGAATAGTTGGTAGATTACGGGAACTCCGCGATACACATGTAACACAGAGTTTCCCTAAATTCCACCATTCAGCGCGTGCCTGTATTATTTTTTCATCGGGACATGTGAGCATTTTTGTGGTGCATGCGGGCGATCATGAAGAAATCTGCCAGCTGCTAACACGAGTGAGATTTGTAGGCTGCTAGCATGGCTTCTGGTCACCAAAGCGCCTTCCGATGCCATTTTTGTGATGCTGGTGAGCGCAAGCGGCAGGGGCTGCATCTCAAGCAGATTCTCTACTCGAGAAGTAGCTAAATCTACTTGATATGATGTTTTTGAGTTAATATTCAATCCAATGGATCAGTCAGGTTGTTTTTAAGTGCAAGAAGCTTTTGTTTATTCTACTTTTTTTTCAACAAGAAGCCAGTGCCCCAGTGACTCCAACATCCTGTTTATGTCCAGCAGGCTCCTTACAGTGCATTGTCCATCTCCTGGTCACTTTTCATTTGGTTTTCAAGGTGAAAGTATCAATCTCTTTGTCTTCTCCATATATACCATTGGATGTAAGGACTTTGTTTTTGTGATATCACAAGTATGTTAAAAAACCTTTGCATAAGGGTGTTGTTTGTTTGATAGAGGGCATGTATCAGTATTCGTCTGTAAATTATTTGATCTTTGAATTTTATTGTGATGGGTGGCCTTCAATTTCAGTAGAGGTCTAGTTATGTTTTTTGCATTGAATTTTTTATCTTTTGAAAGAGAAAAGGGTTGCGCCGTTTGGTAAATTTTCTTCATGTTTGTTTATTTTGCAACTTTAATTTATTTAACTATGTGGCCTAGTCTGCCCACTGGCCGTCCAACCAGTAGACCCAGTACTAGCCATGGGTACATGAAGCAATGTTTTCTGTGGTATATGTTTTTTTTATTTTTTGAATCCCTTAGGGTAGGGATGGCATTGGAATAAATCAAAAATATGTGTTTTTTTGTATTTCACATTAGTTTCTGCAAAAAAGTCCATTGTTGTGCTAACATTTGATGCCTTGAGAGTATGTGTGCTGTTTTTAGCTCACTTAATGATTCTTTTTGGCATAGCTCAATTAATGTTAGTGTTTCCTTCAGTGTTACCATGCCTCCTTTGTCTGACCAATGTGCTGTGTGTTTGTCACAGGCCACCATTTGTCTTTTTTTCTCAGTGCCATGTGGCTGAGAGCCATTTTGTGTTTTCAGTGCTCATAGGCCTGTACGTGTTCTTTGTTGTCCATGCATCCTTGCCTGTTGTTTGACCATGTGGCCGACTACCATTTTGTGTAGCCAGTCACTTTACTTTCGCCAAAGGCCTGCATGTTTTATTTGTTGGAGCCATGCCTGCTTGCTTGCTGTTGTTTTTTTACCATGTGACCGGTGAACATTTTGTGTAGCCAGCCAGTGTGTTTTTGACACAGGTCTGCATGTGTTCTTTGTTGCGGCCATGCCTCCTTGCTTGTTGTTGGTTGACCATGAAGCTAGCAACCATTTTGTGTAGCCTGCTGCAGTGCAAATCCCTTTTTCCAGTTTTGAAAGCTTTTTTCTAGGGAGATTGATAAGAAAGGGCTATACCTTTATGTTTTTGCTATTTTTCTTTTTTTTTCTTTTCCTTGATATCAATTTAATATGCTTGAGGGTCATTGCAGTATATGTATATATGAACAATGGTCAATATTATATGGATTTGTTTTACATTTTTCCCCTGCACCTCCTTGCTTCCCCGTTGGATTCGCATTGTCCCATTGTACACCAGCAAATATTTATTTATTTATTTGTATGTATTGTTTTACATTTGTTTGCATTTTCCCTCCATCCATAGGCACCTGCCACACACCAACATTCAATTTTTAAGGACTGTCATTTCTAATTTTCCATTTCCCTTTTGCCCTTGACGGATGATCCTCTGCCTGTCATATATGCACAGTTGCACCCCAGCATTCATTCTTTAAGGATTATTCCATTTTCCCCTGGATCCCCTGGATCCCCTGTCTGCCATAGGTGCACATATACCAGAATCCATAGTTTTTTCAACTTCCCCCTGGACCTCCTTGCCTGCCATAGGTGCACTGCACACCAACATTTATTTTGTAAGGATTATTCAATTTACCCCTTGCCCCACTTGGCTGCAATAGGTGCACACCAGAATTCCTATTTTAATGATTATTCCATTCCCCCTGCACATCCATGACTGTCACAGGTGTCTCCTTAAAATGGACATAAAGCAAACAGTTACATCTGTATGTTGTTATCCTGATTGAAAAAAATGTTATGGTGGAGTGGTTTGTTTTTGGAATGGCTACACCATTGTTGTTAATTATTTATGATGATAAGTAACCACTCCAAATTATATTGTCTGTACTGTAAGTAATTCAAACTGCAAAATTGCCACATTTCACTAGAGCTTTTCTTCCTTGTTTGCTTTTATGTGCACAAGAGATATCCCCAAGAGTACTACCAAATTGAAAGCCTGTACAATGTGACATGGCCACAACACGTGACGTGAGTCCTCCAGTCTCTGCTGCTTGTGCAACTAAGTGCCACTGCCAACTGGTAGCTTCAAGATGGTCTCAAAGAAAGTTGCTGTCAAGAATGTGGCGAGTGGAAAGAAGAAGATGAAGCAGATTGCCACCACTTGCATGCCACCCCAAACCTTTTTCATGAGATGTGTGCCTGTGGCACCATGCTCTGTTGAGCAAGCTGGGAGCAGCACTCCAACATCAATGGCACCACCCCAATCTAAGCCCAAGGCCATGTCGCTAAGCAAGGCAGCAACTGCAACCATGGTGACGAGCAGTGAGACTGAATTGGATTTGTCTCAGCCACTAACTAGTACACAGGAAACTGAGCAAAGTGGACAATAACCGTGAATCATCCTGAAGTAGGAGCAGAACAGGAGGTTGAGCTTCCGTCTGACCAAGATGTATCTGTTGTTGAACCATTGGCTTCCAGATCTCTAGTAAGAAAAAGAATGGGTACTTCATCATCATCTCCAAGCCCCCTTCTGATGATCTGGGCATGGGTTTGACCTCGGCTGAGTCCGAGACTTGCCAGGAGAGACAAAAGTAAAAGGAAAGTTCCTGAAAGCCTTATTATTATGAAAAGGGTTGAGGATGATTACTTGCAAGCTTATTTTGGATAGCGATATAGACAGAGCTGATGCACAAGTCAATATTGGATCAATGGAACCTAGATAAAATAGCTCTGCAAGAGAATCAGATCTTGCACAGATTAAATCCATTGACTGACTGGTTTAATGAGGATCTGCTGGTTTAAAAAAATATGTGTAAGCTCCTAGAGCACCAATGGTGCAGAGCGTATGATCCCCCATGCAAGAGAGACTATGTGGGTGCACAAAAGATTTATCACTGTCATATTAAGAAAGTTCACTGTGACTTCTACACCTATTAAAATTCAGTCAACACAATGCTGGTCCCACAAAATGTTCATGGTGTTGAAGTCACTCTCATCTCTAGCTCCAGTCTCATCCTCAATTACGACTTCTGAAGAAGGGTGCAATGTCATGGCCCACTTCTTCATGGAAAATGTGGCCAAGATATACAATTCCTTTCCTGAAAAATCTGGAGATACCTCATGCATGAGCTTTGGGTTCAACTGCCCAGTGGATAGCTCCAAGCTGTTGAATTGTAGGTCAATTGAGCCTGATGCTCAGACCTTGCTATGTGCTTCGGTGAAGTTTGGTTCACTGATAGACCCAGCTACCTCATCCATTTTGGAAAGAGGGGTGTGATCGGTTCACCCAGTAGTAGGCAAACTGATTAATGGATCCTTGGCCCCTGGCCAGGAACCTGGGCAATGGAAGCAAGCTGTGGTGGCTCCACTTTTAAGAGAAAAGTTGCTGGATCCCACATAGATAGAAAGCTACCATTGGGTTTTGTTGCTACCATTAGTTTCCTAAATCACTAAAAATGTTGTTAATAAGCAGTTTTTAAGCATCACAATTTACTCCATATGACACACTCAGGTTTTTGACCCTCACACAGTACTGAGTCTGTATTGTTGTTAGTGACAGATTTGATACATCAACATCTGGATGTAGGCGATTCTGTGGTACTGCTATTATTGGCTCTCAGTGCTGCTTCTGATACCCTGTCCCATAACACCCTGATTGAGAGAGACTGGAACTGTGGAAAGGGCCAAAAAGCATTGAATTAGGTTGCCTCTTTTTTTGCAGAGGTGTACCTTTTAGGTATCACAAAAACCATGCCAGTCAAAGATGTTCTCATTGAAGCAAGGAGTTACGCAGGGCTCGTCTTTGAGTCCGACATTGTTCAATGTGTGCATGCGACCTCTTGCGCAGGTCATCTCTCATGCACAAGACATGTAGATTTTCATCACGCTGTCAAAGAACTCTTCCCACATGGCTTCACCCTTGTGCTTCTGTCTTGCCTAGGTTGCCAGTTGGATGGACTGGACCTGTCTTAAGCTCAATGCTGGAATGTCTGAGGTTCTGAGGTTGCAATCATTCAAACATCTGGTCTACTGCATGATGGCCAATGGAGTTGGGTCTGTCACCTGTTTCAAAACCCAAGCTTAAGAGCCAGGGTATTTGGTTTGACGGAAAACTGTCTTTTACTGCAGTGGCAAGAAGACGCTTTGGAACACTCAATGTGTTGAGAAAAATGTTGTGCCTTCTGCCAGAACCAGCAAGAAAAATAGTAGTTCAGGGTCTGATTGTATCGAGGCTCGATTATTACAATGTGTTGTATCTCAGCGTCACACAGGGCTG
The DNA here is from genome assembly GCF_964204655.1 of Triturus cristatus. Classification (NCBI taxonomy): domain Eukaryota; kingdom Metazoa; phylum Chordata; class Amphibia; order Caudata; family Salamandridae; genus Triturus; species Triturus cristatus. The sequence goes on from NC_140595.1 coordinate 568,771,184, forward strand.
GATCATGAAACTCAAAAGAGTGCATAACACTGCTGTGCATATTTTATTGAACCTTCCAAAATGTGCATCGATGGGTGCTGCACTAAAGAAGCTGCAATGGCTTCTGGTGAGGCAGAGGTTTTCTTTTGAAGCCTTGTGTTCCTGTCACAAGGCGTTTGCTAATAAAGGACTACAGTACCTCCAATCATTGGTTAGACCACGTGTACGTTCAAGAAAGCAAAGATCAGCAGGATTGTTGTTAGCTTGTATAACTCAAGCACACACATTTCCAATGAATTAAAGTACTCAATAGTAAGTGCCGTAATAGAAAATGGAAATAATCTTTTTCTTTTTCTTTTCTTATATTTCTTTTTTATTCCCAGCCATTGACCTCTTCTCTTGTCTTTATTGCCAGCCAACGCATGTTTTGTAAGTTTCGGAGTACCTCATGACTTCTTCAGGGCTATAAAACAACAATAGTTTTCCATAATCAAACAGCGAGTTTACCAATTTCTTAGTATTTTGATTTTGTTATACAGTTTGCATTGCTCCTGTGAGCCAAAGTGTCAAATAAAAAATAAAAAATCATATAGTATCAACTGTGACAGTTAAGTGGAAACCTGTGCGAACACATCTCAATTATAACAGTATTTATGCTGTCATCTGATCCAATAGTGCATGCCATCCCGATGAGAACATGGGGAACAAGGCACCCATAAATCGGTATAACCTATTTAGTGCATCACAAGTTACCAATGTCTATTAAGCCAACATAAGAACAGCCAAGGAAATTCATGAAGAAATCCCAATAAGTTCAAATAACTGTTTACCTGTATATCAACCAACATAATCACATTAAATATGTATTCTATTTCTGCCCAGTCTGCAACCACTTACGTTAAATAATTGGTGATCCTACCTGTGTACCGGTCCAATATCAACCTGGCCGTCTAAAATAGTGGTGTGAAATACAAAAAACCTACAATGGTATAGAGAAATATCAGCCTATGTCAGTTGTCCAATGATATGTGGCATAAACCAAATATAGGCACTGAAACAGTTTCGCTAGGCACAAAGTCAGGACTCGCCACACGACCTGGAGATAAATCTGTAAATCAATCGGTTTCAAAACATCTCTTTGACATCCGTCAGTATTGCAAGTTGTGAGAAAGTGGCTCTGTATATACTGTTCCCTAATAGGTACAGGGTGTACAGAGTCCACAGTCCCCCAGAGGCTGATAGAGGTCAAAGTTAGGTATGACCTTACTCTCAAAAGTGGTAGCTTGGTCGAGCAGTAAGGCAGTACCAGAGGACAGTGTAAAGCATTTATTGTACACACTCAGTCAGCAAATGGTTTCACACACTCAATAACTGAACTCTAGGCCAATGGTTTATATATATAAAATATATGCTTGTTTTATTTTTAGAACCACAAAGGGGGTAAAAATATACTTTCTCAAAATGAGAGGTTGAATATAAATACTTTTGTCTTAAGCAATAAATTTGTGTAAACAGTCACAGTTGGTTGCAATAAACAATCCTATTTCCTAAACATAACAATGCATTGAGCTCAATGGTAAATTCAGGTTATTTGTAATAAATTACTTTTCAGATTACTTTTGGAATTCCAGGTCTGGCTCCTAGATCCAGCCTGGGGTCAATATTCAGAATCAAGTGATGAAAGTCGACTTAATAACTGTAATGATTTTTAAATAATATGTAGCTATTTCAAAAGTTAGCACTTAGAAAATATTTCAAAGAAAACATTCAATGGATCTCTACGGCAAGAAATTCAAATTGCAGGTAGAGTACTTTATCGTTACTTTAGTAATCCAGGACTGGGTACCTAGACCCAGGACTGGGGTCCTTATCAAAAACAGGTAAGTAATTTCGTTTGCAGAAATGGTACGATTTTAAAAGAATATTTCAAATTTGCAAAAATAGACACTTAGAAGAAATTTCACAGAAAAGCAGACAATGGTTTCCTATGGGAGAAAAATGAGTTAGAGGTAAGTATAGTTGTGAACACTTTTCAGGGTCAGGGCTGGGCACCAAGATCCAGCACTGGGAGCTCACCTAGGAGCAGGTGAGTAAATTCGTTTTTGTCACTTGGCTGATTTTTGGTGAATTTTTGCAGTTTTGAAAAGTTCACACTTAGAAGATTTTTGAAGAAAAAGCCAGTCAATGTTACCCTATGAGGAAAATGAAGTTAGCGGTTTAAGGGTAAGTACTCGACTGGCAGAGTTGAAATTCCAGGCATGGACTCAGGGGTCCCCCAGTGTCAGGTAGGTACAGTTGGTTCACCCTCAGCGGTTTCAGGACGGCCGGGTGCAGAGAGAGTTAGGCCCAATGTTATCCTATGAGGGATAGGGGGGCCTTGGTTGGTGGCTGCTGTCTGGCAAGCCACGCGGCTGTGGGAGCTGGACTCCTGGTCACTTACTCAGGGCAAGTGGGGAAGTAGGTTAGTGTAGAGAGTGCACTGCCAGGGCCACTCGGGCGGCTGGGTGCAGGGTGCTTTTGAGCCTTCGGGCGCTCAATGGAAATCAATGGGAATGTTCCGGTTTGGAAAAAGGCTGCAGGCTCGGGGACGAGGAGGTTTCAGGTGCCACCACCACTTCGAGAGGTAAGTTGGGTAGTTGTAGGTTAGGTGGGTACCCCGCGATTGGGCACAGGGGGCCGCAGGGCGCCGGGTGCAGGGGTGCCTTTTGACGTCGGGAATCTTACCCTCTGGTTGATCGCGGTTGGGGCGGCACTCGGTTCTGAGGCTGCAGGCTTCTTCCGGGATGTCGAGGGGGGTCCTTGGGTGCCGGACTCGGGGTCACAGTCGCCGTGGGGTCGTCCTCAGGGTCTTTGTCCACTCCGGCACTGGCCAGGCTTGGCTGGTTCAGAGCGTGTTGGGTCCGCGGTTCCGGGCTGCTGCCAGGGGTTAAAAATAGGTTTCTTGAGTAGAGCCTGTACTCATGGGAGTCCCAGGGGCTTAGAGCCAAAAGGTAGCCAGGTCCTCCGAGGTTGGTGAGGTTGCTGGCCGCGAGAGATGCCGCGCTGGTGCAGGTTCGGGAGTCGACAGGCCGGTAGGGCTGGGGCCAAAGCAGTTGGTGTCTTCTTCTCTTTTTAGCAGCTGCAGGGCAGGTCCTTGTTCTTCTTGCTCTTCTTGTAGTTTTCTATCTGGAATCTGAGGAAGGAAGGTTCAGGGTGCCCCTAAATACTAGATTTAGGGGCGTTACAGGTAGGTGAAGGCCAGGGACCAATGGGTCCTTGTCCTGGGGTGGGTACACCCCCTATCCTGCCTCTCTCCTGTGGGAGGGGGGCAGTAGCCTAATCCTGATAGGGTAGGGCCTCCCATCTTCAAGATGGCGAGAGCCCGGAGATGTGCTTCACCTCGCCTCCCCCACCTGAGGGGTGGGGTGGGCAGGCTGGCACATCCCCTGTCCTTGTATGGGGTTTCCGGCCAAGCTTCCCGCCAGAGTGGGGGGTTGCAGTGGCCTGGGGAAACTCCAAATGGCGGCCTGCCTTTGAAGCTTCCCTTTGCTCATCCTGGGGGAGGAGATTTCTCACCTCACCCAGGATGTGCATTGTTGCAGGCCCGGGAGAGCAGGGGCTCTCCCACCCAGGGGTCCAGCAACGTGTCTGCTGTGTGGCAGCCTGGGCAGCCTCAGAGCAGACGTGGATTGTAAGTTAGCTGTAAGGGGGCATCTCTAAGATGCCCTCTGGGGTGCTTAGTACATTAAATCCTACACTGGCATCAGTGTGGGTTCAATGTGCTGAGAAGTTTGATACCAAACTTCCCAGGCTTCAGTGTTGCCAATATGGTGCTGTGGAGCTCGTGTTTGACAAGCTCTCAGCACCATGTACTCTTAAATGACAGCACTGCACTTACAGTGCCCAGGAATGGACCCGGGTACTGTAGGGGCACAGGGCTCCTGCTCCTGTGCCCACACCATAGGCGTAATGCACCCAGCTAGAGGGGTGGCTGACATATGCCTTGGCAGTGTAGGTGATGGGCATGGTACACAGTGATGTGTGCCATGTCGACTCTTTGTTTTGTCCTGCACCCAGACACTCAGCCTGCAAGGCCAGTGTGTGTGTAAGGGTACAGGGCCTCTGAGGGTGGCACAATGAGTGCTGCAGCCCTTAGAGGCCTTCCCTGGCCACAAGGCCCTGGGTACCTAGGGTACCATTTACTAGGGGCTGACATGTGGCTAGGGTTTGCCAATTTGGAGTTTGTGTGGTTCAAGGAAGGAACATAGGCCCTGGGCACCTGATTGGCAGGAGCCCAGGGTACACTCAATCGAAGTACATTCAGCAATTTAGCAAAAAGTGGGGGCATACCATGCAAGAAAGATGGCACTTTCTCACACAAGTCCCTTGTAACCTGTTAATTAAAATGTGAACTAATGAGAATCTGTACCACCTTAATTATTATATGGGTAGGAACACTGTTAGATCTGTCTCGTTTGCCTTATGTAAAAAAATATAGTGTACAAGTAAGCTGCATGTATTCACACTTTTACTCTGCAATGGGGCTCTCGTGAATTTGAAGTCCCTGGCTATACATATGCCACCTTCCTGGTCATCAGTTGAAAACATAAAGAGTGCTAACCTGATCTAATCAAGTTACAAAGTCCTTCCAGGTAATAATAGAAGAAGGACAACCATGAAGTAGTATCCAGTGGAAAGGCAATCAACAGTAGTCCCCATCTTGGAAGAGTACAATCCCAACACACAACTATCTATCCAATGAGCTTGTGATTAGCCAGAAAACATAATTGTGCACTAAATTAAATAAAAATTCCCTCACTAATTAGTATCATCAATAATTAATATCTATTTTAATCATTTAGAATTAAAAAGATGCTAAGCTTCCCACCGTACCCAACAAGTCACATATAACTCAAAATAGGAGTCTGAATCTCCCCTTTGTGTGGGATAGGGGAGCAATACTATCAATGGGGGGCCAACCTGCAAATAGGTGCCAATAACACCCACACAACATGTACTATTATGATGTACACATGACAGAAATAAAATGTCAGTTTCGAAATGTATGACACGGGTAGTCACATCAAATATATAATATATGCTAAAACAAATGAAAGACCGGTTCATAAGATAAACCATAACCACAATTCAGTGCTCTGTCATTGGGATTAGTAGTTTTTTGTGAGAAGGCAAATTATATAACATAGGAATATAGCAAGACACACAATCAGATTGTTACCTATGCCCCTCAGTCTCCTAAAGATTATTACAATTCATGGTCTGTGTTTAAACCTAATTTGACAGCCTTTAGATGCATTATCCATAATGCTCCTTTTCTCCTGAGTGCAAGTTCTCTGTTTCCCCCTCTAGGGTCTTTGTGTATATGTTCTATACAAAAAAATGTGAAGCTCTTGTGTAATCCTTGGGAAGATGTTGGTGCTTGTTCCCAAAGTAAAGAAGGCACATTTAGGTGGAAGTTCTTGTAGTTACTGGGCAATGAAGTTGTGGAATGCTTCAGTCGGAGTGTGCTTGTATGAAAAAACGTAAAACTTGGTTCTGTGGCTCAAATATAAATTTACCTTGAAAAAACAGAAAATAAGAGGTTTTTGGCAAAACAGGAACAGATGGTTTAATTAAACACTTTGGCCAGGAGCACAGTTACAGAAATGGGTCAGAGGACTGTCTCAAAGTACAATTAATTTAAGCAAGTCTTTGTATAGTTTTTGGGTATTATAAAAATACTTCTGGTGATCCTTGTTTGGTAAAATAATGTGGGCCTTGTCTGTGGAGTAATACATAAGGCCCCTGATAACAAATGCAGGTGGGCCTCAACCTTGTGTGGACACAATGGGGGCCAGTTGGTAACGTGTCCAGATGTCCAGCTAGTGGGACACATGATCACTTTGTGTGTTGTGTCCTGATTGGCTATGTGTTCCTAATTTCATGTGGCATCTAACTTTATGGTGTCTTGGGAATGCGTGCACCCCTCTGGCCATGTGCGCTTTATTAGGGCCAATGTCTCTGGACCATTGTGGTGTCTCTGTGCTTATCTGGGGGTGGACATGAGTTTCTCATTCTTGGACTTGTCTGCTGGCTATGTGCCACCCCACCTATGACCTGTCAATCAGAAACCTCAGGCCTATGTTGCAGAGCCTGCCTGACAACATATTTCTGAGTCGGGGTTGACGGAGAGTTTAAGATGGGCGAGTTTTGTTAATAGTGATGTGATTCCGCTCATATATGCGAGTGTATCATTATAAACATTGGCATCAATTTTATCAGTATTAACAGTTCTTTAGTGTGGGATCTAGGGGAGTTTAATTTGTATATTTAGGGTTGGAGATACCTGTATCTAGTGCTGGGTCACCTCATTTGAGGTAGCTTTGCGCTTTAGAAAATGTATTATTATTATTAGTATTTTTATTATGATGAGCTAGTCATTGTCATGGAAGCCTTTTATTGAACCTGCTCTGATGGATGTGGCACTGGTATCACCACCTCCAACAACCCCAGCTTCCATATGCGTAAGGCCCCCACTGAGACCTGCATTCACCACTACCTGCGGAGAGGCAATCCATGACATACCATTTACCTCCAGTTCTTCTCCAGACATTGGCACACTAAGAAATTTCTCCTCCCCAGTGTGGAACTGGGGGTCTCTAGTTGGCAGAGGTATGCACTTTTGTCCAAGTAGGGACCCTTGTTTCTAGTCAGGGTAAGGGGGATACACACTCTAGATAACCCCTTGGTAGCTTGGCACGAGCAGACAGGTTTATTCCAAAGGCAATGTGTAAAGTATTAGTACTCAAACCACACAGTAATATAGTGATAACACCAAAAATGAACACCAGACCAGTTTAGAAAAATAAAGTATCTTTATTTAAACTCAACAAGACAAGACCAAACAGACAAGAATCTAAAATACAGGTAGTCAAATAGCACTTAAAACAGTTGTAGAAAAAAATAGCTTCACCAGGGCTATTGCGATGCCATGACAGCAATAAATCCAAAGAAGGGAATCGTCCGCAAGTTGCACAGTGTTGGGCACAGAGTCACACGGATCCCTCAAACAAACAGCACCTTTGGATAACGAAGTCTATGAGGATGCACGGTATTGAGGAGGTGAGGCATCGGTGCCGAGGTCAAAGCCAGCTCCCTGGCTGCCACGGGGGAGGAGAAGCTTAGTGTCTGCTAGGAGGTGGCGAGTCAAATCTAGGACAGGGGAAGTCAGTTGTGTCGGCTGTGAGGTGTTGGTTCCAGTGAGGCGGTGATAGTCGGTGAGTCGTGAAGTCACCCTCAGCGGTTATCTGCACTGCGATAACAGGATGCAAGCGCAGGCAGTCACGGAGAAGGTGCGAACACTGGCATCAGGAATGCAATAACAGCAGGTGTTGGTGGGCATCGGAGCTGCGGTGCAGGCCGGGCAATGTGCAGTGCACTTCACAAGCGATACTCCTTGCCTCGGTTCAGGTAACGGCATCATAGCGGCATCACTGAGAGCATTGGAGATTGCTTTTCTTGCTTCTACTAGGTTTCTTCCAGCTACCAACTGCAGAAAAAACATCCAGATGCCCAAAACTGGAACAGGCACCTCCTGGCACGCCCAAACTCTCAGCAATAGAGTTCAGGGGAGCTGGGGATTAAGTCTTTGTGTCCCTGAGACTTCCGAACAGGAGGCCAGAACACACAAGCCCTTGGAGATTCCAGTCTTTGTCCCTTCCTTGGCAGAAGCAGCAACTGCAGGCCAACCCCACACAGCACACAGCAAAGGGACATTACTCCTCCTTACAGCTCTCCAGCTCTTCTCCTTGGCTTTTCTTTAGTCCAGAAGTGATCTAAAGTTATGGGGGTTAGAGTGCACTACTTATACTCCATTTTGACTTTGTTCTTCTTTGTGCAAGAGTCTCTGAGCCCAGTCCAAACCAGTTCTGTCCTCACTGGTGCAGTATGACCATAGGGGATGGCGACAGCATCATACAATGAAGACAAGTCATATTCAGGTGCAAGGAAACCTCCTTCCAGTACTCTAAATGCAGTCAAGGTCTATTCAGCTCATCTGCGAGTCATCCAGGAAGAGTCAGGCAGACCTCAACCCCCCGAGTGGCTGTCTACAGTGAATGCACATCCATAGCACCTGATACTCCTAAACCAGACAGTCAAACCACAAGCAGGCAGAGGCACACTGAATGGTTAAACAAGAAATTGCCTACTTTCTAAAAGTGTCATTTTCAAACACAAAATTTAAAAACCATCTTTACTAAAAGATGTGTTATTAAATTCTGAGCCCAGAGAGCCTAATCGTTATTCCTCTATCTTGTAACAATAGGAAGTTATACTTGAGAGATGGTACAAAGGATCTACCATGGTATTCTATGGGACAAATTGCCTTCCAAAAGTGGAAAATGAAATTGCCAGTATTTCACTTTCAGGACATGTCTCACACACACCAGTACATGTCCTACCTTTCTCATACACTGTACCCTGCCCATGAGGGTACCCTGGGCCTACCAGAGGGGTGCCTTGCATGTAAGAAAAGGGGGCGCTAGGGCCTGGCAAGTGGTTGCACTTGTGAGGTCGACATAGCAGTTCAAAACTGCGCACAGACACTGCAGTGGCAGGTCTGAGGTACATTTACAGGGCTACTCATATGGGTGGCACAATCAGTGCTGCATGCCCACTAGTAGCATTTGAGTTACAGGCCCTGGCTCATTCTGAGCACTTTACTAGAGACTTACCAGTAAATCAAATATGCCAATTGTAGTATCAATTTACACAGGGAGCACTTGCACTTTGACACTGATCAGCAGTGGCAAAGTGCCCAAAGTACCTAAGACAGCAAAAACGAAATCCAGCACAGCATCAAAAATACAGACGGTAGAGGAAAAAGGTAAGGGGAAACTACTCCAAAGATGCCCAGTTACACAATGCACCGTCCTCATCCTGCACCACAGCCTTGACCCATGGCGCCATCAATTCCAGTTCATCAGCGGAGAAGAGCGCTTCAGCAACGACAACGCTGCTGCTTGCACCGCTACCCGCCAGCACCGCAACAAGCACTGAATCACTTCGCACCGCAGCCCTAGTCTCACCGACACCGCTAGATGACCATCACCGAGCTGCTGCCTGTACCACAACCTGTAGGCACTGCATGCCGCACCCCGGCACTTCGCACCGCAGCCCTGATGGCTGCCGACTCCAGCGCTCCTGACTTCAACCGCAAGGAGTTCAATCTGCAATGCTTGTGACTTCAAGGGCCTGACGACTCCTGCACCGACCTCCAGTAACGATGCCTGCGGAGGCCGGCCCTTCGGGGCTCATCAAGAGGTCTCCTACGCCCTACATTTCTAAAGGTACTGTTTTGCGGGTCTCCCCAACACTGTAGCTGGCCCGCGACGCCACGGTCAGCCAGACCTGTTTGGATGTGTTGTTCACGACGCCGTAATAGCCCCAGATGGTGCTATCAACTTCAAGGAACTGTACGTCAAGTCTATTTTGCTTACTGAAGATTTCTGAGAACTGTATTGTTTATTTTTATCGTTTTGGTCTTGTTTTAAGTATATAAAATATTGGATTTCTTTTTCTAAAACTGGTGTGGTGTCCGTTTGTAGTGTTTTCACTGTATTACTGTTGGTTATGTGCAAATACTTTACAAACTGCCTTTAAGATAAGCCTGACTGCTTGTGCCAAGCTACCAAGGGAGTGAGCAGAGGTTATTTTAGGAGTGTAACTCCCTTATCCTAACTATGAAGAAGGGTCCCTACTTGGACAAAGGTACCTACATCTGCCAACTAGAGACCCCCATTTCTAACAATCTTCTAAATTATTTCTAGTAATGAATTGTGTATCAGCTAATATGGAATCACTTTATTAACCCCTTCAGCGCTGCGGGAATTCCCCCGCGGTGCTGAAGGGTTCGAGCGCGGGCAGGCCCATGACGGAACGGTTCCGTCATGAGCACAGCGCAACCGATGCTCATGACGGAACCGTTCCGTCATGGGCATGGAAGGGGTTAAGCAGATATATTTTTCTGCCCTACTTATGTATTCAGACATTTTATGTCATTAATGTATCATACAGATGTATTATTTAATGAACTGGGCACCTTTATTTCTGATATGTATTTGATTGAGATGTTGTTATCATGCACTTTTATGGTTCTTTGAACCGAAAAAAAGTTGAAAATTAGAGAAATGAAAGGTGTATTCCTGTTTGCCCCTCTCTCTGGCTCATCGAACAACTATCAGTTCATGCTGTTGCATGGTATCAAGAAAGGATAGACTGGCTCCAGTATATTGCCTCTTCCTGATGCTCAAACTATCTTGGGTTCCATGTGGTGTCAGGTTAAAATCCCCATATGATGTCCTTTTTTCTATCACTCAGTGCCAGGATAAACCTGGTCATAACAGACAGATAATCAAATATTGACTCTCAAACCCAGAGGGAAAAAAAACATGGTGTTCTGGTCTATTGTTTTTTGTCATGATGGTAGTTCCTGTCCAGATACAGAGATCTCCACTGGGACAGCAGTGATCTCTAGATGTGGTGGATGGCAGCGCGCCAGGGTAGCAGCAGACATAATGTCCTCTACCACCCCGATGAATGAATTATTGTGTGACAAACTCTGGATCTAGCCCTTAGTCTTTTTTCTCATTACTGCAGCTCATATTTGAAAAATTGCTACCATTATGAGAAGGAAGTCCTTCATTGAGAACAATGCAATTACACTAAAGATATAAATGCTAGCTGACTTCATGGCATCAATGATAAACATTTTATTGATCTCATTATTCCATTTGCGTAAGAACAGTGGGTGGTGGATTTCTCTTGTTGTTTCAAGCCAGAGAAATTATTGATGCGTGAAAATATTCCACATGTAGATATTACTTCTACGTTGCCCATTGCATAAAATTCCTGTCAATCTAAGTTGCCTACTCTTCTCTTCCCCTCATTCACAATCCTTGCATTTCTGATGTATAATTGTGGAGTACCCACGTTGGACTAGAGATCTATTCTTCAAGAGGTGTGTTTATTATCGTTTCTTTTAGGTTTCCTGCTGAATTTTCATCTAAAACCCAGTTGAGGCTTGTTTTAAGTTGTCTCGGTGACAAAACACGCTACATTTACAAAGTGGAACTTATTTGTATTTTTAAGCCATTTCTGGCTATTGATCCATGTAAATGAATTCTGACACTCCTCTGCATTTTTTCACTAATGCCCTTTGCTAGATATCTCAAGCATGTTTCTTTCAAGCAGGTTAACTCATTTCATAACACCAATCAGCTTCTAAAATGACAAATGGAGTGTCTTATATAGCTAAACCAGCTTTTTCTAAAACATATTTTAGATAACTCCCAGTTTGAGTTGTGATCACACCAGAAACCTAAATTCCACGAGTCGCAAATTGGTATTGCGATTCCCAATGGGGTGGCAAATTGCATGTCTCCCCTTCCCATTTGTGAGTGGTTTACCACCCTTCTGTGAAGGGTGGTAAACTGCGACTGCTTTGCAACCGCAATTGCAGTCACAAAACAGTCATACATGGCATTTGGGGTTGCTATTAGGAAGGGAACGCCCCTTCCTAATAGCGAGTCGCAAAACACTATTTTGCTAGTCGCAAATGTTTGCGACTAGCAAAATAGGGTTTGTACATGGCCAAAAGGATTTTTTGCATGTACAAGCAGATCTAAGACCCGTTTGCGCATGCAAATATCTGTCGTACATCTGGCCCCTGGTCATTATCAATCCATGACTGCTTTTAATTTGCATAGACACATATTACCAATTGATATTACTGCATCCTTTCTTTTTGTCTACATAAGTGTTATGTGGGCATGGGAACAAAACACAAGGCATGGAAGAAGACTACACCCTTTGGAGAGAGCCCAGTATTAACTATGCATAGCCACAGACTGTGGGAAGTGGGTTCTTTCGGTAGGGATCAAAGTGTACTATTACAAAATCAAAGATTGTCACTGTAAGCCATGTAATAAATGTGCGTTATTATTTTTTACTCATGTCACAATATAACATCCAAAACATAAAAAGGTTTGATGTTTTGACACTTTGGGCCCAATTTCCATCCGGTTAGGAAAGCATTCCCACCTAGGACCGGATTACGATGCGGTTAGGAAGGCCTCCTAACGGCATTTGCTCCTTCCAAATCGGATCCGGAACGTGTCTTCCCGACCGAGGGCCAGATTACGATGCGGTTAGGAACATAGGCTCCCATAGAAGTCAATGGGAGTCCAACCAAATCGTATCTGGAAGCATCCGGATGCATCATACTCGGTCGGTCGCTCTCTCCCGATACGAGTCGGTCGGGAACCATTTCCAAACCGATTAGATCGGGAAGATTTCCTAACTGCATCAGAATCAGGCCCTTAGAGTGAGCCTTCCTCTTTCTATGCACTCCTTATACCATAATTCATGGCATATTAAGTGACACCAAAAATGACATCACTAGCGACAGCACCTAGCATGTAATCAATAATGTCATTATCACCAGAGATTCTGTATACTGCTAAGATCTTGACACCCAAAACAGATGTGTTAATATAGATAATATAGATACAAATCCTTCAATAATCCATTTATAGCTGCTCTTGAAAAAGAGAAAATACTCCTTTTAAATTAATGCCCTAATTCTGTATCAGGGAAGACATATGTACCTTGACAGCAAAGCTGTGCATTTCACTTTTTATGTGTTATGAAGAAGGAGTATATCACACATATCCCACTTCTATTGTGGGGCAAGACACTGATGCACAAAGAGTCAGTGTTGTGGGTCTTTTCCTGGTTTACGGAATCACTGTGACGAGGACGACCCTGTGACAACAGTGGGCAGTGAGCAGTAGTGAGTGGTTGTGAGCGGCTGGGTGATCAGCCAAGAGCTGGGTGCCGGGTGCCGGTCTCTGGGTCTGTCTGGCCGCATGCGGTCTTTCCAGCTCGCCAGTAAATAGCGCCTTCAAGAGAGTCAGCCCAGAGAAGGCTGCAGAGGCAAGTGGCAAGCGGGCCATGTCGGGAAGTCTGAGGGACTACACGGCCCTGCTCAACTCACCTGGCGCCTCCTCTACAGCCCATTCTACGCCATTCCATGCCGCAGAGTCTGGGGGGAATGACGGGACACAATGGGTGACGCCAGAAGCCAGCAGCTGGAGCATTGCAAACCTTGTGGCTGTGCGGAAGCAGCCAGCATCAGGCCGGTGTGGCTTGCACACCACTGAGAGCCGCCACCCCCAGTCCAGCACACCGCCTGATATAGCCCCCCCTCAGTCCCCCCCCCCCATCCTGGCCATACTTATGCCTGCCATAGTGCCATAGTGCCATAGTACCAGCCATAGTGCCCAAATGAGCACGAGCACCTCAGCAAACAATCAATAGTGCTGTATTCAGCACTGTACCAGTAGGGCATCTCACCCACTGATTTTGTCAGGCCAGCCAACCCTGACCACTCCCGCCCCTTTGACCTGGGTGCAGATGAACACTGGAAGTGGTGTAGTTGCTGAGCCTGCTGTCCAGCACAGCTTCAAGTTCAGTTGGCCTGGTTTTTGCCCCCTTTTTACCTCCTTCCCATCCTCACTCCTACTACCTTTCATCCCTCAGTCTTCCAGGGTAAGGGGCACGTCCTGAGCAGCACCCCTTAAAAAAAACCCTAGCAGCACAGGAAGCATCGGAGCAAGAGTCAGCTTGACACATTTAGCCACCTTCAATCCCTTAGGCCAGTTGGTGGCCGTTTACTCGTGTCACTAAGTCCCAGGCATGTGCGTGGCAGTGGAAGCTACTATCCACCAAGAGAGAGCCCGGGACTTCGCAGAAGCGGTCCTGCCAGGACCGGGTGCAATTTGCAAATGGCCTGGTGAGCTCCCCTTAGCCCTGGGTAATCTGCAAAACAGACCTATGTGCACAGGCGCACAGGCAACACCAAGAAGAACAAGGAATTGCAAAGAACAGCTAGGACAGCCTGACACCAGTCAAATTGGCACAAGAAACAGCGAAACTAATAAATTATAGAGGCATTTGCAAGAAGAACAACCCGTGGATCGTGTTTCAATCAGATTGACAATTTAACATGACAACAGGCAAATGAGATCGGGAAAGATCAGAAAACAACCAGCACAAAAACATTTCAAACAAAAGCAATGGTAAAAAGTGCCAAAATCCTTCGGGCAAGCATGTCAAAACTACTTCAAACCTCTGGTGCAACACTTATATCGCCAATACATTCAATCTTTGGGTCAATGAATCCTAGTGGGAAGTTCACCTTTCTAAAGGACCCAACTGCGGCAATCTATTCAACATCAGATAAAATCTCCGGCCTCCCCAAACCTCTGACGCTGCAAAAGTTTGATGCCTCACCGGACGAGGATGCAATCTTCAGCACAGAGCAGAGTCCAATAGAAACCAAAAGGGACCCAAATCACACCACAAACCCGAACCTCACAACAACTGATATGCAGCAGGAGAACGCTAAATTAAACCACATTAGCAATAAAAAGAGTAGTCACCTACGCCCAAGTGCACACCAGAAATGTAGCTCACGTCACTCCAAAGCCGAACACAGCGAAATACATCACCCAGGAGGTCACCCACAATGCAGAAACACCTACCGACTCCTGGCTTGAATCAATTTTAATGACAAACTATGTGGATTTAATGCAGGCAATGGAAATCATCACTAAGAACCCAGATAACACACAAATCAATATTCCACCAACAAACCAACCGGAAACATGACAACAAACAATAATAGACAAATCTGGCCTGATTCACAAAGGTAAACTTTGACCAAAAGTCCAAGTTTAGGCCTAAAGTCTATCTTTACTACTACTAAATTTAGACTTTTGGTCTAAGTTTAGACCAACAGTCTAACTTAGACCAAAAGTCCAACTTTAGTAGTAGTAAATTCTGACTTTAGGTCTAAACTTAGACCTTTGGTCAAAGTTTACATTTGTGAATCAGGCACATCGAGTTCCCTTGAAAAGACAAACAGTGATGATATGAATCCAATATACAAAAAAAAAATAAACAACAAACAGCCAAGCAAATTGGTCCAAACACACTGCAACGATTGTATGTTCAATAGAGCTGGGCTCACAAAGGAGATAAACAACCTAAGGCAATCAGCCTCCAGGGAAAGGATGACAGCTCAGACAGAAATCTGGAAGACCTTTTAAACTTGCACACTACTCTAATAAATACCTTGCAAACCTCAATCAGTCAGACAAACTTGACATTCAGATCAATTTGATGAACATCATAGCAGCATATATTTCTGGCATAAACTTAAAACTTGATACACTGAAGGGGCTAATAACTTTGAAAAAATAACACCCGCACTTCTATACCAGCTACTCACTGTGCGTGTGGTCCAATAGTCGACAAATTAAGTGAAGTTCCAACTAATTTAATGAGTATATTGAAAGAGGGCAAACACACTAACCTGACACCAGTGCCACCTAGTACAGTGATGATTGATTCATTAAATGGGAAAAACACAACACAACCTCAAGATTTATCTAAAACTTAATAAAATAACGCCTCGTCAACTGATAAACTAATGCAAGTTCCAGAAACAATGATACAATACCCACTACAGGACCTCTATCACCTTTAACGAACATCCCCTGAGACACAAACTGAGTCTCAACTGAGCAATCGACAAACTTCCATAACGATCAAACTAATACATTAGTCCTTTTTCAATCAAAAAGACAGAGGAAATGTGCCAGGAAGTCCTGGAAGCTCCAACAGTGCAATAAAATCCGAGAACAGGTGAACAGAAGCTATCCAATTTTTGACCTTAATGTAAAGAAAAGAAATCATCTCTACAAAAAAATCAAGATCGCATGGAAGAAAAAACAAATCATTCTAACATGTATTCTACAATGTCAGGCTCATCAGACTCCCCACCAGTTCATTCTATGGGAACAAATGGCCCAATCAAAACAAATGAGAAGTGCTTGAGCAGGGGGCCCTGGACAAAGACAACTCAAATGGAAACAACAATGCCCACAGAAAGTACAACACGGCTCACCATGAGCAATGTAAACATACCGGGGAAAATAAGAATAAAAACTACCTAGGCTTGGTAAAACCGTGCCAACAAAGGACCAAGTTCACAAGTGACAAACAATTTACCCACAAAAGATCAGCAATAGCCTACCAACTCCTGATGAAAGTACCAACCCACACAGAGGAGACCGGGAAGTTACACTACAGAGATGCTTCCAACCAAATGGAGAACAGAACGAGAGGATACTGATAAATGTAAAATTACATCATAATAACATAAATTGTCAAGAGCCAAATCAACAAACTGAAAACTAAGCCCCGCCCGCCTCCAGCTTCACAGTCAAGAACCAATGAGCCAATAAAAAATCTATACAACCAGATATTACTGACTCCACAAGGGCCACAAGATTATCTAAACAGAGGAAATGTTGTGAACCTAATGGCAGCCATTCCAACGATAAACCATCTATCCTCATCTGACCTGTTAGCAATTGGGTTCATCAAACAGGGGGATAACAACCAAAACAAAAAAACTCTCTCAACCTGGAAGACCGCAGAGGCCGTTTCACTAATTCTAAATGCAGCACCAGAGTTTGAGGCCTGGGGTATAACACTGTCAAAACCCATAAACCAATGCTATCCTTTACCCCTGCTACACCTGCACAATACTAGGCTCGATACTCTCTGCGCTTCCCCAGCACATTCAGTATTACAATGTGCAAGAGGTAAACAGGGAGATAAAGAACTAAAATCAAATACACAAGGAGCTTTAGAAAAGATATAAGAGGAGTGATCAGATCCACAAGGGGCTCCACTGTACCCAAAACCACATGGGAATAAATAAAAAAAACTCAGGAAGCAGTACAAAAAACAAATAAGGGAAGATAAAAGAACCCAATTATACAACTGCTGGTCCAAACTTCTACACAACGCCAAATGATCAAACGCAAGAGCCTTCTGGGAGCTAGTAAATGGCCTTGCAAGATCCCCAAAGGTAATAAATGTTGCCTGTGTCACAGAATCAGCCTGGGCACATCATTTAATCTCCACTTTTTCCATAGCTATTGATAAAAGTGCTGAAGCTCAGGAAACTCCTAACTACTTCCTTGTCAAGGACCACAAATCAACAATACAGTCTATGCCAAGAAACCCAAGTGCACATATTATCCACGGAATCATCTGGCTAATAAATCGGACCAACCTAGTACACTCAACAGTAATTTCCCCAAATAATTAGGAAGCATTTTGAAGAGCACAATGGCAATAGAGCAATGGCCAAGAGGAAAAAATATCTAAGGTCATAAGTACGGGCAGACTAGACCGGGCACCAGGCCCGAACGGCATACCCCAAGCAATCTACAAACTGGATCCAAGCTTTTGGGCGGTCCTGCCTGTTCTGTGAGGTGGGCAGTACAGACAGACTTCCAGAGAGTTGGAGAGGCTCTATAATTAACCCAGTGCACATAGGAGGGAATCAAACAGATCCAGCTAATTATCGAATGATCGCCCTAATAGACTCAGAAGCAAAATACCACACTTCATAGATTCTCGCCGACTTGGTAGACTAGTCTGAGAACAACAACATAATCCCTGTCAACCAGTCTGGATTCCGCAGGGGCACTGGCACTACTACAAACATCCTCGCCCTAGGCCTAATGGCAGACAAGAGTCTACAGCAGCGGAATTTTTAATCAATGTTTCATAGACTTCAAAGCCACATTTGACTGAGTCACCAGAGGCCTTTTATGGCACAAACTGAGGCAGTGGGGTCTCCCGGAACTAATACTCAGAGCTATAATGCAACTGTACATAAACACATGGCTACAAGTAACAGCTGATGGAAAGAGGCTCACCAGGAAAATGTGCATGAACGTGAGATTAAAAGAAGGCTGTGTCTTAGCACCACACCTGTTCAACCTTTTCATGGCTGACCTCTCGCCAATGCTCGATGAGGTTAACTCACACCCGCCACTCCTCGGCACACTCCCCATCACACATGTTTCTTATGCTGACGATATAGTGCTTCTAAGCCACACAAGAATAGGCCTGCAAAGGACCATCAACGAACTTGGGCATTTCGCTGAGGCAAACATGCTAGAAATAAATATAATAAAAACAAAAGCTATGCTTATGAGTCGTCACGTCCACAAACAACTACCATTCAAAATCAGTAATACAAAACTGGAAGTGGTCAGCAGTTACACATACCTAGGTATATACATGGATAACCGATTAACCTTTCAAAAACACAAGAACTTATTGAAAAAAGGAAATGGATTAATATTTGCCTTCTGTTTAATTGCAAAGAGCTTAAAAGTGCCATCGTTTGCTCCATTACTAGCAGTTATTAAAGTGAAACTCCTTCTAACTGTGGCCTACGCAAGTGAAATCCAGCATGGGAAAGACACAGCAATCCTGGACAGCCTCCAAACACGGGCATACAAAATATTATTTTCCCTACCTGGCAAATCTTCACCAGCTCAGATCCAGCTGGAATTTGGGCTGCAGCAGCAGTACCTACACAGAAGATACGTAACAGTAAAAATCTGATACAAAATGTGGACCAATCAACTAAACTCAATGAACAATGTGCTCTGGAAGGCACTACACGATGACCCACAGTCTGCCTATACCAAATATTTACAATCATCCTTAAAGCTCACAAACACAACAGGTCTCTGGCAACATAATTTACCATTCTCTTCCTTTCAACAAACATTGAGGAAAGTGGCAATGAAGCACTTGCTAATGAAAGATAAAACCAGATTAAATAAGCGAGCCCACGCATGGATGGTCCTGCAATCGTATACAATCGTATACAAAACTGAAACTGCCAACATACTTGGGTCTGACTTACTCCCCTTAGCTAAAAACAAAGTTCATAGCAATACGTTTTGGATCATTAATGTCTATCGCAGACCAACAAAGCTAGAAATACAAGGGCAAAAAGTCATGTAGCCTCTGTGGAGCGCCAAAACAGGACTTCATCCATCTAACTTCCATCTGCCCAGTTTTAATCCCATACTGTCACTTACTATTGAAAAAACTATTCAACACAAGGGACATTCGTACATGTAGAACTGCAATATTAAAATGTCTTGACCTGAAGGACCCACAGCTTAATTGCAACTTAGTGAAGTTCTTAATTCAGTATGAGGAATTACTAAAATACAGACTGAGGGGAATAGCACTATAGCACCTTTGCAATCACGTCTCACAAAACCGATTACCTACCTCTTCCCTCCATTTTACCGTCTTATTGTAAACCACAATGTTTACATGTATACCTTATTTGTGCAATTATTGCATTGTTGGAAATCAAATTTTTTAACTGTATATTTTTATAGTGTAACTTCCTCAGTTTTACTGGTATGGTTTTAATTAACTAAACAATAAAGTGGATTCTGATTCTGAATCCCTATATCACACATACATGTTTTAGGATCATTTATTGTTCTTCCAGTGGTCGGTCTGTTGATCTGCCCTATATTGTCAAATGTGTATATGTTGTGCACCTCAGAAAAATCAATCAGAACAATCATGCTTTTATAAGGACTAAACTGTACTGAACTGTATATTAAAGAAAAGATTGATTTTCAAAAACAATTAATCCACCATGAAGCACAATACATCACTGTCTGCTGTAAGGGATTTACTTTTCTAGCAAATGGACAAATTGATAAAGTGAAGTTTGGCCTTTTTTATTAGAGTCTAGTAAACTTTCTGGGTTTTCTCTGTTGCTTAAGGCCTGGCTTCTTGGCATCACAGAATAAAGGTGACCTACATGTAGGGGAATCACTGTGAAAACCATTCTCCCCATTACCTCTTCTTCAAGTTCCCAAGGATCATTGCCAGTAAGTTTTTAATTTATTGAAGGTTTGAAATTAGTAATCTATGCAAAGGCACTGAACAAAGAAGCTTGAAAAAATAATACTCTATATTCCCCTATAAGGGCTATTCAAGACATGCCAATCTAAATTTACAGTTCACATTTGAAGAACATTCCTACCACTCTGGTGGCTTTAAACAGAGGTAGTACTATCCAATAAGTAAAAGGCTCCTTATTGAGAAAATTAAGAGAATATTTAGGACTAAACATGGAAAAAGAAAAATACACAAAGGACATTTTGGATCGTCAAGTAGAAGCAAAAACGTATGTATTTTTATTTACTGACACATGTTGGAAACAAGTAGACGGAAACACAACTAGGCCATGAATCATGGCTTCCAGGAACGCCAAAGGATGGCAAGATGCCCGCACACTTGTGAATCTCTGCCACCCTAGGGAAACATCTGTTAGATATCCTCTACTCGAGTAAACATCCACCCATAAAAGTATTGCTGATGAGAGGGGCAATATTAGCGCATACCCGCTGCGCCTGCAGGGGCTCCAATTTGGATAGAGGAGGCCTATGTGCAGCTTGCTGGGATTGAGCAGGCCACAACGCTTTGATCAGGGCTTCAGTGACTAGCTTGTGGAGGCAAGAGGGGCGCTGTGCAGGGGCAGCGCTTTGAGTGGCAGTGGTCCTGTGCTGCCTTGCCTGCTATGGACCGATCTCCCTGACTCATAGGTAATACTAGAGAAACCTGGCGGTGTGCAGCAGCAGGACTTTTGGGGGGCCGGGAGGAGATGGAATAATCCTGTGCAGCTGATGGGTGCGGTGGCCTGCTTGACAAAGCAGACCATGGCCCTTACATCATGAGGCTGGAGCACCACTATCATCTGTGCACAGGTGAGTGCACTCCCCAGGGGAGGGTGCATTTCAACCTGGGCTGCCCATTGGACACTAGAATACCTTGATAGTGGGGGCCTCTGGCACACTGGAGGTGAGGCCCCTCGTGTGCTGCAGCAATACAAAGGAAGAAAGGAGAAGAGTGCCTCGGGGTCTTTGATCTGCCCGTGCCCTCCCAGAAGAGTGAGTCCTGGCCATGGGGAAGAAGGTGGGATCAATTGAGCCATCGCGGGGCCCTAAAATGCTGCCATTTGGACTGCGATCAGTCCCATCTTCCCATCGAGTCTCGCAGGGGCCCTAGTCAGCAGTTGCAGGATGAGACATTGGGCGACTCTTTAGAGGCAGACTCGGGCCCTGCCAGAGGTGTGACAGAGATGAAGGCCCTGCTACGGGTGATGCCGGGAAACTGGGCATCTATAGATTCTAAAATTGACACACTAAACACCTGTATGGACACCATTAGTTAACAAACTTAACAAACTCGAAGATCACCTCACAGAAGCAGAATATTGTTAGCAGAAGATGTCATGGAGACAGAGGGAGAGATGCTGCACAATATGGAGAAAGCTCTGCAACACATTGCAGCCAGAAATTAGGCTTCAGAAGCTTGATCCAGGCGTAACCACATATGCATTCTAGGTGTACCGGAATCTGCAAACACAGGCAGCATGGAAGAGTATGTAGAGATGTTGTGTTGTGTAGTTTCCACCCTATAGTAGGAACTGTATATTTGTGAACAGCATAACCTTTGGGATGGTACCAGACTGATTCCATGCACCCCTTTCAGGATATGCTATCCTACAGGCCAGCCAGCTCACAGTGCCACCATAGGCACCCCTAAACCTAGGTGGGTAGCAAATGATTCTGGCAACCACTGAACATGACAACCCTGATCCCCCAGGGATTGTGGAAACAGATCTAAAACCCTTTTGCCCAGTCACTCATGCTCACTTACTCTCAGAGAAATATACAAGGGGATGGTTTCAATGTATTTTGAGCCAACAATGATTCTTGTATAAAATACATGTGCAGTGATGATCAATGGACAGAAGCAGATGAATGTTATTAGAAGTACCAAGACAGTGAGAAGAATATAAAGTTCCACCATCGTGCTAATATAGTGCATATATGCAGACATATAAAACCATCTACAAATCTGCTGTAGTCCTACTATGCAGTCCCTAACCGAACTGTCTAGGGCGTGTGTGTTCTGCCAAGAATTACCGAACTGGATGATCCATCCCCAGATACCTGAGGAAAAAGAATGTTAGTCCCCATCCTGGTCACGAGCTGGACACCCTTGCAGAGATATCAGCAAGCAGCTGGGCTGAAGTTTCAGCATGTAGAGACCTCGCTAATGACAGGAAAGCGCTCCTCTAATTAAACTCAGAAATGCTAGTGTATTTATAATGAAAAGTATCCTTGAGATTCCTGGGCAAGCCAGCATTGATTTGGTCTATAGGCAACTGTGTCGTCTCTTGAATGGAGAATATAATGACATTTGCAAAATGCATGTTAAGGCCTTGTACATTGTGTCCAAGGATTCATGATAATGGTCTTGCAAAGTGGAATCTGTAAGCAAAGCAGTTTCAGAGAAACAAATCCAGCATTGTCCCGGCTCATTGCCTGTTCAGAAGCAGATTCTTCAATATCCTGGGCATGCCTGACTTTTAGTCCAGCTACTTTCTTCTTTTTTAATCGAGTCTTGGAAGATTTGAGTTTATCTTCCTGTTTGATGAGCCTGAGCATTGTGAGTCATTCTTCAGTTTCACGCGTTCCTCTGATCTGCGCTCTGACTTTCTCTGAATGTTTATCGGATGATTCCTGAAAGACATGAGATGAACGTGTATCAGTATTCTGATACCTGGCTGATGGTCTAATATTATCATGGTTTCAGAGATTATATTGTTTTTCAGTGGCTTCCTGTTGTCCTGTAGTTCCTATAAACAAACCTATATAGGATCTGCACATTTAGACATTTAGACAGCATAGACTGTGGGATTGATGTCCAGACTGATTTCAGACACCCCCACCGGGTATGTTTGCCTGTATACCAGCTACCTCACAGTTCCGCTAGAAACCCCTCTTACCGAGGAGAGAACAGTTCTTCGCAACTATCCAACATAACAGCTCTGTCCCATCAGGGATCATGGAAACAGTGCAGTACTTTTCGCTCAGTCACTGGTGCTCACTTTGTCTCAGAAAGATACATTGAATGAACGATGGGGATGTTTTCAAAATGCATTTATTGAACCAGCGTCATTCTAGTGTAAAATAGGTGTGCTGAAACAAAGATAAGACAGAAACAGATATACATGAATATAAGCCCCACCAGAGTAAAAGGATGGTAGATTTCTACCATCGTGCTAAAACAATGAATACAGGCAGGTATAAAAATACATGACAGTAATAATGCGTACCCCTATGATGCGATCCTAACTAGATGTACCTAAGTGTACCTAGCATGTATGTAGGTGTAAATCCAAGAATCCCTCTAGGATAAAGTCAACCCTGTTACCTGAAGTGAGAGACTGTGGGACCCTTTCTTGGCCTTGAGATGAACAACCCGCGAGGGATGTCAGACCACTGCGAGCTGGAGCGTCTGCATGCAGAAACCTCAGGGTCTTGGGTCAGTGTGTAAGCATGGAAGTCTTTTTCTCCTCTCCCTGCCTCAGCAAAGATATAGGGGCAGATTCCGATACCGGGTCGGACAGCTCTCCGAGAGCTGTCCGTAGCGTTACCGTGCGACCGACACGTATCCGTAGCCGGTCCGTCCTGTAGAGGAAGTACGATGCACATAACTGCCAAAAATACGACCGACACGTAAGCTGTGATTCAAGCTCTATTCTCCGTCCGAGCCGTAACTCCTAACGCTGAAACGAGTCGCCCGGAAGCAGTATCCAGAGCAGTTTCTGGCATCACAAGTACGATGCGTACTTCTTACGCGCCGGACGGGTTGTCAAGTGCGGGACGTCACAGCATCCGGAAAACAAGCATATCAGCTACGATTCGCGCCACAACTCAATACACGGCTACGAGACGGACCAGCTTGCAGCGAGTGCGAGACGGAGCAACAAGCAGCGTGTACGACACAAACACATCATGAATCCCATCGCGCAGGTCATACCAGTACTCTACATCTATGACCGGATCAGGAACCGACGCCGACGGCGCAGGCGGTAAGTCAGACACCTACCACATAAACAAACGACACGTACCCGCAAAATGGCACACACACACAGGGGATCCACATCCTGGCCACTAACAACAGCCCACCATAGGGGTTGTATGACCAGCACCACTACCACCCCCACCCATAGGGCTTATGTTCCCCAGCACCCCTGCCACCCCAAGTCATATAGGACCTGTTGCCCATCACCCCTGCCACCCCCACTAATAGGGGACCCACTCATAGGGCTCATGTTGCCCATCACCCCTGCCACCCCCAGCCATAGGGCATATGTTGCCCATCACTACTGCCACCCCAGCCATAGGCGACCTGTTGCCCATCACCCCTGCCACCCCCACTCATAGGGGACCTGGTGCCCATCACTACTGCCACCCCCACTCATAGGGCTCATGTTGCCCATCACCCCTGCCACCCCCAGCCATAGGGCATATGTTGCCCATCACTACTGCCACCCCCAGCCATAGGGGACCTGTTGCTCATCACCCCTGCCACCCCCACTCATAGGGGACCTGGTGCCCATCACTACTGCCACCCCCACCCATAGGAACTATGTTGCCCATCACTACTGCCACCCCCAGCCATAGGGCTTATGTTGCCCATCACTACTGCCACCCCCAGCCATAGGGCTAATATTGCCCATCACCCCTGCCACCCCCACCCATAGGGGACCTGTTGCCCATCACTACTGCCACCCCCACTCATAGGGGACCTGTTGCCCTTCACTACTGCCACCCCCACCCATAGGGCTTATGTTGCCCATCACTACTGCCACCCCCACCCATAGGGCTCATGTTGCCCATCACTACTGCCAACCCCGGCCATAGGGCTTATGTTGCCCATCACTACTGCCACCCTCAGCAATAGGGCTAATGTTGCCCATCACTACTGCCACCCCCACCCATAGGGACTATGTTGCCCATCACTACTGCCACCCTCAGCCATAGGGCTTATGTTACCCATCACTACTGCCACCCCCAGCCATATGGCTAATGTTGCCCATCACCCCTGCCACCCCCACCCATAGGGACTATGTCACCCATCACTACTGCCACCCCCAGCCATAGGGCTTATGTTGCCCATCACTACTGCCACCCCCAGCCATAGGGCTAATGTTGCCCATCACTACTGCCACCCCCACCCATAGGGACTATGTTGCCCATCACTACTGCCACCCCCACCCATAGGGCTTATGTTGCCCATCACTACTGCCACCCCCAGCCATAGGGCTAATGTTGCCCATCACCCCTGCCACCCCCACCCATAGGGACTATGTTGCCCATCACTACTGCCACCCCCAGCCATAGGGCTTATGTTGCCCATCACTACTGCCACCCCCAGCCACAGGGCTAATGTTGCCCATCACTACTGCCACTCCCAGCCATAGGGCTAATGTTGCCCATCACCCCTGCCACCCCCACCCATAGGGGACCTGTTGCCCATCACTACTGCCACCCCCACTCATAGGGGACCTGTTGCCCATCACTACTGCTGCCCATCACTACTGCCACCCCCACTGATAGGGGACCGTAGGTACGGAGCGTACCCCCACCCGTGTAGGTACGGAGCGTACCCCCACCCCACCCCATAGGTATGGAGCGTACCACCACCCCTGTAGGTACGGAGCGTACCCCCACCCCACCCCATAGGTACGGAGCATACCACCACCCCTGTAGGTACGGAGCATACCCCCACCCCACCCCGTAGGTACGGAGCGTACCCCCACCCGTGTAGGTACGGAGCGTATCCCCACCCCGTAGGTACGGAGCATACCACCACCCCGTAGGTACGGAGCGTACCCCCACCCGTGTAGGTACGGAGCATACCCCCACTCCACCCCGTAGGTATGGAGCGTACCACCACCCCCGTAGGTGCGGAGCGTACTACCACCCGTGTAGGTACGAAGCGTACCCCCACCCCACCCTGTTGGTACGGAGCGTACCACCACCCCCGTAGGTACGGAGCGTACCCCCACCTGGGTACGCTCCATACCTACGGGGTAGGGTGGGGGTACGCTCCGTACCTACGGGGGTGGTGGTACGCTCCGTACCTACGGGGTGGGGTGGGGGTACGCTCCGTACCTACATGGGTGGGGGTACGCTCCGTACCTACGGAGGTGGTGGTATGCTCCGTATCTACGGGAGTGGTGGTATGCCCCGTCGGGGTAGGGTGGGGGTACGCTCCGTACCTACACGGGTGGGGGTACGCTCCGTACGTACAGGGGTGGTGGTACGCTCCGTATCTACGGGGTGGTGGTACGCTCCGTACCTACGGGGTGGGGTGGGGGTACGCTCTGTACATACGGGGGTGGGGGTACGGGGCGGACATGGGGGGGTGCTTGGGTACGGCGTGGACATGGGGGGGGTTGGGGGTACGGTGCGGACATGTAGGGATGGGGTTACGGTGCGTACCGGCCCCCTTTTCGCAGTGCATCGTGGCGTACTTAGCTTTTCCGGCACTTTTTGGGTCCCGTAAAAATATTGCCGTGGGAAGTGCTGTGGGTACGAATCGTACTTGCTGGTCTGTAAAATGCTGCCTGACTCCGTGCAAATGTCGCATACGCGGGGTCCTGGATTGGAATTGTGGGTATATTTTAGCTGGTCGGTGTTTTTTACGATTCATATGGAAATGGTGTTTCTGTACGAATCGTACTTGCGGGTTTGTAAGGTGTTTTTCCCGGGTACGAGTCGGACGGAGAAAACGCTCCGTCCGACGGTTGGTACCCGGGTTTTACCGGATCGGAATCGACACCTAAGTCTCTTTACAAACATTCTGCTAATCACTAAATATAAAACTTAAACAGCTAACATAGTCCCCCCTCACCCCCCCGGTCATGTTAATCTTGAAATGTCAATCACAGTGTCTGAGCATAATCTCTATTTATGCAGTCTACATATTCTGGTCATTCTCAGGTGTCAGGGAAGCCTCTTGTACCCCCTCTGTCTCTTGTTCGTCCGTGCCTGCCAATAGCTTCTTTCAAAGGAGGGTCATCCGTCTGTGTTAAGTCAGTGATCATGGTGTACCATGCCCTCACATCTTCCTCCAGCCTATCATCCCTCCTAACTCTCTTCATTCTCATTAACTCCACCGTGGCCCATTCGTGCATGTCTTTAGTCCAGTCCTCTACCGCTGGGAGGGGTTGGACTCATCCATGTAATGGCTTTCCGTCATTTGGCTAACACTAGTCCCAACTTAAGGAACTTTCTAGTAAGTTTCTTAGCTTTGGGTGCAGGGAGAAGCCCAAGCAACACCCCTCTAACACCATGCGACACCGTCCAGCCCGTGACCCTCTATGAGCACTGTATCACCTGCCCCCAGAAAGCTGTCAACTCAGGGCAGTCCAAGATCATGTGAAGAAAATGAGCATCTGCAAATCTACATCTAGGGCAACAGGAGGAGCGGTCTGGGAATATTTTATGAAGCACTCATGCGGTCAAATACGTTTGGTGAACTTTGTTATATTGTGTACGTTTAAATCTAGTGTTGGAGCTAATCTGTTTGATCCCCTTGTGTACTCTCCTCCACTCCGTCTCCGTCAAAGGTTCCTCTAGTGTAGCATCCAATGTAGCCTGGATAGGCAGGGGGCCGGCGGGGAGGTCCTCCCTGAATGCCCCATAGATATGGGAAACTAGCCTGTCTCCTCCCTCCAGGGTGGTCACTACTTCTAGGGGTGCCGTAACCTGCGGTTCCTGAGGAAATGTCAGCCGCAGCTCACGAGCCGCAGCAGAAATTTTTGCATACTGCAAGTATTGCCCCCTACCCAGCTCAAACGTATTTTCCGCCTCTTCCCTCATCAGGAACTGTTGGGCTGTATATAAGTCCCCTATCAAGTGGCACCCCCATCCATTTAGCAATGGAAACATTCTGTCCTATTTTTTTTAAGGGCTGCACCACTCACAGCGGGGCTTCGGGGGCAGACGGGGCCTTCTTTACTACCGTTTTTATTGCCTTTTCCCACACTGTGGCCATTTGTCGAATGATGTACGGGAAATGCTCAGGTACTCCGGTCCCCAGCATGTGAAGCTGAGGTAGCGCCACTTCATAATCTTTGCCGGCTAGCAACCTCTTCTCCCAATTATCCAGGTCATCCAACCAATGCACCGCGTGCTGGAGTTGCAATGCCATATAGTAGAACCCCAGTCTAGGGACATTCAGTCCCCCCATTCCCATTGCCTCTGTAAAGTATCTAGTTTGACTCGTTTCCTCCTGGATCCCCACAGCAGCTCCACCAGTAGACATTCCAATTGCTGAAAATATGTGTAAGGGATTCGATTAAGTGAATTCTGCATGACGTTCAGGCAGCATGGCAAGATCACCATTTTGGAAAGTGCCACCCTACCCATCAGTGATAGGGGGAGTTCTTTCCAGAAAACCACAGACCTCTGGATACCTGCCACACACCTCCCCATATTACTCTCCAAAAAGGCCAATTACGTGTGTACTAACTTAATCCCAAGATATCTTACCTTGTCGCCCACCCATCGCATCCCCATCTTTGGCAGCTCTGGCTCCCCCTTTCCAGCCAGAATTTTCATAGGGAAAAGTTTAGATTTCCCTGAGTTGAGTCACAGTCCTAACACCTCCCCAAACATTGCTAGCTCCCCAGTAAGCACAGGTAGAGATTCTTCATATACTGATGTGTCATCTGCATACATAGACACCACATGGTTGGTGTCCCCCAGCTGGATGCTCCACTGCCCCATTTATGACCTTAGGGTAATCGCTAAAAGTTCCATAGCAATGGCAAAAAATAACGGGCACAAGGGGCATCCCTGCCATGTGCCCCTCTGTAGCCTAAAGCTATATGACACCTGACCACGAAGACGTACCCTAGCAATGGGTCCAGTATATGGAATTTTAATCCACACAATATATGGGTTGCCTAGTCCCATATTTTTGAGCACCTCCCACATATAACTCCACTCTTCGGAGTCAAAGGCCAGGCTCAGGGCCCAGTTTTCTGTTTCCAGGTGCGGCACGTGCCAGACATGCGCCTGTCTACATAAGTTGTAAGTAGTGTTCCGCCTTGGGACAAACCCGGCCTGGTCCGGGTAGATCAGCCGTGACATGTATGGTAGGACACGAGCTGCCAATATTCCGCTTAAGATTTTAGCAACGATATTCAAGAGAGAGATGGGCCTGTAGGCCCCAAGGGAGAATGGGTCCCTATCCCGCTTAGGGATCATAGACACCGTTGCTTCCAGCATAGTCTTGGGGAGTTCCCCTTGATCCAGGGCTTGATTATATACCTCAAGGAGGTATGTAGCCAATTGTGGGGCAAATTGTTTACAAAACTCCGCCGGTAGGCCATCGCTCCCTTGGCACCTCTCCCACCTCAACTTTTTAATGGATGCAAGCACTTCCTCCCTCGAGATCGGCGCCCCCAATGCCTCTGCGCCCTTCTCCCCCAGAGTGGGGAGCATCAAGCCCCCAATGAACTTTCGTAAGGAGTGTGCGCTAACCCAAGAGTCAGCAGCACATGTATTTTTAAGTGAGCTGCAAATTCCCTCAGGATCACACCCTGGGTATGTACCATATTTCCTTCACCGCCCCTCAACTGTAGAATGGGTGAGTGTTCTGTTTCTGTTTGTAGTAAGCACGCCAGGAGTGCCCCCGATCGAAGTGTTATGACTTGTTGCTTGAGTTCCGCCACCGTGGCACTAAGATTCTTGACTTCCATCTTAAGAGTGTCCAAGTCCTGCTCAGTAGCTGACACTCTGTCCGAAACCTTCCCGAGGTCACATCTCAGGAGGTTTACGTCAACGGCCGCCGTAACTTTTTTTTAAATCATTTAATTCCTGTTGCAGGGATTCTGCACATATACAGAACTATGCACAGGAAAACAGGACCTCAGTGAATAGGGGTGTACCAACCTACCACATTAGTACCCAAAATCCCAAAGCGACTAGCTATAGTGTCTCATTCGTTCTCCGTCTACAGCGAAGCTACCAATGATTAGACAACCCAGCACACGTCACTCTCTCTAGGGAATCACGGGAGCCAGACAACTCTTTTGCTCACTCACTAATACTTGTCCACAATGCAAGTAATCAGAGACAAGGTATAGTTTAAAATGTACATTTTAACTAACGCGCTCTATGGTACAGTACACGTGCTGTTACTAGCAGCAAAATGCATAAAAACAATATGGTCAGCATTGTCACAATTCCATAGAATACAAACGGGGATATCATTTTATAAATACAGTGGAAAAGATCTTTGAGACCTAACCACCCTCCCCGTTGTAAGAAATAGTTTATTATAAAAAAGAAGACCTCTGGGCTTTGTCAGCAGACCCCATGCCTCAAGGCCTAGATGAAAGGTTCACATCACAGGACAAGCACAGCTCTTCTCTCTGGAAAGGTGTCTCTCCAAGTGTGTCAAAACATGTTTAGCTTGCAATATTAAAGCCCACGATTTCCAGTAGTGCAGCTGTGGGTAGTATGTTATGTCTGGGTGCGAGTGACTGACCAGAACAGAATAACAAGGGGCATTGTTGATCGACCTTGTACATCATGTGCAGACTAAACCTCGGAGCACAGCAGAGAACGCAAAAAAGCAGACAATTCGCATGTGAAAGGTGCACAGAGTCTTGCGAAATATATGCATGCAGTGTTGTGCGCAAAAGTAGCCTCATGGCAGCGAAGCTACTGCTCACTTAGCAAATGTCCGCAATGAACCCATAAGCTATACTACACCCTCCCCCTGGTAAGTCCATCGTATGTAGGCATAGGACGAAAACCGAGTTAAAAATATTCACCAAGGGGCCCAGTAGCTGGTTGAAATCCGTGTCCGGACATGACGTATTGGAAAGGCATAAATTCAATGCCCATGTAAACTGACATCTCAAGCACAAAAGGACAGGTTGCACGCAAGTGAAATATGCAAAACAGAAGGACAACCCATAAGACACACAAAGTGTTGTCAGTGGTAATGTACCAAAGCATCCATGCATTCGGTCACAGAGCAATTGGAGCCAGCCCAGTCTGTGTAATACCACAAGAGGAGCAGCCATTGCACAGCTAGCACAGCAGAAGCAGGATTCCAGCGACTAACACCAATAATAAGGGAAACCCACCAAAGACGCTGGAAAAGATAGAATGAATGAATGCAGGTATTGCACCAAATTTAGTCTGAAAAGAAGTCACAATGTGCCAGGCCTTGAGCGCTTGACGCATTAAATATGCGATGGATGAGTTCTCCAATATGTAGTGGGAGGCTAGTGTTTAGAAGCATTTGAACTTCAGTAGCAGCGCTAGCCACCTGCAGGTTGAAGGTTTCTCATGCAGAAGTAAGGGGTACTTCTTGTTGGGTTAAAAGCGCCTTTAATCTGCTCAACTTGTTGAAATCTGCTTTCAAAGTTGGTATCGAAGGCCAGACAGAACTATCCAGCGGCCCACGCGGGGGTGGAAAAAGCACATTATTGCAACAAATTACACGCTGTGAAACTGTAACAATGTATGGTATGCCAGCAAGCAAGCTGCAGTATTCTTGGTTATTTAAAATAAGATAACTACCGTTAGCAAGCAGAGTGAATGTGGGAATTACTGCGGGAACTGGTTTACCTTTTAAAACACAAGCGAGGTTCGGTGCTGACATATTACATGTTCCGTACAACTTTATGTATTTGCATACCAGGGAATGACCTACTGTGGAATAACAGTCCTCCCTGGTAAGATATACTTCCGAATCTTCTCTTAAACATCGATAGGTGAAAGGCAAAGAACACAGTTCATGAAAAAAAGGCGCTTCCAAGGGGTTCAAAGCGGCCCAAAGGGTAATGTTTCATACAAGAGCTGAATTGAAACAGTGAGAAAGGCAAATATATAACCCCATGGATTAACCAAACAGCAGAGTCAGTTTCTGCGACAGAAAAGGGTAAAGGATCTATTTTTTCAATGTGCAGAAGAGTGTAGGTAGCATCTTTCATGGACATGTATTGCTGTTTGTCTGTTAAATTAAACGGTAAAAACAAAGCAGTTGTATTCAAATAATCCCACAGTACGTTTCACGTTTTCAGAGTTTGCAAAGTGCATGCAATTTGCATTACAGAACACAATTGATTCTGACCATGATATAACAGAGACACATCTTCTCGTACAATATCAATAACAGAGGAAACAACATTGTCTAATGTATAATTGCGGGAAGACAATGTATTAATACTGTTGTCGACAACAGCTAGAAAGTTTTCTAAGTTTATCTGGTCTATTTTCCGCAAACGAGATGCTGCTTCATTTTGTGAAAGTTTCCAAATTTCAATGTAAGCAGCGTATATCCATCTTTTTGTACTAGGAGCCCTTGGTCCTAAGTCAAAATCGTCCAAATTAATATTGTTGGATAACAACGATAAGTGTTGTTTAACAGACGATAGTGTAGAGTGCTGCAACCACTGTTGACATAATTTACCAACAGAATAGGTTGTTATAGAATGGGAATCAGGAAATCTTGGGTCAGGTCCGTCTTGCATATAGCCTAAAGTAGTGTTATGAAAACGGAGCTGGCAGGCATTTGAATCTGACTGCCAAACTAACCACCCTAGAGGATCCCTTCCAGATACGTTGAATGAAATATTTTGAAATAAAGTCTGTAATGACTCAATTGTATAATTTGTGTATGAGCGCCAATTATTATATTCAGCTAAAGAGGGAATGGCTGGGGCGTTCATTTTCTTTTCAGTAGCCAAACCAAAGCATGTATTTTGGTACACTGTATTATTTAAAAATACATCTGTGCTGGGATGAGGCAGGCACAATGTAAGGCCTCAGTGCCTCTCACTTGCCAGTTCTTACAACCCCAGATTGATTTCAAATCAACTGTGTCCTTCCATCAGCCAAACAATTCCCAAGAGCGTGTTCTCCCACACGCTGATGGCCAAGGTATGTATAACATGTGTGAGTGGCAGACGTCGTTTAAGATCCACCACTCGAACCCAAAGCGTTTTATGCTTAATTGTTCTGCCTTTAGAATCTCGATAATCATTTTGAGACCAAAAAAATAAGTTGTCATTGAAAGACTGAACACAGTAATAAGAGTCACATACAATAAGAGTTGACACTTTTGGATCTTCAAACTCGAGAGCAAGAACCCCAGCGCAGCTCAGCCAATTGAGTGGTACAGTCTCCTAGTGCCTGAGTGTACACTATATTAGACTTGAACTCACCATCCACCATTGTACCAGCCACAATAGCAGAAGCCGCTGAATTAGCAAGTTTAGAACCAGTGGCCAGTTGCGCCAAACCATCGGTGTAAATGATACATGCGTACTCCTCCAAGTGAAGCAAAGACAGAGGAGGCGGATGAAAGTGTTCATACTGCAAGAACTCCTGTGTCTGAAGAGAGGGGTCAAATATAAACGTGACATCTGGAGACATCAAAGAAGTAGCCCATTGTATCCAACAGGGATGTAAGGCTTTTGAGTTAGGCACACTTGCCGATGTCACTGCTTCTAAAGCAGGGTAAGGTGTAACCACCAAAATCCGTTTTCCCTGTGCCAGTGCGCGTTCCTTCAGGACCGCCATCTGTACAGCTGTCAAAACTTTCTCAACAGTCAAAAATCGCATCTCGGCTGAAGTGTACAAGTGTGATTTGTATGCGATAGGTACTGTGTCACCTTCATTGTATGTCAAGTAAGTGAAACCCACTGCGCCGGGCATGATTCGTAACACCAGGTTTGTGTGGTTATCACGTGTCAACAAGTACTTAGATTCAAGCAAATCAGATTGCAAAGAATGCAAAATAGCAGAATGTTCCTTGAGCCAGCTGGCTTTTGAAAAGGTAGGTTGTGTCAAGCCATAAAGAGCCTTGATACGCTGGGCATATTCGGGAATGTAAGATCGCCTGAAATTCAGATATTCCAGCAAAGCCTGAAGTTTTTTGAGGGTAGTCAGAGACTGCAAAAGTGCACATTTCTCCAGATAATGGGGTGCTAAGCCCTAACCTTCATTTTTGAGCTCATATCCCAAAAATAGTATCGCATATCAAGCGATGTGAGATTTTGCAAAATTAAATTTGTATCCGTAGTACGCAAATTCCAGAACTATGCGGTCAACACGGCATAGATGCGGCCATAATTCGTCGTCTGTGAGATAAATATCAACATACGAATACACATCTGGGTCAATGCTGTCTAGCAAGGAGACAACACGTGTGGAGATAACCCCGGGGCTATTCTTATACTCCATAGGTAAATGCTGAAAATGTTTCTGTTTTCCACCGCCCGTGAAGGCGGTCCATTGACTGCATTCATGGGATAGGTTATGGCTATAAAAACCATTGGAAATGTCGAGTGTCATTTTATATTTCTTACGAACAATACTGTCAACAAGAGCAGAGCTATGGGTATTCTGTACCGCAAACGTACGCAATGAGAGTTCAAATGCCAGTAATCCAAATCGGGTTTGGATACAGTGAAAAGGGGATTATTCATTAGTGACACACATGTCTCAATCACACCATGATACTCTAACTGAGTTAGAACATCAGAAACGGGACCTTTGGCCTCCCTTTGGATGAGATACTGGGGTTGAGGTTGAGGCATAAACCGCAATAGAATCTCATGTTGCGGTGAATCTTTATCCCAGCCCACTTGATTACAGTACAGTGCCGGCACCAGGGCTAAAGCCCACCCAGCTGCCAAAGCCTCTGTTTGTTCTTTGGGGACGTAATGCGAAAAACTTGGAAGTATCACGTCCTCCCCTCGCGCTACGGCCAGATCAAAAGGCGGGGGCCAATCTGCCTCTGCTTATAAAATGTCATAGGAAGCAGTCAGATTCTCACAAAAAATCCCTCTGACTACACTATCAATGTCACCTTCAATGCGAAAAATCATATTATACAACCGATCCGGAGGGGGGGGGGCAACCAGGGTCACAGCTGTCTCTACAGTAATAAAAGTTTCAGTTGCTGTCGCCTCCAGACAAGGACACAGTGCCTCCTGCACTATTGTCACTTCTGTTGCTCTGTCGAGCAGGGTTACCGCCCAAGTCCAGTCCAGCAGTCGGGTTATCATCGTCTGAGGCATATATCGCTGTCAAAGCGGCAACTCTTTTCTTTTGAAATGGGGCACGGAAGTGTGGCTTTTCTTCCTGTTTCCCCTTGCCATCAAACTGACAAGGCTGTTCACGTCCCTGTGGCGTAGGATGATTTTTGCCATGATCTTGGCGCTCCTCACCACCGACCAGTAAGTCAGATGAGTCCTGTGAAGAATGAGGAGAACGCTGATTAGGGACCTGAAATCTATCAGGAGTCTTAATTTTTGCACGGTCGCGCAAGTCATAAGTATGCTCAGAAGCTTCAGGAGTCGGTGACCCATCACGCGACCCCTTCTTCTGTTGTTGCTCTCCCAGCTTTTTATTTTGCAGTTCTTTTTTAAAAAGACTGGACGCCCATCTGTGAGTTTTTCGACTCCCTCTTCCCCACACTCCGAGCCGCTCTCCTCCACCTGTCTCGACCCTTACTGACCCAGTTACCATCCCCAGACAACCTGCTACACCAGCAGAAGCAAACAATCACCACCTCGCCCTGTGACACCACCTCCCGCCACCCGAGTCACCTCCCGCTCCAGCGCCTCCACGATCTCCAACTCCCAGAGGAACGCTAAACTCATCTTCCTCAAATGATCCACCCACCTTAACACCTTAACTCTGCCCTGCCGACACCGATTGTTAACCACACTAGTACTCGCGCAGGCCCCAGGAGGTCAAAACCACGACAGGACACAATGCACCCCCACCCAGGGGGCCAGAAGGAGACAACATGTTCTACACATGTAGTAATAGGCAACATAACTTATACACGACCCACACTTCTCAGGGCGACCCTTCCCAAGATCCCCTCACCCCTGCCCACAACATCATGGCAAAGCATCTCGCTTTACTAGAAAGCCAGCTAGAATTGATATCCAGAGGCCTGAATGAAATCCTTACCAACCTCGACAAGGCCCAAATGCCCCAGCAATCCCCCCCAGGGGGCCCTCTCTGTCCAGCTCCAATCACCCTAAGCACCCTACAGGGCCCCTAACGACCCTCAAGAAAGGACGCTGAGACCCTGTCACAGAAAACCTTAGGAAACACAGCCCAACGCCCAGGTTACAGAGACGCATAAATACAAACACTGAGACCATGACATCAAGGCCCACTACAACCAAAGGAGCAATGTCTTTCGAAGAAGCGGTCGATCTAGCCTCATCATACGACGCACCTCCTACTGACTCTCCAAAATCCAAGATCCAAGTGATCACGGGTTTCCGAAGAGACCATCCTTTCACGAAACCCCCTAGACCGCCCTTCCTTAACACCTTACCTAAGGCCCACAGGGGAAAGAACCCCAGCAAAAAAGAGCTTTCCACCAACTGCATGCTCATTAACTGCAGATCAGCCTCTATGCATGCAACTGAACTAGCAGAAGCCATCCTCTCGCAGGACATTAAAATTGCGTTCATCACGGAGACTTGGCTGAACGAGCTCTCCTCACCATGCTTAGATATGCTTGTGCCCTCAGGTTTTTCCATTATTAATAAAGACAGAAAAGACCAACGAGGGGGAGGTGTAGCTATCATTCATAAGGACAACATCACCATCATGGAAATGGACTCATGCAAGTACAACACCTTTGAATGTCTTACCGCCAATATAAAACTAAGGATGATGGAACACTACTCTGCCACCTTCTCTATCCCCCACCAGGCAACATCTCTGCATTCGGGGAGCAGTTGTCTGCCCTGATTGCTCACTGCACACTCGGGGACACCAACAATCTAATTCTTGGTGATCTAAACCTTCTGTGGAATGAAGCGAACAACCCGCTAATTCAAACATTATTCCAATCTTCTCTGTGACAACAACTTAGCCCAACACTGCTCAGAGGAAACACACTACAAAGGAGCAACCTTGGATGCCATTATCACTCAACGAGACACAATTACGATCGACCACATACTCCCAGTGGACTGGTCGTACCATCACATGATCTTATTTTGCATCAACCAAAACATGATTTCCCAATCACCCATGCAGGACCCCCTAAATGGGCTAGAAACCTCACCCAGATTCCCATGGTAGCCATAGAAGAAAGGATAAGCTCTCTCCTTCCCAACGACAACGACCACCTCTCCACAACCAAATTCACCTCGCTTTACAACTCAAATTTGGTGGCTATGCTTGACCAACTAGGTCCTCTAAAGCTAAAAAAAAGCAGCGCCATTCCGTCCAGGTCATGGTTCAACATTGACATTAACTCCGAAAGGAGACAACTAAGAGACAAAAAAAGAAGCTGGAGGAATAACTCCACTAACACCCACCATGAACAACTCAAAACAGCTCGTAGGAAGTACTTTAATCACATCAAAAACAAGAAATCCACGTTTTTACGCTCCACGCTGGACTGCGCACAAAATAGACACAAAGAGTTCTATAACATCATCAGGCAAAAAATTTCCAAGCCCGCTACTTCCATAATACAGGCATCCAAAGAACTCTGCACCAACTTCGCCAACATCTTAAATGACAAGATTACTAAGATCGAACTCTCACTGGACAACAACAATACCCTCCCCACAAAGAGCAGCACGTCCGGGGCGTATGATATCACCCCTTGCCCTTCTACCAAATCCTGGCTAAGCTTCCTCCCCATTCAGGAAACTGAGATGATCAATCTTATCTCCACCTCCAAACCCTCATCTCATGTCCTTGACCCCATTCCCCCCTAACTGACCAAAAAGCTGAAGCACTCCCTAGCACCGCTCTGGTGCACGATCATAAACAGCTCCATGAAAAATGCAGTCGTTCCAGCCTGCCTTAAAGTAGGACACGTCACGCCTTTGCTGAAAAAACCCGGCCTTGACATAAAGGTTTTGAATAACTTTAGACCTGTCTCTAACCTTCCTCTTCTGTCCAAAATCCTAGAAAGATGCGTACTCCAACAACTAACCTAACACTTGGACAACATTAACCTCCTGGACGTCCATCAGTCTGGCTTCAGAAAAATCTATAGCACTGAAACCGCCATCCTCAACATCATCGACGATATCCACAAATCACTAGACTCTGACCAATGCTGCCTCCTCATTATCCTAGACCTATCGGCAGCATTCGACATAGTAGACCACAAACTCCTCATTAGGGCTCTCCAAGAAAGAGCCGGACTTGGCAAGGTGGTCCTATAATGGTTCTCTTCCTTCTTACATAATCGCACTCAAAAAATCTAAATCAAAAACTTTACATCTGACCTGCACCCAGTCAACAAGGGAGTCCCTCAAGGCTCAGTGCTCCCCTCACATCTCTTCAACATCTACATGGAACCTATCACCAAACTACTCAAAAAAGCCAACATCTGCTTCCATCTTTATGCTGACGATAGCCAGATGTACTTGGAAACCGTCTCCATCAGAGACATTCAAAGACTCAATGACGTACTGAGAGATGTTCAACAATGGCTGTCATGTAATCACCTTAAATTAAACCCAGACAAAACCGAATTACTCCTCATCTCGAAACAAAGAGGAGAACCCCCAAATTGCGGAATGGCTAAAAGCTGTCGATACACTCAATGGGAAACTCACGCTGGCCGACTCTGTCAAATCACTAGGCATCACGCTAGACCCTAAACTGGACACGACCATACACATCAAGAACTCAGCTAAGATCGCTTTCCTTAACCTAAAGCTACTGAATAAAATACAACTTTTCATTCCGCCCACTGATCTCAAACAGACCACCCAAGCATTGGTACTGTCAAGACTGGACTATGGGAAAGCTGTCCTCTCAGCAATAGCAAAACCACATCTGGCTCCCCTCAAAACAACTCTCAATGCAGCAGCCAGAATGGTCACCAGAATCAAGAAATTCGATCATATTTCTCCTGCACTCAGAGAACTTAAGTGGCTCCCAGTCGAAATGTGGGTTAGCTTCAGAACAGCCTGCCTCACACACAAAGCCCTGCACACCGGCAAACCCGAATATTTGTCGGCCAAACTCAAAAAAGCCGGTCAGGCCAGGAACCTCAGAGGCTCAAACTTCCTCCTACTCATCCCGCTGAAAACTCGAAAACAAAAAACTGCGACACAATCCTTCACCGGGAGCGCACCTTCAATCTGGAACTCTATCCCCCCCCCACATCAGAACTATTCCCTCTTTTGTAAAATTCAAAAGCCAACTCAAAACCCTGTTCCTCGACCGCGCCCTAGGGAACCGATAGGAGCAGTCGGAGCGGGAAAGCAGACACCTCGCACTGCTTTGACTCCTTGTCCCCAAGACTTCGAAACAGATCTCCCCACCATTCACCTGCACTGCTAATTGTTTTTTCTTTTTGTTGTGATTCTCTACAATGTATCTGTTGTAAAGGGCTCTGATACCCTCGGGTCAGGCCAGCGCTATATAAAACTTCTTTAAAAACAATATACTCCACCAGGTCCCACAGGCTGCACAACAACTCCAGGTGGAGCCACCGGGAAATTGCGTGACATGAACTGAATAACAGCTCTATGCACTTGTATCAGCATGTAACACGCGGAGCTTGGCCATCGTAGCTGCCGTCAACCCACTCGGGTGAGGGATATACCCAGCCAACACCAGCCAAGTGGCCCATTCAATTGATAAAGGACCTAAACGGACCGGCGTGTACGAGTGTGGAAGGGCGCCATTAAACCAAATACGATGTTGCCAAGCTGTGAGCGGAACCTTAAGGGTCCGATTGGCTGATATGCAATCGGAACAGCCATGGCAGTGTATTCAAGGAACAGATTATCTGTCCCGTCCACCACCGGAAAGGCGACCCAAGAGTAAAAGACTTTGAAGTGGTATGCTGGATCTGCCTCTACTACAAAAATCAGGTCTACTCCAGCATCAGGGACCCCATGGAGTTGTAAATAATCTCTGAGCGGAGTGCGATTATGTGGTGAAATATTATGCGCCATCACGAAAAGCAAAGAAGTACAACTTAAGAATCGGAAGCACAACAAGGGTTAAGAATAAAGAGAGAAACTTTTTTTAAAAACTTCAAGCGTGAAAGAACCTATAAAAACATCAATATAGGAGGTTACACCATCGCAGCTATCTCCGGAGGCAGAAGTGAGGGTATGTGGACAAGCACAAGCACTACTCAAGTGTCTCGAAGATAAGAACCAGACCAAACGTTGGCGGCGCCATGTTGCAGGGATTCTGCACATATACAGAACTATGCACAAGAAAACGGGACCTCAGTGAATAGGGTTGTACCAACCTACCACATTAGTACCCAAAATCCCAAACCGACTAGCTATAGTATCTCATTCTATCTCCATCTACAGTGAAGCTACCAATGATTAGACAACCCAGAACACGTCACTTTCTCTCTTGTGAAACGCGCTCTATGGTACAGTACACGTGCCGTTACTAGCAGCAAAATGCATAAACACAATATAGTCAGCATTGTCCCAATTCCATACAATACAAACGGGGATATCATTTTACAGAACAAGCACAGCTCTTCTCTCTGGAAAGGTGTCTATCCAAGTGTGTCAAAATATGTTTAGCTTGCAATATTAAAGCACACGATTTCCAGTAGTGCAGCTGTGGATAGTATGTTATGTTTACGTGCCAGGGACTGACCAGAACAGAATAACAAGGGGCATTGTTGATCGACCTTGTACATCGTTTGCAGACTAAACCTCAGAGCACAGCAGAGAACGCAAAAAGCAGACGTTCTCATGTGAAAGGTGCACAAACAGAGTATTGCAAAATATATGCTTGCAGTGTTGTGCGTAAAAGTAGCCTCATGGCAGCGAAGCTAATGCTAACATAGCAAATGTTGACAATGGACCCATAAGGTATACTACATTCCTGGTTGTCTGATTTGCCTGGATGACATCCGCCAAATGTAGCAGCATCCGCCGCCCCCCTCTGAGCAGCTCCCTTACGGCCAGCAGGCTCCTCTTCTTCAGCCCCAACTCCATGAGGAATAGGCTGGGCATAATTCAGGATCCTATTTGCCTGAGGCTTGAGTGCTTTATCTTTCACCATAATTGTTTACCTATCAGGGTACCTCCGGGCGTTCAGCACGGCTCCCAGCAGCTTAATGACCAACTCTCAGTCACGTAGCTCCAGAAGCAGTATTAGGTATCTCCTTCGTATGGACCAGCCTCTGGCCACCACTGTTTTGACTGGTGCGTATTCAGTTCCAGCGTAAACCCAGCCCATTCATTAGGCCTCTCTTTATTGTCGATCAGTGACCAGTATGCACCATCCAAGTGTCTCCATGGGGGGGGGGCACCCAGCCACCAGCCTCTCTTCAATGTCGTCCCCCAGAGCTCAGGGGTCCACTCCCATCACAATCAGACCTACGTGCATGTCTCTACTGGAGTGTGCCTGCCCCAGGCCCAAGACACCGGGTCTCCAGACGTAAAGGCCAGTCTGTCCCTCGTGTTGTTTCTGTGTAACCCAGTTGAGTCCTCTTTGCACCCGCCTGGCAAGGGGGTCAGCGTGCTCTTCATTCAAAAAGTGTAGTCCGGGTGCCCCCAGTATACAAATCCAGCACAGTACCTTTGTCGACCCTCGGTCTCAGCCCAGTGCCTCGAGGTCTCTCCAGTGGTGGCTTTCCTCTTACACCACCAGCCCGGGTTCCTGTTCCGTCTCCATACAAAAGGCCTCAATACGATGGTGGTGGAACCTCCACCGTCAGCCCGTCGGATCCTGAATTACCGCCTGCTGCATTATGATGGTGGGCGGATGGTTGGCGGTTGGAGAGACTGACCGCAATGGATCTGTCGGGCTCAAGGAGTCCGTCGCACCATCAGACGGAGTGTAATACCTACAATGGTGGTGGTGCCTGCCACATAGTGCAGGGATATGTACAGAGTGTATCTTTTGTACTGCGGCAAGTGCTGCAGTCCGCAGCACACGCCGCAATCCAAAAGATACACGTTGCGACCGCCTTGAAAGCCGTTGCATCTTGATCCCTATGGCGAGATTGGAGACAGCTAGTCGGGTGGTCACGTTTCTGAGGGGATGGCGGTCAGACGTAAGTCTGACTGTCATCCTAATCAGGCCCTTAGTCACATTGGATAAAGTGGTACACAATGGGGGCTATCAGATTTACTAATCTCACTCCAAACATAGACACATTGGAGAAAGTGTTGAATTTGGGAGGTTATGTTTATTATTCAAACTCCAAACTAATCCACATTGGGTAAAGTATTGAACTCTAGAAGGGTTTACTTTTACTATTCTCACAAAAAAATGTAGCAACATTGGGAAAGTTTTGGACTTTCGGGGGGGGGGGGGTCACATTTATTTCTCCTAATCAAAACTTAACCACATTGGGTGAAGTGCTAGACTCTGGGGGGGCATGGCCAGATAGGCGACCGAAATGGCCACCTGGAGCTGAAGCTCCATGTAGACCACGTGAGCCGTAGCCCAGAATGGCGTTTGACTATCATTAACCCCGGCACAGAATGGAGAATTTGGGACCGGAGAACATGCTGACACAGCAGGGCCGAAGAGCGCGGCCTGAACTGAGCCCATAACCTAAATATCGGCTGTGGTAAATCCTAAGACCCGGAGGACAAAATGAGGTCCGCCGGTCAC
This sequence comes from Triturus cristatus, assembly GCF_964204655.1. Classification (NCBI taxonomy): domain Eukaryota; kingdom Metazoa; phylum Chordata; class Amphibia; order Caudata; family Salamandridae; genus Triturus; species Triturus cristatus. The sequence goes on from NC_140595.1 coordinate 568,813,633, forward strand.
GGACTCCTCCCAGGCTGGACCGACACCGACACCACCCTGCAGGCATAATTTAGGCACCGGGGCGGCCCCTTGGGAGACAGAACGGCGGGAACTCCCTGGATTCAAGAGGACAAACCCACCTGATAGTGCCGCCGTATACAGGATCCGACTGTGAGGTGTTGGTGCCGAAAGTGGCGGCGAAGCAAGGCAGCATTTGGCAGAGACCCAGGTGAGGCGATGTAGTGATGCGCGCCACGTCCACTACTTTTGCTGGGAAGTCACCTACACCTTTTAGAAATCACCCGCTGAGCACCTCTTAGCGTTGGGGACTATGCGATTCCTGAACAGACCCGCGGTAACCCCTGAACCTGGATAAGAAGCTCCACCAACCTTTGGACATTCAGTACTGCTCATGATGGTGCAGGAAGAGCATGTCACACACTACAGCCCCCGGCTTCCAGAATCATGGCGTTTAGAACCTGCACAATTCAGCAGACAACAATGGGACAGATGTAACGCAGGCAAGATTCCCCACCGGTGTGTGAATCGTCTACAGCAAATAGTGCAATTGGCTCTGAGGAACTGATTGTCTGTGGATCCGGGGAACAGGCAAACAAATGGAGGGCTTTACCACCGTCACTGGTGAGTGCCCCCAAACACCTTGACAGGGAGACGCGCGAGGGCTCCTAGACTTTAGGAGAGGAGGGGCGAAGCATGCTATAATACTGCCTGGAGCGCAGGAAGGCCAGAGGTCACCCAGTAGAGGCCATACAGACTACTATGCTTTTACCTTCCTCTGGGCGGCAACAGCCACCCCTGGGCAGCGTATTTTTCATGAAACACTACCACAAGAGCCTGTGGGAGTGGGAACAGCGACCTACTTGAAAGTAAACCCTGCACTGCGCGGCTGGGCTGACAGGTGCTCCCAGCGGTGGATGGGAATGGTACGCAAACACCCAAAGCAGAAAACACTGCACTTCAAGACACTGGCTAAGACATACAGCCGTCAGCCCACAGAGTTGGCCACAGAGGCTGCCGCCGGTGCCACTGGAGGCATTACATCCCCGGACAACTCAGCCTTGTTTTCAGAACTACGCTTTGGGTTCAAAGCACTAGATAGCAGGTTTGACGCACTAGACCGATGCCTTGATGGACTGGGAGAGAAAATCGTTTGCCACAATGCCAGACTGAACACTGTGGAGGGTCGCACCTCGGACCTGGAAGATGGGGCAGCTCAAACTACCAAGCAGGTAGAACAACTGGAACGCATACTAAAGACAGTCGCCGCAAAGAATGATGACTTAGAAGTCAGAAGTCGGCGCAATAACGTGTGCATCATGGGAATCTCTGAATCGACCAACACCAGAAGACTAGACCAATTTGTAGATCGACTACTGACAAATTTGTTCGGGACAGAACATTTCACTAGCACCTTCACCGTTGAGCGAGCCCACAGAACACTCGGTCCCCGACCTAATGCGGGACTCCCACCGAGACCAATCATGCACGCTTGCTAAACTTCAAAGATAGAGATATGGTGTCCGAATCGCCAGAGAAATGGTGTTAGAATTAAAATTCCCCGTTCTCATACCGCATTCAGCACGTTGTATTAGGTTAGCAATGTGTGACTAAAGTACATGTAATTATGCTCATGTTATGCAACCTTTTGAGTTACCCCGGTAGCATGCAAGTTTTCGTTAGCCAGTGTCACTCCTTTTTGTGTTTCGTTATCCTTATTAGACTGTCTCCGCTGAGCCCGTGTTAGGCCTTAGAATTCAAAATAGCTTGTCTCAGCAGAATACTGTATTTTGTATATTTTCTCTGTCCAAGGCTGCAGCTCGACTTGCTAATAAGACAATTATTCTGCTTTGCATTCCATTGTATACATGTAGCTCTGGTCCCACGTTACGAGACGCTGAGACTCGGCACGGTGGCCTTTGGCCACTGAGAGCATGCCCATGTGGCAGGTGTTAGCTCATCTCTCTGTACCTCCTTTGTTCGTGTCCGACTCAGACCGGAACTTTTCCACCAGAGGCGTGGCTGAAGTCTCCTGAAGGATTTATCTTCTATTACTGAATGTTGGGGAGTTAGTTCCCTCAACAAACATCTTATGGTGATGGTCTGACTGGGCTCCTCTGCAGAGAATAGCAATAAATACGTACGTTTTCATTCTCTACTGTCTGATCGACTCTTCATTTGGGAAGGCATAGCAGGTGGCCATAAGTATCCGCGTGGCCCCAGAGCACCCTGTCCATCAGTTGGTGCCCGAACAGGGATGCTGCAAAAGGGCCCCCTCACCCGTAACTGGGTTTGTAGGGGCCAGGGTGGTGTCTGGTCGGTCGGGCGGATCGGCCCCTCACATACAAGACCAAGCTTGGTTCTCGCAGCTGCCCCGCCCTCCCGATCAGACGGATCTTCGGCTAGTGGCCCTTGGTTGGGGTCCTGAAAAGGCAAAACCTTGGAGCTGACCGATTGGTGAGAAGAGAAGAGTCGGCAGTGGAGAATAACTTGCTTGACCTGTGTGCACCAGGTGAGTGATTTGGTTCTTGGGAAAATGATGCCATTCTTGGCCGGCACGGGCCTGCAGGTCATGTCCTGGTACAGTCTCTAACTGTCTTGTTTGAATGGGATAAGTCGATGGGCTGCGGGTCCTGGTATAGTCTGCGGACTATCTTGTCTTGGACTTGGTGGGTCTGCGGACCCTTGAGAGACACAGAGCACTTGAGAGCAGTCTACCGGGTCAACTGGTAATTGCCTCTTTGTGAAAAGGTCTGAGACTGTTCACAGGTGGTCTGCCAGACCAACTGGAAATTGGATTTGTTGTGAAAAGGTCTGGGGCTGAGGCCTGTGCTCTTGTATTGATGCAGTCTCCGGACTGTCTTAGGTGCTGTTTGCAAACTGCCTTGCTTGGATGACAAGAGACGACGGGTTGTGTCTTGGTGCGGTTTAATGCCATCTTGGTTTGTACTTGGTGGGTTTGCGGACCCTTGGAAAAGACCCAGAGTGTTCGTTAACAGTCTGCCAGGCCAACTGAAAATTTGGCCCGCGCTCGAAAAGGTTTGGGACTGTTTGCAAACAATCTGACAGGCCAACTGGTAATTTTGTCTATGCTTGCAAAAGGCCTGGGGCTAGAGCCTGTCTTCTTGAACTTGGTACAGTCTCTGGGATGTCCACTTGTCTTGGTGCGGTCTTTAGACTGTTTTGTTCTGATGCGGTTCGCGAGTTGATTTGTGGTTTGATTGTTGTGTTTGATTATTATGAGGTTTGTGGACCGACGTCGGTGGTGGTGCTTGTGCAATGCTTATTTGAGTGAGTAGCAACTGTGCTTTCCGGACAGTGGTCCTGGTTCGTCAATGATTTTGTTCTGTTATTTTATCTGTAGTACATTTGTGGGTGTTGTTGTCCGTTAGGGACAGTGTATGTGTCTTATGTTAGGATGGCTTGTTTCAGTATGTTTGGATGTTTCGGATGCCGATGCTGTTCCAAAGATGCGCGGTTGGAAGAGAGCCAACCCGTCCCTCTGAAGGGTACTCCGAACTTTGACATGTATGTCAAACATGGTATTGGCCCTATTATGTTTAGCACATTGTGGAATAAATGTACGAGGGACAAAACTGAGCTGCAACTGGTTCTTTCGATGAACAGAAAATTAATTTCCTACAGGATAAATTGTTTGCTAAAAGGAGTAGACAGTCCATGTTTGACTCTTTGAGGGTGTGGCAGAAGGAAGCGAAGCAGCGGCGCTTGAGAGCAGAGAAGGTGGCTAGAAGGAAAGATACGCAAACAATTACACAGAAGGCAGTAGCCTATGATAGGGCAAAGATAGAGAAAGGCAGAGAGCATGAAGATAGAAAGTTTCGACTGCAGACTGATAAAAGCTATGTTGCTATGGAGGAAGAAGAGTTAGTTGAGGAGCTTCTGGATTCTCGTCCCCCGCCCCCCTAAGCCCCGCAACGAATATACCCGGTGGTCCCCTCTTCCCCAGCTCCGGCCTCTGAGATTGCTCCCTCCGATATTCCCGGCACCGTTGCATCAGCCTCAGCCCCCCTTGCTTCCATTGCATTCCCGCCAGTAGCAGGAACGAACACTGCCACTTCTCCTGTGCTGTCCTTTCTGTGAGAAGTTGGCCTGGCATATGCTGGTCACTAGTTATAGTGGCCACTTTGCACCAGTCCAAATCGACTCTTATGGTAGATAGGTTTAAGACAACCTTTTAAAGAAAGCTATCCTAGTGGTAGCTGTGGAGAGCAGCCTCCAGGCTAAGTCTCAGAGGAATGTAAAGCAGCTTGTTTTACCTTATAATCTCTTGAATTACCAAATGAAAGGACACCACACAGGTATATATATCAAATATATATGTATTTATTACTAGGCACACTCTACTAATCTCTTTATGAGATTAGAAGTCAGGAACATATGCAAATATCAACGTTTCACAATAAGTTAAGCACAAATATGGCTGTGGCCCTAGGGGGAGCACCAGCCCATATACTAAAAAAGAGGTTTAGGAAAGTCGACTTGCAAGGGGACAAGGCCTAGGACCTGTAGAATCGCTGGGGCTTCACTAATCCACCCAAGGCAGGTAGGTAAAGGACCCACGGGAGACGCGTGCAGTGTGAGAACACAGCCGCGGGTTCCCTATTGATTTCAAAGTAGCAAATCGTGGTTGGATTTTTAAAGTTTTAGGGTACTTCTAGAGAGTCTACAAGCAAGCCACTTACAAGGTAAGTAGTTTGAGGGCCAACAGCCACAGGAGCACCAGAGTGTACGAGTTACCTCACCCAGGGAAGCCGGGTCCATAGGTGTCTTTTAGTGTCGGGTCGCGTCGTCGTTTTCAATGGAAGCCGAAGAAGTTTTTCTGCTTGTGAAGACTGGAGAAGTGTCCGATGGAATCCAAGGCTGGATTCAAGATGAAGAAGACCTGAAAGCAGAAGGGACAGTGTTCACAGTCACTTGCCAGTGACCCGGGGCCAGGAAGATGGATGCCCACGGAAGTCGGGTGATTTCAGGTGATCAAGGGTGTTTTGACTCTTCAGCCACGAGGTCCAGGAGGTGTCGACGATGACCAAGAGCTGGATTCTGAGTGTCCCACAAAGTCTGCAGCTTACTGAGGTGTCGGCAACCAGATTTAATCCAACAAGCCTTGGCAACAGCAAGTCTCATGGGACTCACCCAGCAATGGTAAGTCAGGGCAGGCCTGGAGCAACCGGGAGAGCCCTTTGGTTTGATGAGAAAGTCTTCAGGGGACCCATAATCCAGCCGGCAAGGGATCGTGAAGAGGTCTTGTGAGGATTCGCTTCACAAGAGCCCACGGTCACTCGGGACAAGGTAGGCCTCTGATTTTCGAGGGAAATCCTGCTGGAGGCTGGGACCACACGTGGTCTAATGCACAAGTTCATATAACGTTGTGAAGGGGTTGCACTCGACAATAGTGCACGGTCTCCAGTTATTGCTGTTCTTCGTCACTCGCGGGGTCATCTCGCCTCATCTCTTCTGGGGACTCACAATGGCCGTCGAGAAGTCAGGAAATCCACTTCCAGGGCTGCAGGGACTTCGGACTTTACTAAAGGAAAGGGAGGGACTAGCTCTATGACCACTCCTCTCGGAGGGTCAGGGGAGTGGGTGGTTACACCCACTTCCCTTTGTCCAGTTTCACGCCAGAGCAGGGGCAGGTAGCCCCTGAACTGGTTTGAGCTGGCATATGCACAGAGGAGCCTACTGCTCCCCCAGTGCAGGACTTCAAAGCACTCTAGGAGTGCACCCACCCAGCCCCAATACACTAAATCCTGTCTGGAAGGTGGTTACACCTCCCTGTGACAGGATTAAGGGTGGGCGTAGTTCGCGAAGTAGCACTTCGCGAAGCTACGCAAAGTGAAGTTCGCACTACGCGAGCTACGCGTAGCACTTCGCGAACTGCGTAGTAACATGTTCGCACTGTGCAAGATGTTGTTTTCAATGATTGCACAGTGCGGACAAGCAACCGGCACTGTGCAATCATTGAAAATGGCATCTTGCACAGTGCGAGCTGTAGTTTTCTGCTGCTCGAGTAGATTTTTACTCGAGCTTCAGCTTTCTCAACGCGAACTGGTAGTTTCTCATCGCGAGCGGTCGCGAGCATACGCGACCACTCGCAATGAGAAACCTGACCTCCTCGCGTTGGGAATCTCGCCGGGAGGTTTATTTTCCATGCTCGCGATCGCCAACTTGCAGTTGCTGATCGCGAACAAGGAAAAAGTCTCGCCGGGATGTCATTTTGCTTGCTCGAGGTCGCCAACTTGACGTTGAGGACCGCGAGCAAGCAAAAAATGACCGCAGCACTACGCAACACTACGCTACGCGTGTTCGCACTGTGCTACGTGCAGTTCGCGTAGTGCGAAGTAGCGCGAACTTCGCAAACTACGCGAGCGTAGCGTAGTGCTTCGCCCAGGCCTAGACAGGATGCCTATTGTTGGGCCTCCTCCACTGCGAGTTTCAGTCAGCAGCAGGAGGGCAGCCCAGTGTCTGTGCAGGTAGCATCCATTTTGTGATGCCAGGGCTCTTTCAGATTTCTACCGTGTTTCCACAGTAGGTACATGTCTTCCCCCCTAGAAGGGTGAGATCATACTTCCACACCAGTTACTGGTGTGGGGGTATGATTCCAAGTTGTTTGACACCAAACATGACATGTTTTGATGCAGTCATTCCAAAGTTAGCATTTACCGGTAGGTTATAATGCACTTAAGAGTATATGGTTTAACCACATCCACAAACAGCCACAGAGAATACACTCTGCCAGCTGCAGAGGGGCCCTGCTCAGGCAGAGGCACCCGCTCACATTGTAAACCAAGCACCCTGCCCTCAGGATTGATAGGGCCTGCCTTAGGGGTGACTGAGAGGTTTATATGTGTGTGTATGGTGAGATATAGGGAACCTATACCCCAGTGAGGAGTGCTAACACTACCTCACCCAGGCTGCAGTAGCATGCCTGTGGTGTCAGATTTAGTCTGCTTCCCAGGGGTGGCATAATACATGATTCAGCCCCTGGTAGGCCTGTGAAGTACCTCTGCCCTTGGTACCTAAGGTACCATATACTAGGGGCTCATAAGGTACCACAGTATCCAATCACTAGTTCATCTAATATGCACTCCAAGTTGTTTAGAGAGAACAGCGAGACTGGGGCCCTGATTAGCAGGGACCCAGCCAGACTATAGCCAGAAACCAGTGTAAACATCAGGAAGAAAGTGGGGGCAACATAAGTGCAGATCCTACACTTTCCCTCTCCTGTCTTGCCTCCTAGTTCTACCTCGTCCACTACCCTGCCCCTTACACCCCCCACTCTGACTCTCTATGTGATGATGGTACCCGTTTCGGCATCTACTATTCCTTCTGCGGGTGCTACGCCCCACGCACTGTTGCACACTGAGACCCCCACGCATAGACTTCCTGACACCAATTGGTCGGCGGTGCAGGATCGCCTGAATAAAGTGTTAGTGCGCTCTGCTGTAGGCACTGAGGAAAAACAGATGGTAGCGAACCAGGCAGCTCAGTGGGCTCGACACCCGATTTATACTGTGGAAGATGTGTGGAGTGTGATGAAAGATTATGAGCCCTTCATACAGCAACATGCCCTTAAGCACATGTCGGCCACTATGATACAATTGTGGGAGCAGTGTTTTCAGGGTACCACACCTCATATTATCTATGACATACGGGACCGAGTATACATTGCAGACATGGCCCCAAATGAGGTTTTTAGTAATTTGTCAACATTAGTGGGTTATCGAGGCAGATTACTCCAAAGGGTTCCATCGCCGGGGGCGCAACAACCCATGAGGGAAGTCCATCCTATTTACCATTCTGAAAAACCGGAATTGCGCTACTCTACAGATACGGTAATAAGGCAGCGGAGAAGGAGTGAGGTCCTTTCCCTAAAGAATTAGTTACCGGACCCGAGAAAAAACCCAACTGCGTACTATAATGAATTGACAGAAGCGGCCTCCTCCACAGTGATGAGGTTAGCTGACATAGAGTTATTCTTTGGATTGTTGGTACTGGTAGATATATGGAGACAAGTCCATACGCAGGACCATGCACTGGAGCTGGGTGGCACATAGGAAGAGATCAGAGCATGGGATACAGAGTGCAAGCCCGTAGAGAAACCTAAGGCAGAGCCCAGGACGTATTATTGCCTATTTGCACTCCCTTATCCCTCCGAATAAGGTAGATTGGGATCAGTTTACTGCATGTCGTCAGAAGAAGGATGAGAGTATGTCGTATTTCTTTACCAGATTTGAAGGAGTGTTCCTTGATTTTAGTAGTTAGGATCTGTCACAGGAGGGTGGTGTTCATTTGTTTTTGAACAGGTTTGTTACAAATTTACTCCCTGAGAGTGCTGCTCGACTACAGGCCTCAGAGAGTACCTGGACCACATCCCCCCCATCAGTCATATTAAGTATTGCTGAGTATTATAAGCATAGAGAGAATGAGGACAAGGAAAGAGTGGAGAAGGAGACGAAAGATTTGAAAACAAGAGTGTTGTTGCAGCAGGTTGCAAGAGTTGGTAGAGGACATGGTTCGGGGCCAGGTCCACGGGGCCCCAGGTCAAATAGGGGTGGCTCTTCAGGTACGCCCGTTGGGCCTAACCAATTTATCTACTGTAGAAAGGAGGGACATTGGTTGAATGAGTGTCCAGAATTGTTGCAGAGAGGTGGGGCTTCTAGAGGTAGAGGTTCTGGAGGAAGAGGACGTGGAGGAAGAGGCCGAGGTGAGACGCAGTCAGAGAACACGACGAACAATAGGCAGAGCGGGAACTATTTTGACGATCCCCGAAGCCGACAATACTATCATGACGACTATGACATGGATAAAGTGACAGGGTTGTCTCACAGCTAGGATAGCCAGGGGCAGGGCAAGGGACCAGTTCCGGTGCCTGTAGATTAGCGTGGACCATACGTTACTGCAGATTTACAAGGCTCCACCGAAAAATTCCTAGTCGATACAGGGGCTATGAATAGCTCTGTTTCCCATTCACTGGTCCCGGGGGCAGCTCTGTCTGGCCAAAATAATATTTCTGTAGGTTTATCAGGCGTGCCGGTCATTAGCCCCATTTCTAAGCCTCTTGCTCTGACTATTGGTCCTTTTACAATCGACTCACCTTTCTTACTAACATTGAATTGTGGAGGGAATTTACTTGGATTGGACTTGTTAAAAAGGTTGCATGCGACAATATATTGCTCCCCATATGGTGTTCACATGACTGTAGACCCGCGAGTTGCCCATGCCAAACAATGCTTTGCAAAAGATGACCCCCTCCCTCCTGAGTTCCATGATGTACCATGGTCATTGTGGGCTACAGGTGATAGCGATGCTGGGTTGCTTCAGATACCCCCTGTCTCAATACAGGTGAAACACAATGCTAGGTTGCCCAGAACACCCCCCTGCCTGGGATACAAGATATCCCAGGCAGGGGAAAAGGCTTTATTGCTAATAATTCAGGATTTGATTAGTCTGGGGTGGTTGAGGAGACAACAGCAAATGTTTGCAATAGCCCCATCCTTCCTATTCTTGAAAAGGGCCTTTTGGACTGTACAGACGCTACTCCTGACGTTTACCATTTTGTGATAGATTTGCGAGAGGTAAATAAAATAGTGGTTCCCCAATATCCAGTGGTGCCGGACATAACAATTTTGACTATGATTCCCCGGATCGCTAAATTTTTCTCATTCATTAAAAAATGCTATCTTTAGCATTCCCATCCATCCCGATAGCCGTCATCTTTTTGAATTTGCAATAGCCAGTCGGAGTTTTAGATTCTGTCATGCTCCACAAGGCTATACGGAAAGCCCCAGCAATTACAGCCAGGCTTTAAAAACACAATTAGATGCATTGGAATTTCCATCTGGTAATGTGTTGCTACAATATGTTGACGATCTTCTGGTGGCCTCAGACACTGAGCAGGGCTTTAAAGAGGCCATGGTTAACTTACTGCACCATTTGGCAAACAATGGACACAAAGTGTCCCTATCGAAGTTTCAGTTTTGTCGACAGGAGGTCACCTACTTAGGTCACCTACTGTCCAAGGAGGGTCGCAAGCTAACACTAGAACGCATAGCTGCCATAACTACCATGTCTGTCCCTAAGACCCAATGTGAGGTACGCGCATTCCGGGGGATAACTTCATATTGTCGGCAATGGATCCCTAACTTCTCCTTACTAACGGAACCCCTTTTTTACCTCATCACCAAATATGTGCATGAGCCTTTGCCTTGGACACCTGCATGCCAGCAAGCTTTTGAACAATTAAAGACTGCGCTTTGCGCTGCTCCTGTGCTTGGTACTCCTGGCTACCAGAAGCCTTTTGTGCTTTATGTAGGCCTGGGCGGTAAATTCCGTTCCGCTCGCGGAATTTGCGGAATTTGGGTAATTTCGCGTTCCGCGGAGAACGCGAAATTGCCCAAAATTCGGCTTTCCTCAACTTCGCGAAATTTTTGCTTGTTCGCGTTCTCAAAATGCGTGTTCGCGAGATATTTCTCCCCGAGCACGCAAACAGCGATCGTGAACAGGAAAAAAGCATCGCGAACAAGCAATTCCGCGTGTTCGCGGAATTTCTGCGTGTTCGCGGAGATTTTTTACCGTTTCGCGGAGATTTGCGTAATGCGATTACGCAAATTCCGCCCACCCCTAGCTTTATGTACATGAGGCCGAGGGTTGCGCGCTTTTGGTACTAACACAGGGTTTCGGTGGTAAGCAGAGACCCTGCGCCTACTTTTCAGCCATTTTGGATAATGTCGCCAGAGCGCTCCTGAGCTGTCTGAGAGCTGCTGCGGCAGCAGCGGTATCGATCTGACAATCGGCAGGGCTCGTCCTTGATACTGACCTCACAGTGATGGCACCTCACGCTCCTGACACACTATTGAACAAGATGAAGACACAACACCTCACCAGTGCTTGTCTTACTGGATATGAACTTACCCCGTTTGCTCCACACATTACCATAAAAGATGCACCACTTTGAATCCAGCCACGTTACTACCCCTCCCTTCGGAAGGAGAGAACAATGATGTCCATGATTGTCTGTTCTGAACTGAAGAAGAAACAAAGGGACAGGTATACCTGAATGATGTTCCCTTTATCTGAACCCCAAGGGGAACTATATGTCGATGGCTCTTGTTTCAAACTGCCAGATGGCACTACTACTGCAGCCTATGCAATAACCACGCTATACACTGTAGTTGAGACATCCTGTGTCCCATATCAGTCGGCCCAAGCTGCAGAATTGGTCGCTCTCCTAAGGGCCTGTGAGTTAAGTGAGGGACTGGCTGTTAATGTCTATATTGACAGTCAGTATGCCCTTGGCGTAGCACATAATTTTGGGCGCCTCTGTGCTGAGAGGGGGGTCCTGACATCTCATGGGCAGAAAATACAACACGCCCCCCTAATAGTAAGATTGTTATCAGTACTGACACTCCCTGACAAACTGGCTATAATAAAATGCAGTGCACATAAAGCTGTTATGGATGGTGTGGGGAGGGGGAATGCGTTCGAGGACCAGGCAGCTAAGGAGACAGCTAGGTCAAAGATGAGCAAAATGTTTGTGGCATGTCCTGCTAGATGGGTTCCAAACAATGGAATTTTTGAGAACACTGTGGAAAGTGTAAGGGAAATACAAAGAGATGTGACTGCAGACAAATTGGCAATGCGGGAGGAGAGAACAGGGCGTTTAGACGAGGACGGGTGTTAGATTGATTTGTCAGGCAAACAAAGGTAGTTGTTGCCGAAAGCATACGTTTTTCCTGCAGTCACCATGGCCCATGGCCCGGCGCACATTAGTGTAAAAGGTATTTAAAAACTGTTAGACCCAGTATGGCAGAATGAGAATATCCCTAAAGTTGCAGCACACTTGGTGAGACACTGTATAATTTGTCTCAAGCATAATCCTGGAAAAGGCACCCCTACACCTGCTGGTAATTTTGCACTGCCTTCCTTCCCTTTTGTGGTTCTCCAGATGGATTTCATCGAAATGGAGCGAGTGAATAATCTGAAGTATGTACTGGTGGTAGTTTATACATTCAGTACGTGGGTTGAGGCCTACCCAACCAAAGAGAACACATTTCTAGCAACAACAAAGGCACTCCTAAAGGAGTACTTCCTATGCTACGGATTGCCACAGGTGATATGGACTGACAATGGGAGCCACTTCAATGCCAAAGTCATTGATTTGGTGAGTACGGGTTTGCAAATTATGCAAAAATGTCATGCAGCAAATCATCCTCAATCAGCAGGCCTTGTTGAAAAATACAACAGCATTCTCAAACTGAAACTAGCAAAAATACATGAAAGCACAGGATTGCAATGGCCAGATGCGCTGCCCCTAGCACTAATGTCAGCAAGGGTGACTGTGCATTCTAGGACTGGATTGTCACCCTATGAAGTGGTCTCCGGACGCCCTGCTAATGTATGGGGCATCCCTAGACCTAAGCATTTTTCTGAAATTGAATGCCCTCTTTTGATTGACTATTTAAATGACTTGTCTAAAGATCTGCATTCTGTCCACCAACAGATATCTGCCATAGGGTCCCGGACATCGAATTCAGCCTGGAGACTTTGTGCTTATCCGTCAATTTCAGCGCAAATCCTGCTTGGAGCCGAGGTGGAGAGGCTCCACCCAGGTGCTGCTGGCCACTCGGACAGCTGTGAAAGTGGATGGCCGGAAGCACTGGGTGCACGCTTCGCTTGTAAAGAGGGTGCCTCTTCAACTTCCGTACAATTCCTGGGTGAAGGATGGGATCGCTGACCAAGAAGGGGAGCTGGTGCCCCGCTTTGTTCCATTTTCCGATGCCCGGCTGTGAGGGTTGCGGACTGACAAGGAGAGTGATGAGGCCTTATTCGAGGTGATTCCCCTTGAGATAAGGGCCGCCCCGGATACCCCAGCTCCTAGAGCGCAAGTACCTGAGTCTCGATCCCCAACTGAATGTCAGCACTTACCTTTGTTTGTTGATGAGGAAGTGTCTGGGCACACAAGGTACAATTTGCAGCCCGACGGTAAGACAGTGCACCAGCAGGGCAAAGCAGTTAGGGAAGGACTTGAGTTTAGGGAGCAGGTGCTGTACTTCTGGTGCCTGTTTTAGATTAGAGTGAAGAACACTGGTGCAATGCCCTGGACACTGGACATGATCGTTGAGGGTATTTGCCCTGGAGGGAGGTTGCCCTATTCTAAAAGAAGGATTGTTTTTAGTTGGGCTGCCCTTGTGCAGCTCCACCATGGGAGCCAACGTTTGATGAACGATAGGAGACTGCCTGTGAGGCCCTTGAAGGACACAGGAAAGAAGAATATCCCTCTGGCTGGTTGTATAGTGATTCCAATTTCCTCAGTACCTTTTTTTCTCCATAATATATACCTTTGGCCGCCCTATCCCTGATGAGGAGCAGCGTTTTGCGGCTTCACGCACCATCCCGCATGGCCCAGTTTGGTCCTCCTGGTCCACAAAGACTAAAGTGATATTCATAATAATTATTTTGCTTGCTTTGAAGTTTGTACTCGGAATACTGTTCTTCCTAGAAGAGAATTATCCTGTGCATGCTTGGATAGGTACTACACCAACGCCCCCTGAACATATCATCGGTACGTTGGCACCCCACAAAGAAGAGCACCGGAAGCCTTATAAAGATAATGTTTTTATTCAGACGCTGCATCAAACACATGCTGTTTATAATACAGCAAATTGTTGAGTATGTGGGTTGTTATCTCCAGTTACACATAAAAGCGAAATACTGCTCCCAGTACCTCTGTCCCACATTAATGGCTGTGAGGGTTGGTTTGTTCTACTTAGCTTGGTTCCTCCATTCTCCCAGCTTGACTCCCTGGATCTTAGGAGACGCAGCTCCCATTGCATGTCAATGAAAGTATTTCCGCAGCATAGATTCCCGTATGGTACCTCCTCTGGCAATGGGCAATTTGATCGAGTATTTTTGAATTCCTGCCTTGCAGTGGTGGATAAGGGTAGAAAGCTTAATAGGACAGGGATAGACACAGATAGATTCATGCAGTTTAATGTATAAGAATATTACCAATCTTTCCAAGCCTGTAATGTCACTGAGGACAAGCCTATACCTCTGGAGGTTGCAGATGTACCGGCTCCTTTTTGTGTTCAGGGAATGGGAACAGTCGATGTGGGGAATAGCAGATGCAACACCACCTCCATATTAAGAATGCCAAAAAGTATGCCATTGATCCCACCCCCCAATGTTTATTTTATTTGTGGTGACCGAGGTTATGTGTGGTTACCTGAGGGATGGCTGGGCGATGTTACCTTTCCTACCTTCTTCCTCCAGTCTATTTGGCTCCTCCTGACTACCACAGAACTCATCATCTGCAGCACAGGGATGTCTCAGTTTCCCGAGCTAAGAGAGTTGTTGATCCAGATGACATTGACCAGACAGATACCTCCCTGCTGGAGTTTACTGATATAATGAATGGTCACATACCTTTCTGGGGCCCCATGTTCAACAGCCGCAACATTGGTCGTCTCGCAAGAGTAGTTGCGGGAGTCATTAATACTACCGCGGGTATACTGACTAATATTACAGTTGAGCTCCAGGCTACGACACTTGTCTCGCTTCAAAATAGAATGGTTTTAGATGTTATCCTAGCCGATAGGGGTGGAGCCTGTCATGTCATAGGCAGCAGTTGCTGTGTATACATTCCTGATAGCGCCCAACTGTATATTCTGCCATACAGAAATTGCACAAGCCTGCCTCAGAAACACATGAGGACAATGGTTCATGGTCCCTCACAGGATGGCTTTGGGGTTTGTTAACCTCCTGGGGTTGGAAGATTCTACCTGTCTTGATAGGTATTGCAGGTATCATCTTTACTTGCTCCCTGTACATTCACTGTCTCCCGGTATGCTGCACTTACTGTGTTACTAAGCTTACGCCAACTCCTAGACTGTCTGCTCACAATAATAAAGTTTCCAACATGACGTTGCAGGGAGTTCAGTCAATTATGCTTATTGATGAAGGCATGTTTGATTATTGAAATGCTTGCCTTCTTACTACTTCACTCTGATCGGTAGATGATTATGTACTGTCTCCTCCCCACCAGAACTGTAAAGACCCTGCTGGATAGCAATAAAGGCTTTAGCCACACATGCTAAAAGAGGGGTCTGTTAGAAATAAAATTCCCCGTTCTCGTACCGCATTCAGCACATTGTATTAGGTTAGCAATATGTGACTAAAGTACATGTAATTATGCTCATGTTATGCAACCTTTTGAGTTACCCTGGTAGCATGCAAGTTTTCGTTAGCTAGTGTGACTTCATTTTGTGTTTCGGAATCCTTATTAGACTTTCTCCGCGGAGCCCGTGTTAGGCCTTAGAATTCAGAATAGCTTGTTTCAGCAGAATACTGTATTTCTTTATTTTTTCTTACTCTGTCCAAGGCTGCAGCTCGACTTGCTAATAAGACAATTATTCTGCTTTGCATTCCATTGTATACATGTAGCTCTGCTCCCACGTTAGGAGACACTGAGACTTGGCACAGTGGGCTTGGGCCACTGATAGCATGCCCATGTGGCAGGTGTTAGCTCATCTCTATGTACCTCCTTTGTTCGTGTCTGGCTCAGACCAGTACTTTTTCACCAGAGGCATGGCCGAAGTCTCCTGAAGGGTTTATCTTCTATTAGTGAATGTTGGGGAGTCAGTCCCCTCGACAAACATCTTATGGTGATGGTCTGACTGGGCTCCTCTGCAGTGAATACCAATAAATACGTAGGTTTTCATTCTCTACTGTCTGATCCACTCTTCATTTGGGAAGGCATAGCAGGTGGTCATAAGTACCCGCGTGGCCCCAGAGGGTCCCGTCCTTCAACGGGGGCTTTGTCATGGCAGGGCACCAATGTTTCATTCTATCCAGACTTTACTACATTGCTGCAAGAAGCCAGACGCAAGTTTGTAGGGGCCAAAGCAGCAGCTCGGAAATTGGGCCTCAGCTACGGCATGCTTTACCCTGCCCAGCTCAGGATTGATGTCAACGGCAAGGTGAAAATATTTGACACTCCAGATGAGGTACAGAACTTCTCAAGCACTACACCAGCTCTGACGGTGCGAAAGGGGGTCCTCCCCTGAGGGAGCTTCGCAGGAGGCTCTGTCGGGGATGAGTGCCGACTTATTCTCAGCAAGTTAGCAGAAGTTACCGGGCAGATGGACAATATGAAGTAGCAAACATTGATGGTCTAGACTTGATGTTAACCAAATATGAGTATTGATTCTGGCTAACACTGTGACTATTTGTTTATGAACATTGTCATTGTAAATGAGGGGTAAACGTTAATTCATTGCTCGGTACGTGGGGTCCCACATGGCATTACCACCCCCCCGTGAGAACACGATGATATTGATTTGGGTAGAATTCCCATGTTGGCATTATGCACAGCAACAGTTAGTTAGAGGGAATATAGGGGTATCACCAGACAGGAAGCCACCAGGTGAGGGTGGGGGAGAGGCATAGACTTTTTTTATCATTTATCTGATGCAGGTTTAAGATTGCGCTTGTTAGTTTGTTGTATAATTTTATGGGTGCAGGAACAGTTAAAACGCACAGAATTCCGGTTATGGCCCACAAGGAAGAAACACAGAGTGGCGCTAATATCATCCTACTTACCTGGAATGTCCGCAGTTTGAATAGCCCTAAGAAGTGGAGACTAGTACTCCAGTACATGCGTCAACACATGGCAGATATAGTATATCTTCAGGAAACACACTTATCACCTTCATCCCAGTCTAAATTTGCATCCACATGAGAACTCGTTGGTATTTCTCCAACTACAGCTCATACGCCCAAGGGGTGGACCTATTAATTAATCGAAGAGTACCGTTCACACACATAGCCACGATATCCGACTCGGACGGACGGTTCTTGACATTAACAGGAACACTAGCGGGACACACAATCACTCTGATTAATGTGTATGCCCCAAACTCTGATGACTTCGCCTTTTATGAACGACTGCAGACACACATGGGTGCACTGTCAACAGACCACATAGTTCTGGGCAGAGACTTAAACATACTACTAGACCCGCTCTTAGACAGCACTGCTAAGTCTCCAGCTATTAAACCCCGCTGTTGCAAGGTACTGCAAGACATGTGCCAGGATCAAGACTTAGTAGACACATGGAGATATCTGAACCCTACTGACTCTGAATACACCCATTACGTGCAACAGCACAGTACATGGGTGAGGCTCGACTACTAGCTGATCACCAGACCAACTATAGCATGGGTCATAAATGTGAGCCATTTACCCCGCACTCTTTCTGACCATTTCCCTGTCTCCCTTTCAGTGCACTTTCCGGCAGAAGGTGGTTTAGAGAGGCAATGTAGATTCCCCTCCATGGCGCTGAAATACCCAGTCTTTCATGATGAACTATGCACAGCAATAGTGGACTGCTTTACTAACAACGTCGGTTCGGTCTTGACGCAGGCAGTTCTTTGTAAGGCCTTTAAGGTGTGTATGAGGGGGATTGGCATCTCCACACATACCGGGATGTTGCGAGACTTAAGGAGACGATTGGCCAGATTAGAAGGAGACCTTCATTTATTAGACAGAGAAAACTTGACAGGAGAGGCTCGAGACAGCGCAAAGTACTTGCTTCGCAGAACTGAGTTATTGGCAGAATACACTGAAGAAGCTAGCTGAGAAGCGTTATATCTAGGGAAATATGCCACAGCTGGCAGTTATGGAGAGGAGGAAAGGCCTTGGCGAGGCTACTTAAGCCCTGCTATTCTCAGAATTACATTACTAAATTGCGGGATGAAGAAGGGCGAATTATTACTGGGAATCCCGTCATGGGGCGCACACTCTTGACATATTACACAGATTTATATGCAACGAAGTCAGGAGCCAACATGGCTGAGATTGGGGACTACTTAGGTGAGATCACTATGGTATGGCTCCCTGACGCGCACAGAAAGTTTCTGAGCGCACCCTACTCAGTAGAAGACATAGGGCAGGACATTGACGCAATGGATGGCACTAAAGCTCCTGGATTAGATGAGTTTCCGGGTATTTTTACAAAACTTACAAAACGCTCCTAGCCCCACAGCTTTTGGAAGTCTATGCTGAAGCATTGGAATCTGGTATTCTCCCACCTTCATTCAGGGAAGCGGTATTGGTGCTTCTCCCTAAGCCTGGTAAAAACCCAGAGCAGTGTGGATCGTTTCAATCATTATCACTCTTAGATTTCGATTATAAAATTCTAGCTAAGATGATGGCGACTAGACTATTGCTTTTGATGGAACAAATTATAGCACCGGTTCAATCTGGGTTTGTGAGGCACAGGTCCACTGCAGAAAAGGCATTTGAATTTGTGGAGTGGCCCTTTTTACATGTATTGTTAGTCAAAATGTTCATCCCCAAAGATTTCACGGATTTGGTGAAATTACTCTATGCAGTCCCATCAACTCGCATCCGCTTCAATGGCATTATCACAGAACCTTTCACAGTGTCCAGGAGCACCCGACAGGGTTGCCCTTTATCTCCACTGCTCTTCATAATCACAATGGACCCCCTCATACGCTATTTCCGGAAACACCATTTACATAGAGGTCTCCAATTCAAACATGGCCCTGTACTAGTAACATTATATGCAGACAATGTGGCTTTATATGTCAGGAAACCGAAAGAAAATTCACAACTGCTATTAATTGAAATAGAACGCTTCGGAGCTTTGTGCGGCCTTAAAATTAATTGGGGTAAATCTGAATTGTTCCCGCTGACAGTCATACAGAATTGTGAGTGCGGGGATTTTCCGGTACAATGGTGCAAAGCAGAGACCAAATATTTGGGAATATATCTACATAGGGATCGTGAGCAGGTGTTGAGCTTAAACTATGGCCCCGCATTGAGTCACTTACAGACTCAAGTGGACCAGTGGGTTAAGCAACCACTTTCAATAGCCGGGCACATAGCCATTATAAAGATGGTAATTTTGTCTAGCTTTCTTTATTTATTCACAAACATTCCTATTTCATTGACCAATCTTTTTTTTTTTACACAACTCTGCACACATCTCATAAAGTTGGTATGGGGAGGGAAACAGCCTAAAGTTAGCTGGGACACCTTAACCCTTCTGATTCGGAGTTCTGGATATGCAACTCTACTTTTTAGTAGTACAGAGTGGATATGCACACCACTGGTTCCACCCTGATGCATGCATACCAAAGGCCAAGCCTGAGAGAGACTTAGCAGACCCCACACCACTGAATGTCTTACTTCCCATTGGAATTCCACGGGACCCACAAGATATTTAACCACTTTCCACTACTTGTGGGCAAGGAAAAATCTACTCACAAAAACAGGAGGGTCAACACTGTACCAGTCACGGTGTACGGTTTACGGTGCTGTGCTCCCAGAGGTGATGGGATAAAAACTCAGGCCTCTGCTGTGTGAGACTTCCTTGTGGCTGTGGACTCTCTCAGAGGGGTCTCTGAGACTCCATTGCATAAATGCTGGATCCCTCCCCAACAAGGGGAGAAGGAGTGCTGTGGAAAGGGGCCCACTCATGGTGTTTCTTGCACTCTGCGGTGCCGATGCTCTTTTGCTTGAGGTAAGCCTCCTGGATTCCGGAATCTTTGTATGGGTGGAAAATCACTGCGGTGGAACGCCGTTCATGAGGCAGGAATGTCACAGCCTAGTTTTCAATTCTTTGTACGTGCCATAGAGCAAGTTACCAACATCAGTATGGGAGCAAATAAACCAAATCTATAAGAGAAATCCTGCTACATCTACATCATTAACATACCATCCAGAGTACTACAGAGACCTTAAAGTCACACCTTTTAGCTCCTTTCCCAGAGGATCGGTGACCCAGGACCTTGTGGGGATGATTGATTTAGCCACAAGGTTTCCACCTTCACAAGATTGGATCAGTGGCAGCCATCTTAGGGTCAGGCGTGGTGTGAGGCTTATGCCTCTTGTTGTTGGAGACAAGCCAGCTCCCAAGATTGTGTGTCTGGGCGATCCAGAGACTCCCTGGTGGTCCAGGGGGTAAGTCACAAGCTGGAATGGGTCGACACTGTCCCTCCCATAGCTACAGCAACATGGGCGCCATGTTGGAGTCAGGAGCAGCTGGGGATCATTATTTTTCCCGTGATGGGGACGAGCCATTTGCTTACAGGGGAAGGCCCAATCCACCTCCGGAGCTTACTATGAGTCGTCCAGGTATCTCCCGGTACCCTCCACTCACCGCCGTTGAATCGCTCCTCGTTCCCCAAAATAGCGGGCAAGGTCCTCTTAATAATATTGATAATTACAAAGGCTCAGGTGGCAGGCAGAGCTCATTGATCAAGAGATGGGGCTCTGGCACAGCTGACAGATCTTGTAATTGCTTCCTCGCTTCCTTATTCCCCATAGCTTAATTATTGGGATTACCTCGCTCCCACGCAGCAGTTACTGTGACGGACAGGCAAGGCGATGGCGGTAAACAGTAACAGTAACTAAATGACAACCAGTGTTGTGCAACTAAAACATTTGGCAATAAGATCCACAGGCAATGCTGGCTGGCTGATGGTTGCTTACTGTTTTCACAAGCGAGAGACTGTTCTAAGTGCCGTTAATCTGCAGTGGGCACTGGAACAATACAGAG
Organism: Triturus cristatus; assembly: GCF_964204655.1. Lineage (NCBI taxonomy): Eukaryota > Metazoa > Chordata > Amphibia > Caudata > Salamandridae > Triturus > Triturus cristatus. The sequence continues at coordinate 568,834,235 of NC_140595.1, forward strand.
CATGCTGCAGTCGCGATCGAACACGGGCGCCATCTTGGGGTCAGGCCACACGCAGTAAGATATAGTCAGTTATGCATAAGGGCACTCTGTTCCCTCAGCGGCCGCCACACTGTCAATAAATGCCCATTTGCTTAAATAATGCAGCTTGAGTCCCAAGGTTCAGGATGAGGCGCCCGCCGTATCACATTTAAATGATCGCCATCTTAGGGTCAGGCCGCATCGGTATATATTCACGCAACATTAAGTTCCTTCAACGCTGCCTCAATGGTGAAATTACCTTAACGAAGGTCTTGCCAGCAGAGAGCAGGAGGTCAGGTTGGGGTGAATTGAAAGTCTATCACCATTGCTATAGGAACTCGGACCATGTCTGCCTCCACCATGATCTGTGGATTCTCAGGCTAGCAGGGCACTGGTGTTCAAGAAGGGGGCATAACTGCTGACAGTTCCCACTATGGGCCTCTCCACATGATGGGAGACATTGTGGTGTGCCACCAGGTGGCAGCAGTCACCAGATTGGGGCCCAGGCTGAAGGGTCAACCTCACTCCTGCACCAAAGTGTAGGGTGGCTCCCAGGCAGCGCCCCCCCCCCCCCACATGGTTGTATCAGACTCAAAACCCGGTGAGGCGGCATTCTCATCTGGACTTGTCACAGCAATGAAGGATGACGTCTGCAGTCTCCAGTGCTCGTCAAGCAGGAGGGGGTAGCTGGTGCCTCAGTGAGGCATAGTCATGGAGCGGCCATCCTGGTTCACTCCAAGCTCTGCCTCCCTTTTTTAACTTTTTAACTCACACCCAAACATTCGCTTCCTCCTACCGCCACCACCAGGTAAACTGGCTTGCAGTATACTATAGACTCTTGAATAGGTTCCTTACACTAGAACCCAAATCTATCCATTCAAACAACCATCACCCTCACTAACCTTGCACAGAATTGTCCATTTACATGTTGATCTATCAGCTCCAGGTGCAAACTTACAACAAGAATTTGCAAAGCTAGTAGGTCTGGCATTAACAGACAGACTTATGTATTTGCCAATGAATGTTTTGTGTTGTGTTTTTGGTAAAATGTTATTGTTGAGAAACTGCCTAGTTCTCTGCAATCCAAAAAGTAAACAGTGGCTAAAAAACACATTTTTTGTTTGATCTCAAAATACACACATTGCATTGTAGTCCCTTGCACTTAAGGAAACTTCGTTTGTGGGTGTGCCTCTGGAGAAAGAGCAACATGATGTCACTCACAATGAAGTTAGCCAATGTATAGGTGTGTGCTGCAGTGGGTGGAAGACAAATGTGAACGGCACAAAAACAGAACAATGGATAAAGAAGACTGAATGAAAGCCCCTTTAAGTGTATTGCATATAAGCTCAGTAAAATGAAGAGGTCTTAGCCAATGCCAGACCAAATCATCTCACCATCTCCAAATCCTTGTGCAACACCTCACATAATTAAATAATTTTCCGACACTCTACTACGTCGTCTCTTTCAATCTATGCTGTATGTCCTCCCTTATTACCTTGAAAGTGGCTTTCAAATCAATCTCCTCCAGCCTCAGTTCCCACCCACATCTGCCCTCCATGACTTACGTCACTTGAGCAGAGTAGAAATACTGTGTGTACTTTTCGTTTTCTTCTGCAACCTTGCTTGTGTTTCCAAGCATTGATAAAGCTCCATGAATCCATGCTGATGCAACTACTGCACAGACAATGTGTTCAGAGCTCTGAACACAGAAATCACAAAGGAGAATCAGATGAGAAGACGGATTTCCCTGATGCAACATCAGACGATGCCACAAAAATGTGGTTCCTACTCAAAGCCTTGAATGCCATGTAGAGACTGCTAGAGATACCCAACCCCAAAGGAGATCATGCGGCCCAGGAGACCAGACAGAACTGAGACGAGAATGAGACAGACAGCATTGACTCTCACCCATTATCACCCAGCTCGGACCTAAGCAGCAAGACGCATACATCAGCATTCAGGAATGCCCATCACTCCTTCTGTCTTTGCTGGGTCACACCAATTCACCTGCACAGCAAAATTGGGCAACAAAAAGCAGTGTCAGTTCACTCAACAGTCGAACCTGAGACAGGGGCAGAATTCAGTCCTTTCAAGCAGTGCGTGCAGTTCCTGTCATCGGCCCCAGCAACACGAGCTCCAAGGAGAATCCGGCGGTCCAAATTGCCCACGAACCACGCTGGTCTTGGTTCATAGGGAATCGCACGAGCCAAGATCTGCCCTCAAACTAGCCACGTCTCGGTTTGTGGCGGGATTGTCCAGCACTAGTCCCCATTACACGCACGCCGTCAGTCCTAACCATAAAGGGAGGAGGTTATGGGGACATTTTACGGCTGAGCGAGAAGGGTTTCGTGATAGTATTGTCCTATGCTCCTGGGCAGGAGGCAATAGGCGCTACCTGCCGTAGTAGTGTGGCAGATCACTCGTAGACACTGGAGAGTTCAACAGGAATCTATTGTGGAAAAGCTACACAGCAGACATGAGAGCGAGGTCAAACACATCCAGCTCCAACAGCCCTCAGTGCCGTTTGAATGCCCAGAGCTCAGCGACAGGGCAACCAGGCAGCCCATCAACATTCCATAAGGTGAAGCCAGGGCTGGGTCATAGAATATTACACTAAAGCAATATGATGAAGAGAATACAACAAGCAGTTTAACCCGTTCCTCTGTAGTGTGATTGGGCAGATAATTCACAAAGGCCTGATCCAAAATCGGCGCGTGTTAAACAGTTCATAACTACCTGACCCAAAATGTGCATGCATTACCTAAAATACAAATTATGAAATAATCTTAATATAACATCTATCTGTGTCAAGGCTGCCAGTACCCGACATGCAGCCGAGGAAAGAACCTTGGAAGGAATATGAAAGAATGCTTTTCTTTTCTCTTAGATACGATAATTATTCGTGGGAAAGGTTCCCGCAGGCTACCCCTCTGAGCAGAGAACCTCACTGTTGGAGGCCCCGGTTCACCCCTCACAGGCAAACGTCAGGGCTCGGATGAGCTGAATGCTTCGCCGTGGTGCCCTGCTGTGCTTACCTTTAGCTCGTACTAAGGGGTGTTGTCGCTTAGTGTGTTTTTCTCATACAAAGCTTGAATAGGTCTCGTCAAAATTACGAAATAAATCCAGTTAACCTTAATTATGTATCAAAGTTTCTGCTTGAAAATGGAGCGTTCGAAAGACGTGTGTGCTGTTGAGGAAAAGCAAAGTAAGTTGAGATGCTCGTAAACAAATGCTAAGCAAAGTATGCATTCGGGTCAGAGGCGCAACTAGAGCCAAATTTCGGGGGGGGGGGGGGCTAAGAAAAAATTTCGGGGGTGGCTGAATCTTTAAGCAATAGGCAAGTGGAGCTGCAGGGGCTCTTAGAAGGGGTGAAACAACAGCGAGGCCTCATTAACATGCAAATGGTCTTTTAAAGACCTGTGAAGTGCTCGGGTGCGGCTCTGTGTGTGCCCGGAACCTGTCTCATCCCGGGCTGCCACACAAGACGGGGGGGGGGGGGGGGGGGGGGGCTGAAGCCCTTTGAGTCCAATGGGTGTTGCGCGCCTGATTCGGGTACAATGTGATTGTGAGTTACTGGATAAAAACAGTTGTGGTAGTCCAAGCAAACCATAACCAGCGAGGGTTCCACTCTTGTCTCTGTTTAAGGAGTTATGTATTAAGCAATAATAAAGATCAAAACTGTTCTGTTTTTTTGCATTCTATTATAATTGTATGAACTCTTACTTTTTAAAATACTAAAGATATTGAACAAAAAAATGACTTAAAAAAACACACACAAAAACTTAGTGGTGCAATATGGGTACAATGATATGACCATATCCGATTTGCTCTATGTTTCTTGACATCAATATGTGCTTTGAGAGCCAATTGAAGGCCTTCCACCAAGGTTTTGTTAAACCTTTTAACTAACCCATTCATATTTGGTGAATATAATGTCGGCCTTATGTGACAGATATTAGCTTTCTCAAGAAAGGTGGTAAATGCACTTGAGGTCAATTGTGTGCCATTGTCAGATACCAAATAATCAGGAAATCCTTCTCTTCTGAATTATCCTGCAAAAAGTCAATGTCTCCTTCAGAATGAATTTGAGAAACCCATTTCACCTCTACCAATTTGGCAGAGTAATCTATTACAGCTAAGGGACCGATTACAATGCCATTCAGAAGGGCTCTGAACCAGATTTGGGTTAGCCGGATCCGAGTCGGAACCCTTGTTTCTGACCAAATCGTACTCAGTTCCCAACGATCGATTACGATGCCTGTAAACCGTTAGGGCTGTCCGAATCGGTTCCGAAAGGCATTCGGACTGGTTGCGTCATTCGGAGCTGAATCATACAGCTCTATGGACTCGGTTTCCAAGCAGGCGATTACGATGACCGATTTGGACAGCCTTTCCGAATTGGTTTCTCCTAAATGAATTGGCTGCTGTAATCTGTCTTTGGAGGCATTGGCAGGCCCCCCTTCACCCGAGCCCTTCCGAATCGGTGCCTTGGAGGTACCAATGAGACCGTGGGGTGCCTGCCACAGGGTTGCATGGTTTTCCTCAACAACCCCTTTTTTCAATGGGAGCCTGTGTTCTTATTCCGAACAAAGGCTCCCATTGTAGTTAATGAGAGTTTGGCCGAATCATATCCGGTAGCATCCGGATGCATCCAAATCGCTTGGTCAGACTCCCCCAATTCGAGTTGTTCGGAAAGCCTTCCTGAACCGATTCAGTAGGAATGCTTTCCGGCCGAGATCGTAACCGGGCCCTAAGATGTAAATGTTTCCATCAGATATACCTTCATATGAGTCTTACACATCAATGGTCAGATTTTTCCATGGTTTCTCAGGCACAGACAAATGTAGCAGGGTAGTGTGCTGCGTTTTAAGAACTTTGTCAGCATTAACACACCACAAACAATTATGTACAAAGTTAAGAGTATCATTGCAATATACGGCCACCAAAACAGATTTCTCACTTTAATAATGTCATTGGTTTGACCTGGGTGCCCCAGATGAGCAACTGAAATGATTTTTTGTTTTACTGCCCACAGTGGTACAAATTATTCACCCTTCAAAATCAATTAATTAGCAAGAGTTAACTCACTTCTGACTTTCCAATACACACTAATCCCTTTAGACAAATGTTTTTCCAATGGCCAACCTTTGACAATATAGACTGTCAAAAAACTAATCATTTAATCTTCCAAGGTGGCATTCATCCACTCTTCCTTAGATACCACTTGTCCAACTGGCACTACTACGTCTTCCACAGATGCTACAACACAATCCTCCTGAAGAAACAAGTCACTCATAGGTTGCACATCACTTGAGAGTCTAGACAAACAGTCTATTTTGTACTCCTGGTACATACACTACTGTAAAAGTATACTCATATAACTTTGCAAGCAATCTAACTAGTCTAGATGATACATTTCCCCTTCCAGTTTTAGACAACAATGATATCAAACGTTTGTGGTCCATCTTCAATTTAATAGATTTACCCCACAAGGAAGTCTTGATGTGTTTCATGACCCATGCAGTTCCCAGAGCTTCCCGCTATATTGTGGAATTTCTTGTTTCTGTTAATGTCGGCAGCATTGAAGCAAAATCAACGGTCTTCTCGACACCTTCTTCCACTTGATTCAATACCGCACCTAAACCTGTGGCACTGGCAACAATGGTAACTGTATTGGCAGCCGATCGTAAAAATGAAGATAGTGGTTTGCATTCAGTTAAAACTAGTTTAAGACTGTTCATTGGTCTACTCAAACTTGACTACTTTCTTCAACCACAACTGTAATGGAAGTACTTTGACAGCAAAATTTCAGACAAATCTGGTATAATATTCACATAGGCACAAAAAGGATTTAAGCAGATCCTTGTTTTGAGGTTAAACCATATTTCTGATGGAGTCAAGAATATCTTTCTTTGAAGTAATGACTGTTCCACTAATTTGATGCCCTAAAAACTCTACTTCTGATACAAAAAATGTGTACTAGTCTTGTTGAATTGTCATTTTTTTTCTCTTCCAAGACTGTCAGGACTTTGCTCGCTATCTAACAATGTTCATCAGCAGTTTCAGAGTAATTCAAAATGTCGTCCTGGAAAACTACCACCCCATCGGTGTTCCCAGAGAGACAATTCCTCGATTTCTAAAACAATGATGCGGCAAACAACAACTCAAATGGCATTCTGACATATCTAAATGTTACTTCAGGAGTTATAAATGTGGTAATGTGCCTGGAGTCTTCTGTCAATTCAATCTGATGGTACTCTGCTTTTAAATCAATGGTGACAAAGTATTTAGCAACATCCAATCTCGCTAGCAATTCTTGAACCTTGGGTAAAGGGTGACGCTCTACCAAAATCTGCTTATTGACAGATCTCAGCTCAACACACACCCTGAGTTACCCATTTTTTTAAAACTAAAACAATGGCAGAAACCCATCTAGATGTGTCAACCGGTTCATTTACCCCTTCTTCACACAATTTTTTTAACATATCAGAAGATTCATGTCTTACCGATAATGGCACATGTCTCAATTTGTGTTTAATTGGTAGGGCATTTTACTTCAATTAAATTTTATGGGAAAACCCTTTCACTTCCCCAAGTTCTTTCCTAAACACACTCTTATGTTTATTAGGAAGATCGCATTAGTCTTTACTATATCCCTCCTTAACACTTTGCATCAAGAACATGTCGGATCTGATGGACATTTGGACCAGGGAACAGGAGAGAAGAAGACATGATAGGATCATGACACGAGGTCTACTAGTTCAAGATTGTATCTATGAGGAGTTATGGAATAATAATGGGACCCAACATCAGGTGGAATACAACACAGATATATTGCTCAACCCTGATGAAGTCCCAAAGGGATGAAACGTGTTGGCTGGGCTAAATGGACTGCTCCTGTCAAATTTGTATTTGTTGCATAAAAGTGGACTCGGAGAAACTCACAAGACTCCTGAATGATTACTATACACTGCATCATGACTTTTTGATCTAATGCTGGAGAAAAGTATAATCATCTGTGAATTTTGGAACAGATAATCTTTTAAAGAATTGAATTCTCTTTTTCAGTTGTTGTTTTGACCTTGGGTTGAGGTGGCTTCTTGGCAATGGGGCCACAAAAGTAGAGCGTTGGAGGAAATTGAATTTGAATGAATCAAACCAGTGCGCCTTTTTGAGCCCACATTGCCAGTGTGCAGTTTATTATGAAATATTTTTAGTTCTCCTTGCTTTTACTTTTTGCATGTATGCTGCATTTTTCAGCACAATCACAAAGAGGAAAATGCAATAAAATATAGTTTAGGTGCAGGAAGGGACCCCTGCCCACACAAGTGATGCTGAATATAATGCAAACACCCTTGTTCTATGGCACATGGGTGCCTACATTGACACATGACTGCTGAAAGTGTGCCGACACAAGGAGAGTGCAGAACTGGGCCAGATCTTTGTAGGCATGGTGCAGGTCTGCTCTCTCTACTTTGTGTAATGCAGCACAGTAACTTTGCTTTCTGTGCTGCGTCATCTCTTTGTATATCTGGGCCTAAATAATAACAGTTTGCGAACTGATTCCCTGGTGAAGCTTCCTATAAACCCCTGACCAATCAAGCTCCTTCAGTATTTTTCTCCCTAGAGGCTTTCTATCCCTGAGACCACTGGAGCAAGCACCCCAGATTCTTTTTATTTGCCTAATCCTTCAACAGAGCAGGGGCGTAACTTCGGGGGAGGGGGGACATTTGAGGTGTGACACCCACCAAATAAATACATTCTTGGCTTGGTAGTTCTAGGGGTGTGAAATGTCTTTCTCAGTTTTTCTTTTCATCCTGATTTCACTAAGAGTTTTTAATGTGTTAATTATTGGAATCAGAAAATTAAATGAATTTATGTCCAGATTTACAAAGATTTTGTGTGAGAGTTGGCATGTATAAAGTCACCCAAATGTTGATTTGCATGGTGTTGTAGGAATAAGTAATGCAATGCAGCACATTCGGCAGCATTGACTTACTTTGCGTCAGGTAGGTGTTTCCTGGGTGGTGCATGAGTGTTTGCCTGTATCCATTCATGGATATTGTGAAGTAAACCTGCATTTGCATAGGTTCATAATTACAAACAATTCGCTCTGGGTTGTGTCACTTTTTTGATGCAGCCCGATGCAAAATTCCTTTTAGTACTAACAAAGCCACACACATGTCAATTTGCGTGTCTTTGTAAGAAAAGGTAATACAGGGCATTGCGCTACCTGCATTACTTTGTGTCAGAAAGGTATTCCATGGGTGGTGTATGGGCATTCCCGTAAATCCACCCAAGGATTTTGACACAAAGCCATAGTTACAGAGAGTTGTGCAAAAAATGGTGCACCTGCCCGTGGCTGGGGCAACAGGGAGAAATATGTAAATTTCTCTTTGTAATTTCCTCTTTGCATGTGTTCTACACTCTACAGTGCACATACAAAGTGATAAAATCCTCTAAGCATCATTTTTGTGCTGGAAGGTACCCCTACCTGTATAAAAAGTACCCTGCCCATAATGCAGTCATCAATGCACTATGGCGCATGGGTTCCTGGCAGTAAGCAGTACAAAGTACATTAGCTCATGGAGAGAGCAGAAATGCTTTCTTTCTTTGAAGATATGATGCAGTTCTGCTTCCTTCATGTGACGCAACTCAGCTCAACAACGAAAAAACAGCAAGTCTCAGGTTTCCAGGTATACTACAGCAAATACCAAAAGGTTATGGGATGAATGCTTGTAAATAGTCCAACAACTACCAATCCCTCAGTGTAACATTGCAAGCTATTGTTTTTCACCCACTGAGCCACTGTGGACAGAGGGCCTGATATAGGATTTAGCAGAGAGAGTAAAGACAGACAAGGGCCTAAAAGTTTATTGCTTTTTGTGTGCCTGCCGAATGTAGAGATGCCCGGCAGACATCTCTATAGGTTAGTGGAACTGCCATCATGGAGGTTAGTGTCAATGTAGGAAAACGTTAATGAACAGCTCTGTCAAACATGATGGTTAACCATCAAAATGTTTCAATTTGTTTTGTTTTTCAAAAACAAATTTCCAAAGTGGGAAAAAAAACTGAATGAACACCACACCAGCTTTCTGCAAAAGTGTGGGGTTACTTTTCTTTTTTTACTGTCACCCATGACCAAGATATACCTGGTGCTGATGCACAGTAAAAAAGAATCTATCTTTTTTTTTTTTCGGAGCTTTACACAGCGCAAACTTGACCTGAAGGTATTGGGAATCAGAGTGCTTTACATGAGCACAAGTTACGTTACACAAGGACACATTCATTTGTGGTAGGCACGGGGAGATTAAGTCATTTGCCCAGAATCACAGGATGTTGCATGTCCCTGCTGAGACTCGAACCTGGTTCCCCAGCTCCGAGGTCGGCCGCCCCTAGCCGTTAGGCCAACTCCTCTCCCCCATCCACTTTTAACAGAGCAGCAGTCGGTTGACAAATTTCCATTTAAATCTACCATTTTGGACCGTCAAAAGAAGTTTTACACTGACAGAGTAAATTTTACTCCACCAGCTTAAAACTTGTGGTCCACTTGACCCAAATTGGGTGGGCGGACCTTAAGTTTGGCAGACAAGATACTCCGTCACCGTTGCAACAAAGTATCTGTCTGCCAAAATGTGTATCAACCCAGAGGCCAACTTAATGCCAACCTAATGCAAATAAGTACTGATCCTGCTTCTCATGGGAACAGTGCATCCCATACCTTGGTTATCTCGCACATTCACCCTGTGTCCCACTGCTTTTTAGGTCTTGCCTAAGACAGTGCACATGCACTGTCGCTTGCAAGAGATTTTGTTTACTACACAGGGTTGAGAGACCACTAATTGCTTGCAATTCATTGGCTACATTGTCACTCCTATTTGCTTTGTGATAATTGAGCACCATGTGCCAGTTTCTCTTCTTCTTTCATGTGGAGCATGAATCAAGTACGGATGGCTTATTTTTGATTAGTGTCCTTCCACTGCTCACACTGTTATGCAGGAATTATTTTTCTTTTTTCTTCCTCATTGTCCATGTTGCTTCTTCCATATTGCTTCTTCCCTCCAACTCACTTTGTCCGTGATTCCAATTCCCTCCTACCCTTCTTCCTGTTGTTCATGTTGCCCACCCCTTTTGCCATATAAAAAAACAATATGATGTGGCCAGTACTGGTTGTTTCATATCACTTATCCAGTTTTTACCCTTGCTACACAGCAGCCAAACTGCTCTACAACATGACACATAGATGAAACCTGTTGGCCAATGCTTGTTTAGTTGGGAAATATGGGATTCACACCCTGAATATCACTGACTAAGCTACCCCCCTGCAACAGAGTGACATATCTAGTCTAATGATACTTCATGATTTGTGCAACTGATGGTGAAGGAGGGAAGGATCACCCTATAGGACTGTTATTAGACTGACAGTTGGTGGCAGACATTCAGTAGTCAGGCACACAAGCTTTTTTAACGCACCTTAAGAGAGTATACCTACTATCCCACACACACAGTAATATGCAGTTAGTTGCCAAAGAGTGTGGTGCTCCTGATAAGAGCCAGGACAATATGTAGAGGGGTCGTGTTGAAAGTTCAGTCTCCATGGTGCCTGATTAGAGAATTCTTAAGTAGCGTACCATGCAGGAACATAGGGGCAGATTTACGTTCCCTTGCGTATCCCTGCAAATCAGCAGGGATGCGCCAGGGAAGATGCGTCACGCACGTTTTCCCTTGCACCACCGCAGATGCGCCGCATTTACAATGCGGTGCATCGAGACACAAGGACAAGCAGATGTGTGACGCATCTGCCGGCGTAAGGTTGGCGCAGTGCTGAAGTTGTGTCGCAAGCGCGACGCAACTCCAGCACTGTTCCAACCTGCCCTATCCCTAACATGGTGCGTCACGCCTTACGCCTGCTTGAAGCAGGCATAAGGATTTGACGCACTAGCGTCGGAAAAGTGACTGCGTGAAATCTTGTAGATTTCTCTGCGTCACTTTTCCGAGGCTTTTTCCGACGTAACGCCCACCCTGCATACATTAAACCTGACGCAGGTTTAATGGGGTGCAGGGCTTTACAACGTGACGCATCTCCCTAGATGCGTCACGTTGTAAATCTGTCGCAGCATGGCACTAGCTTTGCGCCGCCGGTGCGTCACAAAAGTGAACCAACGGCGGCGCAAAAGTGGTGCACGGGGCTTGTAAATCTGCCCCATAGTTTGTTTCCCCATAAAGAGTCAGGTCGTGCGTAAGTGAACCCCACTCAGCTAGCTTCCTCTAGGAGCTTTCCTACATAGCTCTGTTATTCTATTTGAGGTAGCCGGCCGGGGCCTCGAGTGCACCTCCAGCCAAATATCTCACAAAGGTATATATTGATTACCAATCTTTATGTGAGGCTCTCGCCCGACCCCGCGTTGTGATTTTTATTGGGCTGATATAATCAGTGGAAGTTTCCAAGTCGATAGACTGTGATGCCTTGGATCTGCTGCTATGCTTGTACTCCATGCTGAACGTTACAATCTGCTGGTTGTTTTATTTTATTCTTATCTCTGCCGAGAACATTGCAGAAATATCAAGGGGCTTATTTACAAGGCCCTTGCGTGATATGTGCATCATTTTTAACATGGGAAAAGTGACGCAAAAGTGGCGTAAGGGGCTTGTAAATCTGCCACCAGGAAAAATGAATGATATTATGGAAAGAGTCGGAGCAATGGAGACTGCTTTCGAAGACCTCTCAAACCAAGTGAACAAAAATACATCGGCGATCACTCGGTTAAATGATAAGGCTAGAGAACTGAGGGATAAGTTAGAAAGTTTAGAAAACAGCGCTAGAAGAAATAATATTAGGATTTTGAACGTCCCAGAGGACCTTGAGGGAGGAGATATAAGGTCCTTTGTTATTAGACTTCTTGGAGAGCTGCATCCAGATATTGAGAGACGGATTCTGGAAGAGGACATACAAAGATTCCACCGAGATCCTTTTTCTAAGAGACCAGGGAGGAAGACCCCGAGAACGATCTTAGTTAATTGTAAGTCACAGTTAAAGAAAAGATCCTTGCTGGGGGGCTTAAAGCAGGTACATACAACAAGGAGGACTACTCCTTTCGCATCAGGTCAGACATTTCACTCACCACACAAGACAGGCATTGGGAATTAGGGAAATATCTACAAGAGTTGAGAAGCCTGGACGCCACTGCGAACCTGCAATTCCCTGCCTCTTGAAGGGTGATGTGGAATAATAAAATGCATAACCTCAGGGAACCTTCCGAAGTTAGTTCTCTGATTGATAAGAAGTACATCCAAATGAAATGATGCAATTTTGCCCAGATAGGGAGAGAGTTCAAAGTGGAGGTATCTTGCCTCTAGTATTGTGGGAGGGTTCCCCGTGGTGGGGGAGTGGAAGGGAAGGGAGGGAGGGGTCACAAGTAAGAATAAAATACAAAAAAAGTGTTATTTCTGTGCACTGGGTGGGGGAGCATGTAGGAAAAAAACAAAAAAAATTGTCCTCATTTACGATTAAAAACTATAGGTATTTTACAGATTCATATCAACCAGCTACTTCACAAGGTTTTCCCAGACCACTACGCATTTATTTTTTAATTTTTATGGCAGACCCAGGTAGATCTGAGAAATTAAAAACCTTAAAAATGTTATCATGGAAAGTAAATGGCCTTAGCATCCCCTCTAGAAGAAGAAAAATCTTAGAATATTTGAGGCTTTCAGATAACAATGTTCTGTTCATGCAAGAGTCACATCTACGTAAAGAGGAGTGGGCAGATATACTTAAAAATCAGAAATGGATTGAACACTATATCTGTACCACACAGTCATGCCCAATAAAAGGGGTTGTCCTTATACTTAAGAAAACCACTCAAGCAATACTTGGAGACTGCGTGGTAGATCCACTCGGAAGGTGGGCAATAGCGAGGGCAAAAATCAATGGAGTTTGGTTGACTTTTGTGGGTTATTATGGCCCTAACTTAGACGATCCAGATCCACTACATACTCTACTCTATAAATTAACCGACATTAAAGATCCCATTATTATGGATGTTGATTTTAATGTAGTTTTAGACCCCGGGCAGGACTCAACATCTAAGAGAGCAGTGGTGGCAACTCATAATATGAGAACTGCCCTGAAACAGTTGATGACAGGCATAGGACTTCTAGATATTTGGAAAGTGATGAAGCGTAAGGCCGGAACAACAGGGGGAATCTTTACGTTTCATAACAAAAAGTGTGATCACCGTTCCAGGATTGACTTCTTCCTGGTAGAACCTTCCACTAGTAAGAACACGGTGAAGGTTAGTCATGTGCCTGAGCATCTATCCGATCGATCCGCTGTAGCTCTGGAAATTAGCCTCATGAAAAGACCACCCCCTCATAGATGGACTCTAAATCGCTCGCTACTTCTAGAACCATTTGTAATTGCAAAGCTGAAAGCAGCAACAAATGAGTTTTTCCTTTTCAATTTAAACTCAACATGTCTTCACACTGTATGGGACTCATACAAGGCCTTTTTGAGGGGCACCATAACCTCTTTGTCTATTGTTCAAAATAAAAAAGTGAGACAGGAGATTAAAACTTTTGAAGATGTAATTCATAGAAATCAGGTAATGTTAGAACAAACACCAAAACACCTAAATATCACACAAAAATTAATTGCGACAAAATATGACCTTGCTGACTATCTTGAAGCTATAATTAAAAGGAAGTAGGAAGTCAGTAGGTTGTCCCATCATGAATACGGGGAGGGGTGTGGCAAACTCCTTGCATGGAAAGCTAAGACTGATCAGTCTAGGAACATGATTGAAGACCTTAAATGCTCGATCTCCGGTAATATTATCAGTGAGGATATTGAGATTGAGGAGGCCTTTGTCCAGTTCTTCCAAGGCCTATACTCAGAAGATTTAACACCGAGTGAAGAGTGTATGGAAGAGTTCTTTTCAGATCTGGAACTCCCCATGTTGTCGAATTTAGAAAAAGATAACCTGAGTACGCATATTGTCTTGGAGGAAATTCTTCAAGTCATTGGTACCTAAAAAAAGGGAAGGCTGCTGGTCTTAACTCTACTTCAAATAAATATACACACACCTAAAGGAAGAGCTCGCTCCAATTTTACTCCAATTGTTTAACTCTATTGTCATATCTGCCCAAGACCTCCCTGCAAAATGGGATGAAGTCACTATAAATATTCTTTTAAAATCTAATAAGATTCGGAGGTCCTGTGAATCTTTTAGGCCTATTTCCCTTCTTAATAGTGACCATAAAATATATACTCAAATACTTACTAAACGTTTGGATAAGGTAGCAGGATCACTAATACATGTGGATCAAAAAGGTTTCATGAAAGGGAGGCAACTCCGTGAATTAGTACATGATTTAATCGGGGCAATTGATACGGCAGGAGTATATAAAATTCTGTTAGCAGTAATTCCTTTCGACGCTGCAAAAGCGTTTGATAGGGTCAGGTGGTGCTTTCTATATAAGACGATTCAGCATTTCAATTTAGGATAAACTTTTTTACCAGCAGTCAGGGCCCTCTATAAAAAACCATGTGCAAAGGTCCTTGTTAACGGAAATCTCACAAGGTCAATAAAAATAAGTAGGGGGACTAGACAGGGATGCCCTCTTTTCTGAAAAACAGAAGAGAAAGAAACACAGCATTCAGAACTGGTTTTGTTGGTAATATACTGTGCTGCACACTTGTCTTAAACACTTAGCTGAAGTCTCTTTATGTGGCAAGGCTCCCAAACCAGAAAAAGGAAACTAACACTTAGCTGCATGAACTTTGGATAGTGCATGGGTTAAAATGTATCATTTTGCAATACTTGGAAAACAAATTGAGTAACCGTATATTTCTGTCTGTGTGTCTTTGTAAATCATTTTATGCTTTGGGCAACTCATGTAGCTAACAGTGTTAAGGGAAACTATCGCTAACCGAGTTTGGAAACTATATGTGGCTAACATATGTTTTCACTAGTACACTGTGTTTTAGGGCCAGATGTATGACCCACCAATTTGCGAGTCGCAAATTGCGTTGCATTTGCGACTCGCAAATTGGGATGTATAACATTGTCTCAGAAACTGTTTTCGATTCCTAATAGGGTCACCAATTGCATGCCTCATGAATAATAATGAGGCAGGCGCAATGCAATTTGCGACCCCATTATGAAAGGATAGCACTCTCAGGGATAGTGGCCTGCTTGGTCAGCTAACCACCATGTCTGGGACTGCTTTTAAATAAAGCAGTTTTTTTTTAATGCAGCTCATTTTCCTTAAAGGAAAATGTGATGCATTTAAAAAGAGAAAAATTAAACTTTTGAGTTTCATTTTTTTGAGGGCAGGCAGTGGTCCCTGGGAACACTGACTGCTCTTAAAAGTATTTTCTCACAATCTTTGCTTGTGATTATATGTTTGTCTTTTCAGATGTTCTCATTTCTATGAATTGGACGAAAGGACACCTGACTGTGAGTACATGATTAGGTTGTAGTGATCAAGGGTAGAGTACACCTTAGCGTGTGTATACCGCCCGGGTCACTTTCACTGGTCCTGATGAAAACCTGGTACTATCATTTTCAGGTTGAAACATGTAGACCTTTTTATGCACTTTTTATGCACATTTTCTCACTATAGAGATACCTGCGGTCAATTTAACCGAGAACGGCATCTTCGCAACATTTTTAATATTGTCCAGTTGCTCCAGAATAAAAAAAATTCAGTGAGTTACTTATATCTGGCCAATTTTTAAATCACTTTTCACTCACTTGCACAAAAAAAAAGAACCTGCTTCACTGTAATCAGGTGTCGAAGCACACCCGGATGGCATTCGGCTATTCGGGTGGGACCCCTATGATGAAGCATGTCACCAACTAGGTTGGGGAGAGAGGGGTCATTTTAAGAAAGGAGAACTTCCCTTCTTGTGCACCTCTCCCAGTAATTCAGAGACATTGAGTTGTCTCCTGGGTGTACTCCTCCTACTGTTTGTTTACTTTGTTCAAAGGGGACCAGGAGTATTCCCTTCCAACTCGTGAAAATCCCTTTCTCTCTCCTGTTTTTTTTGTTTAGCATCAATTATCACCATCCTGCTGCTTCTGAATGGACACTATGATCCACAAACAACAATTGGACAACTTGTGGTTCGTGAGCTCCAGCTACATCTTTTATCTCACAGATCTCGTTGAAATTTCTCGAAGGCAAACATCACAGTTTATTCTGTGCCCAAGAGCATAGCTTGGAAAAAGGTTCCCTATCAGATAATGGGACCTACTGAGACATTTCTATTACCTTATATTTTGAAAGTTTCAATGAACTATATTGTTAATCCTGGTTCTATTTCAGATGACTGGAATACAGAAAATGTAAAGCGAATGATGTCTGATTTGCAGACATATGCCACTTTGAATAATTAAGATACCTTTTTGAATTTGGTTAATTAGAAAGAGATGTATTGTTATCATTACTATGCACACTATTACGTACATGGAACTAGCTATCCCAGGGAAAAATACAACTACACACAATAGGAACATTGTGAGGCTCCACATCCTAATAGTCAACCAAATGTCTTGGAGAAATATCCTTACTTCCAAAGTGACGACATGTCACATCCCTTGGTTTCGCTATTTTTCTCAAAATCCACAATGACTCCAGAAGAGTGGAATCACCTCCAACAAGCAGATTTATTCAAATGAAATCAGTCATAACTTGGTCCTCCAAGGCTATACGAAGTTTAAATAAAATGATGATGAGTAAAGGATTTGAGGAACAAAGTGCATGCTGATTCAAAGCAAATAGGCCTTATTTTTGGCATGGTCAAAGAAGTGATTTTTCGGAACTCAACCATCCAGCATGCTACCTGCCTGGGATTTGGTCCTATGAAAGATATTATATAAACCCTTCAAACCTGAAAGTTCATTTTACTTTGTTTGATATTTGGCAATCGCGAATGAATGTTTCTGGCTCCGATGTAAAATATATGATTCAGAATGGAACATATAATCCCATTCATTTCCTTCCTGAAGGTTTAGCCTAATTGCCCTATGATTCCAATACCTGCATGCATCGTTTTCTCTCCAACACCTCTGGTCCTGAAGCTAATTGACCTATACATGATTCAGCACACTAACACCTGTAGTAGTTACCACATACAGTGTAGGTAAACTATGCCAGTGCTGGTTAGCACATACCAGTAGAGAAAAACCATTTTCCTCAATCAAAGAGAACATAGATTTCTCTGACTTCCTTCGGGGACCACATCTCCCTAGAAATAAACAATTTATAGTGCCAGGAATAAAAGCCATTTATAGTGAATTGAACAAACACTGAAAAAGAAGCTGCAGAGAGAATTAGGCAAATAGATCAGGAAAAACTGCAAGCAATCTTTAAAGTTATTGACAATGGTAAGCACACTCTCTCTAAGAGAGTGTACTCAATAAATCACATCCTGTTCGTAGCCTCAGACCTTCTCAAAGGAGACTTTGGTCTCTTACAACACAGCAAAGCTAAATTAAGTCCTCATCATCATCATCAATAAAGTTTTATTTGGTTGAGAAAACAACCAAAAAAGTGTACAAAATACATAAAATGCATAAAAAGACTGGACTACCAGTCCAACATCCTTCCACATTTTCATAAACGTAACAAAACCTATAAAATACACACCATCACCAATTAATTTAGTTTTCAAATTATAAAAATGGTTAAAACATGTAAAATCAGATTTAGTCAAGATACAGTGTACCCTGTGAGTGTACAGCTGTGTGAAGAAATAAGCGCACACAAATACAAGTCTTCTCATCATATCATTCTTGAAGATAATGTTAAGCCAAGGTTCAGTCCCAAAGGTTTCTAAGTCTCTTAAAAGGAACTAAGAACTTTTTGGAATAATTTTATAAACATCAGAAAAAAAGAGAAAATGTAGCATTGATTGATGGGAAACATCGTTACATGGGCTGACTCTAGTAGCAAACTTGTACTGATACCCAAGAGGAAAACAGAGTGAGCATTTAATCATGTCTGCTCTGAAGCAAAAGAACAGGAAGTGCTTTCAATTCCTTCTAATATTCCAGAGATAGCTAGTGGGTGAGATCTCAGGGCTTAAGTGCAATTAGCTTGCAACTGTTGGTTTCAAGATCTCAGCATTTAGCCTATCTGCTTTCAGCTTAGCTAGTAAAAAAGATTACACATGCTTTCTACCGGGGACAATATGAGGCAGGCCGATCCCATCAAAAGTATTTTTTAACATAGGCCAGTCACAGTATAGATAGGCCCTTGTCACAAGCCAGACAGTAATTATATCCCTTGCGAGTGAATCTTCCTCCGTCTGCCAAATCGATAACCACAGTAAAGGGGGTCTGATGCAGATATGATCACTTAGATAGGTTATGCCCAGCTCCTCATGGCAGATGAAGTAGGAAGTGGATAAGGGGCAACCAAGACTTTCCAGTAGAAATTGTTTTCTTCCCTCTATAAGGCCGTACATTCACTGATAACCCTGATTTCCTCCTCGTAAGATGCTATCTGGACACATTAAGCAGCATATATCTGCAACATGGGGGGCCAGCACCCTTCCGCCATGGGGATGTGGGAAACTGAGGAGCGATCCAACCACTCTGAATAAGTTTGCCCTGCATTGTGAAATGTATAGGGCCCATGAGCCAGATGAGCTAAAGGTGATACCCAAATAAGAAAAAGTGCTTGTGCTTGATAAAGAGTTAAGGCCAACTGTAACGTTCAAGAATTATTGAGTGTGCTTAGGACTGCATGTCATTATAAATGACTTAGCAAAATTTGTTGACAAATCGATGTTGCCCATAAAGTGCACAAAGGAATGGACTAGTAAATACAGGGCATTAGGTGTACTGGTGATTAGTAGTAAGAAGAATACCGTTAATCTTGGGGACGTTGGGAGTGCTCAAGGTTAACTGTGAAATGAGCTTGTTAATGTATAGGATAAATAACTAGGGGTGGGCGGAATTTGCGAAATTGCCTTTCGCAAAATTCCGCAAAACGGCAAAAAATCTCTGTGAACACGCAAAATTTCATGAGCTCCCGGAGATTTCAGGGACGGGGCTTCTTTGCGAGTTCACATGCGTTCACATTGCCAGGGATTGTCATCTGCTACCTACATGGCAAGAGGCAAAGGGCATGAAGTTCTGGGCCATATGAAATAATTTTCATTTGCACTGTAATGTTAATGCAAAGTTCGCCATTTCCATGAGCTCTTAGGCCCTTATTGTAGGTCAGGGCCGGACTTGCCGTAGCGGGCACCGGGCAATCCCCCGGTGCGCCGCACGGGTGGGGGCCGGTTTTGGGCCCCTAGGGGGCATTTTTGTTACAGGGCCGTATCGGCCCTGTAACAAAATCGGCCGAAAACCGGCCCCAACAAAGAGCTCGGCGGAACCCCCAAGCCCCAGGGCCGGCCGAGCACTTTGCCAGGGCTGGTTTTGGTTCCCAGTCCGGCCCTGTTGTAGGTGGTCCGGAAAACAGACCCGATTTTCTGTACCCCCGGAGTTACTGATACCAGGGCTTCCTTTAACTCCAGAGGTGGGAAAAATCTAGCCCGTTGGATGCTGAGGGTCCACTACAAAATTAAGAATCATCTGGGAACATTGCCAATTCTGAGTCGATCCCCTTGTGATTCCTCATTTACCCCTACATTTTTACACGGGGAGTTTTGGCAGTTTTCACCAGTCGAAAAATGTTTCCTTAGCTCAGTAACATGTCCCATCTAATAAACAAATATGAACAAAACCGATCCCACATAGGTTGTCGATGCGTTGGCAGACCTATGAAAGAATAGCACACCTATGCATAGGTTAAACCTAAGTATAGCAAAACAGTGACTCATAAGAAGATCCAAAAACACAGGGCCTGTCCAGAATTGAATATGATTGAAACAAAGTGATTGTTGCGCACCTATTAACAAAGTGGAGCCAAGCAAAGTGCTGAGAAGTTTTGTTGCGGAACTTCAGCAGTATGTGGCTTTCCTTTATGGACTAGCGCAGCCTGCGCGTCTCGTCAAACGGTCGTAACCTCTGTTGCTTCAGGGACCGTGCCTCGGATAATAAAGGGCACTCTTGTTAAACTTGCTCACGCCATTCCTCCCCCGGTCCCAGACGGTGACCTCACTCACATAAAGGTGCCCAGATAGTAACACCATTTCGGGCTAGTGTTGGGAGTCACAAGTTGCCTTTGTGTGATGCCGGCATCTGCCAGATTTTATAGTGTGGCTTATGTATTTAGGAGAGATTGGGCAGCGTAAAGCACTAAAAGTTGGAAGTCTAAGCTTCAGAAACGTCAGGAAGCACGGTTAGGCGAATGCCGTCACCATGCTCAGTGCTCAAGTCACTGCCCATAGGGCATAAAGACCAGGGGCAAGGGGCAGCCGAGTCGGGGATGGGGCGGAATGAAGCTAAGAACAGGGATAGTCAGAGACGATCACATGCTGATTCTGATTCACAATCCCAACTCTGTTTGGTCTGTAGCAGCCCTGGGATTCCTCCGGCGAGGGCATAATACATGTGGTGTATGTCCAAATGAATCCGTCTGATCCATCAAAATAAGTGGAGTAGGGTTTAAAGCGGTTTAGACAGACATGGAAGCCAACATAATGTCAATTGTTTCTTGTTTCTTGGCAGGTACGGGGTGAATCTAAACATTAATAATCAGCAGGGGTTGAGCGCTGACTAAAGAGAGCATCCCAAGAGTTTGACAGCTTGCAAGTTTGGGTGGTCAACGAGGATCTCTTCACTTTTAGCATTGATATTAGCCGATACATAGATGTAAAGACCCCCTCTACTCAACTGGAGTACTTTCTACTGCCCTCATCATGCCCCCGAATTCCGTTCCGCCGCGGATCGCAGAAGGTTAGACATTTTCGCGTTCTGCGCGGAACTCGAAAATGCAGAAATTTCGCAAGTTTCGCAAGCGGAACGGAATTTGCTGCCCACCCTTATAAATAACAATGGGGCAAGCACACACCCTTGGTGGACCCTATGCCCAATGCTGATTTCTTTCGACACTCCACCATTATGGCCAAACCTGACCCTGGTTTTTGTATTTGTGTGCAATTATACTAATGAATGCACAGATGTCGCATCTATCCCCATCTCAAGAAGGAGTTGCCATAGTTTTACCAATTGACAGTCCATGATGGCAAGATGTAATGAAGTCAATCAACAAAATGGGGTAATAAACATGGGGTTTGAAGCAATCCCATTTTTTAAAGATTGGGACAATGACCGAACTCAGTCAGGAGCTTGGTATAGTAGAGTGACTTAAACTATTAAAACATTAGTGAGCAAAGGGGCCTAGAGGTTTGTATTGCGTTTAACTAAATCTATGGGAACACCATCTGGTCCCCGCTGATTTGCCCCCCATGGTCTGCTGTATATCAAGAGTGACTTCCTGTAAGGAAACCAGTGTGAATGAAAATAAATCCTCACATGCTGATTTTATGGGATTTGGCTCAGCAACTGAGTTGATCTGGTAAAAATTAGCCACCCAAGTCTCACTATTTATGTGGCAACTGATAGAAGTGGTTGTCTGATAAAAGGATCGCATGCTTTATACAGCTCTCCGAAAGGATTTGCCATCTTTTGATTGGGCTGTTTGTGTTAGCATATCCCACTGCTATTTGATGACTTCTTTCTGCCTCCTAAATGTTACTATTTTGTACTGCTTCCTCAAGGTGGCCACAGCCGCGTTGTCTCTAGGCCTTCTATTGAAGGCTGTACGCAAAAGACGGTTGGACAGAGAGCACTTGTGGTCAAACCACCACGGGTCCTTATGCGCTGGTTTAAGAAGTTTACAAAGGGACTGTATGATCCTTGTGCAAAAAGCCACAAAAGAGCTCTGGCAGACATCCCATGACTAATTTAATATTCTCTGAAATTACTTTTCCCAGAAATTTTATTTTGGGGGGTCTGACAGTTTCCAATGGAGTTTAAGGGTTTCTGTAGATAGAGACACATTACTGAGCCCCGCTACAATCTGGACATTCTCCCTAAATGAGGCAACCAGTGCTATCTCGACTGGGTTATGATTGCCAAAAATTTTATTAATAATAGGTGCCATATGACAGAAGATTAGTTAGATTACAGGAGATTAAAATATAGTCAATTACTGAAGAACAATTCCTTTCTCTAAAAGTGGGCAGCCCCAGATTATTAATCTCAGACACTTCTAACACATTGAACAGTTCAGAAGAGGTGAGAAAAACCTCTTACTCTTTGCCCCTCTAATCTGCTCCCATAGTAGCATTTGACACATTGCAAGTACTAGTGTTATACAACTTAGCATTAAAGTATCCAGCCAAACGTAAGTACAATATCTGACCTTCGTTCAATTTCCTCTCCATAATAATGGAAATGCAGTCAAACAAACATGGGAATCTTTGATTAGGCACATCGAGGAAGTCATTATTATAAAAGCTGATAAGGTGTAAAGTCAAGACCCCCTTGAGAAGTCCCACTTGGAAGTCATTGCCTTGTGTATTTAAAGTCTCTGCATTGCTGCAGAGCAACAGGTAATCCATATCGTTAATCCACCAGATCCTCGACCTGAGCGGGATGGGACAGCCGTACACTAAAACACAAAAAGCCTTTGAATGCTATAGGATTCATATCCCAAGTATCCTGCATTAACAGAATATCATAGGATTTTATGAACAGTTGCTAGTCTGGGAGCTCTATCTTTGTGCAAATCCTTGTGATATTCCAATTTATTATTCTCAGCAGATGATGTTTAGCTTGCATAAAACCAATTGGCAGTATATTTTTCAGGCACAAGGGCGTTATCATTATAATTGGGCTTTCAGGCTTGACCGGAGAAGCTGGGAGAACTACGGGTTTGAGAGGAACAACCTGTGCCTGGCACGGGGGCGTTGTAATTGTGGCTCGGTGCTCATGTACGGTCCATTGCTTGATCGCCGCCGCATCCTCCATGGTAGGCCTGGACACATTATGTCACTCAATCCCATTATCTGATAGCACTGCATACCTGTTGTTACATATTAGGCCAGGAAATTACTGAGAGTGGCGACTGTGTACCGGTGGGCACACTGCCTGTATGGGTGGCTTAGAAAAATAATCCAGTGGGTAGTGTGACAATATTAAATCTTGCTGGTGCTCGCTGCACACAACATGGATGCCTGATATTGATGATAATGCAGTCGCCAATTATGTATTTTGGTGTGGGGCCAATCCAGCATACCCTCAGAACCATTAGGATCTAATTTCCATCTGCAGCATTAGGATTTCTATGCGCCCAAAGCCAGTGAATGACCTTGTAATGGGCCTCTTCCCACCTGTCCTTTTGATTACATTTCAGGCCTCTGGTGGTAAAGTTAAGGTCACTGTGCTGGGATTGTTATCCATGGCTCTGTTTTCCCTGTGTAACAAGCCTGTGTTACTCTGCGTGGTTGCTACAGTTGAGGGGGAGTTATTAAACAGGCTGGTGTCAGCTTCCCCCTCCCCATAGTTTGCGAATGAGAAAGCTGCAGCACCACTTGCGGGTTCATTCCGCATTGCGGACATTGGGATGCCCGTATTCTGGTCCGATGACAAATACTGAGGAAAGGATCCAGTCATGTTTGCCTGGAGCTTACGGGAGAAGTCAAGATTAACAGGGCCCTCAGTGGGTTTGAGCTGGGTGGTGGATGAGGTATGGGGCTAAAGCAGGGTTGCTAGGTGACTTTCAATTACTGCCAAATGCTCCTTTATTGTGCTCAATTGTTTTTCAAAATCCCAATGAATTTATTGCATGTCTTGTCAAAGTGAGTGTCTGCAGAGTGCGTTGAGCCCAGACCCTTTTCAACAGCTACTCAGTTTGTTTGAGGTTTCGTACAAGGAGCACGGTTGCTGATTTTTTTATGTTTAACAACTGGTTCAGGTGGAGGGTTAGAACTGTTGGACTTAGAGGAGCCGGGCAAATTAGAGGAGATGGGTAAATACAGGGGTTGTCTTTCTTGGGTGCACCCCATGCAGAACAATTGTGCAGTGGGGGGGAGTATTCCCCCATCATCCATCCCGGCAGCGCCCATCATTGGACTACAAGTGGGTGCATCCATACCCTGAGTTGTTTCTCCCAGTTCGCTCCCATGCCCCGAGATCCTTTGCTCAGTTAGGGCTATTACATTTGTTCCGACCCCTATTACTGTCTTTAAAATGGTGTCAAAACTTGTAGGTCTGTGGGGTGATATGGAGCATCTGGTCACTTTGTGTTTGCTCATAAGGTTCTATGTAAGAGCACTCACCTGTGGTATCCATTGGGTGTGATCTTGATGGTTACCCATGGCGGCTGCAGACAAGCCTGCTCTTGGCCCGGTCTTTACCAAGGCGCAAGTCCACGCATTTCCCACGCTTCAGAAAAATGTCCAGTATATTTAGCGCATGTTCAGTCCCTCCTCGTTCTCAGGGAAGGCTTATGAATGAAGTCCCACCCCAGCAGAACAGACAGTATTGTCAGAATCACTGTGGGCTGGAAACAGCCCAGATTGCTGAGTTTGTGTGTCCCCCGCTGCGGGAAATATACTTTACTTTTAGTGTGATTTCAGCCCCTCTTCATGTTCAGAGAAGGCTGGGGGATGAAGTCCCACCCCAGCAGGT
Source organism: Triturus cristatus (assembly GCF_964204655.1). Lineage (NCBI taxonomy): Eukaryota > Metazoa > Chordata > Amphibia > Caudata > Salamandridae > Triturus > Triturus cristatus. The sequence goes on from NC_140595.1 coordinate 568,858,855, forward strand.
CTGCCAGTATTGCCAGAATCACTTCAGGCAGGAAACAGCCCTGACCACTGAGTTTGTGTGTAGATTGCAACCTATTACAGAACTAAATTGTGCTTTACAAACACTCCGACAGTCTTTGTGCCCTAGCAAATTCTAAGTTATGAGACAGCCATTTTCGAGCCTTATAATTTGACCTTAACACAGAAAACTGTTGAAAAAAAAGTACACATATGCTCTGCTTAATATCAAATAAGTGGAACAAGCACCATTTTCAGTTAGCGACCAGCCACCTATTACCTGGCTAATACACGGCATTCTTTCCCTACCAATGACAACTTTTCACTTCCATGACTGCCAGAAAGTTCCCCCTAAGTTCCACATTCCACAGAAAATCCACAAGATTCCTACCAAGAAGCTTAGCCCCACTTGTGGCAATAAAAATGCTATGGCTGGGCCTAGTGCCTGCAATAGAAACAGATCAAACCAAGGTCAATAGGAGCCTTGCATGGGGACTCCCATTGACCTTGTTTTGATCCATCCATGTCGTGAGCACTAGGCCCAACCAGACATGCGGTGCAGCATTTTTATTGGTACAAGTGGGGCAATGCTGGGTGGATGGAATTTTGTGGATTCCTACGGATTTTTTAAGTTTCCATAACAGAAATGTGAGGAAAATGCAAAATTTCTGCCAAATTTACCCGTATTGTTGATCTATTCATATAGCGCTGTAGGGCTTACTGTGTCAAGGTCTCTTGGCCCACCCATACAAGTGAGATACCATTTTTATCAGGAGACTTGGAGGAAGGCTTTGTGGAAGGACATTTGTGGCTCCCTGCAGATTCCAGAAGTTTTCCTCAAAGAAATGTGAGGAACATGTGTGTTTTAAGTCAAAGTTTGAGGTTTGCAGGGCATTGTAAGTAAGAAAATGGTATAGGGTGCATGCTAAGCACACCTCCCTGGACTTCACCGTATGTCAAGTTTTCAGAATTGCCTGGGTCTGGTAGGTTTTCCGAGGTGGCAAGACATTGCAAGTAGGACTATATCGGGAGTTAGCCACACTATCCTGCCCCATATGCAAAGACAACACCCAAAAGAATCAAATGTCTCTCGCTAACCATTGGGATGGGATGTTTTATTGTGCAGGGTAGTAGAAAGACTGTTAAGGTTTTAGTGGTGAGGTTGGGGCCTTATATTAGGATGGGTAAGACCCAATATGTTATCAAAAGTCTGTATTCCTGCCATACAGTGGGCTTTCTGCCCCACCTTGGTGCAGAAAGACTGTTGCTCCATTTACTTGGGGACGCATGGCCATGCCCATGCTGGGCAGACCCACTCCTATATTTAAAAATAAAAATCCCTGGCGTCCAGTGGATTTTCTGCTTCCCTGGGGGGCAGATCGGGGGTAATGAGCCTATCTATCATCCTGGGGTCAGATAGACTGTTGCCCCATTTGATCGGGGTGGGGCAATAGCCATGCCCATGCTGGGCAGCCTGTAGCTCTCTATATATATCTTTTAAACATTCCCTGGCGTCCAGTGGGCTTTCTGCCTCTATGGGGGCAGATTGAGGGTAATTGCCCTTATCTGATCCCAAGGGGCAGAAAGAAAATTGCCTCATTTACATGGGGTAGGGGCATGGCCATGCCTGGTATCTAGTGGGCTTTCTGCCTCCCGGGGGCATATTAGGGTAATTACCCCATCTGGACCTGGGGGCAGAAATACTTTTGCCCCATTTAGTTGGAGTGGGCCGCTCGGGATCAGAAAGACTAAAATGTACAAATGTACAAATTGCCAAAGGGGAGCAAAACCCCTCACCCAAGGGGCTGCTCACCCTATCCTTGATGTCTAGTGAGTGGATCCTTGCTTGGGGATCACTTTCCTGTGGTGAACTCTAAGCAGGGATTCACTGGGCAGAGGTACAATTGGAAACAATACCACTCCCATGAGAATCAGTGCTAAGGGGCTGAGACATGCCTCTGAGCACTGATTCTGTAAAAGTAAAATAGCCCATTGGCTTCCTTTCATTTGTGCTTCAATGATGTTAGCATGCCCTATGCACTGATCGTCATTGCAGTAAAAAAAAATAATAATAATCAGGCTGCTCGGGAAGCTCTTCTCGAGCAGCTTGATGTAAAAGAAAATGAAGTACTCCCTTTGGTGCAGAGCACCAGAGAGGCCTTAAGTACCTCCCCAGTGTCACCAATGACCAAAACCAACACATGGGAGTTTGCGCGGCTGTCGGCCCTTGGCCAACTGCCACACTTAAAAGGTTAGAAGAATACATCTTAGACCAGCAGTTTGATGCTCATCGGTCATATCAGACAATCCTAAAGTGAAGTTGGAAACTACATCTTAGATAAGATATAACAGAAAAGGGCTGCCACTTGGCCACTTGTCAGGAGAGGTCCTTTACTCTAGATTATCATGAGCAACATACTGCCAGCGAAGATTCTTCTTACCACAGATGCTACAGTTTTGCACTTTCTAAATAAAGCTGATATTAATCCTGAGTCTGGGAGGAGCCGATGCTGATTCTGAATGTGCGTTTGCCTTTTGCAGGGAACACTGACTCCTTGACTCCTGATAACTGGAGCATTTTGCTGTAGGCGGATATGCAGTGTTCTCATTCACCCTAAGAAAATCTAGGTGCAAGTTATTCTACTTTCCTGCTCTCATAGAGTAGCACATAGAAGTAGGTTTTTAGGGTGTTAGGTTTTTAGATTACATTTTAACTATTGTAAAAATGTTCATTTTACTCTTGTTGTGCGCAACACACATTTGTAATCTTTTAACCATAATCTGTGTGGGTAATTTTGATGTGCTGAGTAACATAGTGCACCTGTTGAAATAAACACACTTTTTAGTTAAAGTAGCTTTTTCTTAGCTCAATTTGTGTATGTGGTATTGAATAAGAATGGAAAAGGTTTCTTTCTAATCCCCACAGTGTCCCTTGATCCCTGTTTAGGGACTGTTAGTCACCCAAAAGCATTGACACCACTTCAACTATGTATTGGGATGGGTAATGTGGAGGTACAAAATCCTGTCTTTCACATTCAAGTGTTAGTGCATTGAACTAAATTCACTCATGTCACCCGTGGGTGGGAAAGCAAACTTTGTAGAGCTGAGCCAGAGACTCAGTTTATACAACAAAGGTAGAAGTAGGAAAATGAGAGAGAGAGAGAGAGAGAGAGAGAGAGAGAGAGAGAGAGAGAGAAAAGTGGCACAGGACTCCTCTTCTTGGACTCACCCTTTTTGTTGGTCAAGGATATCTGCATGGTGTAGTGGATGAAAAAATAATTGTTGCATTGCCTTAGCACATAAGAACTATCGCACTACATTAATAATTATTCAGCACCCTCTCCTGCTAATCCAAATATATCAGAGCAAAACTAGATACATTATCAATATTGTATTATATGATTGAATAGGCACAGTGAACCTGTGGAAATAAACCCGTACATCTCAGCTCGACTTTGTGCTGCAGAGCTGTTGAGGCAAGGAGGGAAGAGAACATAAGTGACAGAAGTTACTTCCATTTTAGTCCTTTTTAGAAGCGATGGAGTTCCTACCTAATTTGTTACTTACTTAATTGGCCTGGGTATGAAATTCCACTCCACTCGAAGGGTTTTCTCAATGTTTCCCACTCCATGAAGTGGAGAGGAGTTTTTTCCTCGCTCGCCAACATTAAGGAAAATCTTACTGCCGACCACCACCTCCCGACGAGATTTCTCAATGTGGGTGGTTGTGGATGGTTGCTACCGCTGGCTTTGAGAAACTTTCTTTTTGTGTTGAGGAAGCACAGAGAGGCCTTAAGTACCTCCCCAGTGTCTCCAATGACCGAAACCAACACATGGGAGTTTGCGCAGCTGTCGGCCCTTGGCCAACTGCCACACTTAAAAGGTTAGAAGAATACATCTTAGACCAGCAGTTTGATGCTCATCGGTCATATCAGACAATCCTAAAGTGAAGTTGGAAACTACATCTTAGATAAGATATAACAGAAAAGGGCTGCCACTTGGCCACTTGTCAGGAGAGGTCCTTTACTCAAGATTATCGTGAGCAACATACTGCCAGCGAAGATTCTTCTTACCACAGATGCTACAGTTTTGCACTTTCTAAATAAAGCTGATATTAATCCTGAGTCTGGGAGGAGCCGATGCTGATTCTGAATGTGCGTTTGCCTTTTGCATGGAACACTGACTCCTTGACTCCTGATAACTGAAGCATTTTGCTGTAGGCGGATATGCAGTGTGCTCCTTCACCCTAAGAAAATCTAGGTGCAAGTTATTCTACTTTCCTGCTCTCATAGAGTAGCACATAGAAGTAGATTTTTAGGGTGTTAGGTTTTTAGATTACATTTTATCTATTGTAAAAATGTTCATTTTACTCTTGTGGTTCGCAACACACATTTGTGCTCTTTGAACCATATTCTGTGTGGGTAATTTTGATGTGCTGAGTAACATGGTGCACCTGTTGAAATAAACACACTTTTTAGTTAAAGTAGCTTTTTCTTAGCTCAATTTGTGTATGTGGTATTGAAGAAGAATGAAAAAGGTTTCTTTCTAATCCCCACAGTGTCCCTGGATCCCAGTTTAGGGACTGTTAGTCACCCAAAAGCATTGACACCACTTCAACTATGTATTGGGATGGGTAATGTGGAGGTACAAAATCCTGTCTTTCACATTCAAGTGTTAGTGCATTGAACTAAATTCACTCATGTCACTCGTGGGTGGGAAAGCAAACTTTGTAGAGCTGAGCCAGAGACTCAGTTTATGCAACAAAGGTAGAAGTAGGAAAATGAGAGAGAGAGAGAGAGAGAGAGAGAGAGAGAGAGAGAGAGAGAGAGAGAGAAAAGTGGCACAGGACTCCTCTTCTTGGACTCATCCTTTTTGTTGGTCAAGGATATCTGCAAGGTGTAGTGGATGAAAAAATAATTATTGCATTGCCTTAGCACCTAAGAACTATCGCACTACATTAATAATTATTCAGCCCCCTCTCCTGCTAATCCAAATATATCAAAGCAAAAGTAGATACATTATCAATATTGTATTATATAATTGAATAGGCACAGTGAACCTGTGGAAATAAACCTGTGCATCTCAGCTCGACTTTGTGCTGCAGAGCTGTTGAGGCAAGGAGGGAAGAGAACATAAGTGACAGAAGTTACTTCCATTTTAGTCATTTTTTAGAAGCGATGGAGTTCCTACCTAATTTGTTACTTACTTAATAGGCCTGGGTATGAAATTTCACTCCACTCCACTCGAAGGGTTTGCTGAATGTTTCCCACTCCATAAAGTGGAGAGGAGTTTTTTCCTCGCTCGCCAACATTAAGGAAAATCTTACTGCCGACCACCACCTCCCGACGAGATTTCTCAATGTGGGTGGTTGTGGATGGTTGCTACCGCTGGCTTTGAGAAACTTTCTTTTTGTGTTGAGGAAGCTGCCAATCGAGTAGATATCTACTTGAGTGGCAGAAAGAAGAAGCGCCATCTTGCGCTGCATGTGGGGCCATTCACATTTACAGTGCGGGACAAACACCCAGTGCTAAAAATCCATGTGAAAGGCATGACGTAATGCATTCTGCCCCTTGGGGAACTCTGCATAGCTAAGCAAAGTTTTTTGGTCACTCCCCAAACTCCACCCAGGCCTACTACAGAACACATAGAAGGAAGCCACATTTCTACACATCATAGACAATTTGATTCAACCAGGTAAAGGAACTCTTCAAAAAAGTCAAGGTATTCTCCAACCCAACAGCCACAGAAAACACCAGGAATTTGCTGTGGCCTAGCAACTGCTCACAGTACACTACTATAGTACTACTCACATACTTCAAAATAAAATTCACAAACCTAGCTGCGGCAACCTCAGCCTCCATCTCTCGCATCCTTTCTATTGGAGTTTGTTGTCCCAGTTATGGAGGTCTCTGCATATGTAGATAAACATTTAAGTATTAAATGTAGGAAGAACCTGGGTGAGGGGCTGAAAAGTGCACAGTAAATGGGACTTGATAAAGGTGGGAAAAGAAGGGTCTGGGGGTAAGATGGATATTTGGAGGGACATCCAAATACACCCAAAAAAGAATGAGTGCATTACTATTCACAAACTGAACTTCTATAATTACTATGCCGGACTCTACCCACAATCCCCCCTGCACCCAGACCTCCATTGCTGATAAACCCACTTGTGATGCACTACATCATATCTCTGCCATTGTAAACTCAATTTTAGCAAATTTTTACAGGGTCACCAGCTGAGTACCACAAGACTGCTCCATGATGAAAAAAACTAATTTGACCCAAGGCCTCTGGAAGCCCACCACAAGGGCCAAGGGTTCAGGGTACACCTACCTTACCCCCGTATTCCTTATTTGTTTTCTTTTCTCTAACACAGGGTCTCGTCCCTGAGACCTAAAATTATAACTGCAACATTTCTCTTCATGTTGTAATCAAGCAATCAGAACATTAGTCTTGAGCTTGCTGATACTCAGTACTTCCTCAGTACTATCGCACCAGCCAATCAGATCATTAGTATCTAGTTTGTGGTTCCTCTGTACTTGCTCTGTACTACCACAGTAGTACCACGCTGTTAGATATCTTTTATTTATGAATCTTTATTTCTCAAAAACTATTGAAAAGATTCAAGGTCTAGTTTTCTGCCATTTTGGTGTAACTCCGTTGATCCGTTTTGGCTGTAGCGCTGTTCAGTTTTTCCTATGGAAATTGAGCTTCTGCATTCCCCTTTTTCCTGGCTTTTGCTTGACAGATCACCCCAAAACTTTCCAGGAAGGAGCTCAGTTGACTTAACGTACATATATATATATAGATTCATCAAACGCCGCCAGAGGTATAGGCAAGTCAAAAAAAATTATTTCCAAAGAAACTAGGTATCAACTATAACTACCTACTGGCAACTGGCAGTAGGTAATATATATAAATGTGTATATTACCTACTGGTGGTCACCAGTAGGTAGTTATAGTTAGGACATTGTCTCCATAGCATTTTTTGACTTGCTTATAACTTAGATGCTGTTTGCCGAATCTTCACAAAAGTTTCCAAAAAAAGTGCTATCCTGATTCTAGTTGTGCATGGAAGGTTTTGGGGTGATCCATAAAGCGTGGGGCTAAGAAAAAGGGGGAGTAAATCAATTGAGTTTCCCATGTTAATTCCCATAGAATTTAGACAGCCCGAATTGTGGAATGGAACAATGGCAAATTTGGCAGAAAGCTAGATCTTTGTCCAGAAAGCATGCTTTATGTGATTTGATGAAAAATCCATTCAGTAGTTTTTGAGATATTAAAGAAAAAACAAATTTGTATATCTAAGGATGCGGACCGTTAGTGAATCTTGATGATCTTGCGCAGAGATCTGATTTGCAACCAACACTTCAACCAAGAAGTGTTGGCTGCCATCTTGGGATGCAGACTCAGCAGAGTCCCACTTACAAATGTTAAAAAAAGAGAAGGGTAGGAATTCCCTCATTTCTTAGGCCTGATGCTGGGGCCCCACTGGGACCTCACCTGGACCAAAAAGCATTTTATTTTTTCACTGCAAAAATCATGATGAATTCGCAAATTTGCAGTGAAAATTAATTTACAAAAAAAGCAAGGTCTTCTGGGCCTGTTTAAACATGGGCCCCCAGGTGGGCTAGGTCCCAGGGGCTTTTTTATATTTCAATCAAGGGCAGGGAGGTACACAAGGACCCCCTCCCCATGGCTTGGCATTTGTAAAAAATAGCAGAGGAGGGCCTTGTGGCCCTCAGCTTTTATGTGCCCCAGAGACCACCACCTTCCCAGAGTTTAATCAAAAACTAGGACGGGGCCCCGTAGACCCCTCATCAAATCCCATAAGTGCCCTAGGGACCACCACCTCCCTGGGTCCATATATATAATAGAGAGAGAGAGAGAGGCTATGTGGCCCACCTCCTGGGCCATGTACGGCCCAGGGTTAACCACCTCGCCAGGGCTTTCTTATTTTTATTAGAAAGAGGGGGCAGCATAGCCCCCCTCTCGGTCTGTTCTAGGCCCAGGGGACCACCACTTTCCTAGGGCAGGCCCTTCAAAATGAAAGGAGGGGAGCAGCATGGCCACCACCTCCCCTGGCTTGGTCCTGTGCTATTGAAGGGAGGGGGGGCACACACCTCCCCTACTGGAGCCACCAATGGCCCTGAGGACCACCACCCTCCAGAGCCGGCTCCATATGCCCTGGGGTGCCCACCCCTGGGGAACAGTTATTTGCTTTTGCTTGGTGGAATCTTTGACAGCTCCTGCCAAGCGAGAAAAAACTGTAACTCCGCTCCCAGCAGGTGGTAGCAGGAAAATTGCTCCCACTCGCTGGGAGTGGAGTTTTTATTTCATCTGTTTTCCTGGCTGCTGTCAAGCAGGCAGGAAAATACATGAAATAATTGCTCCCACATATGGAGGGAGCAGCATTTTTTGCACCGCCTGTGCATAGGAGCAATGCTGGCCCCGCCTGAGGTGGGAAGCAGCAGAGACTGTGGGGGCATTGGGGATTCCCTCGTGGTCCCAACATAGTGCACTGGGTGCCCTGGCTGAGCTACCGGGAGCAAAGGAGCAAGAGTTCATACCAGGGGGATGGGGCTCTGGGGCCATAATTTGTCCTGGGAGGAGGGTGATGTACCCCCCTCTTCTAATAGGTTTTGGCTGTGCCCTGGGGCATGGGGTCCCTAGGGCTGAAATTAGACCCATGCAGCTACTCTCAAACCCACTCACACACCCTTAAATTACTCACACACCTACTCATATACCTATGCAGATACTCACCTACCCACTTACAGACCCATGCAGCCAATTACACCCCCACTGATGACCCATGCAGCTACCCACACACCCAGAAAACCACACACACACTCACCCACCCACTCATGCACCCACTCACAGACCCATACCATCACTCACACACCCAAACACTGACCTATCCAGCCACTCACACACCCACTCGCAAAGGTTATAGGTGACAGGTAATAACATTTAAAAGGCTTCAAAATTCATTAAAAAAAACAAAGGTTTCAGGGATGTAATAGTTAGAAAATAACGTTTTAAAATTTTTTGACATTTACTGAAAAATCCAAAGGCTACAGGAGCGTTATAGTTAGGAAATAGAATTGAAAAAAACCTTAGAAATTCACTGAAAAAAATCAAATGTTACAGAGACATTATAGTTAGGCTCAGATCTCACACATGCAAAACAAGAGAAATTAAGAAGTTATAGTGAGCTGAGCTTACTATAACTCACACCCCCGCAATGCACTGGTTATGATCTCACATATCACTTCACTCATACCATGGTCAGTGTCATCACTGATGACATCACTGATGACATCATCCATAGAATCTCTGACCCACCCACTCACCCCAATATAACCTTTCATTCACCCACTCCATTTTCACACTACCATTCTCAAAACCATTGACACTCCCATACCAGTACTTACACACCCACTCACTGATTCATAGGTCTACACACACATCCAGTCAGTTACCCATACAGTCACTCATATACTTACATACTCACTAATCAAACCACTTATATATCCACTCATACAGGCATACAGCCACTTGCATACTCTCAGTCTCTTATAGAGTTACTCACATACCTGCTCACCCACCTATAGTGTCAATCAGATAGCCATTTACTCACCTATACAGTTATACACACACCCACTCATGTATTCATACAGATACTAACACATACTTACTCACCCATACAGCCCCTCACACATGCACACACTAACCTATATAGCCACTATCACAATTCCTCACTCACACATACAGTCACTCATATACTCCTGCACTCACATATACTGCCTTTCACGTATACACTTACACACCCATATACCACTGAAACAGCCATTCACTCTCCAATATAGCTATAGACACACTCAGTCACTTATACAGCCTTTCTCTTACATGTTTAATACCCCATCCACCCTCTGACTCACAAACTCACTCATGCATGCAGTCAGTCACACATTCTCTCACCCACCCACATAGACAATCACACACCCATACAGGTACTCAGACAACAAATCAATCACCCAAAAAACCACTAATGTACCCACTCACCAACCCTTACAGCCACTTAGACACCATCTGACAGACTGATACAGTAATTCAGACAACCTAGTCAGGGACCCATACATTCACTGGGACACCTAATCACTCACTTATACAGTCAATCACGCACCTACTGAATCATCGATACACACACTCATACACCCACTGATTCATCAATACACCTTGGTATATATATTTAACACTCAGACATATTTCAAAAACACTCTCAGTAACTGGATATTGTCATCAGTGATGTCATTTGAGATGTCATCAGTGATGTCATCAGTGATGTCACTGACCATGACATGAGTGATGTAATATGTGAGGTGATAAGCAGTGTCTTGTAGGGGTGTGAGTTAAAGTTAGCTTCGCTAACTATAACTGCTGAATTTCTCTGGTTTTATACGAGAGAAATGTCAGCCTACATACAGAGCCATTATAGTTATTCTCAGATTTCACTTGTACAAACCAGAGAAATGTAGCCGTTATAGTTTGTAAGCTAAATATAATTTGCGCCCAGCAAGGCACTGCTTCTTATTACCTCACATATTACATCATTCATGACATGGTCAGTTACATCACTGATGACATCTCAAAAGACATCACTGATGACATCATCCACAGAATCTCTGATGCACCCACTCACTCCCCATATAACCTTTCATATACCCACTCCAACTTCTACACTAACATTCTCAAACCCATTCACACACCCATACCAGTACACACACAGCCACTCATTGATTCATAGATCAAGACAGACATGCACTCACTTACCCTTACAGCAACTCATACACCCACTCATTCACTAATATAGCCACTGACATATCCACTCACACACCCACTCACATATTGAGTCAGTCACCCATAGAGCTACTCACACACATACTCACTCACCCATACAGTCAATCACACAGCCACTTACTCACCCATACAGTTATTCTCACATTTCCTCACTTACTCATACAGATACTAAAACATACTCATTCACCTCTACAGTTACTAACACATGCACACATTCACCTATACAGCCACTCTCACATTCACTCACTCACCCATACAGTCACTCACATACCACATCACTCATCCAAACAGCCTTTTAGATACCCAGTTAAACACCCATATACCACTGACACAAATATTCACTCATCATCACAACCATAAACACACACCCACAACTATACAGCCCCTAGTTGCACTCACTAACCCATACAGCCACGTACTCACCTACTCACTCATCTATGCAGGCAGACACACATCCACTTACCCATCTACACAGACACTCATACACCCATACAGGTATACAGATCAATAGATAATCACCCATACAGCCACTCACGTACCCACTCATCAAACAATATTGCCACTTAGACACCAATTGACAGACTAATCCAGACATTGACACAACCTAGTCACTCACCCGTACCTCCACTGAGACACCTAATCACTCTCATAAAGTTAGTCATGCACCCCTGAATCATCCACACAGGCACTCATACACCACTGATTCATCAATACTCTTTGGTATATATGTATTTAACTTTTGAAAAACACTCACAGTCACTGGAAGATTTCATCAGTGATGTCATCAGTGATGCCATTTGAGATTTCATCAGTGATGTCATCAGTGATGTTACTGACCATATCATGAGTGATGTAATATGTTAGGTCATAAGCACTGCTTTGCAGGGTGCGAGTTAGAGTTAGCTCACTAACTATAACAGCTGAATTTCTCAGGTTTTGTTCAAGTGAAATCTGAGCCTAACTATAACGTCTCTGTAACCTTTGTTTCTTTCAGTAAATTTCAAAGGTTTTTTATTCAATTTCCTAACTATAACGTCCCTGTAACTTTTGTTTTTTATGTGAATTTCTAAGGTTTCTGAATGCTAATTCCTATCTATGACGTTTTCTTTTAACTATCTGTAACTATAACATCCATGTAATGTTTCATTTTTTAAGTGAATTTGTAAGGATTATTAAAGGATGATTCCTAACTTCTTAGTTTGTTCTTTTGTTGTATTTGCTAACTATAATGACCCTGTAAGCTCTCATTTTTTTGTGTGAGTTTTCTAACATTTTGTAAAATACATTTTGTTACTATAACATCTCTTTAATTGTTACTTAGTCTGAGCAAATTCAAAAAATGTTCATGTTTGAGAGTAGTTGTTTAGTGATCTTCTGTAAAACTGTCTGCCTATAGTGTTTTTTTAACAAAACAACTTTTACTTACAATTTTTCTGTATTTGCAGCGATTCCGGTGATTGCAGTGACGTTGTTATTCGCGGATAACGCGTTTTACAGAAACTCTTAAACACATACCTATTATAATTCATGTTTGACATTAGTTGTTAACTGATCCCTTCTTTAAAAATGTCTGACTATAGTCATTTTTTAACAATCCCTTTTACTTAGTGTTTCTCGTTTTTGCGGCGACACCGGAAGTCGCAATGACGTCTGTAATCACAGATACCGCATGTTTTATAGAATCTTTAAAACACATATATACACCTATTATAATTTATGTTTGACAGTATGTGCTTACTGCACTCTTCTTTAAAAGTGTCTGTCTGTAGTAATTGTTTAATAAAATCACTTTTACTTAGAGTTTCCCATTTTCGTGGCAACACCAGAAGTCGCGATGACATCGGTAGCGTGCTTATCAAGAACTTTAAAACATATATATGGAGAGAAGAGGATATAGCCTTACGGCTAGAGGTAAGGTCCAGAAAAACATCTGTGGCCCTCTAGTTCCACACCTCACTCCAGTTCCAAGTTTGTGGTAATACCTCGCAATCAACCCCAACGCCAGCCGTCGCTTGACGTTCCTGTGCTCCAGATCCAAAGTTGTAATTTAAGAAATGGGGGTGCACCAGGTCATGAAGTCCAATAGTCAAGTAATGGTATAAAAATGTACTTCTTTATTTCAAGTTTGTAATTCAGCAAAACAAAACACTCAGCCAACGCATTTCATTCCCACTCAGGGAACTTCATCAGGGCAACATAATTAACACTGGATTGTACTGGCTCGGATGGCCAATGGGTAAATTCTGATTTGACATATACTGTACGTACTCCCCGTTATGACTCAAGACTCAGTACGCATGCAATTTAATAGACCCCAAAAATATATTTTTAAGGCTGTGCTAGATCAAAGAGCCGATGTGTAGATTTAATTTGTGGAAGGTACTGTGGGTATTCCCTAATCCTATTCCTAGATTCACAGGCGTGATTGTGCAGACCTGTTATGTAAAACATGCCATAATCCAAACATCTGGATAGACAAAATATATTATGATCCAGAGTGATATGCTGGAACAGATAAAAAAAAACACAACAGGTATGATAGATCCTGCATATGGAAATCTCTGCAACGAGTCGTCCGGTCTGAATCTTCGTGGATTCAGACCAGAGATTTCCATATGCAGGATTTATCATACCTGCTGGGTTTTTTTATATCCTGTTCTCCAACCACTGTGAAAAAATATAAACACAGAAAAATGTATTAGGATTTTATTTTGAACATTAGGCAACCAAAACAAACCACAATACTTTTTCTCTAAACCTTGAATTCAACATAATCAAATCGTTTACTGTTTTCTACTGTTTTCAGCTTTCATTCTTCTTCACTTTCTACATTAGTCTGTATGGAGCATCATCTTCAAACAATGGGTAGAAAACAATCAATAGATTATAAGAAAAAAACAAATGTACACAGTTGATCATTACAAATATGTCATACTGCCCATTCCACTCACTTCACATTTGTTAATACTGGCTTGCTGACAGGTTACTTCCTTAATGAAAGCAACTATATATTAAAACTGTTTATGTCATTTTTATATCGGATATAACATGTCCAACAATCATGAAGCGGTCTTTATTTTTCAATATCCTTTTACAAACATCATCCCTGTTAGGCCAAATGATGTCTAAAATGTTCTAAGTCCATGTATGAAAAACATAACACACACCACTGCATAAGATTTGCTGTGGCAGAAACAAGAGGAGGCATTTTTTAGTGGTGAGGAGACATCTGGGATGCAACTTATGGCTAACTATATTGTAGTACCTCCATTCAGATTTTATCTGTAGTAACAGAATGTAGTCCTGAAATGTTTTACAAAATCCTTTCCGGCAGTTAAAAACAGTCTTTCATTTCTAATAGCTTGCGGTAGACAATACCCGTAATAGGCTGAAGAATGTCTCAGAAACACATAATCTTTATATATGACAACACAGTACCACATTTTGTTATCCTAAAATCTCCTTAGAACTTTGGTTCTAGAAATAGCAGATATGAGTTTGGTAACTTTTTAGGTAGTCTTAATTTAAATTTAATGTGTATGTCATTGCACTCTGTCCATCCTGTTAGACATCTTGAATATATTGTGTAGTATCCAAAGGTCATATTAAGTCCTTCACTGAATATGATTGCTATAGTTGTGAAAGTTCTTTTTGAAATAGAAATGTGTCCAGCTACAAAGTTTTTAATTTTAGTTTCTAATTTAGTACCACCCGCTCTTCGTCATTGTAGCATGATTATGACATATTTTCCATACTTTTGTAGTAACAACATTGACCTAAGATCTGATTTACAGTTTGGACAGGTCATAACTTTATGGGTGTTTTTAGTTACATTTTCAAAGGGCACAGGTTTACAATCAGGTAATGTCAAATAGAGGAATCATTCCAAATTGATTTCAGTGCTAGACGTGAATTCACAATCTTCACAGTTATGGTTCCATTTATAAGTTAAAGCAAATAATTCATTGGTATTCACATCTTTTTCCTCTAATATACCTAGAATTACTTTTAAAAATTATTGAGCATCGTGCTGAAGATATTGAGAAAACACTACTGATCCAGTACAGTCATCTATAAGTTTTCTTATTCCAGTAGCAGAATGTATAATACTTCTGTCACTACTTAATTCTTCAAGTAAACTACATAACTGTGAATACATTATTTTCTTTATTTTTTTCTTTATTAGAATTTGGAAAATGATGAAAATTGTATAGTCCATTTAACACTACATTTGCATAACAGTTCACTCCACATTTATTATCAGTGATAGCCTTCTATTTCCTCATCGTGCTGCAGTTTCCTTTTCTTAAGTCCTTGTCATTTTTCATTTTGGTCAGCTCTGATAGACTGCTTTGATATTTTCCACTTTGGACACATTATGAGTTTTTCAAACACAGGACACTGGCCTAAATGAGGAGCATATTGACCTCTTAACCGATTATACTCCCATATATAGCTAATGTCAACACTTACTTTCTTCTCATCGAAATCAATTCAAAATAAACCAGACAATGTTCTATTTTTGAGAAAAAGCTACATATGACATTCCTTCTTTGAATACAGTACTACCAACATTACAAGAGCTGTATCTACACTTAAACCTTGCAATTTGTGTATAGTTACTGAATACGCTAAAGACACTGTAAACTGCTTTAACTGTATATATAAGTCTTTCACAAGTAGGAAACGTACAGCGCATCTACTAATCTGCTTAACTTTACCAACATCATCACACTTTATGGCTTAGTATTCCACATCATTTATGTCTGGATAATTAATATATTTTATAACTTTACCCATTGCACCATTCACTAGCCCTTCTTCAACATTTAAATTACGACATAAGATTACATGACAATTTTTACAGATACAAACTGTTTTTATAATCCTTCAGTTTTCGACAGAGACTTTTCTAAACGATCCAATTTTTAGTGCAGTTTTTCTGTTAGTAGTACTATAACTCCTCGATGTTCCATTTTATCATTTGCTCTAATTTTGATGATCTCTTCTATTTACAGTTCCAATAATGGTTCATTGAATTTACTACACGCCTCAAAATCTGGCATCAAACAAACAATAGACTTAACACAATTATACATTACTTATGCAGCTGAAACATTACTTTGAAACAGATTTTGCTGAGACTGGTTCCCATACTTTCTTTCCATCTTTCCGTTTTGTGAGGACTCCCATTCTTATGTTCTTTATTTTATCTCCATAATACATATCTGATGCTTGGAACATATTTTGGATTAGCTGTTTGTACTGAAGGTTTTCCCAAATGTTTGCATTTCCAATACTTCATAGCGAATTCCTAGGTTCAATATGTAGCATTTTCTTGAATACAGGTTGTCTTTTTACTGGAGTGAGTTGTAGCAGGTCTCCAAAGACCAATAAGTGTTTTCCTCCAAAAAGCAAGCCACAGTCAGTTTTTATATTTGTGCTGCATTCTTAACTGTATTAAAGCTAGTATTAGGTTAGACACCTTGCTGACTACATCAATAATTAGTAACTTTCATTTCTTTATTACTCTTGCCTCTTCATGACAAGAATCACCAGGTGATGTGTCGTATTCTAATTTGTTGTCATGTTCAACAGGCAGCATTAATATTCGATGACGGGTAACTCCTTTAATGTTATGTGCAGCTAAGCCTATTGGTGCAGTTACTATACACAACAAATTGGAATCTGCTGTCTTCTGTAGATAGCTTGTCAGCACTTTAATCAAGAAACGTTTTCCAATTCCAGCTTGGCCACTTATTTACAATAGAACTGGTTTATATGTTGAACATTCACACTCTTTTTTCTCATGCAGAAATCCAGGTTCTACTTTACCATTTACGTCTTCAAAAATGTCATCCTGATCTGTATTACTATTTTTTTTTATTGAGTGGATTTCCAGCTTTCCAATTAATAAAAAATAAAAAGAAGAACTTCTTACACAATTACATAAAGTAACTCATGTCCAATATCAACATTAATTCATATATAGGACAAAGAGAGTACCAATGCGATGAAAATACTGTATTGATCATGAAATCTAAGACAAAGTGCGGATATCGCCAAAATCGAGAAGAGAGCAGCCAAAATTAATTAGCTTAAAAGCAGCAAATTAATTTACATCATCTTTAGATCCAGCACTAAAATACAGTTGATATAAAAGGTACAAGTATAGTACTGATAACGGAGTGCCAAATATAGTGCAAATATCGCAAATATCAATAAAAACTACCTGTAACATTAACTATATTGATAGCAGAAAATTATTTACATCATCTTTACATCCAGCACTGATGTACCATTAGTATAAGAGCTTTGCTCCCATTGCAGCCTAATCATATTTCTAAAATGAATTATTAGAGAACACTGACCAAGTCACTATAAATCTACGAAGGGACCCTATGCGTCTTAACCATCTTTTCTTGCCAATGCTAAATCGAGGTTATCTTATTAGATTTCCAATTCTGAAGTATCAGAGATCTGGGCACTGCAACAGCAATAGAGCTGGTGATTTGACAATTTCTGAACCTCTGAAGAACACCCTAAAACAGTGATACTCCAAGTACGGCCGGGGGCCGCTTGCGGCCCTCTTGACCTTTAAATGCGTCCCCCTTGGTGAACAGAAGCACCAGCTGCTGTTTAGTTGCTGAGCACTGATATTCAGAAAAACATGTTAAACAAATGGGCAAGCATTTATTAACATGCAAATAAATGCTTGCCCCTTTATTTAACATGTTTTTGAACCTCCTTAAACAATTCCTGACCCACCCAGACTGCCTACTGTCACCCTGCTGGCATCAGTGCGGCCCTCGGTCACACCACAAACTGTACTTTGTGTCCCCATGGCAAATGTTAGTGAGTACCCATGCCCTAAAAGGACTAATTTAAGAGAGGGAATAATATGAACTGCCAGTGCTAATGATTGATTGATCCTCTGGAATACATCTGACCAAAATTGGTGTCGTTTACAACAATTATAAAAGATGTGGTTCCAAGACCCAATCACTAGTTCCTCGCATCTAAAGCAATACTTAGAGGAAGTCAGAAACAACTTATACAGTCTTTTCAGTGTGTAATAAGTTAGCCATCTTGACAAGAAGGTTATTCTTTTAGAGTTGGCTACTCGTAGTGCACTATGGCCTGCTTCGCATATGGACTGCCATTCTTTTTTGCTAACATTACATCTGGTTTCTCTTAAAAATTTAGCTATAAAGTTACCAATCACTTTCTGCTCGCCAAGTTGTGCTACGCAGGAATACCATTTGCCAACGCCGCTTAAGTCCTGAACATATAGGTGCCAATTCCGATCCGGTAAAAAAATTCCCCGTCCGACTCGTATCCGGATTTTTTTCCGTCCGAATCGACAAAGTAGCGTACAAACTGCCAAGTACGATTCGAACTGAAAAAAGTCCATACGAATCGCATTGGGAAGATTTCCCCACACGTCCTCGGGTCGGGAAAAGTCACCGACACGTCCCCGGTCGAAAAACCCACCCTGCGGAAAAATAAAGTCCGACAGCGCAAGTACGATCCCTCCTGTCCTCCCCATTTCACAACCGTACGCAAAAAACACCGTCCGAACCGAACTCCCATAGCAACCATGGAGACATGTGCCCGCATACGCGCCGAACACCCCACCACCCCCCCGCCCGCGTATGTACGCACCGAACCCCCACCCCAGCAGTGCATGTACGCCCCGAACCCCCATCCGTGGATGTACGCCCCCGAACCCCCACCCGTGTATGTACGCCCGAACCCCCACCCGTGTATGTACGCCCCGAACCCCCACCCGTGTATGTACGCCCCGAACCCCCACCCGTGCATGCACGCCCCGAACCCCCACCCGTGTATGGACGCCCCGAACCCCCACCCGTGTATGGATGCACCCAACCCCCACCCCAGCAGTGTATGTACGCACCGAACCCCCACCCGTGTATGTACGCACCCAACCACCACCCGTGTATGTACGCACCGAACCCCCCCAGCCGTGTATGTACGCACCGAACCCCCACCCCAGCCGTGTATGTACGCCCCGAACCCCCACCCGTGTATGTACGCACCGAATCCCCACCCCAGCAGTGTATGTACGCCCCGAACCCCCACCCGTGTATGTACGCACCCAACCCCCACCCGTGTATGTACGCACCCACCCGTGTATGTACGCACCCAACCCCCACCCCAGCAGTGTATGTACACACCGAACCACCACCCGTGTATGGACGCCCCGAACCCCCCCCAGCCGTGTATGTACGCCCCGAACCCCCACCCGTGTATGTACGCACCGAATCCCCACCCGTGTATGTACGGCCATACCCACACCCCACCAGGGAATGTACGGACTGTACCCCCACCAGTGCATGTACGGACCGTACTGACGCGAAAAACACACGTACTGAACCAGGACAAACCATATTTACACAAGGAGAGTCAATTAGAGTTTCCCCACACCACCAAACATGCCCAACAACCCCACAAACATCACATACACTGACCTGCAACTGCCAAACTGCCAAACAGAGGCCCAAAACTCAATCACTCCTCATAACACACCCACACAAATTTCAAACACAGCCACACCCACAAATGGACCAATAAAAATGGACCACACACACAAACCATGAGCCTTTGCAACAGACCCACTGCTGCCAGAGCCCACAGACGACACACACCACCATACTTGAACCTCACACTTGCATACCTTCACACAACCACCTACACAAACACCCCCTCATCACATTCACACACACACCTCCACTACCACACCCACACACCCACAACCATCCACACCCACACCCCCACAACCATCCACACCCACACCCCACGCCATGTCCACCACCAAGAATCCAAAGTTCACAAAGGAGGAGCTGGAGATCCTTGTCCACGAAATCCTCAGAGTCGAGCCACAGCTCTTCGGAACATTGGTCAGACAGACCAGTATATCCGAAAAAACGGCCATGTGGCAGAGGATTGTCGATTCTGTGAATGCTGTTGGGACCACCAGAAGGACCAGGCACGAGTGCCAATCCAGGTGGTACGATCTGCGGAGGACGGTCAAGAGGAAGATGACTGACAATCACAACCAGGGGAACATCAATGGAGGAGGGCCGCCCCCCAGACCGGTACAATACCATCCCTGGGAGGAGAAGGTGATGTCCACGCTGGCGGTGGAGGGACTACACGGACTACCGGGACTCCCAGACCCTGGTGAGTACACAAACAACTCACCTCACATGGGGGGGATGCCATACACAATCAATCATGCATGCCACCCCCCCGCAAGCCACCACCGGACACAACAACACTCCACAAACACACACATGCCACTAGCGCCTCCATGCCCCATGCATCAATCAGGGCCATGCCAAGTCACAGGCCACACAAAACACCAACACAACACAGGATGTGGCCGATGCTGGGAGTGGGGGCATCAAAACTAACATTGAGCAACTCACAAGCACACAACAATGCCCTCAGCCCATATGGCCCAGGGCACAGCCATACAAACTGTGTGTACCCACACAGTACTGTCTTGCCTGCAAATGGTGGCTGCCATGCAGGATGACATGGGTCTGAAGGCACAATTTGACCATAACAGCAGACAATGAAGATGCATCGCTCTGATAGAGTCACAGCACACACCGCCACAGCAGCAGCCTACACTGAGACACACTGCCCAATGGGTGCCCGGAGAACAGGAACTAACTCACATGAACAAGCCAATGGCCATTCAAAGACCGGCTAACTGTGTGTGCCCAGGAAACTGGCCTGAGGTGACAGAGGGTGACAAATAGAGGGAGGGAGAGGGGGAATGAGAGGGAAGGAGACAGAGGGGGACACAGGGAGACAGACAGAGGGAGGGAGTAGGGTGACAGAGGGAGATCGACAGAGGGAGGAGGGTGACAGAGGGAGGGAGGAAGGGAGACACAGGGAGACTAAATCACCCTTGGGTGGTGTGGCCATGTCCACTCGTCAGCCGGTGGACTGTGTGCATGCAGACAAGGTCTGGCAGTGCCTCAACCCCCCCCTTACCGTAGATGAAGACCGGTCCATGTGTCAATCTGTGCACGAGTCCATCCGTGCTGCAGGCACAGACCTAACCACACACCCAGTATACCCACCCACTGTGTCGGTAAGAACCCTGTCACAAATGCTTCAGTCACCTACCTGCAACATCAAATTGCCTTGGCAAAACACCATTTGGCCACGTACAGTGCAACACGTAAGGCGCCTATGCATGGCTCGCTACGCCCGCACACCACACTGCTGACTGTGTACCCAAATAGATGCATCAACTAAGATTGTGTCACACATGCGTAAAGCCCTGACAGCTGTGGCCAAGGGACATACCCATGCACAAGTGCACTGTGAGAGGAATGCAAGACAGATCCAACTACCCAGAGGAAGAGTGCCAAATCAGAAATGCATGAAACATGGATGCCACATGTAACACTGTTAACATTGTCTCTCTCACACACAGGTCAACGTCGACGATCACCCCCCAACACTGGGGGGGGAAGTCTCACAGGACCAGGCTCCGCGGGATGAGGACCCCACCGCCAGCGACGACTCTCACCACTCCGTGGATGACCCAGACCAACCTGGCCCCTCTGGTGTCCAACCACCTGCAGCACCTGCGTCAGGTACAACTGTGCCAACCACCACCCCCATTGCTGCCACATCCCAGGAGACACCCAGGAGCCCTGCCCGCACACGACCACCCAGCCAGTCTGCCCAGGAGGGACACGGACCTCCGGGCACCCAGGAGGAGGCAGGCGGCAACGCAGATGCCATCCCTCAGGGGTCCCGGAGACCCGATGCGCCCACAACAGCAGGCCAGGTGCACGTGGGCAGGGGTGGCGGGAGTGGAGGACGGCGGAGGCGCGGACCTGACCAGGGAGCTCAGGACCCGGTAGTGTCCCAGGTCAGCAACATCCTGGATACATACCGGCGCGACACCAGGGGCATGGACCAGATTGCGTCCACCCTCAATGACATCAAGGGGACCCTCGAGGAGATGAAGACCCTGCAGGCCCAGCAACATGCCTGTCAACTGCAACATCAAGGAAGGATGGAGGATAGACAGGCTGAGCTCGTGGCGGTGCAAACCCAAATGACCGGTGTACTCCGTCGGATTGCCGACAACATGGGCAACCCTCCCTGTGGCACCAGGCGAAGGCCATTACCAGACACAGGGAGGGATCAGGAGGAGGAGGATTCATCCGACGGAGCGTCACAGACATCGTCACGGCCTGCTTCCGAGGGTCCCCGCAGGAAGGTGGGTCGTCCACGAAAAAGACTGTGAGAGTCAGCAGAACATCACCATCTCCCAGGTCACCTGGCCTGGCACCTGGCCCTCTGGCCCAATAGCAGCACATGACATTCTCTGCCACATGGACTTGCTGGTCACTGTCTGACCTATGTTGACGAAGACTGTGGCATGGACTCTGACATTTCGCTACGGCAAGGATACCAACTCCCCCAGTGAACTTTGGATTCTACACTCCCGCTGTGCACCTCTTGTCATCCCCACAAACCCGTACCCCACCACAAATAAATTAATCACACTTACAAGATGATGGCGTGATTCTGCATTATTACAATACATGTGTGTGTCGTAAAGTCAAAGCATGCCTGATCTCAGAATTAACTCCAACCTTCCAAACCGTGTGGCTCAGTCTTGCCCAGGACACACATGGGTCCCAATGCATCATCTGATACAGACATGGAGTACCATACTCACCTGTGCTGGGCCCAACCAGCTGAGTGGTTCCCGCACAACTGTGGCTACAGACACATTCAGGGGAGCAACAGTCATGCGCAGAGGTCAGGGATCATGTGGAGTGACCTGGCTTGCCGCTCCCAGGTATGTCTAGACATGTGTCCCTACCATGTCCTGCATGCTAGCGTCAGGCGGATGTTGAGAATGGTGGCTAGGCCAAGGTTGGATGCATGGAGATGCCAGAATGCAGTTTTGGATCACAGTGCCACATGGTTGTGTTGGGGTTGTGGGCTGCAGCATGAGTGTGGGCGTGGATCGAGAAGGTCATCCTGCAGCTGGCTGTGAATCATTCCCCCCATCCCGTTTGGACGTTGATGTGGCCTGGTTGCCCGATGCAGTAGCAGAGCTGTGCAGATGCACTCCGGATATGGACAAGTATCATGGGAGTAGTAAGGCACATGTCCGTAGACTGCAGGGTAGGATTCGACACGGATGTTGTAGTTGCCCTGGGGGATGGTCTATCTTGCCTTGAGGTGGATGGAACTGTGCATCTTGTGCATAATACAGTTTCCACTCCCTGACAAACCGCTAGCATCTTGTCACTCTACACATAGACACATATGCACCACCTCTGAAAACTATGCAAGACATGGCGCACGCACAGTGGCAACAGGCCACTATTGACAGGGAAGAGGCACCTTGGAGACAGAGGGACAAATTTATTAGTCATGTGTGTTGGAATGACAATGATACTCTGTCAACACATACACAGGTCATGTGGATGAACATGTGGGAGCAACACTGGCACCCCCATTGCAACACAGATGCTGGTATTCCATTGAACTGGCACACAAGTGACGGATAACAGCTAAACACCCCCTGCTGCCACAGAGAGGCTGCCATACACCATTGAGGCCCTGATGGGGCAATCACACACCATGTGAACCCGGTGCAACCTGTATGTTTCCGAGGCCAGTGTTACACACATTGATGGCCTCATCACAATCCCCAATCCCCTGACACATGACAGTCACCAAGTCTGACCATGGCTCCAGGTGTAGCCTGCCCCATGTCATGTTCCCCATGTAGGATCCACATGTATGCACATTGACCACACATGAACCGGAGAAGTGCACACAGACTACAAACAATTTACACACCCAAAACGCCGTGAGGCATCCCTTACCCTAAGGAGATTTCCAAACTTGCCCGTGCATGTGACGCAGAATCAGCACATGTTGATGTGTTCATGAGGAGTAGCAGGAGCACAACAATGCCACCAGCAGACAGCATGCCCATGGACCTGTGGAAGGGAGACACACAAGGAGTCAACCCAAAGGAGCACATCCGCAAGCATGTACTCAACACGTATCATGTTGTCAACATGACAGGTGACAATGATGACTCTCTGACAACATCCTTCCATTGCGCCATCACTCGAGTGACACTTCAATACACACCACTGACTCACTTGGCAGACATGCAGATGGACACACACATTGCAACACATGCCACACACGGCCCAATGCGTGCACACTCAGACACTGGAACTCACCACTAAGCAAAAAAGTTGCGTATGAGCCGACTCCGCATGTCCTCCACAGCCTCCTCCTCCTCCACATCACTTGCCCCGTCACCAAGGCCTTCATCCTCCACGGGTGGATGGTCCTGGTCATCTTGATCCAGTATGAGTGGAACAGCTTCCTCCACTGCCATGTTGTGCAGCATGCAGCAGACGATGATGATCTTGCACACCTTCACCGGGGCATATGGGAGTGCTCCGCCGGTCTTGTGGAGGCACCGGAATCGGCTCTTCAGAAGTCCAAACGTCCTCTCAATGACTCTCGTGGTCCGCCCATGGGCGTTGTTGTAGCGGTGCTCGGCAGCCGTGCTGGGGTTGCGGACAGGCGTCATCAGCCATGGCATGTTGGGATAGCCAGCGTCCCCTACAAGGAAACATCATGGACAGAAGTGTGTCAGCACAGGCAGTGAGATTGGAAGATGACGCCAAACACTGAACTGCCAGAGTCTACCCACCAACAATACATGCTCGCTCGTTCCGCAGCTGCAGCATCATTTCAGGCAGCCTGCTACGCCTCATGATGAAGGCATCGTGTGCTGATCCTGGAAAGCGAACACAGACATGTGAAATCACCATGTTGGACAGACACACCACAAGGGCATTAATGGAGTGATAATGTTTGCGATTCCTATACACCACCTCCTGTGCCTGTGGTGGTACCAACGCAACATGTGTCCCATCTATGGACCCAATGACATGGGGCATCCCTCCCAGGGCATAGAACTCACGCTTGACATCTGTCAACTGCTCACGAATTGGGAATTTAATGTACTCATCCAGGTGAACCAACATGGCCTCTAAGAAATCATGCAGAACACGGCTGAACATCGTCTGGGACATGCCCCCGACGTCAGCAATGGTATGTTGGAACGTACCCGTGGCAAGGAAATGTAGGGCTGCCATCACCTTCAACTTGGGTATCAGTGCACTGGGATACCTGTGGCGCGGGAGGAGTTGTGCTTCCAGCCGGCCAGTCAACTCATCAATCAACCGTTGGCTGAATCTGTAGCGGCGTATACAGTCCCGTTCATGCAGGGCAGCCATGTCTGGCATACGTCGAGGGAGAGGCGGAGCCCTGCAGTGAAATGGAAGGAACACCGAAGAGTGAGCACTGTACAACGACATTGTCAATGCACTGAGCACATGTAAATGTAAATGTATGTGTCTTGTAAAGCGCACTGCTACCCTGAGGCCTCGTAGCGCTGTAGACCGCTGGGGAACCCGTCCTGGCTATCCCTGTGAGATGGTCCCTCCTGGGTATCTCCAAGGTGAAACCAGGCATCCCCGGCGAATGTGGGGGGCCGTTGTGGAGATGAGGCAAGCTAATGCCCAGAGTTGCCGAGTGTGTTCCTGGTTAGAGTAGGTACCGAGGCGAGAATTATCGAGTCAGTTTTGACCCTGGTCCACGACCCTGCCGCGTCGGGAATTGAACCCTGGTCCCTGGCCGATTCTCTGCTTGCGGATCTGCCGCCTCTAACCAGTGAGCCACACCTCTCCACCATGTTACACAGCCAATACACAAAGGGCACATTCTGAGTCAGGTCTGTGCCACATTTCCTGGACACGTACGCCAGTCAGGTGACACTCCTACCAAGGGACAGCCACTAACGGAGTGGGGCAAGCTCACGATGACATGGCATGAGACTAGCTGTGGGCCAGTGTAAGTGAACATGCACACGCATCACCGGATTCACAGACATCCACACATGTGCAGAAGTAGTATGCGTATGGTACAGACAGGTTGGTGGATGCGATATGCACTGGTCACATGTCATAGGAAAAGGACAGGCCACACACATTGCCTTGGAGGAGTACATGTCGAGACAGAACATACATAGAGTGCATGTGGATATGTACTTGTTTTGATACTCCGTGTAGTTGCATACATACACACCTCATGGCAGATCACATATGTGGGCTGGTGTGCAGAACAGTGTGCCATGGCCATCTACACACAGACACATGTTGGCAGCAGCAACTGCTGATGCATTGGACCACACACCTACAGCAAAATCATGGAAACACATGCCACACACATGACATGTTTGCAGCGTGCAACGCAGCCATACACATGTCATGTGTAATATTGCGTGTACCTGGCATCAGGGGACAGGTGCGGGTGTCCGTGACAGGGACATGCAAGTGACTCATGGCTCCACTAGTGTGTACGACATGCACACATGTCAAAGGAGTGCAGGGGACGTGTGGTACAATGCGCACCATCACACACGACATGTGTACACAGCTAATCGTACATATGCTTTGCCCACACCTCAGGGGTAAAGTGCCACATCACATCCTGACACACCTGTGTCACACACATGTGGTATTGCACAGACAATGCATTGGTGTCCACCCGTGGCAAAATCTGACCGCTCCATTCCTGTCTGTGTGCCGCCTGTCACCACTGACAGGTGTGAAACGCACCGTACATACGCTCTATAGGGTCCCTGGGCCAATATGTGCGCTGGCGTATGCGTACGCCACAGTAGTACGGACCGTACACGCGCTTGTATGGTCCGGATCACAATATGGGCGCTGGCGTATGCGTACGCCACAGTGATACGGACCGTACACGCGCTTGTACGGTCCGGATCACAATATGGGCGCTGGCGTATGCGTACGCCACAG
Source organism: Triturus cristatus (assembly GCF_964204655.1). Lineage (NCBI taxonomy): Eukaryota > Metazoa > Chordata > Amphibia > Caudata > Salamandridae > Triturus > Triturus cristatus. The sequence goes on from NC_140595.1 coordinate 568,885,645, forward strand.
TAGTACGGACCGTACAAGCGCTTGTATGGTCCGTACTACTGTGGCGTACGCATACGCCAGCGCCCATGTTGTGATCCGGATCGTACAAGCGCGTGTACGGTCCGTATCACTGTGGCGTACGCATACGCCAGCGCCCATATTGTGATCCGGACCGTACAAGCGCGTGTACGGTCCGTATCACTGTGGCGTACGCATACGCCAGCGCCCATATTGTGATCCGGACCGTACAAGCACGTGTACGGTCCATATCACTGCTTGTGGGGTGCCCTAGGGCGTGGAACGCACCGTACCTGTGTGTACATGTATGAAATCACATAGGGGACACATGAGGGACAAGTATAAGGGCCTAAATGCATGATGGTTGCCATGGAGACTGAGTTAGAATTTTGAATTTGAGCACCAGGTGCCCAGCAGAAGTCAGTTTGAAAGAATCTACATTGTTGCAAAGTGGATGTTGACTTGACATCATCATCAAAACTGAAACCATGCAAAGCCACACACTGGGGTAGGTTTGAAGGGATTGGATGAAACGTAGGATGCAAATGTGACTGACCAATCAATCTGTACTCCTGTACATGAACAGGCCAGCCAGGCATATATAAGGCAGCCAGGTCCCATGAGAGAGCACTTGCCTGCACATCCATTCATCCATGACCACTGCTGCTGATAGTGATTCCTCTGGCACCATGTCCAGGACTGTGGAGTGGTCACAGCCATTCACCCAGGAGGAGAACCTTGCCCTGATAGATGTGATCCTCCCACAGTTCCAGAGCCTGTATGGTCGACCAGGGGTGCAGGTGAGTGCAGACTCCACTAGCTTAGACTGTGCCCCTTTTGTGTGACAGTGACTTCTGGCATTGTGTCCATGTGTGACAGACATGCACTGTTGTTTAGAGTGGGTCCCAGGGTGTGGAAGGCCTCATGTCACCCATGCAGAGCATGCTGGGTTTCCTGTGTGCACTCCTCACTTGCATAGTGCCTACTGTGACAATGAATGCATGGTGCATGCCACATTCTGCCTGCATACTCCTCCTGGGGATGTTGTTTCCACAGTCCTGATGTGATCCTGTGTTCCCCCCAGTGTGACAGGTGACAGTACCCATGGATGTGTGTTTGTTCAGTGTACCTGTGCTGTGAGTGTCCAAAGGCCGTGTTCGTCCCCTGCACATTGGTGTGTGTGTAAGTCCCGTGTCATGTGGGTGAGTGCATATGGAGAGTGTTGCACACAAGCAGCATGAGGGATGGATATAGCCTGGCCATCCGATGTGAGCAGGGAGCAGTGCTGTGTGCATGCCGTGCTGAGCCAGCCCCACACCTGCGACACCCCCCGTCTACTGGCACATGGGCAGCGTGAGGTGTGTACCCACAGTTGGCAATGCCATGTGATTGTCCTGTACCTGTGTGTGTCTGTGTACTCTGCTGAGGTAGCATCAGTGTGCTGGGGCAGGTGACTGCTGTGAGGTGCTGTACATAATCCTGGTGTAGCCTGTGAGGCACAGTGTGATCCCTGGTCAGTGAGTGTGTGGTACCCCTCATGCCACCCGTGTACTTTCAATGGCACGTAGTGCATTTGGCCTTCCACAGTGGATAATGTCCCTATGCCAAAGGTGCAATCAGTTGCATGCATACCATGGCCTGTTCATAAAGAGGATTGTTCTATATGTGTGTCTCTGTGTCTTTGCTCATGTGGATTAATGTATTCTCACTTTTGCATCCTCACAGGTAGGCGCCATTGCCAAGGGGGTGATCTGGAGGGAAGCCGTCAGTGCCGTGAGGGGTACAGAGGGTCGGAGGCGGAGCCTGTCTCAGGTGAGGAAACGCTGGCAGGACATCCGGTGCTGGACGAGGAGGATTGTACGGCTCCTGCTTGGGGACTCACCTGAGAGCCGTAAGAACCGTGGGCGCCGTCGTCTGACCCACATCCAGAAGCGTGTGCTGGCGGTGGTCTTCCCCGATATGGACAGGCGCCTACAGGAGAAGCAGCAGCAGGAAGGGGGTAGGTACATGTGTGTCAGTTGTGTGTCCCCAGCCAATGTAAGTGCGCAGTTGCATGGATACACTGCCAGGGTTTGATTGCGCAGTGCGTCAACTTCTCCCCAAAGTAGCCCGGTGCTGTTCTCACTCCCTCCCTTCCCCTCCTTGCCATGTGTTCCCTGGTCTGTGTGTAGCCACTCTTGCACAAGGTTATTTAGGCAGGCAGTTTATGCTGGTGCCCAATGCTAGCAGCATCATGTGTGGGGGTGATGTGTCACAGGTCTGGGGACCTTGCGTGTGCCATGGCCAATTTCAGTCATTGTGGGGTCCATGTCACTTGGCAATGATTGTGAATCACGACATAGGGGTGTGTCTCCAAAGTGTAGAGCCTTCCAGCATGCATGTCCAATTGTGTGCCCTCTGACATGATGTGCCTGAGTGGGAGGCCTGCTAGGTGCAGGGACGGTTGCATATTTTGCAGTCATGTCCATCCTGGACCATGGAGGAGTTTGGGCACTACTGTGCCCTGGGGCACCTCTTCCTAGGTATCATGTGCGTCATCCAACAATATGGACATTCACTGTGTCTTCGCCAGGGGTTGGGTAGGGTGGCATTGTACCCTGGGCTCAACTGTTATGACCTACAGGTTGCTACATGTGTCCACTGTACAGGGGGACCCATTTTGCTTGTGCATACTCACAGTGGGCATTACCTGTGTGTGTTGTAAAGACAATCTGATGATGTTTGCTTGTCAATGATGTGTGGACAGGCGCACCAGGGGCAGTGTGTGTACAGTCATGAATTAGTGGAGGCCATGTGTTTTCATCCCAGAGTAAGAGGTGTACATACTTTCTCCGTCTCCATGAGATTGTCTCAGGTGTGGGTGGTTTGTGCGTACAAGGCCTACATGTCAAGAGCTCCATCCTCCTTGCTGGGTTTGGCCTGTGTGTGATGTTTGACTGGACATACGCTCAAGGTGCAGTGACCCAGTCATGTTTGGCATGGTTTCATGTATTGCCTTTGCAGCATGTGCCAAGAGTAAATGGATATGATTCCTGCTCATCCCTTTTTGACGACGCAGTGTGGTGCAGATGCTGTGCACATTTGTCCCCAGAGGCTGGCTCCTCTGTAAAATTTGAAGTGCAGTGATTTGCTGTTGTGTCATGCTCTCCATTGTTTCTCAGTGGCATGGTGGGTCGACAAACTGTGTGTTCCATGGCCTACATGTGTACATTGTTTTGTAGGTGTAACTCCTGTTGCTTTTCAGGCTATGCAATGTGACCTATGTATATTTGACTCATGTGACATATGTGTACAGGTGTCTGATTGTCTCCTGTCTCTTCACCTTGCCCACAGCATCGCCGGGGGACACGGAAGGAGACACTAGCACGGACCGGGAGGAGGGATTGAGCACCAGTGCCAGCAGTGCTGTCCTGTCTGGCACATGGAGTGGCACGGAGGCCGAGGGGAGTGAGGCAGAGGACCTGTTGACTGCCAACACAGACTATGACGCAGACGGGTCCGAGGCTGAGCTCCCAGAGGTGGCGGAGTCTGCCCACCCAGCTGAAGGCAGCCCTCCACATCCCCCCGCCACCTCAGTTTCCATCACCGGCCTCCCACCTGCTCGTGGCCCTTCCCTCCGTGCTCGGTCCCCACATGTCTCCTTCCTGCCAGGCATCGCACCCCCTGCCCCTGTCACCACTGCTGCGGTGAGTGCGGAGTCTGTGGACATCCTGAGGCAGTTGCAGGTTGGTCAGACTGCGATGCTACATGTCCTCCATGCCCACACCCAGGTGCTGACCCAGATGGAGGCATACATGGAGGGCATGTCGGCTGCGCAGTCTGACCAACGGCAGTTGCTGAGGTCCATAGACTCCACACTGACTGCAGGACTGGATCTCCTGCAGCGCTGCCTATCCCCCCTACCCCTGCCCCATCCACAATTCCCACTCCCGTGCCTGTCCCACGCACATCCAGACGTCAGCGTGCACGCACCCCAACAGACACAGGCACCACACCACCAGGGAAGTCGAAGCGCACACCTCCTGTCACGCACACACAGGGTGAGGTAGGCACACCCACTGGGTCGGGGGGGAAACGTACAACACGCAGCCACAGTGGGAGTCCGCAGTCCACACAACCCACTCCCTCCAAATCCACTCCCCTTAGCTCTCCTGGCCAACAGTCGGTGACAGCATCATCCACTGCAAGTGTGCCCCCCAGCCCCAGGATGACACCACCCCGCAAGCGGTGGAGGCGGGACCCGGCCAGGGGAGTTGAGTCCCCCACCCTGTCCACACCCTCCCCCAGTGGCGCTGCGACCCATCCCTCTGCCCCCCCCCTCCTTGGGGCCTGTGGTTGGATTGGGTGCGGGGGAGTCGCTGGGGGAACTTGCCGACGTGTGCAGCGCCATTCTGTCCTCCACCTTTGGCGCTGGCACCCCCCCTGTGGCAGAATCATCCCTCCCTGCACCCAAAACACCTACCCTTGCCCCTCCTGTCCCTGCGGTGCCTGTTTCCACCCTCCCCCCTGATGCGCCCTCTTCTGTGGATGACATGGACATGTGAACTGTGCAGGCAAGCTAGGGGACACACGTCCCGATGTGTACCCCCCCCGGACTTTGCTGCTGGCATGGCCCATGGCCCTTGTACATAGTGGACATTTTCTCAGAGATATTTTCCTGCTGAATAAAGCCTTTTCTTTTGGTTTTGCACACTGATGCTTTCCTGGACTTGCTGTTGGTGCTGGTGCTCCCTGAGTTGGGGTGGTGATAATGTGTTAGGGGTCTGTGAAATGTTGGAGTGTGCTGCTCATGGGGTGTACCCTGCCATCTGCGTGCCATCACAAAGGTCTCTGCCAATGGTATTTGGTCATGTTTGCTCTCACTGTATGGTGACATTGTCCCAAGGTGTGTTCCATCCTCTGTGGAGCAGGGCATTTTCCCTGCAGGGTGTCTCCCAAATGCTGTGCTGTGCTGTGTCTACATTTCCTTGATGTGTGAGGGTTGCCTTTCAATATAGCCATGCTGGCTCAGCGAAGGCTCCACCTGCATCTGGGGTATCACCCTTGTTGGTCACTGGACTTGTTGATGGGGTATATTGTCGTATGTCTGGGCACTGCTGGGAGGACTATGCACACACCCCTCCTGTCTCTGGGCACTGCTGGGAGGACTCTGCACACACCCCTCCTGTCTCTGGGCACTGCTGGGGGTGTTAGGCACACACCATTCTTATTGCAGGTTAGGTGCGTCCATACACGGGTGGGGGTTCCGGGCGTACATACACTGCTGGGGTGGGGGTTCGGTACATACATACACGGGTGGTGGTTGTGTGCGAACATACACGGGTGGGGGTTTGGTGCGTACATACACGGGTGGGGGTTTGGTGCGTACATACACGGGTGGTGGTTGGGTGCGAACATACACGGGTGGGGGTTCGGGGCGTACATACACGGGTGGTGGTTCGTTACGTACATACACGGGTGGTGGTTGTGTGCGAACATACACGGGTGGTGGTTCGGTACGTACATACACGGGTGGGGGTTCGGTGCGTACATACACGGGTGGTGGTTGGGTGCGAACATACACGGGTGGGGGTTCGGGGCGTACATACACGGGTGGTGGTTCGGTACGTACATACACGGGTGGTGGTTGGGTGCGAACATACACGGGTGGGGGTTCGGGGCGTACATACACGGGTGGTGGTTCGGTACGTACATACACGGGTGGTGGTTGGGTGCGAACATACACGGGTGGGGGTTCGGGGCGTACATACACGGGTGGGGGTTCGGGGCGTACATACACTGCTGGGGTGGGGGTTCGGTGCGTACATACACTGCTGGGGTGGGGGTTGGGTGCGTACATACACGGGTGGGGGTTGGGTGCGTACATACACGGGTGGTGGTTCGGTACGTACATACGCGGGTGGTGGTTGGGTGCGAACATACACGGGTGGTGGTTCGGTACGTACATACACGGGTGGGGGTTCGGGGCGTCCATACACGGGTGGGGGTTCGGGGCGTACATACACTGCTGGGGTGGGGGTTGGGTGCGTACATACACGGGTGGTGGTTGGGTGCGAACATACACGGGTGGGGGTTCGGGGCGTACATACACGGGTGGTGGTTCGGTACGTACATACACGGGTGGTGGTTGGGTGCGAACATACACGGGTGGTGGTTCGGTACGTACATACACGGGTGGTGGTTGGGTGCGAACATACACGGGTGGGGGTTCGGGGCGTACATACACGGGTGGTGGTTGGGTGCGTACATACACGGGTGGGGGTTCGGTGCGTCCATACACGGGTGGGGGTTCGGGGCGTCCATACACGGGTGGTGGTTCGGTGCGTACATACACTGCTGGGGTGGGGGTTGGGTGCGTACATACACGGGTGGGGGTTCGGTGCGTACATACACGGGTGGGGGTTCGGGGCGTACATACACTGCTGGGGTGGTGGTTCGGTGCGTACATACACGGGTGGGGGTACGGGCCGTACTTCCACGGGTGGGGGTGCGGTCCGTACATACCCCTACCCACGCTCTGCGTGCCTGGGTACGGCCCGTACCCATGCCTTTGGTGGGTGGGTACGGTGCGTCCCCCCATTGTTGCGGTGCCGTGGGGTCCGCACCGTACACAGGCCTTGGGGGCGTGGCTACGGGTCGTACCACGCGTACCCCTACATGAGCCCAGCAATGCTGTTACGAGCCGTACCAAGGCCTTTCTGACGTGGGTACGGGCCGTACCGCCATTGTTGGAGTGACGTAGGGGGACGCGTGGTACGTTCCGTACCCACGCTCTTGCGGCCTGGGTAGGGTACGTACCGGTTCGCGTGACCATCCACTTCCGTTGTGGCGGACGCTTGCGTTGCTGGCCTCGCCCCCACCCCCTGGAAGTGACCAGGCCCTGATGGTCAGGTATGTCCAGGCCATGTGTGATTTGGTACCATGTGTTGGTGTTGTGTGTCCTGCCCCTGCCCCCCCCTTTGCCCCTGGTTGTTGTGCTGACCTTCTGCGGCGTCTGCGTAGGTTCCTGTACGCCAGGTGGACTGCTAGGAGGGCAGGGATGGCACGTGGGTTCGGGTCCATGTCTGTTCGTCGCGTCCAGCTGCTCCTTGCGTGTGTCGTCCTGATTTCCCGGCAGTTTTTGGCAGCCGGTAAATATTTTCTGTGCGGGATGACGTCGGTTCGATTCGTACTTCCTGGTTCGTGAAACGTAGCCTGGATGCGTACTGACGTCAGGTCGGCGCCTTTCAGGATCGGAATTGTGTTTGGATTCTGTTCGGTCGGTGTTTTGTTCGATTCGTACGGAAATGGTGTTTCCGTGCGAATCGTACTTGCATTTTAGGATGGATTTCGCACCGGGTACGAGTCGGACGGAGAAAAGGCTCCGTCCGACGGTTCGTACCAGGTTTTTACCGGATCGGAATCGGCACCATAGTTGGTTTAAAATCCGAGAGGGTAGATTATTGGTCATTACATAATTTGTTTTTAAAAAAGCTAGAAATTTGATTAAAGCTGAATGAAAGAGCTGTGAACCTGGCACCCAGCTGTTGGGAAAGCATCTTGTAGGTAATCAAATTTGAGATGTTAAAAAAATCCCCCAAATATTTGAAACCTACCACTTTCCATAATTGGAGAGCCCCCGTGAAAGTTGTAGGCCAAAAGCCGGACATTCACTATTTTTAGAATATAAATGATAACTAGGAATACGATATGCTTTAAAAATTGTTTGGACACGACAGGCTAATTCCGAAATTGTCTTGTATCTCGATTTTTTAGGCATGTTTGGGAAACGAAGAAAAACAGGTAATTGAATTGAGCTCTTGGTCAAAATGGTATTTAACATAAAATTGTCAAATTTCACTTTAAGAATTGGTAATTGAACCAAAAGGTTCAGTAATGCTACCTGATAGTACAGCTCAAAATTAGAGAGAGCGAACCCTCACTGAGTTGGAGCTAATTGTAGAATGGTTAAGGATATTCTGGGCTTTTTCTTTACCCAGATAAAACTCAGAATTATTTTATGAACCTCGCTAAAATATACTTTGGGAATTTTAATAGGGAGGTGAATAAACAAAATAAAAATAATGGTAGAATGGACATCTTAACCAAAAAACCACGGCTGATTAAAGTTAAAGGAAGAAGAGACATCTAGCTAATAAACTCTTCACTTTTGCGAGTGTCTTTCCGTAATTCAATGTAAATAGCTGATCGTACTGGTTGGTCACAAATAGGCCTAAGTATCTAATAGGTTTCGAAGCTAACTGTGTGGGAAGAAAAGGCAACGATGTAGGGGCAGTATTAAACCACAGTACCTCAGTCTTAGCTTAATTCAACCTATACCCCGAATTTGTGTAAAAGCAAGTATTTCATCAAATGCTTTGAGAATGTTGGTTGGCTCTGCTTAGAGATAACGAATAATGATGTCTGCAAATAATGTAATCTTTGGCATGGCCACTGAAGGGGGCACTCTCTGGGGATTTGTCTAGATCTTTATTGCCACAGGTTCTATAAAAAGAGAAAAAAAGAGGAGACAATGGGCATCCCTGTCTAGTCTCACGCTGGATCTTAACTACACCTGCCTCTTCCCTATTATTCAAAATCTTTGCCTCTGAGCCCTTATAAAGCTCTTTTAGCATTTTGACCAGTTTTTCAGGAAAACCAAACTTTGACCAAATAAAAAACAAAGCCTGCCAGTCAACAAGGTCAAATGTTTTTTCTGCATCAAGCATTAGGATCGCCATCTTGACCTTGTTGGCTGAAAGTTGGTCAATTGCTTGGCTCAAAAACATGTATTAGAGGCCATAGATCTATAGGGCATAAAACCTATCTGATTCCTATGAATCACAAGTCGTGCGAGCGTGGCCAGCCTTACTGCCCAAATTTTCATGAACATTTTATAATCTATGTTTAGTAAACGTATGGGGCAATATGAGCTCGTAACAGTAGGATCCTTATCTCTCTTAAGGAAACACACAACCACGCTTCCTGTAAATATTTGCATACAGGTTCGCCATTTTTATCAAGTTGTAAAGCTTGGTTAGAAAAGGCAAAAGTAAGGGCTCAAAAGTCTTAAAAACTTTGACAGGGATGCCATCATTGTCGGGAGCTTTTGCGTTGGCTATAGATTTCAATATATTGCTAACTTCGCTTTGTGAGACAGATTTATCAACAGTGTCACTCATGCTTTTTAAGATAAAGGGCAATTCTATAGGTCCAAAATATTGTGCGAGTGAAGCTAAAGTGATTTCCTGTGACTCCTCATAGATATTTCGGAAATTTCGCAAAAAGACCCCAGCTATTTCACTTCTAGAATCTACAACTGTTGCCCGTGAGTGGATCTCTAATCTGGGAGACTATATTTTGGCTATTCTGAATTTTTGTAGTCCAGGCCAGATGTCGTCCTATGTGTTGGCTTGCCTCATATAGTTTTTGCTTATAAGCCTTGCTCCCATTGATTGCCTGTATGTTGAAAAATTGTCTCTGCTTATCTTTAGCTTCCGCCAAACCCTCAATGGAGGCTGCTTTTTGAGCCTCGGACCTGGACATCTTTAAATTCTCCGTAGCCTTTTCCACTGACAGCTGTAGTGCGCATATCTCTTGGGAACGCAGCTTATTCAGGGCAGATGCATACGCTATTACTTAACCTCTGAAGGCTGTTTAAAAGCCTCCCACACCGAGAATACCGAGTCAGTGTGCTCATTAACTTTAAAAAAAGCTTAATTAAAGACTGCACTCCCGCGATCCTTTCTGCACAGATTATCAATCAAAAAGAAATCTATATGAGAGGCGGTCTTATACCTGGAAGAAAATCATGCATAGTGTGCTTTCCCTTGATGACTTTGACGCTAGGGACCCAACAGGGCAAGATCTTGTTTCATCCTAGTTATCATTTTAGTTGTTTTAGGTTTTAATTGCTTCTTGGCTGGATTTGAAGTGCCTAAAAGAAGATCTTGAATAAAATTAAACCCCCCCCCCAAATATAGAACCCGCAGAACCCACTAATAGTTCATAGATCTGAGCCAGAGCCCACGTATCATCAAATATAGGGCCACAGTAATTCAAAAGATCGAACCTTCCACCTCTTTAATTAAATTTTAGATAAATCCATTGGCCTTGAACATCACGGTTGATTTTTAGTACTCTACAGTTACAATTGTTAGCGAATATAATTGCCACCCCACGAGCAGACACATTAGTAGCGCCAATTTAGGTGAATTTAACTTAAATGAGTGTCCTGCAGATACACCACCTGTAGGGAAAAGGAAAGTAGCCAAATCAACCTAGTATTTGCTTTTTTACATTTAATAGCCCATTCCCATTGCACACAATTATTTTGATACTACCCATTTGTTATCCGAATGACACCTTTTTTCATCGAATAGGAAACATATGAATTTTAGATAATACAAACAAAACCAAAAAATATCACCTATGTGTAAACCAAAACAGACTTTGATACACTCATTTTCTACTGCTACCCCAAGGCAACCCCTCCCCCCACCCGCCCTACCAGTCCACGTGGCAGTTGACCCCCTTGCACCATGCTGCATGGGATCCCTATCTGAAGGATGCCATTAAATTGCATCCTGTCCTGTCAGAATTGTCTCCCCCCATCCATCTCCCCACTCCCCTGCAGGAACCCTGCAGAAAAATATAGCAACAAAAGAAGACACAAAAAAAAAGATTGATCCAGCTCCTAAATACATCTTTAGATTCTAAATTGTCTTGAGCTTCTGAAAGAACATTAAAGATCTACATTTGTACTTTGAGTTGTGTTGATTTGACCAAAGAGGCTTGAGCGCCTATACATCTAAACCCAAAGGCTAGTTGTTGAAACACTTTCCTGTGCCTTGCTGACGTCATGGAGAGATCTGAGGAAATCTTCAGGGAGACTGTAAATGTCTTCTGCTGGATTGCTCTTGTGAGAAATTGCCCCTTGATCCGATAGTCCTAGAAATGAACCAGGATAGTTTGTGGGTATTTTGCCACAGGTGACTGATGAAAAGGAACTCCATGTGCTCGCATAATTGTCAAATCCTCAGGAGCAGATGGTAATATATGATATTTAATCAATTTATTTATAAGTTGAGGAACTGACTGTAATTGACCTTGGGACTCACGCCCTTCTGGGATTCCTGTGAAATGAAGATTGGAGCATCGTGCATGGTTCTCCAATAATTCTAGTTTTAGCTCCAGGTCCGAGATTTTTGCAGATTCCGATATGCAACGAGATTGTAGAAACTCCAATTTGTCTTCAATCTCTGAGAGTCTTTTCTCTGCCACCTGAAGCTGTTTTGGAAGTGCCAACAGAGTCTCTTCCATCTTACTGAGTCTTTGATTGATTAGCTCTGTGTCTCAATCTTGCTGAACCTTTAGGCCTCACATCCCCACCAAGATTGCATCAAGAACCTTTTTAACGGATTCTGGCACAAGGTCCTGTGGCGTACTGGAAATTCCGGTACCAAGTGCTTGTGCAGGTGCCTTAGGTCCAAGAACAGAAAACAGTTGAGAGCTGTGCTGGAGCAAGGAAAGCAAGGGGAGGAGCTTTGAATAACGGAGAGTCATGACAAAGCATCACCCAGGCTTTCAGGAACAGCTGAACCAGATGGAGCACCAAAGTTGTTGATTAGAGTCGACCCCTGACAGTGATAGCAGCGTTGGCCCAGCTACTGTCAATTTGCCCTGCAGCAGCTTCGCGCTGATCTCAACATGGCCCATCTCGCTTACAGACTCAAGACCAGGATTTTGAAATGAAGGAAAAGTCTCCGCTTATTGAGGAGGAGGAACCTCTTTTTTTTCTCAAGCTCCTGATCTGGCCTCAATACAGCTGAATCTGGGGAAGGCGTTGAGATCTCTGAGCCAGTAGAGACTAGAGAGGCAGTACAAATCATATTGGTTGGGTTCTCCACCATGCTGGCTTATGCAGGGATAAACTACCAGCTTCCCCTTTCTCCTCCTCAATCGGTGGCTGGCACTGCTGAACAGAGATAACAGGAGCAGCTGCCAGGGGCTCCATCTGTTTATCTCGCCAGACAGCTACTCTGCTTTGGGAGGTCTTAGGGGAACAGGAAAGAACCGGTGAAGCAGTTTTAATACAAAGCTGTCACATTGAAAATAGGATGCAACTAATATTAACAAATAGGAGAGAGTGGGAGGGGAGAAAGAAACCAAAAAAAACAAAGGGAAGAAAAATATATTATATATGTACCGGCAGTAGAAGTAGTCAATACTTGTAGAAAAAAGGCCAGCAATGCGGGTGAATAAAAATTCACGACCGTTCTACAATGCGTAGCTGCTCTTTTCTTAGTTCCTCTACTTACTCTCTTTTTTCACCTTCTTCCCTTTTTTCCACCTTTGTTCCTCCCTACTCCTTTCACTTCACAACAGTCACAAGGAACGTAAAACCTCAGTTTTCTCCCCTTTTACTCGCCTCCTTTACCTCCTTCCTCTTTTCTCACAGAAATCACCAGCACCAGGACACTTAAGAAATCTTGGAGCTCCAGAAACTGCTGTTGCTGCTAGGCCGCCCTCTAATGATGAAACACACACAGGCAGGTGAGGGAAAGCCCGAACCCTGCAGAAGCTTGAGCTTCGGTGCTCTAAAAGGCTACCTCCGTCCAATTCCCAGCAAACCCCCCCCCTCCAAAACAAAAAACTCCCCTCTCCACAGTCCCAAGCCTCAATCTCTACTTGCTGCAACCGGCTCAAAACTCCATTACAAGCTGAGCCGCAGTATTGCCACGAGAGATCCGTGTTCGAGAACCCCAGCGTCTGTGTCTGCCGAGGGAGCAGGGAGGGCGGGTCCGGGAGAGTCAATTTGGCAGTCATCAGCCGCAGAACATGGGGGCCTAATCTGTATTTAATTGCTGTATTAGTTGTTCTAGAACTACAGTTTCCTCTCTTCCTTGCTGGATTGCATTCTCCACCTCATTCATTGCGACTGCTGCTTCATTTTGAACGACTGGCTGTCCAAAAGGATTTTGACTTATAGGTGCCGAACTTTGACTTCTCTGAGAACTTTCTCATGCCATCCCTGCAGCAATTATTTCTTCTTGTTCAATCTCTTCTCTCAACATTTGAGGTTATGCTGAAAACACAGAGCACTCAATGGTGTTTTTCACAGCATTGAATAAGTCTTCATAATAGTCAAATTCTCCATGTAGCTCACTTTTAGCTTGCCATGGCTTGAACAACTGTAACAAGGCTAAATAGAAAAACTCTGTTTTGACTGGAGTTTGACAACTTAGCTTTCAATGGTTGATTACATTTCCTTTGTTATGTCTGACCAAACATCCATTACATCCAACTACAGTAAATATTCTTTCTTCTATGTTTTCACTGACATTATTTCTGAATGTATAATGTTGAGGTATTTCATAGAGACGCATCCTTTCCAGATGTTGACTTCTTCTTGGATAGTATGTATCCAGCATGTTACTCTACAGAATATCTGCACTGTGTGGCTCAAATTCTGCAAGATATTGGATTTCAGGAAAAGACTTTAGTACTCTGTTACGAATATTAGCAAGCCCCAATCTAACCCATAGAACTCATCTAGATTTAGAAAACAAACTGGCTGACCGTAACCGGTCCATGCATTCATAACAGCCTATCTCTCTGTGAGAAAGCATTTTCAAACTAAAACTGTACAATTTATTTGTAAGACTCTTTTCTGCTGAAATCTCCTCCCACATCTCCTTCATCTCAGTTTTCCGTGACTTTGTTATATAAAATGAAACATACCAAACAACAGCAATTAAATTGTCTCCAACAAACTGTACATCCATGTTTGCACTACACATCTTAAGAATTACAGGGTTATAGTCATTAATGTATTTGGAACCCTCTGTTCTTCTTAGGTTGTATGTATTTTTCAGTGATTTTGTTGAAACTCTATGCCTGACTGCAGACAAGAAACTGTTGACTCTTCCTTGCGAGATGACAGGTCTTGGGAGTCCAAAACGACATACTGTATAACATTTCCCTTCTGCTCTATATTTTCCCTAACAGTGTTTCCCACATCTATGATTTTAGAATCGTGGAACTTGTTGTCTTAATATTTTGTCACAGCTCTTCTTTGGGATAGACCAACTTACATACTGCTCAGTAAAAGACAACACACACTCAACAATGTTTGTTCCAAACAATGGGGCATCTTTTACCCACAACAGCATGTGAATATGGGGAGCACCTCTGGCTTGGTACTCTTTGCACCAAATGTAATCAGTCACTTCACCAAGAGGAGGTTTGATTTTGTTCAAGATGAAAGTCATCATTGCTTGAAATCTGTGATTAAAATATCTGCAAACATTTGTAGGGTCTAGTAAGCACAGTTCTATTGTCTTCTTCAGATAAATGTCTTTCAAATTTAAATTTGCCTCCTGCAAGAATTCTAGCAGTCCATCCCATGCATACTCAGCACAACTGAGCATCAAAAACCAAGTAGGTGCTCCAAAGTTCCTCAACATGCACTTGAGATCCCCATGACACCGATACCAATATTCATTAGTCCCACATTGACATTCCATTAGGTTTATTAAATTGTATTTCAAGTGCTTATCTTTTCCTAGAACTATCTTCATAAATTCTCTTTCTGATATATTCTGCAAATTAACTCCTGTATTTAAAATGTGATTTACAGCATTTGAAAGGCCAGACAAATCACTGTCAACTAGTTCATGAAATATATATGGAAAACGAATGTCTGACAGAATATCGACAGACAGAAAATCGACCTACAAAAATATCGACACAAAAATATCGATGACAAGAATATCGAGATCCTATCTACAACATGGTAAGTACAAAAATATCAAAAATAAAATATAGAATGTCGAAAATATCGTTATTAAAAATATAAAGTATTTTTTAGTTAAAAAAAAAAGTAAAATAAACCAAATAATACTTATAAATCAAATAAACATAATTAAATATATGTTATAATGTTTAAAATTAATAAATAATATATATAATGTAATAAAACATTAATTAAACATATACATATAGTATATAATATATATACTTACTTAATAATACATTTTAATAATTGTTTTAATAACTTCTAACTTGTTAAAAATTATTATAAATTACAAATACATCATACACATAAAACAATAACATGAATAAAAATTAAATAATTATGTATAACACATTAAAAAAATTACATTTAATTTGAATATTGTTAAAATTAATTATATATTACATTAGCTAAAATAATACAAAAAATATTAAATATCAGAGAGAATAAAACTACTACTCCAGCTCCAAAAAAAACAGTAAAGAAAATGTTGGATAGCGTAGAGCTAAAAATTACTATTCCCACTCCAGAGAGTGCAACAGTAGGGAAAGTGTTGAATAGCAGAGGGGTAAAAATTACTATTCCAACTCCAGAGAGTGCAACAGTAGGGAAAGTGTTGGATAGCATAGGGGTAAAAATTACTATTCCCACTCCAGAGAGTGCAACAGTGGGGAAAGTGTTGGATAGCGTAGGGGTAAAAATTACTATTCCCACTCCAGAGAGTGCAACAGTAGGGAAAGTGTTGGATAGCGTAGGGGTAAAAATTACTATTCCAACTCCACAGAGTGCAACAGTAGGGAAAGTGTTGGATAGCGTAGGGGTAAAAATTACTATTCCCACTCCAGAGAGTGCAACAGTAGGGAAAGTGTTGGATAGCGTAGGGGTAAAAATTACTATTCCAACTCCACAGAGTGCAACAGTAGGGAAAGTGTTGGATAGCGTAGGGGTAAAAATTACTATTCCCACTCCAGAGAGTGCAACAGTTGGGAAAGTGTTGGATAGTGTAGGGGTAAGAATTACTATTCCAACTCCAGAGAGTGCAACAGTAGGGAAAATGTTGGATAGCGAAGGGGAAAAAATTACTATTCCCACTCCAGAGAGTGCAACAGTAGGGAAAGTGTTGGATAGCGTAGGGGTACAAATTACTATTCCAACTCCAGAGAGTGCAACAGTAGGGAAAGTGTTGGATAGCGTAGGGGTACAAATTACTATTCCAACTCCAGAGAGTGCAACAGTAGGGAAAGTGTTGGATAGCGTAAGGGTAAAAATTACTATTCCAACTCCAGAGAGTGCAACAGTAGAGAAAGTGTTGGATAGCGTAGGGGTAAAAATTACTATTCCCACTCCAGAGAGAGCAACAGTAGGGAAAGTGTTGGATAGTGTAGGGGTAAAAATTACTATTCCAACTTCACAGAGTTCAACAGTAGGGAAAGTGTTGGATAGCGAAGGGGTAAAAATTACTATTCCAACTCCAAAGAGTGCAACAGAAGGGAAAGTGTTGGATAGCGTAGGGGTAAAAATTACTATTCCCACTCCAGAGAGTGCAACAGTAGGGAAAGTGTTGGATAGCGTAGGGGTAAAAATTACTATTCCAACTCCAGAGAATGCAACAGTACGGAAAGTGTTGGATAGCGTAGGGATAACATTTACTATTCCAACTCCAGAGAGTGCAACAGTAGGGAAAATGTTGGATAGCGAAGGGGAAAAAATTACTATTCCCACTCCAGAGAGTGCAACAGTAGGGAAAGTGTTGGATAGCGTAGGGGTACAAATTACTATTCCAACTCCAGAGAGTGCAACAGTAGGGAAAGTGTTGGATAGCGTAGGGGTACAAATTACTATTCCAACTCCAGAGAGTGCAACAGTAGGGAAAGTGTTGGATAGCGTAAGGGTAAAAATTACTATTCCAACTCCAGAGAGTGCAACAGTAGGGAAAGTGTTGGATAGCGTAGGGGTAAAAATTACTATTCCCACTCCAGAGAGTGCAACAGTAGGGAAAGTGTTGGATAGTGTAGGGGTAAAAATTACTATTCCAACTCCACAGAGTGCAACAGTAGGGAAAGTGTTGGATAGCGAAGGGGTAAAAATTACTATTCCAACTCCAAAGAGTGCAACAGAAGGGAAAGTGTTGGATAGCGTAGGGGTAAAAATTACTATTCCCACTCCAGAGAGTGCAACAGTAGGGAAAGTGTTGGATAGCGTAGGGGTAAAAATTACTATTCCAACTCCAGAGAATGCAACAGCACGGAAAGTGTTGGATAGCGTAGGGATAACATTTACTATTCCAACTCCAGAGGGTGCAACAGTAGGGAAAGTGTTGGATAGCGTAGAAGTTAAAAATAACATAGTTATAAATAAAATAATTATTTAAAATAATTAGTGATTTAATTATTAAATAACTCAAAATTATTTACAAATATCAATAAATAATTATTACAAACATAACTACCAAAGAATAATTAATTAACGGTACATTAATAATAAATACCAATAAATAATAATAATGATTATTAATTACCAAATAATAAATATTAAATGATAAAATATTTTTCATAACCAAAAACATATGAATTATTAAAAAGGAAATACCAATTAAAATATATTTAACCATTTAAAAAATATATACAGCAAAATAATAATTATGAAACATTAACTACCAATTAAAAAATATTGAACTATTAAATATTTTTCATACGCCACACATTACTTACCAATTAATAATTACTTATTAATATATTAATTAGAAATATCAATGCATAATATTTAATTATACTTAATTCACAATTAATGATTAATCAACAATTCATTATTTTTCATAACCAAAATATCATAATTTAAAATATTTACCAATTAATAATTATCGTCCAATTAATTAAATATCAATACCCAACAACTAATTTATTAATTACTTAATTAGATTTCAATTACTTCCAACACTATTCCCCTATAAACGCACGACACACTCCACTAATAAAATAATACACTTAACATAACTATCAATTAATCAACTAATTAAAACTAATTGCCAATTAATAAAAATTAATTACCAATTAATACTTAATTAACAATAATATAATTATCAATACCAATAAATGAAAATAAATTATTAATTAATTACAATTAAATTACTTCCCACCCTATTCCCCTATAAACCCACAACCCGCTACGGAACTTAAACGCAAAAATTTATTAAAATCAATTTATAATTCCTAAAAATGTATAATTAATTCCATATAATTAAATTACTTCCCACCCTATTCCCCTATAAACCCACAACCCGCTACGGTACTAAAACACAAAATTGACTTAAAAAACCATTGTTAACATATAAAAATTGTATACATATATGGTAAAACCAGTAGAACACTTAACTAAAAACATATAACACATACATATTAAATACATATTAAAATACATAACAATAATATAAATATCGATATTAGTAACATCAATATTAGTAAAATCGATATATTTGATGTCGATATTACTAACTTCGATATTACTAACATCGATATTAAAATACTTACCTTAGGATCGATATTCTGTCCATAGATATTATTGACATCGATATTCTGTCCCTTCGATATTTAAAACTCGATATTTGTGTAGGTAGATATTTTAGTTTCGATATTTTGGCTGCTCACCATGGAAAACACTGACGAAATCTAGGCTCTTCTGAATAAAGTCTAGTAGATCTATTCAGCTGCAGGTATTTGCAGAGGTCTGTCATCATACCTGCCACCTATTCCAGTAGGAAAAAGATGTGGGAAACACTGAGTTTTTATATTTTTCTCCCACACACTTTAGGGAGCTCCTTTTACCTCCTTTATTTGAAAGAGAATAATGGTATCACCAATAACCTCTTTAGAATGCAAAGGGTGGATACTATAATGTTAACAAATGTACTCTGTTCTGGACTGATCCACCTTTACAATCTGACCTGCTGATGGAAATGTGTGATTTTCCATATGTGTGATATCTTACAGGCTTTCTACATTTCTATAATAAAACATTATTTTGTATCAGATATAATGCTGCTTTTTAACTTTGGTAACATCCGCTAACTCCTGCCATATCTTTTTGTTCTTAGTAGTAACAACATTTACAAGAATCTCAAATCCTACTTCTAAATCTCTATCTACCCCTACAGTTTCAATATTTTTCTTGAAATCTAATGGCAACTACACTACTCTTTTAGACCTTTCTACAGCTCTATTGGCGATAACTTGCCTGTCTTTGAATCCATAAAGACTATAGCCTGAAATTAATGTATAGTTTGGATAAGAATGAACTCACATATTTTTAAACCTTGAAGAGCTTCTGGAATAGAAACCAGTTCTAATTTGTCAAGCAGGCATTTTATTATCTTAAATTTATTGTAACAGTACTTCCATATAACTTTTTGTACGAACAATTCAAATAGCTCCTCCAAAAATAAATGCACTGATAACTTTTGCAAATTATCATTATTTTCTTTCACTTTATAAATATGAGTCAACAGTCCGAATCTTGTAGTGAGTGCATTGACAACATATACAAACATACTCTTTTTCAGAGCACGTGGTGTTAGATTATGTAATCGCTTCTTCAAAACTATCAACTGTAATATCTTCGTCCTGTTCTGCAACTCCTCCTCATAACAACTCTTCATTTTCCCTAGAGTCCTGCTCAGGACCAAAGAAACAAAACTGCACATCATCACAAATCTTTCCTACGTATGCAAAAGTGCTCTATTAATTTCTCCCAAACATAAATCAATTTTCACATCGTACAGCCTACTAACTAAAGTTCGTACTGTTGAGTGGTGTACAGCTAACTGACAAAAGGTGCTTTGGCACTCTTTCTTTAATAAACCAGCTAGTGAGTGTCCCTGCAAATGTGTATGCCTTCTAATCTTGCAAGGATCTTATCCTTGTAAAGTTCTTAATTTGTGTTTTAAACGTTTTCTTGGAAAGACTAGATATTTATTTAAATATTTCAATTGAATGTTGTTGAATACTACAACCGATGCTACAATTCCATTTGTAGACAGGCACCTGACTACGCCTTCCTTGTATCTCTTCTGCAATTACTTGTTCTACGTTTCTAAGTACCAACACCTCTTTTGCAATAGGAGTGTCATTCTTCATTTCATAACATCGTCCTCCCTCATCAATAGCATGAATTAATCTATTATCCCGGAGAAAGCTTTCTTCTTTAAAGAAAAGCTCTATACTAGAAGTATGTATCCATTCTTCACTAAAAATTGTACAAAAGTTCTTTCTATTTACTAATCTTTTTTTCTGTTTTTGTCTCCTCATGCACACCACCATTTCATCAAGGGTCTTCATTCTATTTATAATCAAAATGAAAAGCTTCCAAGACAATGCAAAGGCCATTTCAACTACTCTCTCTACTCGTTCTTTCTGTTTTAGTGCCTCTCTCCTTCTTTTTCATAGTTCTCAGTAGATGTATAACTACTCTATTACGAAAAATCCTGGCTTTGATTTCCTTAAACTGCTTCTGTCTCCTGGTTAATGTGTGTCCATCTTTGTCACAAACTTTCCTGTTTTTGTTATATAGATTTTTTTCCACTGTTATTCTTTCTCATAATTTGAATTTTATTTTCATTATTTAGTAATCTTTGCAAATGTACACATATATTTTTAAGAAATGACTTTGTCCTCTTACCAGTAGCTCTTTTTTCCTTCACCACTTTTTTTCTGCATTTTGGCCATTATATGTCTCAGTTCTGCATAGATACTGTAGTTGCTTCCGTTGCTTTTTCCTCTGAGCTTTTGTAGGTATTTTAACCGTCTGTTTTTATGTAGCTATTGTTCTGTAAAAACAAATAAGTATTTTTTTTTCATATTTATTCTAGCCAACATACCAACTACTTTACTACTGACTTCCACGTAATACAAAAAAAGCTTTTATGTTATGTTGCAGTTTAAATATACAGATGCACCTACCACATAACTACAAGCACTTACTTCAATGTACTAAAACAAAACCACAACACAAAACTTAGTTACCTTTTCATATTATAGCACCCTCTCCTAGAACACAGGTGCACCATATCTGAGTTCTCACAAATACCACGTTATCCCTTTTGCAGTAAATTTTAAAATATAAATCAACCAAAGTGTAAAAGTGCCACCAGTTGTGTGCAGCTGCAGACACATAAATATAGTATTTGAAACCCTCCAGTGGGCCTCAGGGTGTCACTTACTTAGTCCATTTAAAAGCACTGCTGCGTCGGAAACGTCAATGAAAAGTTCTTTGACCTCATGCCCCATATTTCCTTTGATGGGGGTTCTCTCCTCGACGGCCGGACTGCCGTGTTTAAATATGAAATCCAAAGCTGTCCAGTCCGGCCGTGGAGGAGAGAACCCCCATCAAAGGAAATATGGGGCGTGAGGTCAAAGAACTTTTCATTGACGTTTCCGACGCAGCAGTGCTTTTAAATGGACTAAGTAAGTGACACCCTGAGGCCCACTGGAGGGTTTTAAATACTATATTTATGTGTCTGCAGCTGCACACTACCTACTGAAAGGGTGAAAGTATACAAGGTTAACTACAGATACCAGCATCCATTGCGTAAATACTCACCTGAAATCCATCAAAGGGCAATAAATTTGATTTAAATAAGCGTGAGTCTGAACAAGTCCTGCACACGCGTTTCTCAGGATGTTAGTTAATGGTGTAAAACCATCGTTTGGATTTGTTACTTTTACAAAATGTCAAGGTCAACACCAGGAAATGTCTTTCAAATGAAATTTTATAATGCGTTTCTTCAATAGATATAGAAACATCCCGTAACTCTTCAGGGCTGTAGAAGAATAAACCATGGCAGTGAATATGGTGATTAAGGACTGGAGACGTGTGAGTTCAGTCGGTGAGATGGGTAATAGAGACGGTGCGTGGTAATCCCAAGGTATGGATCCGTGATAGAGTAGGAGGACGTGTGTGTCTGTCCTATGGGTAGACCGTAGTGTGCGGTAGAAGTGGATGGCTTCGTTTCGTCTTCCATTGCGTAAATACTCACCTGAAATCCATCAAAGGGCAATAAATCTGATTAAAATAAGCGTGAGTTAACCATGGTTTTGTGTTGCGGAAACTGCAGGCAGCCTTTGATAAAGGAGCTGGGGGCTTTGAAATGCGTTAGGCATGTTGAAACAAACTCAGCATGTTTTTTACTGGTTCCCCTGATGAAAAATAATTCGGATGAATTCACTGCTGAGTGAGTGCTTCCTCGTACACAGGACACCTTTGGATTTCATATATATACATATATATATATATTCTGCGCAGGAAGTTCCAGCCTTCCTTCTGACCACTTCCACTGGCTTGGTTGGAGCATACAGGCGGGCGTTGGCCTCTCTATTGTATTTGCATGTCCTTACGTCACTTGTCCATAAGGTAAAGTTGCACTCAGGATTCGATAGGAAAATAACAATTTATTGACTGACAAGTTTCAACCTCACGTTCTTTGTCAAAGTCGGTGACTTTGACAAAGACCGTGAGGTTGAAACGTGTCAGTCAGTAAATTGTTATTTTCCTATTGAATCCTGAGTGCGACTTTACCTTATGGCAAGTGACGTAAGGACATGTAAATAAATATATATATATATATATTTTATACAAAGGCTCAAGGCTCAAACATTTGGGCACAGCCAGTTGGAGAAACTATGCCCGCATTTGACATTTGGAACCTACTAAAGGAAAGACATGCAAAAAACACGTAGACTCACGATCAAGCCACTTGGGGCAAAGCACTTTTGCACAAGGGACTACTAGTCCCAGAATTCTTTGAATGACGGGGCTGGGCGCGGCCCACTATGGGCTAATTAACGCAACATCATAAAAGCAGTTCCCACATTGTGAGACGTGAAAAGCAAAGCAGTCCATGAAGAAGAGGCAATGGAGCCTTGAAACGCGTCAGACTTTTGAAACCATTCCCATGATGCCGAAGAGGGTCTCATTAAAGAAATTAACCAGAAGGTCAGCTGACAGTCGAGTGCGTCCTGGAAAGCCTTGAGCCTTTGTATAAATATAAATATATATATATAATGAACATCTGACAGGCTCAAAACAGCCAAACCAAATAGCATCGTCTCTCTCTGATCTCAGCTCAATAATGGATAGTGAATCAGACATAGATGCAAACCAAGAAACAGCGGGCCCATCTACCAATAATCAACAGAAACATACATTAGTAGATGAATTGCATTTTTTAAGGGAAGAGCGGCGCCACACACTGCGCCCGAGGAAACCAAACTCGAAATCAAACAAAGGAGAAATGCAAGAAGACGGGAACAAAGGAAAAGAAGGCGCAGGCATGAAAAAGAACTTCAACAAGAAATCTCAAAAAAAGAATTGGCGCAAATAATAATACCTGGCGCAAATACAAACAATTCCATCATAACTCTTGCTAATGTGAATTTAGACAGCACAGAACAACAGCTGTTAGCTTTAGGATTGTCCTATTGCCCGGAAACGAATTTTGATTACCCTCAAACAAGGGCAGATATATATAAATTTATAAGAAAGTTAAAATTAAAAATATTCCACCTACAACAACAATGCAAAATCAGACAGCCCAGTGATACAGTCACATCCAAAGAAGAAAAATCTACTAGTGGCCTCACAGCCCATGATGCAAAAACATTGGGGGATTTACAAGCGTTAGCAAAAGAAAGTGCAAAAAAATCATTTCCGGTAAACATATCTCTAGGAAATACACAGAGCCTTCTTGATCAACAAGGGATCAAGACTAACTTGACAATAAGAACTAATTTTAAACCCAAATCTAAATTTGTACCAATCATGCTGAGAGACAACATTGATGTTTTCAGTGAGATAGTTACAGCGCAAGTTAAAAAATTTAACTATAAAATGAAGACCAGCAAGATAAAATATGACTATACTCGACAAAAGTACCATCAACTGATCTCAAAAATGGGAGACAATGATGATATAGTCATCCGAAATTCCGACAAAGGGGGAAACGTGGTGATTTGGCAAAAAGAAAAATACCTCTAGGAAGCTATGATGCAATCGAATGATCGTGGTTGCTACAAACTGAGTAACAAACAAACAATACTAGCTGCTCAGCATGAACTCCACACAAAACTGTTGGCGTGGAAAAGTTTGGGATTAATCAATCAAGATGAGTATAAATATATGAAAAATGACTATCCGATAACTCCGGCCATATATTTTATACCAAAAGTCCATAAAAATATAGACAATGCGCCGGGCAGACCCATTATCTCGGCCAAGAACAGCTTACTTGATAATGTTTCTATATACATAGACTCTTTTTTGCAAAATCACGTCAAATCTTTGCCCTCATATGTACGAGATACCACAGACTTTCTGAAAGAAATCCAAGGAGTGGAATGGCAGAATGACTTTGTGTTATTATCCCTGGATGTATCCAATTTGTATACTTCTATACATCACAGGGATGGTTTACGAGGGTCGAACATTTTCTGAACAATAGGCAGTTGGAATACCATCAACACAACAAAATGATCATCAATCTAATTCAATTCTGCCTAAACAATAACTATTTTTTGTTTAACCAACAAGTATACCATCAGACAAGAGGAGTAGCTATGGGGGCAAGCTTTTCGCCTAGTTACGCTTGCCTCCATATGGGGTGGTGGTAAGAACTCATACTGAAAGTGAAGTTCATTGATGCTCTTTCAAACAACATCATTGTTTGGATGCGTTATATCGACGATTTATTTGTCTTATGGCGCGGATTGGAACAGAGTGCTCGAATGTTTGTTGAACAAATTAACAACAATGAACTTAACTTGCACTTTACCTACGATGTTAGTAAAGAAAGCATCTGTTTTTTAGATGTAGAAGTGTACATATCAGAAATTCAGTTACACACTAAGCTACATCGTAAGCCCACAGCAGGCAACACCACTCTCCACTCTACCAGTTTCCATCCCAGGCATACCATAAACAGTATCCCATATGGAGAAATGCTTAGGATTAAACGGAAATGCAGTACCGAAAAAGATCTTAGGGATGCACAATCAGAAAGTAAAAAACGTTTTTTGGAGAGAGGGTACGCGTCATGGCGGCACACCAAATAAGAGGTGTCCATTCCTGTTTTCGGATTCGTGTCTTACTGGAATCCATCTGGAAAAAAGGTTCTATGGAATATATATATATATATATATATATATATATATATATATATATATATTCACTGAAAAAACCATAGGTTTCAGGCACGTTATAGTTAGGAATTAGCATTTAATAAACCTTAGAAATTCACTGAAAAAAACCATAGGTTTCAGGGGCGTTATAGTTAGCTGGACTTTTCACTCATACAAAACCATTGAAATTCCCCCGTTATAGTTAGTTCAGCTAACTATAACTCGCGCGCCCGCAATGCACTGCTGATGATGTCACATATTACATCACTCATGAAATGGTCAGTGACATCAGTCATGACATCACTGATGACATCTCAAATGACATCACTAATGACATCACTGATGACATCATCCTTGTGATAGAGTGTCAGACCAACTCTTCCCCTAATAAAACCTTTGATACACACATTCAAAAATAGAAACTACAATGTTCAAAACAATGGACATACCAATACCAGTTACAACAACCTATTCAGTAATTCTAAGATCCACATACACATCCACTCATTCACCAACAGTCCTATACAGTCACTCATACATGTACTCACTCATCATATGTACTCACACACATATACATCCTGTTACACAATGCCACTCATCCATAGAGTTACTCACACACATAGTCACTCATGCTGATAAAGAATCAAACATCCATTTACTTGCATATACAGTTATACACACACCACCACACTTACTTCTACAGAAACTTACACATACTTAGTCTTTTAAACAATCACTTATAGAAACACATACTTATTCATACAGGAACTCTTTCAATCTCTCACTCTCACATATACTCACTTATATACACCAATAGTCACATATACTAGTTTAAAACATATGTAGTTACTCATAAAGACACTATTGAGACAGTCTATCACTCACGAACACACCCATGCACACACTCATCCACCCATACAGTCCTGCACACATGCTGTCTTCAACACATACAAACAGTGAGTCACTCATTCATGCACCTATGCACTACGTAATACCCCCCACCGAACCATACAGACACTCAGACACTCATACTGATACTCAAAAAAACAACTAATAACCTATATAGACACTCATGTAGCTACTCACCAACCCATGCAGCCACTTATACACAAAGTGAGAGACTGATACAGATATTTACACATTTAAACATTACTCACTAAGCCATGTATTCACTAAGATACACTTAATCAGTCAGTTATACAATCAATTTTTCAAAAACAAATCATCCATTTAGACACTTATATACCCATTTATTCTTCCATGGACCTTGAGATATACATATATAAAACATATGTAATTTTCAGAAAAACACACATTCACTGGATGATGTCATCAGTGATGTCATTTGAGATGTCATCAGTGATGTCATGAGTGATGTCACTGACCATGTCATGAGTGATGTAATATGTGACGTCATCAGCAGTGCATTGCGGGCGCGCGAGATATAGTTAGCTGAACTAACTATAACGGGGGAATTTCAGTGGTTTTGTACGAGTGAAAAGTCTAGCTAACTATAACGCCTCTGAAACCTATGGTTTTTTCAGTGAATTTTTAAGGTTTTTTAACTGCTAATTCCTAACTATAACGTGCCTGAAACCTATGGTTTTTTCAGTGAATATATATATATATATATATATATATCTATATATATATATATAGATATATATATATATATATATATATTCACTGAAAAAACCATATGTTTCACACATGTTATAGTTAGCTGGACATTTTACTGATAAAAAACCAATGAAATTCCCCCGTTATAGTTACTGTAGGCAACTATAACTCACGCGACCGTAATCCTCTGCTGATGCTAATACTGTATTTAGACACTTATTTGCCCATGTCTTCTTCCATTAAATTTTAGCTATACATATATTACAAATATTTTTTTTTCATAAAGACACATATGTCATCAGCAGAGGATTACGGTCGCGTGAGTTATAGTTGCCTACAGTAACTATAACGGGGGAATTTCATTGGTTTTTTATCAGTAAAATGTCCAGCTAACTATAACATGTGTGAAACCTATGGTTTTTTCAGTGAATTTGCAAGGTTTTTTAAATGCTAATTCCTAACTATAACGTGTGTGAAACCTATGGTTTTTTCAGTGAATTTGTACGGTTTTTTAAATGCTAAGTTACTTTACGCCATTTGTGGCGTGCGCGCCCACTTAACGCAGTTCGTTCCGTGCGCGCACGGTGCGCTTCGCGCACCGTGCGCGCACAGTGAGCACGCGGTGCGCGAAGCGCACCGCGTGTCCACGTTACGCTAGATGGGCCCTGAACGCACGATGCGCTTCGCGCACCGTGCGCACATGGAGGAAACATATGATGAGCATCGTTGTGACAGGTAAAATATATGTTTTGGACATTGATAAATTACCAACAATGTGTCTTGATCACACGATCAAGACACATTGTTGGTGTCGAAACGCGTAGCGGTTTAACAAGAATAAAACTTTGGTGAAGTAAAACCTGACCTCTGAGAGTGCGTCGTTACCTTTGACGATTTTGGAATATATATATATATGTATATGCTGAACACCAAAAATCCATGAAATACCAGGCGCTTTATTGTTGTTTATCAAAGTGTGCTACAGCTCGCCCTGACGCGTTTCGGATGCTTGCCTTGTTCACAGGTAAACGATATAAAGTGAGGCCCCAAAGCACATGAATTTAAGAAACAAAAATAGGGTTCGTTTTCGCCTTTGTCATTATGGCACATTAAAAACAAATAATGGATTCAGTATGGCTGCAGTGCATTAATATCAGTGTCCCAAAGCATTGTAGTCCAATAATGTAATTAATCGTTCTCGAATGCACACTGTGTTCAATGCTCCTTATTAAGTGATTCTGCCACACAAGTATAAATCTACATGAAGTGTCCTCATTCTGAATCAGCAAAAGGTGATATCAATGTCCCTTCTTGCTCCTTTGCCAACCTCCAATAATGATCTGTACTCAGATAATCCTTTTTATGTTTCAAAGAGACAAGCGGGTCAGGCCCCCAAATTAAAACTCCTGTTAAGGGGTCCCCAGGCCCTAACATGGCAGTTCAGCTTTGTGGTAACAGGGCGTCTTGTTTTAAATAAAGTACAGAACAAAAGAACGCCAAACACCAAAATTCCATGATATACCAGGTGATCTAATATTGAATGTCAAAGTGTGTGGCAGCTCGCTCTGACACGTTTCGGCTGCTTGCCTTGTTCACAGGAGAGCAATATAAAGTAAGGCCCCAAAGCACATGAATTTAAAAACCACAGTTGATGTGTCTTGGTCTCTGTCCTTATGGCACATAGAAAACAAATAATGGATTCAGAAAGGCCGCAGTGCATTAATAACAGTGTCTCAAAGCATTGCAATTCAATACTTAATTAATAGTTCTCAAATACACGTTGTTTTCAATGCTCCTTATTAAGCGATTCTGCCACATAAATATAAACCTTCATGAAGCGCCCTTGTTCTGATTCAGCAAAAGGGATGTCAATGTCCCTTCTTGCTCCCTTACCAACTTCCAATAATCATCTGTACTTGGATAATCCTTTCTATGATCCAAAGAGGCAAGCGGGTCAGGCCCCCAAATTCAAACTCCAAACATTCCCCCTGTTAAGGGGGACCCAGAACCAAGCAGGGCATTCCAGGGTTATGGGAACAGGGTGTTAGTTTTAATAAATTACAGAACATGAATACATCGAACACATAGAATTCCATGATATACCATGTGTTTTAATGCTGAATATCAAAGTGTGCGGCAGCTCGCTCTGACGCGTTTCGGCTGCTTGGCTTGTTTACAGGTAATCTATATAAAGCGAGACCCTAAAGCACATGAATTTAAAGAACATCAGTGGCAACAGATCTCACTAACTATATTTTCATAAATTTCTCAACAACTACTGAACGGATTCACACCAAATAGCTGAAAGCATGACTTGCGTAATAAAATAAAAAAATATATATATATCTGTCTCTCTCTCCTAATCATACTTTCTCTACAGATAGGTATATAGATGTGTCACATGTTCCATAGAACAAGCATTTTTTTATTTTTTTAATAACTTTGCCAGCATTATACGAGTTTTCATGAAGTTTTTTAAAAGGAAGGTTCATCCACCTCGGCTTCTTCCTGGCAAACATCACGTTGATATGTCAAATGGACGTTAGAGAAAAAGCCAGAGACCCAAACCATTTTTCCCCATGCATTTTGCCTTAGGAAAATTCTGATGGGACAACAGGAAAAGCCACTGAAGAAAGCCTTTTCCTTGTACAGAAGTCTTCCCGCAGAGCCCACTCGCTCCAGACAACCAAGACCTGTAAGGTGGACAGGGCCCTACTATCCATCCCCTTCTCCTCCAGACACCCAAAGTCCAATAGTTGGCCAAGCCCCTACAATGCACTGCCTTCTCCTTGTACATCATTCTTTTGAGGGGTGCCTACATGTCCCATAAGTAGCTGCAGAGCATACCTTTTGGAATGTGCAGCATGCTATTGACTGACAAATATCTTACAGTGGAGGAATGAGAGGAATACGTCACTATACCATGGTTTCAATATATATTTGCTACGTGTTTTTATGCTTTATATCGACTACTAACATATGGTGCAGGTAAGTATAAATAGATCTGTATAGATCTGTTATTCTAAACTCCATATCAACTTTCCTTGGTGACATGTTGTTAGTCAATGTCGTGGATACGATATCTTTGCAAGTCAGTACGAAAACTACAATATCAGCCTCAGTAGAAGTGTGAGCCCTAAAATGCGCTAGATTTCCCCCCACCAGAAGTTACCAATACCGGGGGTATCAGTGTATTTGGGAGAGAGGAGAATGCGGCTCACTATGTGATGATCCAGAGGTGCTTTTACGGAATGAGGAATTACTGGGTAAATGTAACTCTGGATCGGATTCCCCAAGTAATTCCTCATTTTTACCAGACTTGAACACAGACAGTTTCGCTGCTTTCAGCAGTCAACATTTCCTCCAGAAGGTACAAAATAGTCATTCCAAACGGGCTGATAATTACTGTTACAGGCCCTTCGGAATTATGCGGCCACTCCTAATAACACCGATAACAAGGAGGAACTTTGTACTTCTATGTCTTGAGTAGCAATTAGCGAGGCACATTCTACAGCAGCCTCCGGAAAAGGGTGTCCATAAAACAAAAAGACAAAAGACTAATGCAAATAAGTTCCAAAACCCAGCTGGCCTTCTCTTGGCTGCCACGTTTGCCAAAAAATCCATCATTGCCACGAGGGCTGAGGGCTGCTGCATACTGATGCCACATCTGCCGCTGCATTTATTATGCTTTGCTACAGCCGAGATCCACTGATAAGTACGTTTGGGAAATTAAAACTTTAGTTGGAATGCATTATCAACGAGTCCTTTTAACTTGTGCTCACCTGTGAAAGAATGTACTCTTCGTACCTTTGATTTCTGACTTATTAACACTGAAAACGTGTCATGTTTAACCCCGCTTGGTGTTTTCCCTGCTGAATGAAACAATAATGAAGCTAAGTTGCAGAAGGGATATTTTTACTATATCAGTAGAAATAACGCCGCTGAACGTTATACACTAATTGTTAATTTTATTAGAAGTCATTATGCAGCAGTTCCTGGTTTTAATATGCTCTCATTTGCCGCAGAGATGAGCACGGATTTATACTGGATTCCTGCATTGCAGAGTATACAGTTTGAGGTTTTTATCCAGTTGCATTTTAACAGTGTTTTGTGGCTTTTAAATGTCTGTCTGGGAGATTTTTACTTCCAGGTTTCCCATAGCACTAGCCCTATACAGCCTAAAACTATGTGGTGCTGCAATCTTCCTGCACCTTTCAGATTGTTTGAGGGTGTTGATGTCTTCGTCAATAGTGGGAGCGGTATTTGAGACTGAAGCCTTCAACTGTAGAACTTTTGTGATGTTTGGGAACTAATGCTTCCTTCCCATATTTACATATTCTCTCAATACCTCAAGCGTAGAGTACTATTTTTTCTTTATTGATTAACCAATTTTATTGATTTTCCAAAGATAGCATACAACACAAACAAGTGTACACAGTCAGTGAAAATAAGCGGAGCACCTGAAAGCATAATAGTCAGTCAGTCAAACCACTTTATTCGGTTAATTTAAAACCGTAAAAGCATTATACTCCATAACACTGCGCATCAATATCAAGTGAGGGAAGGGGATGAGCCAGGCACCCACCGCAATCCACAATGGCCAAGGCAGATTATTAGTTGTCTATCGCCCCCACCCATTTACACCACACCTTGCGATATTTCTGAGGACAACCCCTGGTCTCACCAGTCCACTCCTCTGCACCACCGTGATAGGGCAGGGGCCGCCGGGTTCAGGCAGCATCGTGCAATGTCTCTCTTAGCCACCACTAGTGGTGTTTAGGAAGAGCCTATCTGCGCGAGAGCCGTCCAGTCCCTCCTTAATGCCTAGGAGCATGTTGGTGGG
The DNA here is from genome assembly GCF_964204655.1 of Triturus cristatus. NCBI lineage: Eukaryota > Metazoa > Chordata > Amphibia > Caudata > Salamandridae > Triturus > Triturus cristatus. Next base: position 568,917,044 of record NC_140595.1, read on the forward strand.
GTTAAAGGTCACCTCCCATCCCAGGACCTCATTGAGTTCCTCCAACACTGATTCCCAAAAATGTTTGATGGGTGAGCATAACCATACCATGTGGAAGAATTTCACTTGAGGATGTGAACAACGCGGGCATGACGCCTCTGGACGAAGACCTGCTCGGTAGAGGCGGAGCAGCATGAGATAGGCAGCGTGTAAATAGTAGCACTGTACTAATCAGAGGCGTGCTGAGACGGTGATTAACTTAGGTGCCATTAAGGCATCGCGCCAGTCGGAGTCGTCTAAGGAGTCAACCCATCCCTCCCTGTCGCAGCTGCAGATAGCGATAGAACTGCGAGGGATGCAAGGAGAAGGTATGTTGTAGGTCCTGAGAGTTGCGAATGTGTCCCCCCTTTCAGACATCCCCCAACTGTGAGATCCCAATTAAGTCCCATGCCCTGAAGCCAGATAATCCCGCCACTTCTCAGAGCTGGGCGCCCTGCAAGAGCGGAGTACATTGGGTCAGTTTCCCGGACCAATGAGTGTGGCGTAGGGAGGCCCGCCAGGCAAGGAGGACCCCACGATTGATCTCTGGCAGCGCTCCAGGGATGGTGTTACCATATAGCATCCCCTGAATATTGGGCAGGCCTAGAGTATGAAGTTCCAGCAGATAGGCTGGATCCGACCACCCCCCGTTGAATCAGTCGTGTACTATGAGAAGACGGGTCGCCAGATAATAAAGATATAGGTTTGTCATCCCCAAGCCGCCATCATAAGGTGGGATCCAACACTGTGTGAGAGCCAGACGGGGTAGTCAACACCCCCAGATAAATTTGACAGCTAGGCTATCCATTTCTCTGAACCATGCATGGGAGAAGAAAAGGGGCGTATTCTGGAGCATATAGAGGAACCTGGGCAATATCATCATCTTGAATAAAGCTATTTTAGCTATTGGGTTCCGGGGCAACGATTGCCACCGGGTGAGATCGGCCCGGATCTTCTTCACCACTGGGGTGACATTCAGCGCCGAGGTTAGGTCAGGGAGGAGGGTTACCCAGATCCCGAGATACTTAAAGGACTGCCGCTGGAGGGGTATCATGGACTGCCAGTCAAAGCACTCGGGGGAAAGATGAAGGGGAACCAGGACGGATTTGGCAGAGTTCACCCAGAAGGCGAAGATTTGTTTGAAAAGATATAGCCAAAGGTGGAAGGTGCACTCCTTGTGTTCGGACACATTAAATCAAATAGTCCAAACAGTATAGGTTCTCTCTTCTTTTAATTCTTGAGATTTTTTTCGATCACTCAAACACGAACAAAGTACAGCCAACGCGTTTCGTTCCGTACAGGAACTTCATCAGGGCTGCAGTAATTACAAACATAAAAAATAACACTTAAAAAACATCTATATATAACAAATATAAAAACAAACAAATACTGCTCAAATTTTTAGAGAGGATGGCACACAAAAGGAAAAAAAAAAGGGACATACATATAAACGACCCTAGACATACAATATCTACAAATACATAATGTATACACGTAAAAGGAATATTTTCATTATAATGACACATACTAAAAAACTTATAGTTTAAGCAACACAACAATGTTCACCATTTGAGAACAAAATAATTGTAAATAATGCACGTGACTTTATATAACTAGAAAAAAAGGTATAATGGAGAAAGAGACAGGAAGAGTGGAAGAAAGATGAAAAGGAAAAAAGAGATTAAAGTACATTAAGGTTTTCAATTAAAATGAAACAAAGTCAATAGGAAATGACATTCGAATAGTTCAAAATCACAGAGTACAAACATATGTTAATAAAAACTATATATACATGGATAAGTAAGTACTGTACCCATTAAATAGCAATTAATATTAATATTGTGACCCAGCGTCTCGAGTATCAAGGCGATAATTGGTATCAACCCAATCTACAACAAGTCAATTGGCATCTCACCTATTTCAAAATGAGTAGAATATAGATATGGTGGGAATCGGGAGCTCTTGGTGAGACAACGTGAGGCCAAATGGATTTGTCGTCTCCAGGCAACTCTGAGGGGGCACAATACGGATAGGGAATTACACTATTTCCTATAACCACCCAGGGGAGGTCTCCCCACCCTATCATATTGCCTGTCATTGCAAAACATGTTGTTACTCACTCAGTGTGATAAATGCTATTTACTAACATTTTTTAGACTGTCAAAAACACTCCCTGAAATCCTCATCTCTTTTCCCCCCTTTTTTATCTCCTCACTCCTCTTCTTCTTCTTTTTCTGATCTATTATCGAAAAAAATGAAACGATGAATTATGAAATAAAACATTATTTTGTTCATGTCTATATGACTTCCACTCTGAATTATATGTGTACATGCCGCATTATTACCCTGGTCGCACATTCTCCTTCGCCATTGGAATATATGTGGAACACTGTGGTTGAGTGCCATTAATGGGTTCCACAGGACGTGGTGATGTTCAACATTTGAATTTCGGTGAGACCTCATGCGTCACCTTTCTATCATAATTGCATTGGGATTATAATGTCCATTATTACTTGTAGAGTCAGCGATATCACTATCTCATCTTTGTTAATATTACCACTACAAGATGGCCTCCATAGATAAGTTAAGCCCCTTCTGCTCTTCTTATATCTTAGGTGTTTGAAACATATGGCGGAATACTCATTTATTCGTCGTAGGTTAGACTTAAATTGCAAATATTATCGTATATGCCGAGTATCACGGGTAAATTAGATGCCCTTCGTCCACTTTTTCAGTTTTATTTAGCAGCGATATATGGCAGCTTGTTAAAACGATCGTTAAAGCTGGAATCCTATTGTGACTGCCGACTATATAAAGAATAATCGTTTTTTATTTATGAATTGGGGTACGGGTGATTGCGTGGACCTATTAATAATATATAAGCCCTGGTTTTACCAATTGACCATTGGCCACTTTAATATGGCCGCTATTTAAGTACAATATGTCCGTCTTTTATTACGAGCTCGCTCCTGCCGATTCACGTGACATGTCTATCACGTGACATGACTCGGAGTTGGAACGCGGGAGAACGGAGGAGAACTTTAAATTACGAGTCTTGCTATTTGGCCAGTTGATATTTGACAGCTACCCTGCTGGTTCGGAACTCTGGAGACAAGGTAGGAGGTCCTGCATATGCCTACGCTCCTCTGTGGTTTTTTGTTATGGGGAGTAATCGGCGTGGTAGATATAATTATGGATGGGCGTGCTTTCTTGGAGAGCCTCTTTACGTTCGTTGGTCCGTTTAATTTACCTGCGCTATTATGAGTATAGACCCGCTTTTTACTGTGGCTAACGCAGCGTCGCCAACCTCTTACATTAGTTATCATTATCAAGGTACTACAGATATGACCCACATACCCAAGTTGGGATTTTTAAAGTTGTTTATGAATTGACTACTCGATGTGGCTTATGATTGTATGTGTTTTAACGAGCATTATTGGGGGTATAGAATGATTGGCATTATTAATGCTGTGATCATTTATGTAATCTCTTGAATATCGATACCAACGATTGTGTTGATATAGGTTCTTATGGTACTCCCTATAGGAATCTTCCTACTCCGAATGCGTCCCATTATTGAAACCGTATGAGGGTCCAATTGTAATTAATCTATACATGGGATGACCAAACACAAGGTGAGCTTATTTGTGCGTTAGTGTATATATCTTTATCTAGGGATTATCACTGCCTTGTGATCATTTATCTATCCACCTTTTGATAATATGTCTTATTTCTATATAGGAATGAAATATTTTCATATGTCCTTTTAAATTCTGTCTACGCCGTAACAAGCCACACGGGAACATATACTGCCCTAGGAGTATCCAACCATATCTATATTCTACTCATTTTGAAATAGGTGAGATGCCAATTGACTTGTTGTAGATTGGGTTGATACCAATTATCGCCTTGATACTCGAGACGCTGGGTCACAATATTAATATTAATTGCTATTTAATGGGTACAGTACTTACTTATCCATGTATATATAGTTTTTATTAACATATGTTTGTACTCTGTGATTTTGAACTATTCGAATGTCATTTCTTATTGACTTTGTTTCATTTTAATTGAAAACCTTAATGTACTTTAATCTCTTTTTTCCTTTTCATCTTTCTTCCACTCTTCCTGTCTCTTTCTCCATTATACCTTTTTTTCTAGTTATATAAAGTCACGTGCATTATTTACAATTATTTTGTTCTCAAATGGTGAACATTGTTGTGTTGCTTAAACTATAAGTTTTTTAGTATGTGTCATTATAATGAAAACATTCCTTTTACGTGTATACATTATGTATTTGTAGATATTGTATGTCTAGGGTCGTTTATATGTATGTCCCTTTTTTTTCCTTTTGTGTGCCATCCTCTCTAAAAATTTGAGCAGTATTTGTTTGTTTTTATATTTGTTATATATAGATGTTTTTTAAGTGTTATTTTTTATGTTTGTAATTACTGCAGCCCTGATGAAGTTCCTGTACGGAACGAAACGCGTTGGCTGTACTTTGTTCGTGTTTGAGTGATCGAAAAAAATCTCAAGAATTAAAAGAAGAGAGAACCTATACTGTTTGGACTATTTGATTTAATGTGTCCGAACACAAGGAGTGCACCTTCCACCTTTGGCTATATGTTTTGACTTATGTTACATCTCTGGATGACAGATGTAGGAAGCAGTTTTGCACCAATCTAACGGACTATATTTACTTACTGTGTATTGGTTGAGCTGGACCTTGGTCGGTCATCTTTGTTGCTTCTGCTTTGTATATTTGTTTGAAAAGAGTCAGTGCTTGGAGGCATCGGGGTCCCGACTGCGTGGGTTCAGCCAGGTACAGGAGAACGTCATCAGCATAGAGGGCAGTTTTGTCCTCGCCAAGGCCAGGCCGTCTCCACCCCCGGATGAGGTCATCAGAGCGCACCAGGCATTCCAAGAGTTGATTTAGAGGGAGAGAACCAGGTCAGCAGAGCTGCTTTAGAGCCAGAGAACCAGGTCAGCAGAGCTGCTTTAGAGCCAGAGAACCAGGTCAGCAGGGCTGCTTTAGAGCCATAGAACCAAGTCAGCAGAGCTGCTTTAGAGCCAGAGAACCAGGTCAGTAGAGCTGCTCTAGAGCCTAAGAACCAGGTCAGCAGAGGTGCTCTAGAGCCAGAGAACCAGGTCAGCAGAGTTGCTGTAGAGCCAGAGAAACCAGGTCAGCAGAGCTGCTTTAGAGGGAGAGAACCAGGTCAGCAGAGCTGATTTAGAGCCAGAGAACCAGGCCAGCAGAGCCGCTTTAGAGCCAGAAAACCAGGTCAGCAGGGCTGCTTCAAAGCCAGAGAACCAGGTTAGCAGAGCTGCTCTAGAGCCAGAGAACTTAGTTATCAGAGCTGCTTTAGAGCCAGAGAAACAGGCCAGCAGAGCTGATCTAGAGGGAGAGAACCAGGTCAGCAGAGCTGCTCTAGAGCTAGAGAACCATGTCAGCAGAACAGCTTTAGAGCCATAGAACCGGGACAGCAGAGCTGTTGTAAAGCCAGAGAACAAGATCAGCAGAGCTGCTCTGCAGCCTAAGAACTAGGTCAGCAGAGCTGCTCTAGAGCCAGAGAACGAGGTCAGCAGACCTGCTGTAGAGCCAGAGAAACCAGGTCAGCAGACCTGCTTTAGAGGGAGAGAACCAGGTCAGCAGAGCTGCTTTAGAGCCAGAGAACCAGGTCAGCAGAGCTGCTCTAGCTGACACTGACTGACTGACACTAACTGACTGACACTGACAGATTGACACTGACTGACACTGATTGACTGACACTGACTCTGAGTGACACAGGTTGACTGACACTGACTGACTGACAATGAAAGACCCTGATTAACTGACACTGACTGACTGACAGTGACTGACTGACACTGACTGATACTGATTGACTGACACTGACTGACTGACTGACGCTGACTGACTGACACTGACTGACTGACACTGACTGACACTGACTGACACTGACTGACACTGACTGACTACTCTCTACTACTCTACTATTCACTCTCTACTACTCACTCTCTACTACTCACTCTCGACAACTCTCTACTTCTCACTCTCTACTACTCTCTACTATTCACTCTCTACTACTCACTACTACTCTCTACTACTCTCTCTATACTACTCACTCTCTACTACTCACTCGCTACAACTCTCTACTACTCACTCTCTACTACACTCTACTACTCTCTACTACTTCTTTCTACTACTCACTCTCTACTACTCTCTACTACTCTCTCTCTACTACTCACTCTACTACTCTCAACTACTCACTCTCTACTACTCTCTACTACTAACTCTCTACTATTCACTCTCTACTACTCACTCTCTACTACTCTCTCCTACTCACTCTCTACAACTCACTCTCTACTACTCTCTACTACTCACTCTCTACTACTCACTCTCCACTACTTTCTACTTCTCACTCGCTACTACTCTCTACTATTCACTCTCTACCACTCACTACTACTCTCTACTACTCTCTCTATACTACTCACTCTCTACTACTCACTCGCTACAACTCTCTACTACTCACTCTCGACTACTCTCTACTACTCTCTACTACTTCTTTCTACTATTCACTCTCTACTACTCTCTACTACTCTCTACCACTCACCCTCTACTGCTCTACTACTCACTCTCTACTACTCTCTCTCTGCTACTCACTCTCTACTACTCACTCTAGTACTCTCAACTACTCACTCTCTACTACTCACTCTCTACTATTCACTCTCTACTACTCACTCTCTACTACTTGCTCTCTACTACTCTCTACTACTACTCTCTCTCCTACTCACTCTCCACTACTCACTGTACTACTCTGTACTACTCACTCTCTAATACTCACTCTCTACTATTCACTCTCTACTACTCACTCTCTACTACTCACTCTCTCCTACTCGCTCTCTACTACTCTCTACTACTCACCCTCCACTACTCACTCTCTACTACTCGCTCTCTACTACTCTCTGCTACTCACTCTCTACTACTCACTCTCTACTACTCTCTACTACTCTCTCTACTACTCACTCTCTACTACTCACTCTCTACTACTCTATTACTCTCTCTACTACTCACTCTCTACTACTTGCTCTCTACTACTCTCTACTACTCTCTCTCTCCTACTCACTCTCCACTACTCACTGTACTACTCTGTACTACTCACTCTCTACTACTCACTCTCTACTATTCACTCTCTACTACTCACTCTCTACTACTCACTCTCTACTACTCGCTCTCTACTACTCTCTACTACTCACCCTGCACTACTCACTCTCTACTACTCACTCTCTACTACTCTATTACTCTCTCTACTACTCACTTTCTACTACTCTCTACTACTCACTCTACTACTCTCTACAACTCTCTACCACTCACTCTCTACTGCTCACTCTCTACTACTCGCTCGCTACAACTCTCTACTACTCACTCTCTACTACACTCTACTACTCTCTACTATTTCTTTCTACTACTAACTCTCTACTACTCTCTACTACTCTCTACCACTCACCCTCTACTGCTCTACTACTCTCTACTACTCTCTCTCTACTACTCACTCTCTACTACTCACTCTACTACTCTCAACTACTCACTCTCTACTACTCACTCTCTACTACTCACTCTCTACTATTCACTCTCTACTACTCACTCTCTACTACTCTCTACTACTCACTCTCTACTACTCACTCTCTACTACTCTCTACTACTCACTCTCAACTACTCACTCTCTACTACTTTCTACTTCTCACTCTCTACTACTCTCTACTATTCACTCTCTACTACTCACTATTACTCTCTACTACTCTCTCTATACTACTCACTCTCTACTACTTACTCGCTACAACTCTCTACTACTCACTCTCTACTATTCTCTACTACTCTCTACTACTTCTTTCTACTATTCACTCTCTACTACTCTCTACTACTCTCTACCACTCACTCTCTACTACTCACTCTCTACTACTCTCTACTACTCTCTCTACTACTCACTCTCTACTACTCACTCTCTACTACTCTATTACTCTCTCTACTACTCACTCTCTACTACTCACTCTCTACTACTTGCTCTCTACTACTCTCTACTACTCTCTCTCTCCTACTCACTCTCCACTACTCACTGTACTACTCTGTACTACTCACTCTCTACTACTCACTCTCTACTACTCACTCACTACTACTCGCTCTCTACTACTCTCTACTACTCACCCTCCACTACTCACTCTCTACTACTCACTCTCTAATACTCTATTACTCTCTCTACAACTGACTCTCTACTACTCTCTACTACTCACTCTACTACTCTCTGCAACTCTCTACCACTCACTCTCTACTGCTCACTCTCTACTACTCGAGCTCTACTACTCTCTACTGCTCACTCTCTACTACTCACTCTCTACTACTCTACAACTCTCTCTCTACTACTCACTCTCTACTACTCACCCTCTACTACTCTCTACTACTCACTCTCTATTACTCACTCTCTACTACTCACTCTCTACTACTCTCTCTACTACTACTCTCTACTACTCTCTACTACTCACCCTCTACTACTCACTCTACTACTCACTCTGCTGCTCACTCTCTATTACACTCTCTCTAGTACTCACTCTCTACTACTGTCTAATACTCACTCTCTACTACTCACTCTCTACTACTCTCTACTACTCACTCCCTAATGCTCTCTACCACTCACTCTACTACTCACTCTCTACTACTCTCTACTACTCTCTCTCTCCTACTCACTCTTTACTAATCCCTCTCTACTTCTCACTCTACTACTCACAATCTACTACTCACTATCTACTACTCTCTACTACTCACTCCCTACTGCTCTCTACTATTCATTCTACTACTCACTCTCTACTACTCACTTTCTACTACTCTCTACTACTCACTCTCTACTACTCTCTACTACTCTCTACTACTCACTCTACTACTCACTCTCTACTACTCTCTACTACTCACTCTCTACTGCTCAGTCTCTACTACTCTCTACTACTGACTCTCTACTACTCACTCTCTACTGCTCACGCTACTACTTTCTTCTACTCACTCTCTGCTACTCTCTCTACTACGGTCTACTACTCTCTACTACTCTCTACTATTCACTCTCTACTCTCTATTAATCACTCTCTACTCTCTACCTCTCTACCTCACTCTACCTCCCTCTCTACAACTCTCTACCTCTCTACCTCTCTACCTCTACCTCTCTACCTCTACACCTCTACCTCTACACCTCTACCTCTCTACCTCTCTCTACCTCTCTCTACACGAACACATATGCACATATATATATGTATATATGTGCATATGCATTTATATATATGTATGTGTATATATATTCATACATATATAAACATATCTATAATCTGCATATCTATGTAAATACAAATATAAATGCATGCATACATATACATATATGCATACATATGCATGTTATGTACATGAAATCACTAATACAAGGAAAGCTAAAAAGCCACCTAATTACAAACAGAATTGCTTTAACATAAACGAGGGCGAGACCTATTGCATTTTCAATGCTTGTTTACTTTGGTTCCATCAAGAAGGCATTCAGATGTATCACACATTTGCCATAAATTCTGAATGGTAGCACTCTAGTTGCTCATTAGGTCACTGTAGTAAAGCTACTGCTCACCAGGGAAGTCTGCTGCTGGTATTCAAAGTGCATGTTTCAGTCTGCATGTCAGAATTTGTTTATGAAATAGAAGAGGATTTGAGAAGCCAAAATGTGCCCTAATTTTTCTTTCTGCAGCATTAATCATAATTTCTATGGCAAAATGAACCCCCTCAATGTGTTCCTTTGCAAATTAAATGTTTTAAGTGTTACCACTTTATTCCAATAAAGATGGCTTCAGGTGTGCCATACTTTTGTCATAAGTAAGACTGTTAGCGCTCTAGTTGTTCTTTAGAACACTCTGGGACATTCTGTCATTGGGCTATACTTGGGCTACATCTGGGTGTTATCTATGCTACATTTGGGCTCTTTTGTCTCTGGTAGCCATCTTGGGAGACTTATTTGTTATGATGTTTCCTAATTTCCTCATTTACTACAGTCTCCTCATTAGGAAATACTTATAGTTTTTTACTTTGATTCCATCAAGAAGGCATTCAGATGTGTCACACATTTGCCATAAATTCGGAATGTTAGCAATCTAGTTGTTTATTAGATCACTGTAGTAAAGCTGCTGCTCACCAGGGAAGTCTGCTGCTGGTACTGAAAGTGCATGTTTCAGTCTGCATGTCAGAATTTGTTAATGAAATAGAAGAGGATTTGAGAAGTCAATCAAAATGTGCCCTAATTTATCTTTTTTCAGCACTAATCATAATTTCTATGGCAAAATGAACACCCTCATTGTGTTCCTTTTAAATTAAACAACTGACTCTCTACTACTCACTCGCTACTACTCTCTACTACTTACTCTCTACTACTCAATCTCTACTACTCTCTACTACTCTCTACTACTACTCTCTACTACTCACTCTCTACTACTCACTCTCTACTACTCAATCTCTACTACTCTCTACTACTCTCTACCACTACTCTCTACTACTCACTCTCTACTACTCACTCTCTACTACTCTCTATTACTCACTCTACTACTCTCTACCACTCACTCTCTACTACTCTACTACTCACTCTCTACTACTCTCTACTACTCTCTCTCTCTACTACTCCCTCTCTACTACTCACTCTACTACTCTCTACTTCTCACTCTCTACTACTCTCTCTCTACTACTCACTCTCTACTATTCACTCTCTACTTCTCACTCTCTACTACTCACTCTCTACTACTTTCTACTACTCACTCTCCACTACTCACTCTCTACTACTCATGCTCTATTACTCTCTACTACTTGTGCTCTACTACTCACTCTCTACTACTCACTATCTACTACTCTCTACTACTCTCTCTACTACTCACTCTCTACTACTCTCTACTACTCACTCTACTCGCTCTCTACTACTCTCTTTTGCTCACTCTCTACTACTCAATCTCTACTACTCTACTACTCTCTCTCTACTACTCACTCTCTACTACTCACTCTCTACTACTCTCTACTACTCATTCTCTACTACTCTCTACTACTTACTCTCTACTACTCTCTCTACTACTACTATCTACTACTCTCTACTACTCACTCTCTACTACTCACTCTACTACTCACTCTACTGATCACTCTCTATTACTCTCTCTCTACTACTCACTCTCTACTACGCTCTACTACTCACTCTCTACTACTCACTCTCTACTACTCTCTACTACTCACTCCCTACTGCTCTCTACCACTCACTCTACTACTCACTCTCTAATACTCTCTACTACTCTCTCTCTGCTACTCACTCTCTACTACTCACTCTCTACTACTCACTCTACTACTCACTCTACTACTTACTCTCTACTACTCACTCTCTACTACTCTCTACTACTCACTCCCTACTGCTCTCTACTACTCACTCTACTACTCACTCTCTACTACTCTCTACTACTCTCTCTCTGCTACTCACTCTCTACTACTCACTCTCTACTACTCTCTACTACTCACTCTCTACTACACTCTACTACTCTCTACTACTCACTCTACTAATCACTCTCTACTACTCTCTACTACTCACTTTCTGCTACTCAGTGTCTACTACTCTCTACTACTCACTCTCTACTACTCACTCTCTACTGCTCACACTACTACTCTCTTCTACTCACTCTCTGCTACTCTCTCTACTACAGTCTACTACTCTCTACTACTCTCTACTATTCACTTTCTACTCTCTATTAATCACTCTCTACTCTCTACCTCTCTACCTCACTTTACCTCTCTCTCTACTACTCTCTACCTCTCTACCTCTACCTCTCTACCTCTACACCTCTACCGCTACACCTCTACCTCTCTACCTCTCTCTACCTCTCTCTACACGAACACATATGCACAGATACATATATGCATATATGTGCATATGCATTTATATATATGTATGTGTATATACATGTATAAACATACATGTATAAACATATATATAATCTGCATATCTATATAAATACAAATATAAATGCATGCATACATATACATACACATATACATATATGCATACATATGCATGTTATGTACATGAAAAACACTAATACAAGGAACGCTAAAAAGCCACCTAATTACAAACAGAATTGCTTTAACTTAAACGAGGGCGAGACCTATTGCATTTTCAATGCTTGTTTACTTTGGTTCCATCAAGAAGGCATTCAGATGTGTCACACATTTGCCATAAATTCTGAATGTTAGCACTCTAGTTGCTCATTAGATCACTGTAGTAAAGCTACTGCTCACCAGGGAAGTCTGCTGCTGGTATTCAAAGTGCATGTTTCAGTCTGCATGTCAGAATTTGTTAATGAAATAGAAGAGGATTTGAGAAGTGAAAATGAGCCCTAATTCTTCTTTCTGCAGCTCTAATCATAATTTCTATGGCAAAATGAACCCCCTCATGTTGTTCCTTTGCAAATTAAATGTTTTAAGTGTTACCACTTTATTCCAATCAAGATGGCTTCAGGTGTGCCATACTTTTGTAATAAGTAAGACTGTTAGCGCTCTAGTTGTTCTTTAGAACACTCTGGGACATTCTGCCATTTGGCTATACTTTGGCTACATCTGGGTGATATTTGTGCTACATTTGGGCTCTTTTGTCTCTGGTGGCCATCTTGGGAGACTTATTTGTTATGAAGTTTCCTAATTTCCTCATTTACTACAGTCTCCTCAGTAGAAATACTTTCAGTTTTTTACTTTGATTCCAACAAGAAGGCATTCAGATATGTCACACATTTGCCATGAAATCAGAATGTTAGCACTCTAATTGCTCGTTAGATTACTGTAGTAAAGCTACTGCTCACCATGGAAGTCTGCTGCTGGTATTGAAAGTGCATATTTCAGTCTGCATGTCAGAATTTTTTAATGAAATAGAAGAGGACTTGAGAAGTCACTCAAAGTGTGCCCTAATTTTTCTTTCTGCAGCCCTTATCATACTTTCTATGGGAAAATGAACCCCCTCATTTTGTTCCTTTTTAAATTAAATGTTTTAAGAGTTGCCACTTTATTCCAATCAAGATGGCTTCAGGTGTGCCATACGTTTGTCATAAGTAGGACTGTTAGTGCTCTAGTTGTTCTTTAGAACACTCTGGGACATTCTGCCATTTGGCTATACTTTGGCTACATCTGGGTGATATTTGTGCTACATTTGGGCTCTTTTGTCTCTGGTGGCCATCTTGGGAGACTTATTTGTTATGAAGTTTCCTAATTTCCTCATTTACTACAGTCTCCTCAGTAGAAATACTTTCAGTTTTTTACTTTGATTCCAACAAGAAGGCATTCAGATATGTCACACATTTGCCATGAAATCAGAATGTTAGCACTCTAATTGCTCGTTAGATTACTGTAGTAAAGCTACTGCTCACCATGGAAGTCTGCTGCTGGTATTGAAAGTGCATATTTCAGTCTGCATGTCAGAATTTTTTAATGAAATAGAAGAGGACTTGAGAAGTCACTCAAAGTGTGCCCTAATTTTTCTTTCTGCAGCCCTTATCATACTTTCTATGGGAAAATGAACCCCCTCATTTTGTTCCTTTTTAAATTAAATGTTTTAAGAGTTGCCACTTTATTCCAATCAAGATGGCTTCAGGTGTGCCATACGTTTGTCATAAGTAGGACTGTTAGCGCTCTAGTTGTTCTTTAGAACACTCTGGGAAGCTGCAGTAGAACACAAAGGAATCAACTGACAGTCTCTGCCCTTGTTGGATGTACATGTTTTACTGAGAATGTCAGGCTTCATTCTCACGTGACTGAGAAAGATAATGTGAATTTACAGAAAATATGCTCTCAGTTTAGCTTATAGATCACCTTCCAAACCTCTGTGGGAAAAGCATGAGAAAATAGTTTTCTCTCAAACATGATTTGTGATATCCCAGCAGAAGGCTTTTCACATGGTAAAATCACCTTAGAACACACCACAATTCCTAAAATAATTATGGTACCATCAACAAATGCTTTATAATGTAACTAACGTCTTAAAACCTTCTATTAACTGCAATGCTTTTTAATTAGGTGCTATCATGTATTTGTTTCCCAAGATGGCTTCCAACACTTCTTGGATGAAGTGCTGACAGCCAATCAGATCTCACGCTGAGATGTGTGGTTAGTCTCCGCCCAGATATATGTGTGATTTTGATTTTCTCAGGAACTTCTGAACGGATTTACACCATTTAAGCAAAAGGCATGACTCTGAACTAAGGTCTACCTTTCTGCCAAATTTGGTGTAATTCCGTTCAGCAGTTCGGGCTGTAGCTGCGACTAAAGGTCCCTATGGAAAATTGCATGGGGAAAACATGTTTTGGGACCCCCTTTTTTCTCGGCCCCTGCTTGAAACATCACTCCGAGACTTTCAGGATAGGAGCAGACCGGAGCGGGCCATGAGTTTTGAAACTTTCGTGAAGATTCGTCAACCAGCGCCAAAGTTATTCCAAATAGAATGTTATAGATTTCTTATGGATAATAGGTCCTAACTATAACTACCTACTGGCGACCGCCAGTAGGTAATATATATATATATATATATATATATATATATATATATACACACACACACACACACACACACACACACACAGATATGTGTTTATATACATAAATTCGTACCTTTTCCCACACAGGGCTTCCTCGCGCACTCATGAATTCAGGAGGCGGTTGCACAGCGATAAATGCAGTTCAATTTTTATTTCTGCATGCCAGTAACGTAACTCTACGCGTTTCAGTCTCTACGAAGACCTTGTTCATGAGACTGACTTCACAGTCTCGTGAACAAGGTCTTCGTAGAGACTGAAACGCATAGATTTACATTACTGCCAGGCTGAAATAAAAATTGAACTGCATTTATCGCTGTGCAACCGCCTCCTGAATTCGTGAGTGCGCGAGGAAGCCCTGTGTGGGAAAAGGTACGAATTGTTAAACGGCTTGGCTCTGCCGTACCTCTGACGCCCAGGAGCCAAAAAGTGGGCCGTGCTGAAAGTAATTATATACATATATATACACACATATATATAGATACACAAATATAAATAAATAGATATAGATTCATATGTGTATAAAGATAGATATTGATATGGATATCGAAATAGATATAGGTATAGGTGTATATATTCTACATCTTCTCCATTTGGCTATTCTCGGAGAAAAGAAGCATACTCCAAACAAGGCTCTAAATTTCATTTATTTGTGCAATTGCATGAAACCCCGTGCCTCCGCTACGCGTTTCAGTAAATATAAACCTTGATCACGAGTACATTCGTCAAATATGACCTGCAGGTGAGTTCTTATATCATTTGATAGCCCTCTAATGAGTTCCTCGAGTGAAAAATGCATCCTGGTCCAATTATTTTCATTTCATCCTACCATGAATCACAGTGTTCAAATCATAACACACTTGTTTGCCCATATTCTCAGCCTTTCCATAAGCTGAATTGGACCACAATGCATTTCTCGCTTGAGGAACTCATTTGAGGGCTATCACATGATATAAAAACTCATGGGGAATGGAGATCTCAGCACCCCCCATAGCTACCAATCACAGACCATTATAAATGTACATACAGTTCTTCATCATAATTCAATCCCTTCAATTCTTTGAGGTCAAGGGTCAGTATGTATTTAGATTCCATTATTCTTAATTTCCTTTCCCTGTTACCTCCTCTTTCCTCTTTGTAAATCCAAACAATCACACTAGATTTAAGATTGTTCTCATCCCCTCCAGGTGTTAGGTGGTAGTGCCTAGCTACTGGGTAAGAGGTGTTGTAATTCTTGATGGCCCTCAAATGCTGTAGGCATCCTCTTATGTACTTAGAGGGTTGTGCTTCCTACATACATTTTTGGGCAACTCCACTTCAGGTTATAGAATACAAGCTCACTTTTGCAGGTATAATGATCCTTGATTCTGTGAACTAATCTACCAAACAAATTGATTTCTGTTAGATATTTTTCGTTTGTAAATGCTTTACATTTAGAGCATATTGTAAAGCCACCTTTGGGTTTGAGCCATGTGCCTTTCTTAATCCTGATGTAGCTTCTTACTAGTTGTCCATCATAGATTTGGCCCTTTTAAAGGTAAGTTAAGGTCACCTAGAGAGATCTTCCCCAATGACTGGGTCACTTCTGAGGAGATGCCCAGACACAAAATTCAACCCAGAACAGGCTGCAAAGAACTTCTTCCAGAGGTCACAGAATGCATCAACAAAATCACCATGCTATGGCAGTCAAATCCCAAGGACCTGTAAGAATAGCCAACTGGTTCACCACAGAGCTGAAATCTGCTAAATGCAACTGCCAGCAACTAGAAAGGAAGTGGAGCACCAGCAAAGAGACAGAAGACCACCCCATCTTCAAGACAGCATTCAACCAGTACGACGCCTCCTGAAAGAAACAAAGAATAATGCCATAGAAAACCACATAGAAACCAATACAAAATGCAGCAAGGAGCTCTTCGCCATCATGACGTAGTTCTGCAACCCAGAAGCTGCTGAGAACGACATCACCCCTCCCAAGAGCTATGTGATAACCTGCCAGACTTTTTCAAAGGCAAGATCTCAGTCATCTATGCAAACTTCGAACCCAAACCCTTTGCCCCCAACAGCATCATCATGTTCACACTCATGAACACAATCCCCATACACCGGCTCACCACTGGGACCCTTTCACAACTCAAGCCACAATCTCCATCATGAACTCCGTGCGCTCTGGAGCACCCATGGATGCCTGTCCTCACTGCATCTTTGGCCGGGAGCAAGATGATTGGCGACGAGGTCAAAAAAGTCCTGAACACCTCCATTACCATGGCCTCCTTCCCTGAGTACTGGAAACACACTGAAGTTAGGTCTCTGCTGAAGAAACCATCTGCCAAACTGGCAGAACCAAAGAACTACAGGCCAGCCTCCCTGCTCCCCTTCCCAGCTAAGGTTCTCAAGAAGGCAATTAACCAGCAAACGTGTGAGGTTCAAGGGTCTGTTAGCTGCTTTCAAAATCTGGACATCTATTCGGAAATTATTTAATATAGGAAGAATACATATCTATACGCCAGTTAATAGAAATATTCTTTTACCTCAAATTTTTGCAGACGGGTATTTTAGAGAGTGGAGTGCCCAAGGAGTTATTAAGTTAGGGGATTTAGTCTCGGATAATGGGGTAAGGACATTTGATTATTTAAAACAGAAATTTAATCTTAATAATCAACATTTTTTTAAGTTTTTACAGATTCGTGATTTTCTTTCTCGGAAAACTGTTAGTTGGATCTCTTTCCTCATAGTTGAGGCTATTAAAGGTGGGCATTCCACTATATCCTCAATATATCAAATGATAAATGAAAGAAGGAAAGATGATTTCTATAAACATTTCAGCCGATGGCATACTGGATTGCATGCTGGGCAGGAGGTCTGCGAAGAGTCATTACGGCTCAGTTATATTGCCACCTTATCTGCAAATATTCAGGTCCAATGTTTTAAAACCTTGCATAATTTGTATATAACCCCACAGCACATACAACAATAGGGTGGGATTACGGGAGTTAACTGTCCCAGGTGTGGGGAGTTCGCGGCCGATATTATTCATATGTTCTCTTCTTATCCGAATTTAATTCCTTTGTTAAACAAAGTTAAACAATGGTTAGAGGTACTGTTCCATCGTACGTTTCAACTTTCATCTCAGGCAATTATATTGGGGGTAGTGGGTTCGAATATGACGTTTCCAGAACAGAAGCTATTTTTTGTTGCCATGGCCACGCTTAGATTATGTTTAGCAACAGTTTGGCTAGATCCCACCCCTCCGTCAGAACATGAATGGTTTAGCAAATTTATAAATGTTGGGAAGTGGGAGCTTTTGGTTTTTAGAAAGAGAGGTCCAAGGGCCCGCAGAAATGGGGAATTAATTTGGGCACCAGTAATTAATTGGTTGGATCGGGCAAATCAATGATATCTGAAATAGTGAAGCATGATAATAATGTATATATAGTATATATATTGTATATATTGCGCTATGTGGCTATTAATTTTCGGAGATAAATGGTTTATTGTTTAATGGATTTTTCATGTCTATCTCCTGTTCTCAGTAACCCCGGGTAGGCTGGGTGGGTAATGGGGGG
Organism: Triturus cristatus; assembly: GCF_964204655.1. NCBI lineage: Eukaryota > Metazoa > Chordata > Amphibia > Caudata > Salamandridae > Triturus > Triturus cristatus. The sequence goes on from NC_140595.1 coordinate 568,935,238, forward strand.
GGTTCGGGGCTGAAAATTGTAAAAAAATCAAGAGTCATGATACAGATGATGTATTCTGTGGTTAGTTTCTTGCATTTCTTTTTCTTGCGATGTTCTATTTTGATGGACGATTTTGGTGTCATGATACTCTTGAATAAAAATAAAAAAATAAAATAAAAATAACCAGCAAATCATTGGACACCTGGAACACAACAGCCTCCTTGACCCCTCTCAATCCGGACTCTGATCCAACCTTAGCCCAGAGATGCCCCTGATTGCAGCCACCCATGACATGATGGCCCTCCTGGGCCGCATCGAAACAGCAGCTGCCTTTGACACTGTCTCCCATCACATGTTGATCAACAGACTCCACCGCATCAAAATCCAGAAAGACGCCCTCAAATGGTTGGCCTCATACATCACCGGAAGAGCCCAGAAAATCTGTCTCCCATCATTGACCTCAGATCCCAAGAAGATAATTTGCGGCATTCCCAAAGGATCACCCTTCAACCCTACCCTCTTCCACACGTACATGACCCCCCTGGCCAATACCTCCAGATCCCATGGACTCAACATCATCTCTTACACCAATGACACCAAGCTCATCCTCTCTCTGCCAGAAGACCCCTCCATCACTAGAGCCAGCTTCCACAGATGTATGATGAACATTGCCTACTGAATGGAGGACAACTGTCTGAATCTCAAAACAAACAAGATGGAAGTCCTCATCTTAGGGAACAGCACCTTGTCATGGAACGATGTGTGGTGGCCTGCTGAACTCAGCCCAACCCCCACACCAAAATACTTTATGTTCAAGATGATGCTGCAACCTGGGAAGTCATCTTAGATGGCAAGCTATTGAGGAAGAAACAGGCAAACTCTGTCTCATCCACCTGCTTCTACACCATATGCATGCTCCGCAAGATCTTCAGGTGGCTCCCAGCCAACATCAGAAGGGCAGTCATGCAGGTCCTCATTACCAACGCTATTGGAACACACTCTATTTAGCAATCACTGCATGCCTCCTGAAGAGACTACCGACAATACAAAACACAACTGCAAAACTCATCCTCGACTTTCCCAGATGGAACCACATCACACAGAACCTCAAGAAACAACACTGGCTCCTGATCCAGAAGAGGTGCCAGTACAAGATGTCACCTAGGCATGCAAAGCCCTGCAGAACGAAGGACCAGCATACATCAACAATCGCATGACATTACACCAATGGGCCAGATACCTATTATCTGCCTCCTTCTTCCTTGCACAAACCCCTGGATCTGCCGAAGTCACAGCAGAGGATGCTTCTTCACACACCTGGTAGCTATCGCTTTCAACAACCTTCCCCTCCACCTCAGGACTGCCTCATTGCTCCAGGAATTCAGGAAAGGACTCAAGACCTGGCTGTTCCAATTAACATATCACCATAAAGCACCTAGTAACTCAAACACCTTGAGACCCTTGCAGGTGATTTGCCACACTTTAAAAATCCTTGGTTGGTTGATGCCAGTGTTTACGTAAGGCAGTGCTGACCCCTTGATGTGAGGTATAATATGGTGTTATAAATCTGTGTTCATTCTCAACAGTTGTGTTTCATCTTTGTATTTCAAAGAGAATATGCTCCTGTATGCAGTATCTAAAATGGTGTTTTGTTGCCCCTGTGTTGAGATCTTTTGACCATGTAATTTTGCACACCCTTAAAGCCTTCCGTGGTGCTGAAAATTCTTTTAGCTCTCACGAGCCTATGATAAATATCGACATGCCAAACTGGTCAAAATGTATCATAGGGAAATTACCTTGTACTTAATGGAACAAGTAGAACATAATGCAGTAAGAACCAAATCTACTTTTTTCCCCAAACACTCATAATTGGGTAATATTTATTATGGCTGATAAATTGTATCAGCTGGGATAAATATCACAATGATAACCAGGTCACTCATGATGAGTACCATAGTATATGATGAGAGTGATGGTTGAGCCCCCACAGAGATAGTGTCCAATGATAGTAAGGTTCTGGTAGCACATAAATAGTGTGTGATGTTAGTGATGTGAATGGTCCAGGCCTGCGATTGGATATCTTTGATGTGGGTGCCGCATGGAAGCCTGGCAGAGGGGTATGACTCAAAGGGGCAGTGGTCTATTTGCTGCCCTAGGTGAAGATCATCCGACCATATGAGTTTGAAGCTTTGTCATATGCGGATGACACCCAGCTAATTGTCATTTTGGTTCCTGACCCGCTAGACACAAGAACCAGATTTATTAACAGCATGTCTCATCTATCCTACTGGATGCATACAAATTATCTACAACTAAATGCCTGCAAGACTGGAGTGATTCTATTTGGCAAATCACAATCATTCAGGTCAACAGCATGGTGTCCAGCCAGCATAGGTCCCTGCCCCATGCCAAACTCTATGGTGCAAAACCTTGGGATTATGATAGATGATAAGCTATCTATGAAAGACCATGTAAACCAGACATTGGCCACATGCTATGCCACCCTGAGAACACTACGAAAAATCTTCCAATGGATCCCGCTGGAATCCAGAAAAACGCTGGTGCAGGGTCTAATAATTAGCAGATTAGACTATGGCAATTCCCTAATGGCCTCCAGTAATGAAGACCTATATACAAGGCTCCAGGTAATGCAGAACACCGCTGCTAGATGAGTCCTGAATCTTCCTTCCAAATCCCCATCTGTACCCACCCTGAGAGCACTGCACTGGCTCCCAATCAGGAAGCGTACATGCTTCATACTTAAGTGCATCACACATAAAGACTTGCATTGAGCAGGGCCAAGCTATTTATCCAAGAAATTATACTAGTTCTCACCAAGAAGAAACCTGATCTGAAGGAAAACAGCTTCTCACCCCTCTCAAAGTACACACCGCCAGAAACGGCGGTAGGTCTTTCTCTCACCTGGTCCCTCAACAATGGAATAACCTCCCAATACATATTCATGCCATCTCAGACCATAAACAGTTGTAAAAGCAGCTAAATACATGGCTAATCTGAATCCAGCTTTTCCATGTTGTAGTACCCCTCCTTTATGGCCTGCTACAGCGCCATGAGACCCCTCGGGTGATATGTGCATTTTACAAATGGTCATAACATAGCATGCATTCCTTTGCAGGAACAATTTTCTCCAGCACCAAAGGGCTGTTAAATCAGTTTTTCCAAATATCTCAAGATTTGCTGTTAAAATAAATTCCAAAATTGTGAGTCAGGAGTTTTTGCTACTTTGCACACTCTTACCACCACAGACTGTCATTATTTAAGAGTGCACACAGTCCAGCCTACATTGCCCCAGTGGAGTACCTGCCTCCACTGCTAGTGATTTCTGGCAGATTGGCAGGGATCTTTGCACCAAAAGTACTCTTGCCAACACAGTAAAATTGTCATTCCAGCCAGCCTTTGAGTTTCATAGGTAAACTCCTAAAGAAAGGATTTGTTTCGAAGAATCAAAATAAAATAATGTTCCTGAAGTGGAAGGAGTTTTTTTCCCAGTGCCTCTGAGAGGTTTTTTTCATATTTACTATTTGCAAGAATAATGGTTAATTAGCAAGAAAAAAGAGTTTCTGAAGGTCCGGCATAAATCAGGTCGGCCTTGGGATGCTCCGAAGCTATGAGCTTAGTGGTGAATGACACACAACTAAAGGAATCTTACAGCAGAGCCATGGGAGCCATGGGTGGCCCTGTCATCAAAACCTTGACTATTTCCACACCTCTTAATGGTGTATGGGATATCTGCAGACATCGGTCAGAGGCCTCACATCCTCCAATCTCTAAATGACTCCCTCTCTGTGTTAGCCACTATTTACCATGGGATAGGAAGAGTCAATAGTAGATTTAGTGAAACTCCATATGTTTGTATCGCACATAGAGGTTATTCAATGAGAGAAGCATGCATCGTTTTATCGGAACTGTTTTGAAAAGAAGCAAGAAGAACAAGAAGCAAAAAGAACAATCCACATTTGACACGTCCAAAATGAATGTGCTTCACTAAGCTCAGTATGGAACAATTAAAGATGCAGAGTAATGAACTGGCTCTTTCTATTATTGGTACTAATATTATGTTATTGTTATCTTGCTTTATGACGGTAATTTTGACACAATGAGCAATAAACCTAATCTCAAGTGAAGATAAACCAGGACACTTGAGAGTACTTTAGCTGGAGGCTCAAGCTGCAGGGTATGGTGTCCTGTTTATTTTTTGCTGAGCATTGGTGCCACCCTTTGATCCATAAATAGGGGCATATCCAGGAATTTCAAGATTAATTTTTGTGGAAATGCAGTTTAACGCTTTTTATATATCCATAATTAAAATGTCCAAATGTGACCATCTGTAACCCTGATTGAGGTGGCAAGTAATGACATGATAAATTATGTTTGAATAAATTGACAACCATGTGACTGTAATAATCAGAATGTATAATTAGAAATAAGATTAAGGTTGTACAAATTGTTTTGCATTTTCCATGAAGGTTTAAGGCAAAATATATACACAAAAGGTGGGGGCAGGGAGCAAATAACTGTCCAGTACCCAAGGTCCTAAAACTAATCACTTTATCAAGAAGGTACAGGTAGTTACACACGGAAATAGACGGGACTACATGTGGGAGGGCTGGGTGGATAAACAGACGCAGAGCCTGACTATATTTCTTAATGATTATGGTTTTAATAGAGTATTGAAAAACAAAAATGGATGGTCAGGATGATGATGTTCTTTTTCCTTTTTCTTCCAGGTTCCTCCTCTCATGATGAATGGCATCTCCCGGAGGCTCGGAGAAGGAGAGACAAACAACGGTAAGTGTTATGGTTTATTTTAGGGTTCTTTAATCTACCCGTCACCACACCTTCTTCCAGAATAGTTGTTCGGGGTGTCGACTGGTTATAGGGAAGCATGCAGGGTAATATTCTGGACACGTGTGCTCTAAATAAAAATACAAGTTTTAATTTGTCTTAAAAAATTTAATGAATCCCAATACCAAGAAAATGGTAGGGATAATAAAGTTCCTGTACCCGGGTACTCTCCAGGTTCTTCTCACCTAGAACGATCCATTCTTCCCTTCATTCACCATGCCCCTTCCACCCCATAGGTTACCCCCCTCATCCCTCACTGACTCACCCGCTCGGCCACAACTCTCCAGAGTTGCCACTGCAATTTAGCTTCCACCGGTAAGCTCCACCATTCCTCACTCCACCTCTCAGGAGCTTCCGCTGTCTCAACATCTTCTTCCACCTTCTCCTATGGCCTGGGACCTGTCTGACTGGCTTGCAGGGTTTCGGTGATCTCCTCCTGCTGCTCAGGGCTCACAGTAAATTCCTGGTCCCTTCCATCTTCGTCATCCTTCTCTCTCCGTTCCTCCCGACTGCTTTCTGTCCATCTTCTCCTCCCTTGGCTCCCTCATGACTGGTTACCTTCTCTTGGGTCTCTGCCTCACTCTTGTAACATGGGATAGGCTAGGGTTTTTGTCGAGCTCTAGTAAGTGCTTTATTTCTGTTTCTTTTACAGATGGAAACTGGGTTCCGGTCATTGGAAAGCAGATTCGCCCTTGCCATTTCAGGTAAGTGCAGGGGATCAGGCTGTCTTCCTCACACCACATACTCACTTTATGGCTATCTTGGTCCATTGAGCCCTTTTCATTGTTATAACCTATTTCAAGGGGGCTATAGGGCATCGAAGTGTCAGCCCGATGAGGAGCATGCCCTATGAGGAAGCATGATATCCATTTGGATGTGTGAGGGCACCAAGAAATATTGAACAAAATCGCTCTCCTTAGAACAAGAAGAGTGTCTCCCTCATGCACTCAATGCAATGTTCAAACTTTTTCTCTGTTTGTAATAAAACTTTTCAAGAAACTTTATTTGCAGTAAACTGTTTATTTGTCCTTTGGTTTCAAATTATTCTTGGATATTCATCAACTTCGTTATTATTACTGTTGCAGTGCAATTTAACACCATGAATCACATTAGTCAACTCTGTTTCCTGAATCTGGAACAGATCCCAATCCAAAAGGGTCGTAACAGAGGGAGGTTTGTTGGATTAACAGCATGGACACCATCAGCCCCTGAGTGCATGAGGGAGACTCCTCCTACTCAGGAGGATTAACCCCATCGCACCACCCACCTTCCGACTTAAATATTACCTGGACCACCTTACAGGAGTGCGATCTTCTGTTTCGAGTTCTAGGCACCAAGAAATAATCACTAGGATCTCAGCCTAGCTTGTTTCCTTTCGTTTTCCTACAGGAAAAGTACCTTCTTTATGTTAGGTTTATGGAAAACCTCAAAGCTTCATGAAGGCTGGAGTTTGTTTTGATGGCCTTCTGTTCTTTTCCATGTAAATGTGTGTTTTAGACACAATTTATATTACACATATCCTTTTTAATACTAACACAATGGTTCTGCATTAGATAGATGCTATAGCAACATGGTCTTATTGCAGTGGCGGCTCGCAGAGGGAGTGCTGCAGGGTGGTAAGGCGCGGCGGGGAGTAAAGTAAGTAAATAAATAAATGAAACTATTTACCTTGCACTCGCTGCATCGCCAACTCTTGGCATTCTGTCTGCCCTCCCTTTGCTGCAGATGGAATGATCCCAGAAGAGCAGTCAGGAACTGCTCTGAAAGGTTCTCAGCCTGGAATTCCTTATGGCATAGCAACAGAGGGTAACAACTGTTGCTTTATCATAGTAGTGAGTTACTGAATTTGTTATTCATGCTAGTAGCTAGCTACCAGAACCTTGCATAACATAGAAATTATATTATGTGTAATAATTGATTACTGTCATGGATCAATTAAGCCTCAACAATGTGCTTCTACTTTATATCCTATAATGGACAAATAGGAAGGCTTCTATGGCATTGATAGTAGTCTGCTTTGAACCTGCTGTCAGTGAAGTGCAAACCTGAAACACAGGACAATATATTCCCATCCCATCCCATCCCATGGATCCACAAGACCAGAGGCGGAGGAAGATCCTTCTCCTTCCTCGCCGTCAAGATCTGCAACACCCTGCTCCTTCCCCTCAGGCCATCCCCATCACTGACCCAATTCAAGAAAGGATCTCAAGACCTGGCTCTTCGGCTGAACCTCCACGCCCAGACGGATCAGCACTCCCCACCACCCCCTCAGCCCTTTGAGACCCTCACAAGAGAGAAGTCATGCTGTACAAACTCCTTATTGACTGATTGATTGATATCTTAAGTTAAAAACACCTTTTATGCTTTGATTCCAGTTTTTTTAATAAAGTAGCAGGAAGCAAAAGTATATCACATAAAAAGGGAGCAAATGAGTCCCTTTTTCCAAAGATGATGGTAATTTACCAAATCTAGGGAGTGATGTGAAATGGCATAAAGCCCCACACTTTATGGCAGAATTTTCCTCGTATGAGAAAATATGTTTCCTGATTTTAGAAAGTCAGAGGATGATACACATCAATACACATGCCACAAAAAATGTAATGCATGTTCAGTCAGTTGGTACTTTCAACTTTTATTTTTAAACCTTGCTCTATAGTAATTTCAGTTCTTCAGGTCTGAGCATATTGATATCAACTTTTATTAACTGCAGTAATACCAAAAACCTTTTTTAAACTAGGTACCCGCATCCAGATGCTATGAGGGAAATGCTCTAGCTCGGGGTTCTCCAACGTTGGTCCTGGAGGGCCAGATGTATGCCAGATTTTTAGCATAACCACATTTAGATAAATGTAGTAATTTTACAAATCTGGCATGGATCTGTCCCTCCATGACCGACATTTGAGAACCCTGTGTCTAACTTCTATGCTACTTGTCCTGATATCTTCTCTGTTTACATGTGCTTTTCTGTTTGTAAGCCAGTCTAACTGGAATACTATTTTAACTATTTGCAGAGAGGGGACTGATATTTACAAATGCTTCAGAACGAAGATGTCTACAGTCTTATGTTCAGAAAGTTGTGGGGTATATTTACGGGGAAGCGGCACAACAATTTAGCAGCTCTGCATCATTTAAAAAATGCAGGTATTTACAAGAATATGGTGCACCCCTGTGTTTTCCCTTTCACTGGCGCTAAAAACACTGCATAGCACCAACACAGACACCTTTGTGCCATAGTGCAAGGGTGCCTGCATTGCAGGGATGACTGTTTATGTGCAGGAAGAGACACCGTCCTGCACACAAACAATATTTAAAGGCGATTTGCTCTTTCTATATGTGCTACAGATTGCAGCACACATAGAAAGAGCAAAAATTAGGAGAAATAAAAGTGGTAATCTAACACCTGCTATTCAGTGGCATTAGTTAAATAAAAGTGCCAATCTAACGCCTGCTACTCAGTGGCAGTGGTTTTTGGCGCTACCTCAGATTTACAAATACTGGAAACTGAAATATATCGGGAAAAAATATTGTGAGTCAAAATCATTGTGATACAGAATATCTATGTCAAGAATATTGTTTTTTCAAATAAATAAAATCATTTTCAGGAATATTGATTTAGTATTGTTTTTATTAATACAGTTGTAAAAAAAATTGTTTTGGGAATATTTTATTGTGTTTTAGTTCATATATTAATTTTATGTGTAAGTACTGTTGGTATAATTGTTCTTAATTAGTTTTAATATAGTTTGTCATTTTAAGTGATTTAGCATTTTTTTTACTGTTATTAGTAATGTATAGTCTTGTGGCTGGTTATTTGGTTTGTAGGGAGACAGGGTGGAATGTTATTTAAATTAGAATTATTAATTTTTATATTATTAATTTGTTTTTTATTGTTAGTTAATTTTGTAATTGATTATTAATTTTGCAACTTTTTAAGTGTTATGTTCTGAATTAACAATTGAAATTTGAATTTTATTGTTAATATTAGTAGTAGTAAATCATATTTTAGTGGTAGGCCATTGGATTTGTAGGGGTATAGGGTAGAAGGTTAAGTGATTAAAACTATTGTTGATTCGTTTCAAATCGGTAAATAATTATTTATATTTTAGTTGTGGGTTGCTGGTGGGTTGTAGTGGAATGGTGAGAAGTTAAGACAAGTAAATGTAATTTAATGTAATTGGTTAATTGTACTTCCTTATTTATTTTCATATGTATCCATTTTTCATATGTTTACCACACCTATATTTCTTAATGCTGTGTTAGTGTTCCTTAACTGGGTTTGTGGGAATAAAATACCATGTACAAATTTCAAATCATTGATATGTATGTGAAATGTATTAAGGTGATGAAGTATGTATAATGATATTTAAATGTATTATTATGTTAAACATGTTTAATTTATTTAATAATACATGATTGAGAAATGTTGTTTGCGCAGTGATATTTGTTACTTACATTTTATTGCTTTTTATGTATTACTTGAAATGAAATAAATCAATATTGATTTCATAATTGTGTTTTTTTTAGTTAGGGAAGTTGATAATATTATATGTAATATAATGTTTCCCTTTCTTTTTGATATCTTACAATTTCTTTTATTATAAAACATATAATATTTTATTTCTATATATTGCAATTCAATAATATTAAATGATATTAAAGCACACAAATATATGGTACGTTTATATGACAATCAAAACGTAAAAGGGTGGGGGCAAAACTATGCTGCTCTGTCTCTGCTCAAGTCTCCTGTGTTTAAAATGTTTAACTAAATTAATAGGACTATTCATACATGTAATGCTTTTGAAAACAAACATTTTCCCTACTGTTGCCCAGATTGCAGTGGGAATGGTAAATGTATTGCCTCCAAAGTCTAGAACCCTTCCTACTGTTTTTTAGACTGAAGTGGGAATAGTAAATGTATCGCCTTTGAGGACCGACATCCTTTGGAATAGGAACACCAAATGTAACATCTCTGAAGACCAACATCCCTACTGTTAGTTAGACTGCAGTAGGAATAGTAAAATGAACCCCTCCAAAGTCCAACACGTTCCCTATTGTTGCTTAGAATGGAGCAGGAATAGTAACTGTAATGTCTCCAGATTTCAACCCTTTCCCTACTGTTGCTAAGACAGAAGTAGGTATGGTAAATTTCCCCCCCTGAAGTCCATCACTTTCCCTATTCTAGTTTAGACTTGAATAGTAAATGTATCCCCTCCAATATTCAACTCTTTGACTTCTGTTGTTTAGACTGGAGTGGGAATAGTAAATTGAACACCTGCACAGTTCAATGCATTTTCTTTTGTTGCTTAAACTGTAGAGGGAATAGTAATTGTAACCTCAAATTCCCACGCTTTCCCAACTGTTGCTAAAACTGGATGATAAATAGTACCCCTAACCCCTCCAGAATCCAACACTTTTCTTACTATTGCTTAGACTGGATTTGGGAATAGTAAATGTAACTTCTCCAAAGTCCAACACTTTCCCTAGTGTTGCATAAAATGGAACGGAAAAAGTAAATGTAACCCCTCCGACGTCCAACACTTTCCATTTTGTTGGTTGTTTAAGCTGGAGTGGAAATAGAAAATCTAAGCCCTCCATTGTCCAACACATTCCCTACTATTGCTTCAACCGGAGTCAGAATAACCCCTCCAAAATCCAACACTTTCCAGACTGTTGTTTAGACTGGAGTGGAATTAGTCAATCTAATCCCGCTGATGTCCAACATTTTCCTACTGTTGCTTAGACTGGAGTAGTAAATGTAACATCTCCGAATTTCAACACTTTCCCTACTGTTGCTAAGAAAGGAATAGTAAATCTTACCCCCACTGAAGTCAAACACTTTCCCTGCTGTTGATTAGACTGAAGTGGGAATAGTAAATGTATCCCCTCCGATGTCCAGCGCTTTCCCATCTGTTGCTTAGAATGTAGTAAGCATAATAAATCTAACCCCTCCAAAGGTGGAATAGTAAATCTAATCCAGCTGATGTTCAACACTTTCCCTGCTGTTGCGTAGACCAGAGTTGAAAGAGTAAATGTAACTCCTCCGAAGTCCAACACTTTCCCTACTGTTGCTTAAACTGGGGTGGGAATAACCTATCACATTTTTTTACATTCCAACACTTTTCATAATATTGGTGAAATATAATGTATACCATTATTTCTTTATTTTTTAGATTTAGCATTGTTTATTTCTATTTTTTTAATGTTTGCATTATTTGTAATGCGTGATTTTTGGGCTTCCACTATTTCACTATTTTGTATATTGGTATTTGTTTTTTTATTTGAATTGTTTATAACTTTGTGTGTGTGTGTGTGTGTATGCATATATATATATATGTCCATCATTTGGAAGCCCTCAGCGGGTTCTCAATAATCCATGTTATACTGTTAAAAAAGGCAGATGCGTTTTGACATAAATGTCTTTATCAATGCCCATTGTGTAACTTCACTTTGAAGCCTTCATTGTTGTAGGGCTTCACTCGCTCCCATTGGTTTGCATTACTGTCCAATAGAATTCAAACAATGCTTTGTCAGCATGAAATGTTCACCAATCGTGTGAGGGCAACCGCGATGATGTCGACCTGGTCAGTCTACTGTACATGTATTATGCCACGTTCAGTACAAAGTGCATAATGCATTTCACTTCACTTTATCCATTCTGACCAGATGGAGAAACAGTAACCATGAGCGAATCCACTTTAAATTATGCAGTTCCCCTCATTCTGCCACAAAATGCCACATCAGAAGAGGCTGCAACAGAAAAGCACATGTTTGGTAACTGTAATCTTACATTTTGTAATGCTGACAAAGTGCCACCTGATACGTCCCATCTTCTCGGCATATGGCAATTCCGGTGGTAAATATTTTATTTTCACCAAGACCACATTCAAACTGCGAACACTAACGAACAGGGGCCTTCTAAACATGTATGTGGCTGCATAAAATTCAAAATGCCCATCCAATGGAAGAGCTCAGCAGGTTCTCAATAATCCATTTTATTCCGTTAAAAAAAGGCAGACGTGTATCAACAGAAATTTCTTTATCAATTCCCATTGCATGGAATCACTTTGAAGCGCTCGTTGTTGTAGGGCTTTACTCAATCCCATTGGTTTGCACTATTGTCCAATAGAATTCAAACAACAATTTGTCACCATGAAATGTTCACCAATCATGTGAGGGCAACCACAATGTTGTCGAACTGATAAGTCTTCAGTAGATGTATTATGTCACATTCGGGACAAAGTCCATAATGCATTTCAACTCACTTTTATACATGCTTACCAGAAGGAGCAAACAGTAACCATGAGCGATTCCACTTTTAAATATTCAGTTCCCCTCGTACAAATATATATATATATATATATATATATATATATATTTTCACTGAAAAAACACATAGGTTTCAGGTACGGTATAGTTAGAAATTAGCATTTCAAAAACCTTAGAAATTCACTGAAAAAACCATAGGTTTCAGGGACGTTAGAGTTAGCTGGACATTTCACTCTTACAAAACCATAGCAATTCCACCGTTATAGTTAGTTCAGCTAACTATAACTCGCCTACCCGCAATGCACTGCTCATGCCGTCACATATTACATCATTCATGACATGGTCAGTGACATCACTGATGACATCACTGATGATTTCTTAAATGACATCACTGATGCGGACACTGATGACATCACTGATGACATCTCAAATGACATCACTGATGTCAACAGAGTCGTTAACCCATTGTCGACCACAGTGAGAGATTTCTCTAAATATTACGATCAATTTCTCGTATTCTTTCTGCGGCGTCTGCTTGGGTAACCATCCATATTTCATTATAAGCAGCATAGATGCCGGCATATATGAAATGTTTTTGACACGGTTTTCTTGGACCTAGCAAGAAATCCCTAAGTTCTGCGCCTTCTTTAAGTAAAGATAAGTGTTGTTTCACATCCTCTAGTATAGATGTCTGTAGCCAATCAAGTCATAATTTTCCTACACTGTATGTTGTTACTACCCCTGGATGCTGTCTTTGAACATAACGTGGGTCTGGCCTATTGATTGTAAAACCCTGTATTCTGTCCAGGAATCTTTCTTGACAGATGTTTTTGTCTGCGGGCCAGAGCAACCATTTTTCCCATTCAGGTTATGATCTGTTGTTTTGTAAAATTGTATGTACGTCGACCTCCCCCTGTGTAGTGCTATTACTTGCAGGTGTAGGTATGGACGACGTGTTCATGTCTTTGATTTTGGCTAATCCAAGGCAAGACGTGTCATTCAAAAACATTATTTGCTGTGGGATGATGCAGGCTCTAAACAAAACTTCTATCCCCTGCACTTGCCAATCTTTTGTACCCCAGACAGATTTTGTGTCAATTGTGTCTTTCCAAAAGTCGAAACCCCGTCTAGACAGTTGGGCAATAAAGGCTACAGAATAAATCTGTTTTGTATTAGTTAACATATTTTTTGTTCCTGTTTTGTTTATGTTTCCGTATAGGATATATTGTGCCCTGAAACTTCATTGCAAACGTTTTTGAGCTACCTGTTGGTGGTGTAGGACAATGTTCCCATTGGTTATACATAAATACATTTCTAGATATTGCAGATCTATGATGACCATAGTGGTTGTAACAATAAAGCTGTTCATAGTCTGTTGAACCCTCTAAGTATTCATCGTTAGAGAATGCAGCAGACCTTTCTAGATCAGACATCATGTTATTAACAGTCTCAAAGTCCCAATCATCAGAATAGGTACTGGAGGTAATAATAAAGTCACTTAATGAAATCTTAAATAAGTGTGGAATCTTCAAAAGTTCCGACGTGCCAAATATATCATAATCCGTTTTGTCCCAAACTATACCATCTTGTATAGGAACAGCTGTGATGTTCACTGATGACAAGTCTCTTGCTTCACGATGGGATGATTTGTGTGGTTTCAAAAGTAAGTTCACATTTTTACTTTCTGTGTCCAAGTGAATGTATCTTCCATTTATCAGCATGCTCAGAGTCATTACTAAAGCTAGCCAAAGCAGAAAGAAAAGTATTCCAGAAATAATCCATAGTTCAATCCATGGTGAACCCAGATAAGTCTTTTTCAAGAGATGAAAAAAGTTTTGTGCTTGTTCTTTGAGAGCTCTTTTGGCTGGCGTCATTTCAGGCTCGCTTGGATCCTCAAACAACGTATCAAAGTTAATGAAATAGCCAAAGGCAGATCTGTCAATGGTTGAAATTGCATCAGGATTCGTTGAAATCGCTGGCACCAGTTGATCACGTGTTACGTTGGTGTAGTCAGGTGTATCAGGACAAACTGTTATTTGGGTTTCGAGAGGAACGAGTTCCATAGCATTGTTGCTTAATCCTTCATTACTTACTACTGACTCCTCAATGGTGATGAGTCTTTCAGTTTGAACCTCTTGGATAGTAGCTAGAGGAGTGTGTCTGCTTCTTGTTCGGAGTCCACAAGGCCTACTGCTTAGTATTGGCCACATAGTGTGGTTTGATGAGGTCGATTGGCACAAATCTTTTCTCCGTTTGTCCAGCAAGGGGCGGCAGCAGTACTGTTCTTGTTCCATGGATGGCTATGACAGGTACTGGTTGTCTATAAGAAGGCCCAAATTCCTTCTTGTCCACGATCTTCTCTCTGACTAGATCCACAAGCATTGGGATCCAGACAGGCCTTGCTGGGACAGCTGGATTTTCCCCAGTGGTGGTTGGCTTCAGGAACACGTTGCTTTGTTTCGATCTTAGTTCATTTAAGTCCTGTAAAACAGCCAAACGATCTTTGATATCAAATGGTTTATTTTCCACCGCTGTGCCTTTACATTCGAGATCTGGAACCCACATTCTTGTCCCAAATAGGACCTCATATGGAGTGACCCCCCCTAGAGAACTTCTTGGCAAATTGTTTAATGAGTGTTGGACCCCATAAAGATGTTTGACCCACCTATCACCCGAACCTAATACCCTAGCTTTTATAGACTGCTTTATGTCCCGTTTTTTCCTTTCCAAAACGGAATTTCCCTCAGGATGGAATGGAGAGTAGTACCACAATGCAACACCCAAACTAGCCGTGGATCCTTTGTAAGCTCGAGAGCTAAATGCAGAGCCCTGATCTGAATGTAGTGTGCCAATTGCGTATGTGCCGATAAAGATTCACAAATCTTTTATAACAGATTTAGCGTCAGCCGAGCTCTGAGGCCACATCCTTAGGAACCTTGAACACGAATCCACTGCGACCATGATATATTTATAGTTACCATCAATTTGCAAGGGACAGCAGTGATCCAGGTAAACACAAGCTAATGGTTTATCTGAAATTAACAGGGGTGTCTGCGCAGGATGTTTCACTGTAGAGACTTTTATCTGTTGGCATATTTCACATTCCAAAAAATAGTTATTGGTCCGTTTCCTAATGCCGGGACACCAATATCTCTGATTTAATAACGATACTGTTGCAGAAACACCTGCATGGGCAGAGGCTATCCATTCATGTGCTGCTAGGATTAGTCCTAATCTACGTTTCATGTTTGGAATTACCCTATCCCCCACTCCAGGGATTTGAGCAAACAGGACATTGTTCGCATCAATTATATACGAGTATTTGAGTGGAAACTTTTTAGGTAACGCTGCACTACTGTCTTTGCTTGAACCATTGATAGCCAATAATATCTCACTGTCTATTCTCATTTTTGAATGATTGATCGCAGCTACAGAAGCCGTTTGCACAGCCCTCTTCGCGGCTTCGTCAGCCAATGAATTCCCTGCAACATGAATGCCATCACATTGATGACTCAGCGTGTGTATCACATGAGTGTTTTGTTATCCGTTTCGCAACTGAACTACTTGTTCCCAAAGCGTTTTATGTTTGATTGTGCCACCTTTTGCAACTTTGAAACCATTTTGAAGCCAATTCTGTAAATATTCATCATATGATTGAACATAGTAAAAAGAATCGCAGGCTATAAGTGTGGGGAATTCGCGATCCGCATTTTCAAGTGCCAATTTGAATGCTTGTAATTCAGCTCGCCGAGCTGTGCAATCTACTAGAGATTGTGTTTTAGTGACCACTGTTTGGAATTTTCCATCACAAAGGTGACCTTTAACGATTGCGCATGCTGCACTGTAAGCTTGCTTACTTTCCGTAGCAGGTTGTGCTGATTCGTCAGTATAAATTATAAATTTTTACCAATCAAGAGGGAGAATCTCAATAGGCAGAGTACTTTCATGTTCATATTGCAGGAATGCTTGTGTATTTAAATAAGGATCAACAACATATTCAACATCTGTTGCTGCAAGAGAATTAACCCATTGTATATATCTTGGATGTAAAGCTTTACATTTTGAATGATCGCTTTTGTAATTGCCTCTAAGGCTTGTACCGGAGTCACGACAATAATGCGTTTCCCCTGAGCTAGAGCTCTTTCTTTTGCTACAGCGGTTTGAACTGCTGTCAGAATTTTTTCTGTCGAAGTGAAGCGCATTTCCGCTTGTGTATACAAATGTGATTTGTATGCAATTGGTACTTTTTCACCTTCATTAACAGTTACGTAGGTGAATCCGCATTGACACAAAATTATTCGGATCACTAAATTGTGTGTATTTACGCGTGTTTGTAAGTGATTTGTTGCTAACATGTCAGCTTGAAGTGAACGCAGGATATTCGTGTGTTTGTAGAGAGGTTTAACCCTTTCTGTGTAATTTACAATTAAGTTCTTCCAAAATTCAGGAAACCTAGAATCGACTGTAAGTTTTTCCGCGTTTTTGGAGGTTGGAGGAGCGCACACTTTTCTAAAATGTCTGCTGCCAGGCTTTTGCCTTCACTTGAAAGCTCATATCCTAGGAAAAGGACATTGAGATGGGCAATTCTGGATTTTTTAAAGTTGAATTTATAGCCCTCAGAGGCGAAGCCCAGTATAATGGTATTCACCCTGTTCAAGTGCCTATCCAGGTCATCGTCTGTCAGATAGATATCAACATATGACAATGCCTCGTCATCATAAATTTGTAGTAACTCTGTTACTCTTGCCGAGAATAACCCCGGGCTGTTCTTGAACCCTTGAGGGAGCCGATGAAAGTGACGCTGAGTCCCCATTATTGAAAAAGCTGTCAAGAACCTACTTTCAGGTCCTATGTTTTGACAAAAGAAACCATTTGAAATGTCTAATGCGGTTTTATATTTTTTACGCACAATGTTATTTATTAATGCTGTACTGTGTGCATTTTGCACAGCAAAGGTTTTAGAACAAGTGTTCAGGTGTCGGTAATCCAAAACTAGACGATATGTATTGTCTGGTTTGGAGACAGGAAACAAAGGATTGTTCATTGATGAGGTGCATGTTTCAGTCATCCCTTGGTATTCAAGTTGATCTAAGATCTCCCTGACCTGTTTTTTAGCTTCTTGCTTAATTGGGCAGTAGGTTGATTTTTTAACTGTATCTTGTGGTGAGGTGAGTCCTCATCCCATCCTACATGATTATTGTATAATGCTGGGGCCTGGGCAACTGCCCATTTCCTGGCATATGTATATTTTTTATGTATTGGAACATGGTTGGAGAAGGCTGGCAAAACTATGTATTCGGCATGTGGGTACTCCCTGACAAATTCTGGTGGCCAGTCCTGCTCTGCTAGAAGTATATCATAATCCCTTGAAAGTTTTTCCCAAAAGAGTGCTCTCACTTTTCTTGGTATGTCTCCCTCCATCCGGAGTGTTATTTCATATAACCTTTGTGGAGTACTAACCCTGGTGTCAACAGTCTCAACTGTGATGTACTCATTCAAGGTTCTGGGTAGCTATTGTTACTTCTGCTGCACTGTCCAGCATTGTCTGAGCCCATTCTCCATTCTTGAGTTGTGTTCTCAGAATTCTCGGCATGTCTGATCTTCAGACCTGCTACCTTCTTCTTAGTGAATTGAGGTTTTGGTTTGTTTTTCTGAACGTGTTGTTCGTCTTTGGACTTTAGGCGTTCTTCTTTGTGATCTGATGTCCTTTTCTTTCAGATGTCTGTGACGATATCTGAAAGGTACGAGAGGAATGTGTATCAGTATCTTGATACCTGTCAGGTTTTCTTAAATTATCCCTATTCCTGAGGTTATACCTCGTTTCAGAGGGCTCCTTTTGAGGAGACCTACCTCGGGATCGAGAACGTTTCTCTTTAGAATGTTGTTTGTTATTTTCCCACTTCTTTTTAGAAGATGTAGGATTGTGTTTAATAGAGTCCTTCTCAGGACCTTCAGACAGTTGTGGTTTAACTGGTTTTCCACCCAAACTATCTCTGCCTAATTCTTCATAGGATTTTTCTATTATTCTGCATAGTTCTTGTTGATGTTCCGTTACATCAAATTCCCTTTACCGTTTGCGGATCGCCACTGATGGTGCCTCCCCTTTAATATTAGACAATATTATTGTTGAGACCTGGTCGAAGTTATTTACTAATTTCATACTTAAATTCAGAGCAGGCTCTGCCCCGTATTCATTTTGAATTTGTTTCAGGACATCAGGTATTACCGCAATAGACGGAACGCCATGTGTTTTAGTATAGATGGCAGCAAAGACTGTTCCCCAAGTGGTGCAGTCTTCCAGATGTGGTGTGATCCCATTGGTAAAAAGATTGTTAGGATTCTGTGTTTCTCATAAGGGCTAGTATTAGGAAATACTGCTTCGATTTGAGTAATTTTTTGAGCTATCCAGAATGGCATTTGTTCACGTTTTGTGGGCATTTTACCCATGACTGCCTGTAAAGTCTGTGGAGTAGTTTTTAGTGTATTCCCCTGGTGAGGGGTTTGATTTGGAATGGTTAATGGTGGTTGGCCTGCGAAATTCCGCATGACATATTGTACTAACTGTCTGTAAATGTTTATTAGCTCTTTAAATTGAGTGAGTAATTCATCGTCTGACATTGCTTCAATGTCAGGATGAGGTGTGTAGCCGGCTAAAATCGGCCATGTTTCTCCTGGTCTACCTAGTGGACCGAGTCTGGTAATGTGATTGTAATGTTTTAGGGTGCCTTTAAACCAGAGATTATGTTCCTGGTATGTGAGTGGAATTTCAACATCCTCGAAAGGAATATATTCCTCAGGTTGTCCATCTTCTTTATAGAAGTGAAACACTTTTGTTACTGGATTTGATTCTGGGAATATTATCCATGAATAGAATACCTCTGTCTGAAAAGATTAATGTGCCTCTATCACAAAAACTGCTCTACCACCTCTTGGTGTTAGGCCATGTTTTATACGTTTTAGAGTGATGGCTCCCATTAAATTTGGACGGATGTTTATAACATCCTCATTGGTTTCATTTAAACCTGTATGATTAAAAGTTGTTGCGACTCAGTTAGTCGCAGCCTCATCGGTCACGGTATTATTATCCCCATTTTGGGACACTTTTTTTTTTTTTTAAATGTAGAACAAGTTTCAAGGAAACAAAGATAAGGTGCACAATATTTTGGAACACTGTATCCTTCAACGTTGAAGAAACCAAACAGCTAATACATAGGATTTTCGTCCCACTCCGCTATGGCGGATATTAACCCTACCCACTCCAGATGTCTTATGGAGTATTATGAATAGGGGTCTCTGAGAAAAGCACAACTGAGTTACTTCAGTATCAAGCGTTAAATTAGTGCCTTACCAAACCCGTTGAGCGCCATGTAGTGTAGTCTCTATATCCCTTATAGGCTCTGCGCATTGGAATAATATACACTATAGTTGTGGCATAGGACTGAGGTCAGTATGCCTCTATCGAGTACATTAAACGTAATTACGTTGTGTGCCAGATAACTCAGAGGCCACTAGAAACTCCTTGAATTAACAAGAAGAGAGTAGTTTCTGGCAACCGCATAAACATGACATCTTTGTTTCCCTTAGAATCGGAACATGTCTCAGAATCATGGAAACAACTGATAACAGTTTCACTCAGT
The DNA here is from genome assembly GCF_964204655.1 of Triturus cristatus. Classification (NCBI taxonomy): domain Eukaryota; kingdom Metazoa; phylum Chordata; class Amphibia; order Caudata; family Salamandridae; genus Triturus; species Triturus cristatus. The sequence continues at coordinate 568,954,989 of NC_140595.1, forward strand.
CAATCGTGCATGCTTAGTTTCTTCGAAATTACACAGAAATAGATAAAAGGATTTATTGAAAAGTCTTGTTTCTCGTGTAAGAGATATGAGCTGTTACAATCACAAGACAGTATGCGAGATATAATACGCACAGCGTAAGCAGTAGGAAGAAATAATACTGCAATAGCATTGTCTTCTAGCTATGACATATATTCATATACAAATACATAAATAACATAGGATAAAAAGTGGATACTCGTTTGATACTTCTAAATCGTTCTACCCCAGTGTATTTAACCTAAGTGTAGCGCAAGGTAAGAAGTAGGTGCTGAATGCTATAGTATTGCATATGCCGTGTTTGTATGTCAAGTTTGTATGCCAAGAGTCCCTCTAGGTTCTAGTCAGCTCTATACCTTAGAATGAGAGAGGTGGGAATCTCTTTCCGGGTCTCAAACTCTAACACCCTGCGAAGGGAGTCAGAACACTGGAAGCTGGATTCTCTGCAAGCAGGGATGACAGTGTCTGGTCAGTGCGTCAGGTGGGGACTTAAATTCTTCCGAACTTGCCGTGGTGAGCCGTATCGAGCTGCGTAGCCGAGCCGTGGTTTGCCATGGTAAGGGAAGGTATATTAATACCTGGAAGGTGCTTAGGAATGTTAGCATTGACGTAAAGTCGGGCAGAGGAAGACGTCATGAATGAACCCCTAAGGAATAGCAGTTCATGCATAATAGATGAGTTCTTGGAGAAATCAATAATCCTAGCTAGGGAAAGTCCCAATGGCTTATGGTTCAGGTTTCTAAGAACTCGTTGTGACGTGGGGATGGATGGATGTAGGTGACCATGCCTGTATTTGGATAGCTTGGCTAATACCTAAATAAGGACTAGGATTATATGCTTAAATAAGGGCAATGCGAATTGTGCCTATATAAGGACATGATTCAGGAAAACCTATGTACAGACATCTAAATGGAAACACAACAGGGCTTGTTACGCGTGTGTCCCACACTGCTGGAGTTATCGAGCGCTTTTAAGTGCTGCAGGTGAAGATGCAGTGATGGCTGGCCCCACCTCCTTGGCAAGTGTGGTGCTGGGGGATGTAGTCTCACCTCAGCATGGAGTCAATTAGGGCAAAACAGCGTCGCGTACTGCAGGAGTAATCAAGTGATTTTAAGTGCTTCAGTCGAAGATGCAGTGATGGCTGGCCCCACTTCCTTGGAAAGTGTGGTGCTGGGGAATGTAGTCCCACCCTAGAATGGAGTCAATGGGAACAGAACGGCGTAAGTAATTTTTATCCAGTTTCTTTATGCACATCTCAAATTCATTCAGATCTTCTGCTTCTGCATCATCTAACTCCAGAAGATGCTGTTACACCTCCTGACCCTCCGGACCTAGGCAGTGCATAAGCAGGGAAGTCTTTCTCTCTTAACTCAACGATGTCCGACACACTTTTGCGTAATGAGAGTATTTTTTCCCACTTTAACATTGCTCTTCTGGTGACATAAAAAATCTGTGGAGGTGCTATATTTTGCACCTCCACAGTTTATCTCTCCAGGCACTAACTACCTATAATCTATTCATACACTGATGTCCGGCAAGACGCACAAGAGAATACAAAAAAAAACCTCCAGCCCCGAATTGGTAGTCGAGGATCCCTTCACAGCCTAAACCCTCCAGTATTCGATATGATACTCAAGGTCAATCCATAATTTGAGAGGCTATCCCAATACATCAAGACCAGCTTCCAAGCATAATCAACACTTATAGAAGAAGTTCACCTCTTAGAGCCACTGTCCTTTGGTTAATAACCTTCCAACAATCAGGTACCTTACCAAAAGTATAAAAAACAGTTGCCAAAGGAAGGATGTCCGCCACTTTTCCCAACCAATGACAGAAAGAGGAAGAACTTTCCTCCAATCAGATTCCACCTTGAATAATGAATAGCTACTCATGTGCGGAACTCCCTTGATAGAAAAGTCAGGAGCACCATAAAGTGGTGAGTGCTGGGGAAGTCACTATATGGTGAGCGCTGATGAAATGCAGTCACTGCTGCCTAGGAGGTGCAGGACTTCACTTATACAGAAGGGCAGGTACATGAATGTTCCAAGTCTGTAACTCACTAGTCTTACAGGCAAGCCGGTGCACGGGTCAGTGTCACCGCCACTAGTGCTACACGCTGAATCACATCGGGCTTGTTCCTCACTGAGCAGGGATTGCGCTTTAATAAAATATCAGTGCTACTGGATTTAAAAATACAGGTACACTGACATATAGTTGAAAACTCAGGTATCACAGCATAGGGTTAGGAAAGCGACCCTGAAAAGCCACCAATCAGTCACATGAAAAGCTCTCTGCTTACAGCATCGGCTCTCCACACTGCCTCTTCCAGACACCTCAGCTGCCATCTTAACTGCAATCAGCTGCACAATCAGTTGTGCGCTCTGCTTTCTGCAATGGCTGTCCACATAGCCTCTTCCTGGCACTGCTGCTGCCTTCTTCACTAGTGCTTCTCAGGTTGTTGAGGCATTGCGGTGACCCATCAGATCATCGCAAATGTAAAGAAGTCACTTGACCACTTCTTGTACTAAAATGGGTTTATTCATGTATGTGATGACAATGTCTCTTCCGCATCATTTCTGCCAACTCCCAACTGCCACTCTCGGAACCTCTGACATCCCGTATTTCACTACCTTACGTTACAGATATCCTTAGATAACTGGAAACCACAGCAACCCCGCACAAACTTCCTGAGACGCCTGTGACTGCACACCATCACCACTACTGACAGTCATTTGCTATGGGGATGTACTTGGATTAGTTTGCGGAGCCACATTAAGACTGGCCCCAGGACCGCAGAGGCAAACAACCTCAGCCCACAAGTCTAAGGTCCAGTAGCCCCTGCTTGCTCCAAAGCCTGTCAAATGAAATGAAGACTAAGTACTTCTTTTAGATTTACCCTGCCAGGATCCAGCATAATTGGTATCTGCTGTGGGAGCCATTACCTTGCACAAAAGATTGGCTGATATGCAGCCCGAAAATGACATTTGAAAGAAAATCAATTCAAACCAGTTCTGAAACTACATCCACAGTATGGGTCCACATCACCAGTCTTTTAAACCCAAATCACCCTTACTCTGTTCTTGTTCCAAATTTTTCTTGACTGAAAAAAGGAGTGGTCAACACAGTACTTAAAGGACTATTGCATGACTAGGGATGCTGTATGCATAACAGCCAGTCTCCCAGAGGTGAGGAGCATCATTGGAAATCTGAACTTTCTTTTGTAGAATCTTAGATTCTGCCTGTAGCCTAGAGCCCTGGCTCCTTGCTGAGGATGAAGAAGAATGCCTGGCCTTGCAGGAGGTGAGGCTTTCCATGAGGAGACACCCATCAAGAGCCCAACATAAGGAGCACTCAAAGGAAGCTCCATGCCAAAAGGAAAAGCAGCCAGGATCGATAAATGCTGTAAGGGTTCTGCCTGAGTGGCACCACTGTGGATTACACCAAGAACTCAAGTACAAAGCATCATCATGCCCAAAAAACGATTGCTGTTGTACTGACTCAAGACTTGAAGATCCTTCCCTATCACCAATGCTGAATCCCGGGTTGATTCAGAGGCTGCAACTGATGAAGATGCACCAACCAATGACGATCCATCCCAGAGGCTACACTGACCATGTCCAGGTGCCTGTCTGCATACAGCTGGAAGGGTAGTACTACCAAAGTAAAGTGCTGCTTTGTGAACCTGTTGTGCTGATTCTGGTTATGTAGGGAAACCCTACAGATCTGTCTTTCACCTTTTGATGTAGGGGCATGCCATAAATCACAGTGGGCTGACCCCACCCTTAATCCCTTTACTTCCCTGATAGCTAGTGGGCTTTCTTCCCTGTTTGGGGCAGAATTAGGTAAACACTCATCCACCCCTCGGGAGGCGGAAAGGTTGATTGTGCCCAGGGGTAGGGTGGCCAACCGTCCATAAATTTAACGGACCGTCCGTAATTTGGACCTCACGGCTGTTGTCCGTGATAATCCCTATTGTCTGTAATTCTGGCCATTGCAGCAAGCAGCATTCTTCCCCTGCCATAAGCTTCAGTTCCCTGGTGGGGATGCCTTGCACTCTTCCTCTGAGTACAAGAGCAGCCCCACCCCACCCATTGTCATTCTGTCTGCTGACTGATTGTCCCATACAGAATGACAATGGTCCAGGCTGGGCTGTTACTGCATGTGATGGGCCTCCTCCTGCCTCGGTCTAGGGCAGGGTATTGCGGTTTTATCCAGGATTATTTCTTTCTCACAGTACATAAAGAAAAATGTTGCACCTCACCAGATAGAAGAAATGTAGAGAATCCAGTGCATGAAAAGAAGCCAGATAAAGAAGTTAAAAAGAAGTGGTTCTTTCACAGTCTCATCATTTTAGAACTGAAGCATTTTCAATATTATATACAACGAAGCCATAGTTGCTGCTTTTTTATTTTATGCAACTAACAGCCATTGACAAAGCCAATAGTCCTGTCTTGTTGTAGGTGTAATGTATTATATATATGTATGCAATACCAGAAGTAGCAGAATACCAGTCCGGCAGCACACTATGCTAAGAACATATTTTTAACTTATGGGTTTTAAGCCACACCATTAATTACATCAGACACGCCCTTTGGAGAGACCCCCAAGTTTTTTTTATCCCTCTTAAAGCCCTGGAAACAACACCATGTCACAGCCATCTCACGTCTTGGCACTGTGCATCAGGCATGACTCATGACTTCCAAGTTTTCAGATTTCCTATCTGCAGGGGCATAGTGAACACTCCCGTCATCCCACCACTTGCATTGGGAACACCAGGGAGGGTGAAGTTCTTGAAGGGCCTCTTCTGTCTGCAACTCTGCAGACAAAGGCTCAGCACATAATTAATGTGAAAAGGTGAGTGAGTAAGTAAGTGAAGGAATGGGTGAATGGCTGGATGGATTAGTGAAAGGGTGAATGGATAAATAGATGATGGTAAAGGGTGAATGGATGGATAATGAGAGAAAGGATGAAGGATGGATGGATGAGTGAGTGGCAGGATGGATGAGAGAAAGGGTAAATAAGTAGATGCATGAATGGAATGGTGGATGTATGAGTAGAATGGTGGATGTATGAATGGAATGGTGGATGGATGGGTAAAAAGGTGGATGGATGAGTAGAAGGGTGGATGGATGAGTGAAAAGATGGATGTAAGGATGGATGAGTGAGTGAAAGGGAGGGTAGATGGGCAAAAGGATAGATGGATGAGTAAAAGTATGGATGGATGGATAAGAGAAAGGATGGATGGATTAGTGAATGATGGATGAGTGATAGGATCAAAGGATGGATTCATGAGTAGATGGATGGGTAGGTGGATGAATGAATGGGTGAAGGGATGGAGAGAGAAAGAGAGTGAAAGTATGGATAGATGATTGACAGGATGGATGGGCGAGTGGGTGTAGGGATGAGTGAAAAGAAGGATGTAAGGATGGATGAGTGAAACAATGCATAGATGAGTGAAAAGGAAGGGGAATAGCTGGAAGAAAAGATGGGTGAGTAAAATGGTGAATGCATGGATGAATGGACAGATGAGTCACTGGGTGAATGGATAGATGGATGAGTAAGTGAAAGGATAGCTGGATGGGTGAAAGGGTAAATGGTTGGATGGATGAGTGCAAGGATGGATTTGGTAAAAAGGGTGGATGGATGGATGATGGATGGATGAGTGAAAGGGTGGATGGATGGATGATGGATGGATGAGTGAAAGGGTGGATGAAATTGAAATGAAATGAGATGGAGGGATGGATGAGTGAAATGATAGATGGAAGAATAGATGATTGATAGGTTTGCAAATGGCTGAATAGGTTTGGATATGGATGGGCACACAGATGGAAGGACAGAATGAATGGTGAAAGACCATGAATTATAAACAAAATATCAGACTGGACAACTCAACACAGTAACCATATAAATTGATTATTATGATATGAAACACCACAAAAGGACCAGCACAATTGCTCAAAGTTGCATGCGTACCAAAAAAATTTGAAGTGCATGATTGTCTCAACCTAATATAAACTTCCTCTGATAGGTCTGTAAAACTTACCTTTTGTCCCAAAGCGTTGTCCTGAATTTTGACCTTCTGGCCTGAATTTTTGTCCTGAAGCTTGACACTTTGCCCTACATTTTTACACTTGCCGTCCTGAATTTGCACCAATGCCAGTTGGTCACCCTACCCTTGGGTGGAGCAAATGCACATGTCTGGGGGGGGGGGGGGCTGAAAAAACATAATCCCTCGTGTTCAGTGGGTGGTGATCACATCCCACTGCGATTGTCTGGTGCTTTACAGACGAATGGAGGTATCACTGGAATGCATAGTTTCTCAGCTTTGTAGCAATACGTTCCTTTTTGCACAGCTTCGTGCAAACACAAAGAAAACACAGCTGTTTTCAGTCCCCTCTGTGTTCGCCGGGAAATAAGGAAGCCACTTTCTGAGTGCTAGTCCTACAACTGAGATGTTGTGTCATTGACACAATCGCGTCAGTGGCAGGATCATGACACCCTGGAGTGGGAGAGTCTTCCACTTTAACCCATGGAGGTATGATGCGTGAGGGTGGGGGGGGGGGGGGGCACCGGAGCAGCAGACAACAGTTGCTGCAAGCACCGGTGCTAGGCACTTCGAAGTTACCTCCCCGCTAATAGGGGCCAGCTGTGAGTTCTCGTGACAGGGTGGTCATGCCAATAGCATCGATGGGGTTTTAAACCGCTCATGTCAGAAGTCACGGTTTTACAGCAACATGAGGACTGGCTATTCCATGTAGTGCATGAGGGAGAGCAGCCCTGAAGAGAGAGAAGAGGTTGGTGTGATGTACTTTTATTTAAACACTGTGATTTCCAGTTTACAGAGCTCCTACGTAAAGATCATTTTTAATTTTAAACAAATAGTATCTTTGCACATATTAGATTACATCACATTCTTCTAAATGAAAAAGCCAGGCCTCCTTTTTTTTGTACTTTGGTCTTAATTTGCATTTACTGTCATCTCTCCCCCAGCTCGGGGATGCTATTTCAGAAGTAAACGACGTGTCAGCCTTGCCTAGAAGGGAACAAGCTGAGTCAATTTGTGTGGCTTTTGTTCTCTTGCTTTGATGAAAATGCTTGTTAAATAAAGATGAGGAGCTGTTAATACAGTCTTCTATCTAATTAGGCTGACATAAATTGCAGCAGATGGAAGAGAATGTACTGGATTCCAGCACGCCTGTTTTCGGTTCGCATTATCGTTGTTTGGATACTTACACGCTCTTACTTTATGCAAAACTTTGGACTTTTATTCTCACTATTTACAAAGAAAATCCTTCATGATATGCACATGAACACATGAGCCATGAAATAATTGCATAAGGTGAAAAATGTATGCTAATATTTGTGCAGTATTTGAATTTCTCAGTTGTAGGGAATTACCAGAGAAAATGCCAGAAGGCGGTAAGAAATAGGCGAACAAGGCAAATTCAAAATATGTGGCAGATAGACAAATATCCCTGGGTGTGCAATTTACCAATTTACTGTATCAGTTCTATCAGTCAAAGACTTGATTTGAATGTCAGGGGCTGAGGGAATGGCCCGATAGGACAAAACACTATTCTTCAACTCCCATTGTGATTAGTGGCCAAAGACAGTGGCGTAGGAAGGGCGGTGCGGTGGGGTAATTGAGGGCCACCCCGGGTGCCATCACTGAGGGGGCTGACAAAATGGCAAAAACATGTGTTTTAAACATATATTTTTGCCATGTTGTCAAACCTGAGGTGACAAGAAATTTTCTGCACCCGGTACCACCTGACCTTGCTATGCCACTGGCCAAAGATAAGAAAATACCTCTGATGTAGGATTTATTTATCATTATTATTATTATTATTATTAGGGATTTGTAGAGCGCATGGCTGCCCTAAGGCTTCCCAGCGCTGAGTGGTCAGAAGATTGAATAGGACAACCATGTCTTAGAGATATTGCATGAACAGCCAGGTCTTGATCTTTTCGCGAACCTGTAGTTCCCTGTCTATCAGTCTGTATTCCAACGGCAGGGAGCTCCAGAGTTTGGGAGCCAGATGGGAGAAAGATCTTTCTCCCCATCTCTCCCTCCTGGCCTTTGTTTGTATTAGTCGTTCCTCTGTGCTGGATCGTAGCTGCCTATTGGGGATCTAAGGAGAAACTAGCCTCTTGATTTTTTCAGGACCTTTATTATGGCGTGCTCTGTGATTTAAGATCAATACTTAAAATGTTATTCTGGCTTCCACCTGAAGCCAATGGAGTCCCACTAGGTGTTTTTTTACTGATTCCCGTGTGGGAACGTTGCATAGCAGCCTTGCGGCTGCATTCTGAGCTACTTGCAATCTGCACGTAACATATTTAGATGCGTCCAGGAATAGTGAGTTTCCATAGTCCAGTCATGACGTGACCAGAGAGTGGACCACCATCTTCCTGAGCTGTATGGCCACTCTATCCAGGATTTTCCGAATGCTTCTGAGTAGTCCAAAGCAGGTTGCAGCAACCTTCGTGGCCTGTATCACCATAGAGAGGTCTGTTTCTAACCAGAATGCTAGGCTTTTTATCATTTCTGTGCGGGTGGGTGGATTACCTAAGCAGACAGGCCAATCGATAATGGGCCTGGTATTGCTTTGTTTCTGAAACATAGTATCTCAGTTTTATCCTCATTTAGCTTTAGACAACTTCTCGTCATCCACTCTTTGAATCTTATCAAGCAGGAGGATAGTCTCTCACCGTCCCTGCTATTTATACTACTTATACATTGTGTCCATTTTTAGATCAGAGTGATGCATTAGTGTTTTACAGTATTTGTGCTAGCTCTTAAGGAGATTGCTGGCAGTAATGTCATGATTACTTACTAGTAATCTTCATTAATCTTAGTCCTACTTATTCTTGAACCCCACCACGAGACTGGAACTCTAGGAAAATGTTGTGAATAGAAGCTCACCCCAGGCACAGCAGGTCGCCGTGAATAAACTGGCCGTGTCAACATCATCTTAACATACACTCACCAAAAACGCAGACTGGAACAGTCAAGGGAGTGGTGACTGCGGCGTAATGGCTGCTATGAGTATGAGTAAGAGTAAAGTAATAAAGATTGCCTGTGAGACATTAGCTTTACTTCCTTCCTTCTCATCCAAGTCATTATTTGTCAGGTATACCTGTCAGAATGCGCTGACCACCTAATCTACATCCAACAGAAGCAATGAATGTTTCCACACCTCTCTGAATCCACTGTCAACCATGTCGGACATAATACAGTGATGAACAGTAGACCCTGGGATATAGAACTGAGAAGTGATAATACAGAGACAATAGATATCGCCGTTCTGACTCGACTTTCAGCTAGGCACTGTCAACTGGTGAAGTGATGAAATTTAGAGACAATCAAAGATCTTTAGTACCTTAGCATCATTGCTGCCCATAGTATTGTACATTATATACCTTCAGAATATCTCTATATTTCTGACTTTTTAAGCTCTGATGGAACTCTTCATTTCCTAAAGACTGAATCATGAATATAATCTATGAAACGGATGTGAAAAATATTTGAAACTATCCTAATTCTTTCAGTACAGACCATTCCCTTTATTTAGGGAGAAACTGCTCTCTGATTTAAAATTTCATCCAAGGTTTGTTTTTTTTCACAGCTGCAATGCTGCAAACTTTCCTTAGAATTATGATGACTGCTTGGTCAATAAACAATCACTTATCAAACCTCTATCATTCCTTTTATACAATACATTCATCAAAAGAAAAACATATCAATGTCTTTGAAGTGATGAGGATCCTTCCTGTTCCTCAGGTAGATAAACAAAGTGTGTAAAAAAGCCTATTTAAAATCGTTGAATGATAGTTCTGAAACAGTATGCTAGTAAACTTTGTCTCCATAAATATTAATGGATTGCTAAGAATACTTTTTTGTATGCAATTAAGACTTCCATCAATACTAAAATGACCAAAAACTTTTTTATAACTATGGTAATAAAGTCCTGGCTGCAGCAACAGCTCAGCTAGCAGAATCGATTTTCACTAGTGTTGTTGGTGGTTCATTAAGAAACAATAAACATAGTGTGCTAGGCCTTGATTAACTCTCTCAGTCTGGTCGCCTGTCTGTGGGTGGTAACTGTTGAAATGGAAATGCACTATGCCGAAATGAGGGGTTAATTATTTTCCAAATTTAGATAGAAACTTGGATCCTCTATCTGAAAAGATGATCTTGGGAATTCCGTGACGACGAACATTCTGAGAAACTGGAATCCTATATCTGAAATCATGATCTTGGCCATTCCATGAAGATCGACAATCTCCTTGAGGGAGACATTGGCTAATCTAATTCAGACATTAGGCACCTCATTAACTGGGATAAAATGAACACGTTTTGGTCAGATAGTTGACAGCTACTAGAATTGTTAGAATTGGCATCCTTGGTGTGGGTTTCTTCTGTATTTTTGCCTCCTGTGTTTTTACTGTGTTGGACTTTGTTTTTGCTGGTCTGGATGCTTTAGGCACTTTGCCACTGCTGTTCAGTGTCAAAGTGCAAGTGCTCCCTCTTTAAATTGTTGTCATGGATTAGTGTTTCCATAATTGGCTTCTTTGGTTTACTGTTAAGACCCTAGTACAGTGCACTGTGTGTGTCCAGAGCCTGTAAACCAAATGCTGATAGTGAGCTTGCAACACTGATTGTGCCACCCACAAAAGCAGCCTTGCAAAAGGGTCTCAGGCCTGCCATTTCAGTGTCTGTGTGCAGTCTAGTACTGCCATGTTGACCTGGTAAGTGCACCCACTTGCCAGGCCCTAACCTTCCCTTTTCATACATGTGAGACACCCCTATGGTAGGCCCAAGATACTCCTGTGGGCAGGGTACAGTTTATGTGTAAGGTAGGACAAGCCCTGATGTGTGTGGCATGTCCTGATAGTGAAATACTGCTGATTTCATTTTTTACTATTAAAAAGGCTATCTGCCTCATAGGATAGAATAGGACTTTATGTATAACATTTAATAAATATAACTTTCCATGAGAAAAAGATAGGAAGATAAAGTTAGTTTGCCTGAACTCAGAATATAACAATGCATCTTTTAGTAATGATGATTTTTACATTCTGTGTTTAAAAATACCACTTTTAGAAAGTTTGTATTTTTTTGCTTAGCCATCCAGTGGGCCTCTGCTAGGTTTGTGTATTGGCTGTCTGGCTTTGGAGTGACAGGGGCTGAGGATGTGCATTTTGTTCAGACAGCCACTTGGGGGTAGGGCTGAGGTGTGCCCTGCCTTTCTAGGGTGAGTCAGGGATGGGCTGAATAGACCTGGGCTGCATTCAAATAAGGGGGAAGTGATTTCTTTCACACCTGAATGGGCATGGTTTGCCTTGGACAATGCTGTCTCCACCTCCTGCCAGGAAGCTGCACCAGAGAGGACAGAACTGGTTTTGACTGGGCAAGGAGATTCTCTGCCACCAGAGAACAAAGGAATTTGTGCTATAAAAAAATGAGTCCAAGACCCCAGACTTTCAGATCTGGAATTCAAGAGGAACCTTTGCCAAGGAGAAGAACTGGAGAAACTGAAAGAGAAGTACTATTCCTTTGCTGTGTGCTGTCTGGGGTTGGCCTGCAGTTGCTGTTTCTGCCAAGTAAAGGTCAAGGGCTTTGCTGTGTGATGTGCCCCCGCTTGAGGAAGATATCCAAGGGCTTGAAGTAGAGCTTGCCTCCTGTTCTGAAGTTTCAGGAGCACAAAGACTCCACCCCCAGCTCCCCTGAACTTTCTTGCTGGGAGTTCTGACCTGCCAGGAGGTGCCTGTTGCTGAATTAGGCCTTTGGAGGTTGTTCCTGTTTTTGGGAGCTGGAAAAGAGACACAACTATGAGAAGTGTGATGCATCCGCACCTGTTTCCCATGCATTGCTGAAGAAACTGACACAGTACCTGCTATCGGCTGGAGAAATCACCGCACGCAAGCATCAAATGCACCGATCTACGAAGGCCGAGATCTTGGATTTGGGAACTGACCGACTCGCGGTCGGTCGGTGGTTCTGCCCTACCGATTATGATGTGACTGAACACTGTTCGGTCGGAGTCCCATTGATCCCTATGGGAGCCCGTGTTCTGCCCAACAACACAGGCTCCGATGGGGAAATATTGTGTGTGTGTAAAACCCTGCCCCTTATCGCAGGCACCCCATTGTGCCTGCTACACAGTGCAGGGTTTTACAGGGGGATTCCTTAGGTACCCCTTCAGCCCCCAACCGGAGGCCTAAGGATGAAGGGGGCCCTGCTAGGGGCCCCCAAAGTCACTTTCTGACAGCCTTTTCGTGTCGGACAGGCCAACTCAGAAACTGTGTTGGAAACTCTGTCCATAGAGGTGCATGATGCAATTCCGTCTAACACGAACTCTCCGAGAGTGAGTCAGAACTGGTTTGGAATAGCCATGCGGTTTCCTTTCCGACTGCGAACATCCTAATCGGTCAGGCGGATTGTAAACCGACGGAGTTGGTCAGAAGGGTTCCGTGCAGTCTAGGAGATTTTGACTGTCAGGCAGTGGCTTTCCGCCCAACATCATAATGAGGTCCTTCATTTTTTTAATTCACCTTCCTGCTGGATCCCCTTGGGGCCAACCATCCAGTTATCTCTATTATATGAACCTTAATTGAAATGACCAATGGCAGAAAAAGCCTAACAAGTCAATCACAACTCTTTATTTTTTTCCAGAGGGACTCCTGAAGTTTAACATGTCAATATATCTCTATTTTTGGAACCATGATGTCGCTAAAACTATTGAACAGATTTGCATCATATTATAAAAAGCACATTTTCTGAGTACAAACCTAGCTTACTGCTAAATTTGGTAAGGACATCTTTTGTTTTCTTAATAACTTTGGTGATGACCCACTTGTGGGACACCCCCGCGCCGCACGGCCACCAGCTGCTGCGTGTGCCCCTTTGCCTTGCCTAACTGCCTCGCCGCCGGCCTCGCTGCCGTCTTGGTTTCTCCCCATTTGTTTTCGCCATTTGTTTTGCCCCCATTTGTGCTTGTTTTTCTGTAATCATTGTGCCGTGTTAACGTTTTTCTGCCTGTTTTCGCCATTTGTTTTTGCCCTCCATTTGTGCTTGTTTTTCTGTAATTATTGTGCCGTGGTAACAGTTTCCTTCCTGTTTGCCCGCCTACCTCGCCGCCCTCCGCTCTCCCTCCCCGCTTCCTGCCACCGCCATTTACCCCGCCCCTTTCTCTTCTGTACCCTCCCCGCTCCCGCCTCCCAGCTGCTCCGCCCACCCGCGCACTTCGCCTTATATGGCGACCGTGCGAACGCGCAGCGGCCACGCGCAGCGGGTGCGCCGATTGTGCGCCGAAGGTAAGCCCGTCTGCGCCCGTCCGCGACCGGATCGCGACCAGCGCCAGGACCCCTGGCCCACGAAGACCCCGACCAACCCGCCTGACGTACTCCGCCGCCACCCTCATCGCACTCAACACCGGCCGACTCCCAGGATGCCACCAAGCCACACCACGACGCACCCACGGACCCTTCAGCTGCCACGCCTGCAAATTCTCCTGCATCCGGACCTGCCTCGCACCAGCACCCGCCAAGTCGAACACCAGCAGCACCCACCTCAAGTGCATCCTGCTCAACACCTGCTCCGTCCACAGACACGCCATCGAACTCTGGAACCTCCAGGACGCCACAGCCCCTGACGTTGCCTTCCTCACAGAGACCTGGATGAACGCCTCTTCAGCTCCCGACATCGCCATCGCTATCCCAGAGGGCTACAAGATCGTCCGGAGGGACCGCACCGCCAACCAGATGGGAGGAGGCATCGCCATCATCCACAGGAACACCATCCGTCTCACGACCAGCACCGACAACACCCTGACCACCGCCGAACACCTGCATTTCCAGATCCACACCGACCCGAACACCACCCTCAGAGGCACCCTGATCTACCGACCTCCGGGACCACGCACCCAATTCAGCGAGGACATCGCCGACTTCGTCAGCCCGCATGCCCTCCCCTCCGCTGACTACATCCTCCTGGGGGACCTCAACTTCCACCTGGAGAACAACAACGACCGCAACACCAGCACCCTGCTCGACAACCTCGCCAATCTTGGACTCAAGCAGCTGGTGTCCACCCCCACCCACCTCGCCGGACACACACTCGACGCAGTCTTCTCTTCCTGCACAGACATCGACTTCAGACACACCACAGAGCTTCAATGGACGGACCACAGCTGCGTCCACTTCACCTTCAAGAGAACGACGACCCACCACCACCAGCAACAGGCCGCCCGCAGAAGCTGGAACAAGATCACAGCAGACCAGCTCACCACCTCCCTGAGCCAGCACCCTCCTGCCAGCTCAGCAAACCCCAGCCGGGCCGCCGACAACCTCACGAAGTGGATCAGCATCTGCGCGGACGAACTCGCCCCGCTGAGGATCCCGCCCAGCAGACCCGGCAGCAAGAAAGCCCCGTGGTTCACCGACGAACTCAAGAGCTCCAAGAAGAACTGCCGAGCCCTCGAGAAAGTCTGGAGAAGGGAACCTACACCGGACAACAGGACCACCTTCAAGCTGGCCACCCGGAAGCACCACCAGCTGATCCGCGCCGCCAAGAAAACTGCATTCAAGGACCGGCTGGACAACAACGCACACAACTGCAAGGAACTCTTCAACATCGTGAAAGAGCTATCCAACCCCAGCGCAGGAAACAACGACATCACCCCATCGCAAGACCTCTGCAACTCCCTCGCTTCATACTTCCACAACAAGATCGCGGACATACACAACAGCTTCAACAACCAACCAACGCACACCAAGACCGAACAACCACCCCCCACCACCACCCTCCACGCCTGGACCCCGATCAGCACCGAAGACACCATCCGCACGATGAACTCCATCCACTCCGGATCACCGACCGACCCCTGCCCTCACCACGTCTTCAACAAGGCCGACGCTGTCATCGCACCCCACCTGCGAGACATCATCAACACATCCTTCGACACCGCCACCTTCCCTGAGAGCTGGAAGCACGCCGAACTCAGCGCTCTACTCAAGAAACCCACTGCGGACCCTACCGAACTCAAGAATTACCGCCCCATCTCGCTCCTCCCATTTCCTGCCAAAGTCATCGAGAAGACCGTCAACAAGCAGATGGCCGCCTTCCTCGAGACGAATGGATCCCTCGACCCCTCACAGTCCGGCTTCCGAGCCAATCACAGCACCGAGACCGCCCTCATCGCCGCCACCGATGACATCCGAGCCCTGATGGACAACGGAGAAACAGCGGCCCTCATCCTCCTAGACCTCTCCGCGGCATTCAACACTGTCTGCCACCGCACCCTAGTACAGCGCCTCAGCAACGTCGGAATCCTGGACAAGGCGCTGGAATGGATCATCTCCTTCCTCGACGGAAGAACACAGAGAGTCCGCCTACCACCGTACAAGTCAGAGGCCACCGAAGTCATCTGCGGCGTCCCTCAAGGATCCTCACTGAGCCCCACCCTCTTCAACGTCTACATGAGCCCCCTCGCGGCCATCGCACGCCAACACAACCTTAACATAATCTCCTACGCCGACGACACCCAGCTGATCCTCTCCCTGACCAACGACCCCGCCGCCGCCAGAGCTAACCTGCACGAAGGGATGAAAGAGGTAGCCGAGTGGATGACGACCAGCCGCCTGAAACTGAACTCGGACAAGACGGAGGTCCTCATCCTGGGCTCCTCACCCTCCGCCTGGGACGACTCCTGGTGGCCTCCCGCCCTGGGCACCGCACCCAAACCGACAGACCATGCACGCAACCTGGGCTTCATCTTGGACTCCTCCCTTTCCATGACCAGGCAAGTCAACAACGTCTCCTCGGTGTGCTTCAACATCCTACGCATGCTACGGAAGATCTTCTGGTGGATCCCCACCGAGACCAGGAAGACCGTCACCCAGGCCCTCGTCACTAGCCGACTGGACTACGGCAACGCCCTCTACGCCGGTACCACCGCCAAGCTCCAGAAGAGACTCCAGCGGATCCAGAACGCCTCAGCCAGACTCATCCTCGACATCCCACGAACCAGCCACATCTCCGGACATCTGAGAGACCTTCACTGGCTCCCCGTCAACAAAAGAATCACCTTCCGCCTCCTCACCCACGCACACAAAGCCCTACACGACCAAGGCCCGAGCTACCTCAACAGCCGAATCAACTTCTACGCTCCCAAACGCCACCTCCGATCAGCCAACCACGCCCTCGCCGCCGTCCCCCGCATCCGAAGAGCAACTACAGGAGGAAGATCCTTCTCCTACCTGGCCGCCAAGACCTGGAACTCCCTCCCGACCGACCTGCGCCTGACCCAAGACCACCTCTCCTTCAGGAAGAAGCTGAAGACCTGGCTGTTCGAGCAGTAGTGGCACCCCCCCCCCACCCCCAGCGCCTTGAGACCCTACGGGTATGTAGTGCGCTCTATAAATGTCATTGATTGATTGATTGATTCAATGAACCTACTCAGAACCTATTTAAAATGGATATCTATTTTAGATTTGTTATCTCAAGTTTCATGCAAAGCCATAAACTAGGATCCTTTCCTCGTTGATACAAGAAAAAATGCTAAATAGATTGCTGGATTTAGAAATCCTGAACCTTTCAGGGGTGTGTGGTCTCCCCTAGGGCCACATGATTCAAACTCTTTCATAAATTGGAGCAGCATTGGTGCAATCCTGATGAATACAGGTATGTTGTTTCAGATCCTGGGTTCATAGATCAAAATGTCCTGCTTCCTTGCTTTTTTTTGTTGACACTTCTTAGTCTGCAGTCCAAAGGTGTCCAGGGTGCTGGTTTGCTAAGAACCACCACAAATGGTGAGCTTGTCTGCAACATAAGCAGGATGGATGAGATGTGCTGCAGCATGTAGGATAACCTAAAGGAATACCAGTGTGTAGTCTAGGTAGTCATTGAGCAGGGTGTTACCATTGTCCAGATTCAAGAGTGCAGGAGCTTGAGCAGCAGATCTGAAGCTGCTCTTTGTTTTTTTGGCAATCTGTTACTTGAAGTTGAAGTATGTTATGGTTGCAGAATAAACCCCAAAAATCACTGAAATGTGCAGGTTACAGTTAAGACCGAAATCCATTACTTGCCCAACAGAGACGCAAAACATAACTTGCACAGCAAATTCAATGCTTAAAACCTCATAATATTTATCAAAATTAGCCACAAAACCGAAAAGCACAACATAGTGAAAAAAGGGGGGAAAACTAATTAGGACTGGGTTTGGTAAAAATATATTCAGAAGATTTTGAGAAATGACTTTCATAAAGTCTGAGCATGAAACTGTAGAGAAGCTAGGGCCAGATGTATGACCATTTTTTGCAGTTGCAAATGGGAAATCGGCATGTTTGCGACTGCAGAATAGATCTGCCCTATTTACAAACCCTATTTTGCGAGTCGGTAACCTATTACCCACTCGCAAAATAGGGTTTACGACTTGCTATTAGGATGGGCATGCCAAGAGCATCCCTTCCTAATAGCAACTCACACTACAATGTGAGATTGTTTTGCGGTCACAATTGTGGCCGCAAAACACTTGCAGTTTACCACCCATTTCAAATGGGTTGTAAACAACTCGCAAACAGGAAGGGGTCTCCAGGGTACCCCTTCCCCTTGTGACTGCCATTGTCCCATGGAGCACTGCCTACTCTTAAAAAATGAAACAGGAACATTCCAAGATGCTTGTTTCGGGTCCAGGGAGGACCTGGCTTGGCAGTTCGGGCTGGAATGTTCCCATAAGGCACAGGGTCAAGACTGATTTGCATATGGCTGGGTCTATACTGGGGAGGCATGGAGAGCAAAAGAACAATTGATTTAACCCAGATCTATTGACTGGGAGTAAATATTTGATTTGCTCTTCATTTCGTCTATCATGAGTGTGTCTTTTGCTTTCTCGTCCTAAGTGCGCTGGGTGTGCCCAGACGTGGGTCCTGGTCTCCCTGTGTCACTGGATTCAAGCTAGCCTGGCTGATGAGGGATGTTACCACAAAACCGGTCCCAGGATGCTTGTTTCCAATCCAGGGAAGACCTGGCTTGGCAGTTCGGGCTGAACTTTTCCCAAGAGGCACAGGGTCAACACTGATTTGCATGTAGCTGGGCCTGAATTGGGGTGGCAAAGTGAGCTAAAAAATTATGATGGATTCAACCCAAATCTGTGACTGGAGGTGAGTGTCTGAAATATTTCCGCACTCCGTCTATCATCTCCTTGTGTTTGCTTTGTTTACCCTAAGTTGGCAGGGTATGCCCAGATGTCTGTTCCTTGCCCACTTTGTCACTGGATTCAAGCTAGCCAGGCTGATGAGGGGTATTACCCCGAATCCAGTTCCAGGATGCTTGTTTCCAGTCCAGGTAAGACCTGGCTTGGCAGATCGTCTGGACTGTTTCCATGAGGTATAGGTTCAAGACTGATTTGAAAATAGCTAGGTCTGAACTGGGGTGGCGAAATTAGCTGAATAACAATGATGGATTAAACCCAGATCTGTGACTGGGGTGCTCCATCCATCATCTCCTTTTGTTTGCTTTATTTAAAAAGCAGTCACAGACATGGTGATCTGCTGACCCCAGCAGGCCACCACCCCTGGGAGTGCCAGCCATTCCCAATGGGTGTCGCAAAGTGCACCTGCCTCATGAATATTAATGAATCTGGCAATTTGCGACCCTATTAAGAATTGCAAACAGGGTCAGTGACACTGTTGCAATTCCAATTTGCAAGTCTCAAAACGGCACAATTTGCGACTCTCAAATTGGAAGGGTCGTACATCTGGCCCCTAAACCATTTATTTGTGGATACTCCATGGATTTGTGAAGTCACAGTAGATTCATCAATCTAATTCTAAACATTAATGCACCTTAGTAGAGGATGGAGCTTTTCCACTCAACGTCTATTGAGGATTTGTGAACCTAGCTGCATCACAGAAAAAATTAAATTTCAGTTTCCACTAAAATCATTGTGTATTTATCACTATGGTGCCGATCACGATCCGGCAAAAACCGGGTACGAACCGTCGGTCGGAGCGTTTTCCCCGTCCGACTCGTACCCGGTCGTAAAACTTTACAAACATGGAATTACGATTCGCACGGAAACACCATTTCCGTACGAATCGTAAAAAACACCGACCGACGAAAATATACATACGAATGTGATCCGGGAATGCTGCGACTTGACGTCGGGACGCTTTCAGGCAGCGTTTCACGACCCAGGAATTACGATTCGAACCGACAGCAGTCCGGACGGCAATATTTTCACGGCACCCAAAAAGTGCCGCAAAAGCGAAGTACGGCGCGAATCGACCAGAGTAGGTGGCCCGGTACGCACCGTACCCCCCCCGCCCCCGTAGGTACGCGCCGACCCCCCCCCCGCCCCCGCCCCCGTAGGTACGCGCTGACCCCCCCCGCCCCCGTAGGTACGCGCCGACCCCCCCCCCAGCCCCCGTAGGTATGCGCTTAACCCCCCTGTATGTACACCCGTGTACGTGTCGAACCCCCCTGTGTACGTTCGAGTCGTACCCCCACCCGTGTATGTACGGTGCATACCCCCGTGTACGTTCGAGTCGAACTCCCCCGTGTACGTTCGAGTCGAACCCCCCCGTGTACGTTCGAGTCGTACCACCACCCGTGTATGTACGGTGCGTACCCCCCCGTGTACGTTCGAGTCGAACCCCCCGTGTACGTTCGAGTCGTACCCCCACCCGTGTATGTACGGTGCGTACCCCCCCGTGTACGTTAGAGTCGAACCCCCCCGTGTACGTTCGAGTCGTACCCCCACCCGTGTATGTACGGTGCGTACCCCCCCGTGTACGTTCGAGTCGAACCCCCCCATGTACGTTCGAGTCGAACCCCCCGTGTAAGTTCGAGTCGTACCCCCACCCGTGTATGTACGATGCGTACCCCCCATGTACGTTCGAGTCGAACCCCCCCGTGTACGTTCGAGTCGTACCCCCACCCGTGTATGTACGGTGCGTACCCCCCGTGTACGTTCGAGTCGAACCCCCCCGTGTACGTTCGAGTCGAACCCCCCGTGTACGTTCGAGTCGTACCCCTACCCGTGTATGTACGGTACGCGCTGGGGGTACGCACCGTACATACACGGGTGGGGGTACGACTCGAACGTACACGGGGGCTGGGGGCACGTATGCGGGCACGTCTCCATGGTTGCTATGGGAGTTCGGTGCGGACGGTGATTTTTCCATCCGGTTGTAACCTCGGACGCACGGGATGGATCGTGATTCCTCGGTCGGACTTCACCTTTCACGTTTGTACGGTAAATCGTCCGGGGACGTGTCGGACACATTTTCCGACCCGAGGACGTGTGGGGAATGTTTTCCAATGCGGTTCGTATGGACTTTTTACCATGCGAATCGTGATTGCCAGTTCGTACGGCACTTGTACGATTCGTACGGTAAAAAGACCGGATACGAGTCGCACGGGGATATTTTTTACCGGATCGTGATCGGCACCTATGTTGGCAAAAAATGAAAGAAAAAAACCTATAAAGTGGCATGGCGAATCTACCCTGACATCAAGGCCCAGGTGAGGGGAGATCACAAAGGGAACTCCGTGTCAAAAGATAAATATAAAAAAATATTGTGGGTTCTGAAATCTTATGCTGGATTGGCAAATTCTGGACCTTCCCTGGCAGACCCTATTGAGGCCACAGGTTTTTTGTGAATCCTAAAATTATATTAATAAAAAAAAGAATGCAGCACACTACAACTGCAGTTGGACTACAGCCATGCATGAGGGAAGTGTGCTGCAGAGGACGGTACTCACGGCGGCTTAGGCACTGTGCCTGGCAGTCAGTTAGTCCCAGTGCCCAATCTATGTTGTGTATAGTCGCCTGTGGCAGGGGATGGCCACACACAGAAGGTTGTAAACTAGACAGGCAAGGCCAAAAGTCATGCTCAGCAAAGGTTGGCCGTAAATACGAAGTTAGGAGTCAGGAGCAATCACATTTGATATATGATCAAAAAAATCAGAGACATTCACTGAAAAAACTTAGTAAAGCCATAGCAGGGATTTACCGTTTGGTGCTGAATTTGGCCAGGACCTATGTACAGCTCTCTGTAAGCAGCCAACTCCCTCTGTGTACCACCTGCAGCTGTGCACAATGAGGGCTGGCTTTAGCACCTGACCTACACAGTGGCGGCCCATGCAGGCAAGCTGGGTGTGGCAGGGTAGTGGGGTGGAAGTGACAAACGATGGAATAGGGAAATAAAATAAATAAAACCACTTACCTTTTGCTTGCCACATCACCAGCGATGTGGGGAGCTCAAGGTAAGTGTTTTTTTTAATGTATTTATTTTATTTTCCCTATTCCATCATTTGTCACTTCCACCAACCCCCCTCCCACGCTTGGCCCCACCGGACTTACCAGCACAGTCCGTGACAGGACCTGCAGCCGGGCGCTTTGTCATTGTGGGAGATCGCCACAGCCTCCACTGCTAGCTGCAGATCCTGGAATAAGAGAATGTGTTCATGCTGCTTGTGGAGGTTGAACCTGGTCAACCTAGCTGTGACTTGAATGTGAACTTTCGGGTTATGATTAAAGTTAAGTAGGAATCTTAAGGATTTAGCAAGGTGGCCATTTTGATGTAACATCGATCGGTTTTAAGGGTCCGATCAGGAGACACTCGGCAGCTGAGGCCACCATCAACAGCTGAGTCTGGAGTCTTGGAATTCATGTGGGTTTCCCAACCTCTTAATTGAGTAGGGGAACAATGCATTTGGTGGAGCAAGGGAAGTGCTGATTTACAACTGTGATACCTCTTTGTGAAACATTTAATGACCCACTAAGTCAGCATTTCCTTATAGTCATAGTACAAGGGAGCATTGTTTTCCTCAAACCACGTGTCTTAAAAATGGTTTTACAAGCATTCACAAAGGGGAAGAGGTCCCTTGGGGACCCCTTCCGATTTGCGAGTGGGTTAGCGCCTACTTGAAGTAGATGATAAAATGTGAATGTTTTGCGACTGCAATTGCGGTCACAAAACATTCATACATACCGATGGGATTCGGTATTAGGAAGGGACGCCCTAAACACGCCCCCTTCCTAATACCAAATGGCAAACCTATTTTGCAATTTGGTAACAGGTTACCGAATCTCAAAGAATTAGGCTTGCTGCATGGGTAAAAGCAATTTTTGAGTTTGCAAACGGGCAGATTCGCAATGCAAAAATGCTTCATACATCTGCCCCTTAGGGCCTGATTACGAGTTTGGCGCAGTAGCACCGGCTCAACGCCACCTCCACTGTGGTGTCAAACCCACACATGGACCACCGGCCGTATTATGAGTTTTAAAAGTACAATTCGTAATTTGGTCGACGGTCCTTTGGCCTTTCCCATTGCTGTGCCTGGAAGACAGGCACCATAATGGGAATGTCCAAAACGTTCCAGCACGGCATGGATGGTGACATCCACGCCATGCTGGAACTGGGGGGAACACAGACAGGGGGGCACATGTTGTGCCCCCCTGAATGTATCCCCATGGTGAGTGGTCATAGGGCCTCTATAGGGCCCCCTTTGTACCTGGACCGCCAGCCTTTATATGGCGGGCTCTCCCATAAAAAGGCAGGCAGTCCAGGAACTCGCCACTTCTGCTCCACTGGAAGTCTAGTGGTCACAAGACCACCAGACTCATAATCAGGCCCTTAGCATGCTTCACAGTTAATTCCAAGACCCGCCCTCCACCACAAGGGCATATATCAAACAATGCTCTTAAATAGTGTTATAACACATTTACTTACAGGTGTGCCCGGAATATCTAAGAGGTATTCCTACACCTGAAATAACACATATTGTAGGCATCAATAATTTCATCATGCAGTAATACTGCAGTACTTCAACTTTTCTGCCTAAAGGCCTCCTGAGAAATTGGGAACTTCTGTGGGAATCAGGGAAATTGCACCCAATTCTCCCTTATTTCTGCCCATTGAAACCAGTAAGTTCACCAGCTTTATTATGGGAAATATAAAGAGGAATTGTCGGGAATGTGATAATTCTCAATTTACACACAATTCAGGCAGGAACACTGTTTGCTGCCAAATTGGGAATTGCTTCTATTTGTAGTGGGTCCATACTCTTGATGCCACTAATGATGGCCCTGCTTATCAGAGAAACAACTGATATTAGCTATTGGTATTGTCTGAGAGACTACTGTGTGTGCATCTGATGCTGCAGTCAGGGTCTGAATCTGATGTCGGGTTTTCTGGTTAATCCAGGTTTTTCTTTGAAGACTTAATCAAAATGAATCGTAAAATCCTGTTGCTTGATCACAAAACAGAAAAGAAATAAATGTAGTTTCAGATACTAGCTTGACCTGTCCTTTACTTGAACTAGACAATCATTTCCTTTAAAGCTCTGAAAACAATGCCTATGTCTTCTTGCACAACTTCATAGGATTTAAGACACCTAGAACATATTTCAATAGTAAGCAATTTCACCAAACGTACAATCAGACGTACAGAGAGATTAAAAGTGTGTTTTTGGCTCAGCCCCCTTAAGATATTTTTGTAGATGTATTAATGGTTGGGGGCCTCATCACATTCGGCAGTGGGCCCCATCATTTTGCAGTTTGCAACTGCTAGGACTCCTGGGGCCCACGTCTTCCAGAATCACCCAACTATTGTTAAACACTTCCCCTAAATAGAAGCAGAACTCTTGGAGTTGCCACTGCTTTTTTTTTAGCAAAACACACCCTTCCCCCTTTCCCTGGCCTTTTTAAATTTAGAGATTGCTGGGCTCCTGGGGGTAGCAGCTACAGATGATAGCTGCTAAATAATTGCTTCAGCAGGTAATGTAGCTTAAACAAAATATTTCAGTGGCCATACTTCCTCCTTTTAAATAGGAAGGGCAGATTTACAAGCCCCTTGCGCCACTTTTGCGTCACCTTTCCCATGTTAAAAGGAGCTTGTTAATCTGCCCTGAAGTGTGTGAAATTCACGTAAGTTTGTAATAATATAAAATTCTGATAAATTTCGCTGAATTACACCGGAGCCAAAATCAGTATTTGGTCTCTGCTGTAGCGCGAAATGCATTTTCGCGACGTATCAACAATTTCACCACAGGCCCATTCACAGTACAATGCGTAGCTCTTATGGTAGCTGCACCATTTGATCACGTGGGCTCTGACCAGCACTAAGGTTCTTCTTATACTCGCAGGAGAAATGAGGAAAGGGACGTGACAGATGTCTGGTGGCCCCAGCCGGCTACTGTTTCATCTCCAATAATGTCAGATTTGGAATAGCTGCAGGCATTGATGTGTGAAAAGTTTATGAATGTCTGACGACACGAGGGAAATAAGCAGCGGGCCCCGCGCTGTCAAATAATGTCAATCGATGAAGTAGCTACTTGGAATATATTAAACTAATGGTAATGAAATTTGACCTCAAATTAAGCAGTACTTTAAATGACTGCCTGTCCTCCTTGACTTTCCCAGTTCCTATCCCCTACTATCAAAAGATTCAAATGAAAAATTACTAGGTGAGTGTTATATGATTATGACCTAAAAGGAGTGCCTAATTGACTAGTTAGTTCCAAAAACCTCACAAATGTTTTAGAATGTAAATAGAAAGTCCCACTTGTTACTGGAACTTATAAATTCAGGCCCACCTTTACTAAGGGCTTGCTTTGCTATTGTGTCACAGAGGGCTACACAAGCAACGCAGGCTCTTAAGTCAGATTTACTAAACCATACAAAGCCACCTTGTGTGGCTCTTCGTGGGTTAGTAAATATGTTCTAGGGGCACTGTTATTACATTTTCATGCAACGCAGCAAGCCACCTTGCTGCACAGTGCTGCATGAAAGGGAGCGGGCAGGAATGCACTGTATTTAACATTATACATCACTGTCCTGCTCTCTGTCTGCACTGGCGCACAATGTACTGGCAAGCACCAACGCAGGCACTCTTGCACCATGGTGCACGTGTCCCTGCACTGTACGTGACACCTTCCTGCACAAAAACAATCCGCAGAGGCATTTTCCTCTTTCTATGTGTGCTGCAGAATGCTATGCTGCTTGCAACACAAGTATCCGGCACCATTGTGCAAGGGTGCCTCCTTTGCACCAGGCACCACTCACTGCACTAGCATAGAGAGAGGGCAGGAATGCACCATATCTTAGTAAATTGTGTGCATTCCTGCTTTCTCCAATTGACACAGTGCAGCAAGTTGTCTTGCTGTGTTGCACCAAATGTTACTGAATCGTGGCCACAATTCCCATGTTTTCCCCTGTCCTTTACTGCTACAATTCAGTCGTTTTTCTGAAAGAGTTCCAGCTGGAAACTACCAGCCATTTTCCAAAATTTGAAGGCAAAAAACACAAAATAATTGTACACCAGCAAGAATAGCTCTACCAAGTGGTAGGTCTGCTATGATAAGTACCTAGGTTCACATGTAGTAATTGTCTTGTGCTGTGGTGGGTTTTGTGCCTACTCTCATTCCATGCACTTCAAATACATATTAAAAACAACTAAAAAAAACAATAAATATAAGAAACTAAAATTGTGATTTTGGGACCCCCCACCCCACTCTACTGAAAAGGACCCAGGAACCGAGGAGCCATCCAGACACACCAATGGAGTTCAAGCCATAACGCTGTTCTGTCGCTATAGGATTTTCCCACATTTGTATTGCCATCCTCTAGACCCAATGTGGCAGGTGTCAACACCTGTACTGCCTCTAATCACACCATGCCGACCACGTTTGTCCGAAGTTAATGCAAATACAAGTTCTTGAGCCAAGAACTTGCTGTGCGAGCAGAAGACATTTTAAATGAGGAGGCAAGGCTATTTAAAGAGCATATGGCCAAAATAACCCTAAAGTTATGATAAAAAATCTGGTGCAGCATCACTGGCAAAGTGAGTGTGGTGTCCACCTGGAAGGCTAAAGAAATAAAAAGGCGTGGAAAGACCTGAAATAGAGTGCATGGGAGATTGCAACCAAACATTTCTGGCAACAGGAGGGGACTCCGTAACACAACTCACCCCTCTAGTCTACGAACAGTAAGTCATGACCATCCCAGACATCTTGAAGAATCTGGAGTTGAGGAGACTGGGGGCAGCTCCCAGAAGAAGACATGTTATTTACCTATTCCCAACTGTCTCATTATATCTAACTGTCAATAATTGTGAGCACAGGAACCATACACTAATCACTACTGTATTTTGTAAGTCAGATTATGATAAGTTGGGGGTTTTTGATGGGCATCCCATAGCACAGTCATGTGCCCCCATTATGCCCATACCAACTGACCTCACCGTATACACTATCAACACTGCCATCCCCACCCCTCTTATGGCAAAACAAGAGAGTTTGGAGAGGAGGAGCTACAGCTGAAGGACATGCTCGCATTAATTCTGGAGGAGGACACAAGAGATGAGCTGAGCTTCAGGCAGGGGGATAGGAAACTGGTATAGTTAGAATGTTGAATGCAGAGAACACCAACATTAGAAAATACCATAAAATATTTTTGTTCGAAGGTAAATTAAAGTTTATAAAAGCAACAAAGACTGTAGTACGTTTTGGGAAAGTTTATTGTTGCTTCTTCTTTTGAGCATTTTTAAGGCAAGCTAAAATGTGTTTCATGGCTGAAATGTTGGGTCACAGCAACGTTATAATACAATTGTTAAGTAAAGTTTATAAAATATGATCTCTCTTTGAACACACACTCTAGTGCCACTGCAATGTGAAGAAGTTTCTGAAAAACTATTGTTTGGAGGAAAATGTGCAACACGCGTGACACGGTGCCCTGGTGATGGTGAAATGTCAACCCATAGATTAGCGGCTCTTGTAGTAGTATTGTATGTTTAAGCCAAAATATGGGAGTAGGGTTGCAAAATACTTTGCTAAAAGAGCAAATTAGAGAAAAGAAACAAATGAGTTCCATTGGTAGGAATGGTAAATAAAAGGAAGGAAATGCGAAGGTTGATTGATCTTACAAAAAAACTGGCGAAAAATAGGAGTAGGTTGCTTATAAATTAAGGGCTTGTCAAATATGGAAAAAACATATTTTGAACAAATATTCTTTGATTTCGGGAGACTCCATTTCAGCGGCAAAACAGACAACAGAAGAGGTTCAAAGTGGAAGGATAGGTCAGGTATGCCGCTGGACTTGGCAGTCTCTGCAGGGTCACCCCAAATCTTTTTGTCTGCACCCCTCCTGTTTTACGGATTTGAATTTTTGGGCATTAGGCTCTGTGCACTTTACGACTTCTAACCATCGTGAAAGTGCCTGTCCTCTTTCCTTTTAAACACAGTAAAATTGTCTTACACCCAATTGACACATGTATTTACTTTAAAAAAGTGGTACAACATTTTCCCAGAACATGTAAATTAAATGTTACTAATGGGCCTTCAGCCATTATTGTGATATCCACTTAAGTAGTCTTTTAAAACATTTCTCGGGCCTGCCATTGCAGCCTGTGTGCAGCTTCAAAGTACCAATTTGAAATGGCAAAATAAAACTATCGCCAGGCCTAAAAATCCCTGTTTAATGCATATATGTTACCCCCAGGTAGGCCCTAAACAGCCCTTAAGGAAAAGCGTATTATATTTAAATAGCTGAACATGTACTTGTAGTCAAAAACATCACAAATTTGTTTTTTAAGTACTGTGAGGCCTGCCTCTCTCACGGGATAATATTGGGTTACCTTATTACATTTAGTAAGACATAATGATTGTTTGGGAATAGGTGAAATATCATGTTTATTGTCTGATGTATTGTCATTTAAAATCCTTTTTAAAGGTAAAGTCGGATTTTAAGTCACAATTCTGAAAATGTCACTTTTAAAAAATTGGCATTTTCTAAACCTAACCATTTGGTGCCTGCTGCATGTGTACCGGGTCACATGACTGGTGTGGTTGGCACTTGACCTTTGTCTGTTCTTCCCAGACAGTGTCACAAAGAGGGGTCTCTGCAAGAGTCATTTCCTGATCTCTAAGAGGCACCTCCCTAGGTCCAGGAATCTTGGCTGACACAGAATGCACTCTTCTGTCTACAAAGGAGAAATCCTAAAGTTTTGGGCTCTTAACAACCGTGAACAGACCGAGATTTTGCCACCCGGGCCAACTGCCAACTCAAAGCTCTGGTGAATCTGACTTTCTGCTATCGTGACCATCAACGATGACAGGCAATGCGAGATCTTCACTTTGTGCAAAAGCATCAACAGCCTACAGTGGCCACCAACGTGAAGTTTCAGCAACGACCATCCACGACGCCCAACAGGATCTTTGTGCTACAGCAACTACTGCCCACGAAGCCCGGCCTGCTTTGTGCACTAAGCGACGGCAATCTGTGATGCTCTCCCTGCATCTTGTGGCATCCTCCACTGCAAACTGGAATGTTCGCACAGGACTTTGAGAAGGTAACTTTTTCAGCAGGTATAACTGGTTTCCTGTAGTCACTCACACTCCATCGTGGTTCGCCTGAACATGTGATTTATCCCCTGTATAACATGGCCAGATTACGGTGAGTGGCGCTTTGTGCATATAGGCATTTCTTTGGCTCTACTGATTGCATTTTTGTTGTTTTGGTGTCAAATAATTTACCAAATTGTACTCTATTTCTCTAAACTGGTGTGGGGTTTTTCCTGAGTTGTGTCTTTCACGTTGTTACTGTTTAAGTGCTGCATAAATACTTTAGGCTAATTTAGTTATTTTTTGTGGTTCATACTGAAAGGGATTGTGGGTTCTGCTTGAGAAGAGATCTCACCCCTTTCAACCAAAACCCAGTAATGTTCCTTACTCATATATGTCGCCAGTAGATAGTTATAGTTAGGACCGAGTTCCCATAGGAAATCTGATAATTCTATTTTGAATAACTTTGGCGCCGGTTGACGAATCCTCGCGAAATTTTCAAAACTAATGGGGCGCTCCACTCAGCTCCTGCCCTGAAAGTCTTGGGGTGATTCGTCAAGCGGGGGCTGAGAAAAAAGTTGGTCCCAAAACGCGTTTTCCCCATGCATTTTCCCATAGGACCTTTAGTCGAAGGTACAGCTCGAACGGCTGAAAATATTTACTTGAAATTTGGCAAAGAGGTAGTCCTCAGGTCGGGGATGTGCCTTTTGCATATATGGTGTCAATCTGTTCAATAGTTTCTGAGAAAATTGCAGTTAAAAGTATATAAATATCTATAGGCGCGCACCGTGCCGTGCGCGAGCGTAATTCTGATTGGTGGTTAGATGTTAGTCAACATTCAAATCGGTCGAAATCAGGAAGTGTCAGATGCCATTTTGTGTGTGGCAGTGAAAAACAAAGGTGGAGAACGTGAAAAGGGGGCAGGGTAGAGAGTTCCTGACCCCCTAGCCTTTGTCAGGGGGTCCCTGAAGGACCCCGAAGGGTGAAAAAAACATTTTATTTTTTATTCAAAAAATCGCGGGGTGCGCGCACGGTGAAAAACCCTTAAAAAAAAAACATTTTAAACGAGCCATTCCATATTACAGGATACAGTCAATCTATAACTATATACATAGGTAGTTTATTGTAAAATAAATATATAAAAAATATAATAATACATACATAAATTAGCATTTAAAAAACCTTGCAAATTCACTTAAAAAACCATAGGTTTCACACACGTTATAGTTAGGAATTAGCATTTTAAAAACCTTGCAAATTCACTGAAAAAAACATAGGTTTCACACATGTTATAGTTAGCTGGACATTTCACTCGTAAAAAACCATTGAAATTCCCCCGTTATAGTTAGTTCAGCTAAATATAACTCGCACGACGGCAATCCACTGCTGATGATGTCGCATATTACATCACTGTATTCACTAAGATAATGTTAATAAAGTCAGTTATACAATTAATTTTACAAAAAAAAACATCCATTTAGTCACTTATTTACCCATTTATTCTTCCATTAACCTTTAGATATACATATATAAAAAATATTTATTTTTCAGAAAGACACATATTCACTGGATGATGTCATCAGTGATGTCATTTGAGATGTCATCAGTGATGTCATGAGTGATGTCACTGACCATGTCATGAGTGATGTAATATGTGACGTCATCAGCAGTGGATTGCGGTCGCGCGAGTTATATTTAGCTGAACTAACTATAACGGGGGAATTTCAATGGTTTTTTACGAGTGAAATGTCCAGCTAACTATAACATGTGTGAAACCTATGGTTTTTTCACTGAATTTGCATGGTTTTTAAAATGCTAATTCCTAACTATAACGTGTGTGAAACCTATGGTTTTTTAAGTGAATATATATATATATATATATATATATATATATATATATATATATATATATACATTTTCAAAACTAATTCTTTGTTGAGAGCAGTTCCTATGTTGAAAGTGTGGGGGTGATTCATCAAGGGGGGCCGAGAAAAAAGGGGGGTCCCAAAACATGTTTTCTCCATATTAATTTTCATAGGAAACTTTAGACAAGGCTACAGGTCAAACGGGTGAACAGAATTACCCCAAATTTGGCAGGGAGAATGGTCTTGGTCTAGAAAGCACGCTTGTGTTTATTTGGTGTAAATTCGTTCAGTAGTTTTCGAGGATTATCGAAAGTTACAGATATCGATATTTGTGAATTCTGCCATCTGATTGGCTGAGGCGTTACGAGCACTAGCTTGTTGGCTGCGAGCGGTTGCAACTAGGAAGTGTTGACCACCATTTTGTGATTCCGTTGAAGCGAGTTAGGTGAAAAAAGGGGGGAAAAAGGGGGAAAAAGTGGGTAATAGAAGGGTAGGAGCACTGTAACCTCTGTGGGGTGTTTAGGATGTGCTATAGAGGGGGTGCAAAGTGAAGTATTCACCTCTACCGGTGTGTAATTGGTAGGCTACGGAAATTAAGTGAGGTATTGGGTAGAGTCTGATGCGGGTAAGGTGAGCTGGTGCGGGACTCGGGGATTAAAGCGTGAGCCCAAATTGTGTGTCTTATGCTGTGAAGTCATGTGCCGTGGCCGCTGCACTACAGTTGTGGAAGTAGTGTCCGGATGTGTTTATAACTACTAGGACGAACTACTGACCAGTACTGGTATGAAAGTCCTGGGGTATGGAATATATTTCAGGTATTGTCGAGAGTCTCATGTTGCTAAGTGGAGCTGCTGCTGGAGTCGGGGATTAAAGTGTGAGCCCAAACTGTGTGTGATATGCTGTGAAGTCATGTGCTCTGGCTGCTGTGCCACATATGTGCAAGTAGTGTCAGCATGTAGTTATAGGTACTTGGATGAACTTTTGTTTAGAACATTGTAGCTTATGTATGGTGCTTAGGTGGTGTTGTATAGGGAGTGCAAAGGTAAATCAATATGGTGTTTGTAGAATGCAAACTACTCACCCCTATGGGTGAGTAGAGCTGGGGATCAAAGCGAGAGGTCTGTGCTGCAAAGTGAGATGGTCTGGCCAATGCGCCACAGCTGTGTGTAGAATACATTTTGGCAACAGTGCGGGAGTTGGCGTTATATGGCCCTAAAATAGGGGGCCTAAGGTGTAAGTTGTAGGGTGGCACTAAAAAGAGCCCTTGTGTTCATTAGTTGGAGCTACATATAAGTGCAGATGCACAGCTTCAAGTTATTCAGGAAAACTCGGTCTCCCTGATCTGTGAAGTGTACTCCATCACTATATCCGCCGTATCAAAACGTATGTTGTTGTTGTATATGGACCCCATTTTGTGGTCTCTGAGGTATGCAGAGACAGCTTTGTTGACTTTTTTCCAAGATTTTTCAATCTGAGGACAAAATTGTTTGGGCCATTTCCACTTCTGTCTTTGGCATATATTGGAATATACAAAGACAGTTGGAGGCAAAAGTAACATCAATTGTCCAAAGGTGTCCTTCATAAGCATTTCCAAATCAACCCCAGTCAATGTGCCTAGGTCGTTTCCACCACAGTGCACAATCATGAGGACAGGGTGTTGGAGATGCAAACAGGTTTTAACCAAAGGCAACAATTGGTGCCACTTCAATCCTCTCTGTCCAAATTATTTAATGTCCACATTTTGTAAACCTAGGTCTAAGTCAATACGTCTCTGTTCTGCATACCTCTTGCACCAGAAAACATAGCTATGTCCTATGATCCACACTAGCATTTTGAAGGTATGGCTGGAAGGTATGGAAAGGTGTCTGTAGCTCATGCAGTTCCTTCGTAGAATAAGAGATATGTTTAAAGATGGGGCACTAGTTGCATACAAAACAGTACCTGATTGGGAGATGAAAAGCATTGTTTTTTAAAAGTAGGGTGCACATTTGTTTTGTGGAAAAGTATGTTTGTGATTGGTTAAGAAAAAGCAGTTTGCACGTACATATTATAGTACATTGTATTGGATAAAATTTGCTCAACTCAACCACACCTGCTACTTGCATTTGGAAGGCATTGTTCGAACTTAAAACAATTGTGAACTTTTAACATGCATGTGCTGTTAAATGTTTGAGAAAATGTTGCAAAAAAATATCGTTAGGTTTAAAAGAATTGATAAACCTTTAACCTCCAAGTGTTGTAGAATGTTCTAGAAAGTGTGTTGATAGAATACGTTGCATTTCTGACTTCGATTTGTACTTGAATATTAAAAAAACTATTTATATGGAAAAGTAGAAAGACAGTAATAGAGAGAATTTTTTAAATCTAAAAGAATCAAGGAACTATTGTAATTTGTTCTTGATTACCTACTGGCGGTCGACAGTAGGTAGTTATCACTGTTAACGGTCTGAAAGTGTGGTGTTGCTCAGAGTGGCATGGTGGTGATATGATATGGTGCTACACTCGGGTATGAAACCGAGAGTCTAAACCGTGAGGTTATTGCTGTAAAGTGATGTGTCTGGTGTTTGTAGCATACGTGTGCAAGTAGTGTTAGTAGGCGTTTATACTATACAGGGAGTGGGAAGCGAACTACTGACCACTACTGTGTGTTGATAGTATACCGGAAGCGGGAAGCAAAGTAGTTAGGCCTACCGGCATGAAAACTTGGGGATGAAACCGAGCTGATTGCCGTAAAGTGATGGGCTCTGGGCGGTGTAGGATACTAGCCGCTGTAGTTTAAGTGTGTAAGTAGTGTTAGTATACGTTTATAGTATATAGGGAGTGGGAAGCAAACTACTCATCCCTACTGGTGTGAATACTCAGGGATTAAACCGTGAGCCTAAATTGTGAGCTCATTGCTGTAAAGTGATGTGCTCTGGGCACTGTAGCATACTTGTGGAAGAAGTGTTAGTTTACGTTTATACAATATAGCGAGTGGGAAGCGAAAGTCTTACCCCTACCGGTGTCAAGACTCATGGATGAAACTATGAGCTCATTGCTGTAAAGTCATGTGCTCTGTGTAGTATTCCATTGTAAGTCATAGTAGAATGTTAGTTTGTAATTCTACTAGAATCTAAGGGGCATATTATCAAGGAACGGTGTTAAAATTATCGCCGTTTTAGCGGCAGGAAACTGCCGCTAAAATGGCGATAATAGGCTTGATAATATGCCGTAAAGAATTCTAATAGAAGACCATGTTAACACGAGAACATGGGCTTCTATTGGAATTCTCTAAGGCATATTATCAAGCCCATTATCGCCATTTTAGTTGCAGTTTCCTGCCGCTAAAGCGGCGATAATTTTAACGCCGTTCCTTGATAATATGGCCTTCAGTATGTAATGTTAGAATGTAGGACTGTCATGAGGGAAACCTTTCGGAGTTTGTACACGGTGCTGGATTAGACGGTTGCTTTGCTGTCTGCTCCTGTTGGTGGTTGTTTCAGGTGTCTTGTTTTCTTGTAATAAATCTACTTATTGGATTCACTGCTGTCTGCCTCTTCACTACATAAATTTGGCGACGAGTGGGAGAAGGCAAAAAGAAGGCACCACTCAGCAATATTTCAAAATTGCTTGCGTTGTGCTGAAGACCCGTTTTGTTTGTGTAGCTGTTTCTACTCATGCCAGGGCCGTCGGCTCATCGAACTGTGTCATCCGACTTCTGGTAGGATTTATATTTTTAGATTTTGCGCTTTCTCTGCTTCTTCACTACATTCTGGTCGCTGCACTACACGTGTGTAAGTAGTGTTAGTATGCGTTTATACTAACAATTGCATCATGGTAGTAGGGAGGGCGACCTCTCAGGTGCAGCTCATACAATGTCCCGGGGAGTGCATTCGCTGGACATTTATGTTTGCTATTAGAGGGTGGTGCATGACTTCCACCCTGTGATAGCAAATACTTGTTTGACTACTTGAAGCGAGAGGAGGAAAACCTCGTATCGCTGTAATAGAGGGGATGCGGATGGTAAAAATGAAGAGAAAAGAACAAAAAAAAAATGCGGGGTCTCACCCGTTTTTTTAAATGAGGCCCCTGGTGGGTGGGTAATGTTCCATGGCCAATCCAATTATTATATTGCGGGGTCTCTGTAGGACTGGGGATCTTAATGTCACATGTAAATTAGGCGCGGAAGGGCACAGAGATGTTTTGCAGCCTAGGGGAGCGCCACCTTCCCGGGTATTGTTTACTAATTGTTCGGGGGTTTGAGGCCAACTGAAGTCCGGGGATCGCCACACTCCGGGTCTTTATTTAAATATCCCATCCTAAAATATTCTCCCCATTCATGATTCCAACTTTCAACCCCTTTTCTCCCCTAGATCAGGTGGACTGACTGAATGGTCAGTCGTTGAGGGAGTCTGGTGATCCAGATTTAAATCTAGCCTTTTTGCATGTTTTAGCTGATACAGAAAGAGACAGCTATCCTGCCCCCTCAGGCATTTCCCCGACTTTTTCTAATATTGAAATTTTAAATGCTCTGGGTCATCCCAATAAGGAATGCTTATTAAACCCGACATATTGTTCAAGGCCGAATTCTCCCAATCCATTTAATGATGGCACATTAGATCTTCTGCCAGTATGCCCTGCTGCTGAGCTAGTTGGTGTTGTGAACCCTACTGCAATAACAAATATGATGACAGTAGAAAGTGGTGTAACTGACACCGGTTGTGCAGAGACTAAAGACACCCCTTATGTCAGTACATTTACTCATGGCAGTCTTTTCTGGAATGTAGCAGGTCTGTTAAACCAATTAGGCATTAACGACTGGGTAGAGTTTGTCAGCAAATTCAGCATAATTTGTTTACAGGAGACTTGCATGCTTAAACCAGCTTATATAAATGTTTTTTAATCTGTACACACATCAGCTAGACCATCTGTAGGTGGTCATGATAAAGGTGGCTTAATAACCATGATCTCCACAACATTGAATGGCAGAGTTAGGAAACTGCAGCTGGACTCCCCACATTTCCAGATTATAAATATTTCTCTGAAGAGTAACCTGACCCTTGTGGTTATTAATTTTTAGCACAATAATTGTAATAGTACAAATATTACTATTGCCCAAGAACTTGAAACTGCACTAATAAAACACATTGAGGAGATAAAAATGGACTATGTAATACTCGGGGGGTGATTTTAATTGTAAACTGTGCTCACTGTCTAAACGCGAGCCATGCCACCATTTAAAAAGGGATGTGGTGGGTGGCTATCACTTTGAGCACAATCCTTGTGGGAACATTTTTAATTCTTTATTGTCAAAATTCTCACTTTTCTTAACTTTAGATTTCATTGAGCTCTTAAATTCTGATGTGGTAACATATGTTGGAAGAGGTCAAGGGACACTAATTGACTTTATTATTTTGTCTGATTATTTTAACTCTGAAACCGTGGTTTTTAACATTCCCAAAATACATTTTAGCGACCATTACCCACTAACATTTCAAGTAGCAATCCTACCAGTTCCTCAAAATACACCAGTTAAGGTAGTCCCCTTATCTTATACTAAAAATAAGGGGTTAACTCGGAAGTGGTCCTCTGTCAACCCTGAGATTGTTCTGGAGGAGATTAGAAAGAGCAATTTTGCGCAAGTACTGAATTGTTTGGATGAAAATGTAAGTGTTACATCCATGATCAAATCGTATAATGCAATAATTGAGACAACAAAGGTGCTCTTAACTAAAAACCAGTTGAACAGCTCACAGAAAAATAAAAGTTGGTTTGACAGGGAATGCTCCCAATTACATAATACATTAATTGAGATCCTAAAAACTATTCCACGAGATAGGGTGGGAGTGAAACAGGCGCGCATAGATTATAAACGCGCACTGGAGAAATGCAAGAAGGAAATTAGGCAAGAGGCATGGGACAAATTACACTTGGCATCACAGAGTAAAGATTCCAAACTTTTTTGGGAAACTGTTAACGAAGAATATTTTGGTGACACAAAAAATGGCCATATTGATGCAACAATCATGCCCGAATCGCGGGTAAAATATTTTGCCGGCCTCTATAGTAATAGCACTGAGAAACAAAGTGCCGCTCGCTTCCAATATGTGGCACGTCCCATGGAACCCCCAAATTTAGTTGAGGTAAATAGGGCACTCTCCCAGTCTGTAAAGAACAAGGCCCCTGGGCCTGCTGGTATGCCCGCTGACCTATTTTTAGCAAATACCCCCTTGTGGCACCCGCTATTAGCAAATATATTAAGATGCTATGCAGTTCAGATCCCCCCGGAGTCATGGAGATCAGTTACAATAGTTCCCATATTTAAAAAGGGTGATAGATCAGATCCCAAATGCCATCGACCTATTTCTTTAATCGATAGCACTTGCAAAATTATGGGGCGAGTAATACTGGAGAGACTGAAGACTTGGGTCACAGAAAAAGGGAAGTTCTCTGCTGTCCAGTATGGCTTCAGGAAGGGCCTGGGCACTGTAGAAAAGTGCCTTAACCTGCACCTGGTCATTGGCAAGTACATCATGGCTAAGTTAGGGTCCTTATACCTGGGGTTTATGGACCTGACATATGCCTTTGATTGGGTGCAGAGGGGGAAATTGTGGGAGAAAATGCTCCTTATGGGCATTGATCCCTCCATCGTCCATTTTTTAGCTGCAATGCATCAGGGTGTCACAGCTAGAGTACACTATGGAGCAACTGGAGAGCTTACCCAACCCATAAAGATGGATTGTGGGGTCCGACAGGGATGCATACTTGCTCCTTTCCTTTTCTCTTTATATATAAATGACTTAGAAAGCCACATCAGAATTGGAAACGTTGATGCACCAACAATAGGCCGCAGGACTTTACCAGCCCTTTTATATGCGGACGATTGCGCCCTGATGTCGAGAACCGGGGTGGGTTTACAAGGGCTTTTAATTAGTGTTAATGAATTTATGAGCGATCTTGGGTTAAAAATAAATGTTGCCAAGTCACACTCCTTGGTAGCAGGAAAAGTTCCTTCTAAGATGAAAACTTTCTACATAAAGAATGAAATATTATGTCAGGTGCCAACTTTCTCTTATTTGGGCATTCTTTTTAACAAAAAAAACTCTTGGTCCCACCTAGTTAATGCCAGGATTGGGGGCTTCAATAAAAACATGGAGGTCATTTTTAGATTCACAAAAAAATTAGGTTCTCGCCCCATAAAAGTAATTATTGATATTTATAAAGCAAGAACATGCGCCGTTACATTATACGGCGCTGGAGTCTGGGGTTGCTCAAACACATTGGGCCTCCAAAGAGCCGAGAACTTAATGTTAAAACGTGTGCTGACATTACCTAAAAGCACCCCTGCCATTATGTGTCATAATGAATTAGGTGTTACACCATTATCCTTTCGTATGCAATTAGCACGATTGATGCTTTGGCGTAGCATCTGGGTAAAAGAGGAACCAGTCCTGAATCGTGACCTAATTTTAGATTGCTTAAAATTGGATTATGTAAAAAAAATTCCATGGCACTCTTACTTGCAAGAACAATTGGAGAAGTTGGGATTGCAGGATTGTTTTAACAGTCCCGGAAATATATCTGCAATTCCTAAGGCCAAGCTTAAAAGTGATTTTCTTTTACTTCTGAAGCATGAAAGAGATAGTCCAGAGATGGTAAAAAAAAGGGTCATTGAGCATTCACTGCTAATTAGCTCCCCACGAATTGAATCCTATCTTTCTTTTTATCTTAATCAAGCAAAAATGTTTTATTTGACCAGGTTCAGGATGGATATTGCTCATTTACTGGTATCGTACCCACATGATGCATATTGTGACGCCAAATTAGAATTGTGTCCATGTAATTCAATTTCTGCACAAAGCACTTTGCACTTTATGTTTTTTTGTAAATTGTATCTTAACCCCAGACACACTTTTTTAAAACCATTATTAAGATTATTAGAAAGTGTCAACCTGCATTATGTCATCTACTTCTTTTAAATAATGTATTCACCTGTCTTATGGTCTATAAGTATATCTCCGCTGCAGTTCGACTTCGTAATGTTGTCGGAAAATGAATTCTTGGGTACTATTCAAATTGGTTAAAATCTTAATATGCGTATTATTGTTAAAATAATGTTTTATTTGTTCTTTTATGGCTGTCATTAAGCCGAATAAAGATTTTTGACTGACTGACTGACTAAATATGCAGGGTGGGCCTCGGCAGTCCCTGAAGCTTCGGTGGTCCTAGGCAGTGCCTTATTTGTTCTGTAATCACACGGGCAGTACTTATGGTGTTATAAAGTGATACACTCATAGAACACTTGCAGTTGTACAATTAACCAGGCTTCATTTGTCTAATAGTCAGTTAGATTATGTTTGGTAGGTGCACCCTAATATTAAATAATGTTGTCCTTAAAATCTCCTATAAACAGATGATTTTCACAATAAACAATAGACAAGTGTCGTCAGAAAAAGAAGACCTATACACTCAGTTCTTTATTTGAAAAAATAAGTAACCTTTATTAAAACAGAAATAAATAGAAATGTAACTTTAATGTAAAAAAAAAGTGGGTTGGACTCCAGTGGAAGCAGCGTCGGAAACCTGCAAGACGAAAATGAAACATAAGTATGTGTGCTATGTGGAAGAGGTAAAGAAAGGTAGTCTGAATGAAAGGACCATAGTGAGAATGGAAGAGAGGGGGAGTGGGTGAAAGGGAGAAGGGGAGGGAGAGTCAAAAGAAGCGAGGGAGGAGGAGACAGAGCGTCGGCCTATTGCACCCAGCCCTTAGTGTTTACACTCCGTCACCCGTTTGTCTAGGACGCTGGGGTCTGCGAGAAAGAGTGTGGTTCAGCAAGTCCTTAAAATTAAATACATGAGGCCAGAGATTATGGGTCATATTATGAAGGAAGGGCGATAACATTATCACCGCTTTAGCGGCAGGAAACTGCCGCTAAAGCGACGATAAGGGGTTGATAATATGCCCTTGTGATTTCCCTTAGAAGCCCAGGTTCTGGTGTGAACCTGGGCTTCTATGGGAATTTACAAGGGCATATTATCAACCCCTTATCATCGCTTTAGCGGCAGTTTCCTGTGGCTAAAGTGGTGACAATGTTATCGCCGGTGTTTGATAATATAGTCCTTCATTATTAGCTACGGGAAAATCGTTTGCATGCACCTGTGCACCCAGGGTGCTGCTCCAAAACCCCTTCCTCCGCACTGTGCTCAATTGTAGGTCTTACACACCGAGGCTTCACTGCTCACCTGCCACCACTGGTGTGTCCCACGACGTGTTGGTGCAAGCTCCTAGTCCGGGGTATGTTTGTCCGATAGACCAGGTCTCCGGTCGGGGATGGTGTCTTGATACCACGATGGAAGGTGTCAGAATGCCAGGGCATCATTGCGGGGTCAGCTCCCGCTCCGCCCTTCTTGTGGCAATCAATGGAATGTCTGAAAAGGGAGAAATAATTTAATGGTGGAAATGTCTGGAGGTAAATGAAGGTTTATTTCAAGCTTGATAGAAAATAGGAGTTGAGTGCATCCTTCGTTTTTGAAGCACGATCTACCAACTGTTAGTGGTAATCGTGGTTCAAAGAGGAGTTGGAATGCACAAGAATACACAAGGTTAAATAATAATATGTTATGCCAACGCTCACATACAAAGGAACAGAGCGCATGCTAGAAGCATAATGTGCGTGTGTAATGCAGTGGCGGGAGCCTGTATGCATGTACACTTAGTAAGGAGCTCACTACAGTGTCCTAAAAGCCAATGCCACGTGTCTGTATGGCAGTGCTGTCCGCTGGCTCAGGCCTACAGTACGGTTCAGCAGGTCCTTAAAATTAGACCGATGCGACTGAATGAGGTCAGAGATCACATCATTACGCACGGCAACATCGCTTTTTCGCACGTGCGCACTCAGGGTGATGCACCCCACCCGTCCCGCAGAACCGCCCTCAACAGGTGTCTGTCGGGCAGCGTGCCCGTAGGTTCAGGCCTACCATATGGTATAGCAGGTCTTTAAAATGAGACAGAGATGTGATTGCATGAGGTCAAAGTTCACATCATAACACATGGCAATATCGCTTATTCGCATGTGCGCAGTCTGGCTGATGCATCCCATCCCTCCCGCAGCACCGTGCTGAAGAGGTGTCTGTAGGGCAGCGCTGCCCGCTGGCTCAGGCCTACAGTACAGTCCAGCAGGTCTTTAAAATGAGACAGATATGTGACTGAATGAGGTCAAAGATCACATCCAAACACATGGCAATATCGTTTGTTCGGACCTGCGCAGCTAGGCTGAAGCACCCCACCCCTCTTGCCGCAGCGTGCTCAATTGGAGGCCCTGTGCACCCAGGCCGCTCTGCTTACCTGCTGTCATTGTTGTGTGAGCAA
Organism: Triturus cristatus; assembly: GCF_964204655.1. NCBI lineage: Eukaryota > Metazoa > Chordata > Amphibia > Caudata > Salamandridae > Triturus > Triturus cristatus. Next base: position 568,995,589 of record NC_140595.1, read on the forward strand.
ACACTACAGGCAGCAGTGCTCACAATTCAGATGGAGTGTTGATTGCACGAGAGTGTACATCTCATGGATCCCTTTCATAGACGACGGGCAGTAGGGCTCACAATTTAGAGCCTGTGTTGATTGGCAGGATGGAGTACACCTCATGGACCCATTTCTTTTTTTTATTGCACATTGTGATATGCGAGGTGGATGCGGCAAATCATTTGAGGTAGTGTGGAAGAAGAGGGACGTGTGGTGTCGTGGGTATCCTATTTGTACATACACAAAGTGGGCTGGGCTTGCGTACGCCAGGCCAGCGTAGGGGTGTGAATAATTATTCCGGGGACTTGGGCGTTGTTCAGTTCCTGTCTGGCCAGGAAGTGTACTTATGTGTGTTTCTTTTGTAGTTTTGACCTCACAGAGTGTGCAATTTAGATTAGTGTAGCATGTGTCGGGAGGGCGGATACTATCGTTAATGAGATGGCATGTGATCTAGGATGTGTAGTCTGCCCGTGGCTGATGAAGCTTCTTAGAGCGAGCAATACCCAGGCAGAAAGGCAGCATAATAATGTGCAGACACACACACCAGGGGCATCGTGTAACACAAATTTGTTTTTTGATGGAACATTTGAGATGGGGAACAACCTTTACAACGCAACTGTTACAACGCACTACACTTACAACACATTTTTTACAACGCATAATCCATTACAACGCACTACACTTACAACGCATGACACTACAACGCATTTTTAAAAACTACCTTTACAACGCATTCCATTACAACGCCTACCATTACAACACATAATATTACACTACACTATCCAACACTTACCCTACTGTTGCACCCCCTGGAGTTAGAATAGTAATTTTTACCCCTATACTATCCAACACTTACCCTACTGTTGCACCCCCTGGAGTTAGAATAGTAATTTTTACCCCTATACTATCCAACACTTACCCTACTGTTGCACCCCCTGGAGTTAGAATAGTAATTTTTACCCCTATACTATCCAACACTTACCCTACTGTTGCACCCCCTGGAGTTAGGATAGTAATTTTTACCCCTATACTATCCAACACTTACCCTACTGTTGCACCCCCTGGAGTTAGAATAGTAATTTTTACCCCTATACTATCCAACACTTACCCTACTGTTGCACCCCCTGGAGTTAGAATAGCAATTTTTACCCTTATACTATCCAACACTTACCCTACTGTTGCACCCCCTGGAGTTAGAATAGCAATTTTTACCCCTATACTATCCAACACTTACCCTACTGTTGCACCCCCTGGAGTTAGAATAGTAATTTTTACCCCTATACTATCCAACACTTACCCTACTGTTGCACCCCCTGGAGTTAGACTAGCAATTTATACCCCTATACTATCCAACACTTACCCTACTGTTGCACCCCGTGGAGTTAGAATAGTAATTTTTACCCCTACACTATCCAACACTTACCCTACTGTTGCACCCCCTGGAGTTAGAAAAGTAATTTTTACCCCTATACTATCTAATACTTACCTTAAATGCAATGTAATATTATGCGTTGTAATGGTATGCGTTGTAAAGGTAGTTTTTTAAAATGCGTTGTAGTGTCATGCGTTGTAAGTGTAGTGCATTGTAATGGATTATGCGTTGTAAAAAATGCGTTGTAAGTGCATGCGTTGTAAAAGTGTGCGTTGTAACGCCATACATCCGTTTGAGATGCATGGCAATCACACGTGGAAGGCTAATGTACAGAGCATGAATATTGATCAAGATGATCGTTGCATGTTGTGTGTAGTATAAGATATGTGTATACAGGAAAACACTTTTCAAAAAAGCTTTCTAAGCAGAAGAGGTGTCTCTCATCAAACGCTGTAGAGAGAATGAGTAAAATGGATGGGGTCATACAACTGTTACAATGGGAAATGTTATGAATGAATCAAATGCTTTTTTTAAGGTTACATGGCAATCGCGCACCAAGTGCGCAAGGAGGCCGTACCCGACGCGATTTTGAGAAAATATATTTATCATAATATAAGTTTATTACAGTTAGAAATATATAAATGTTTACAATAATTTAGATTTTCGCGTGCTCTCATATACTGTTTAAAGGTATTTAGATATACTTTTGAGACAAAAAAAAGGGAATGGCATACCCGGCGCTATACTATACGTCTGTGATGTAACACTGGGCCTGGCAGCATGTACTCGTCGAATACGCAACATGCAGCAGGTACATGACGTAACGTGTGGCTTAGTACTGCGTACCCGTCGGATACCAAAGTAGTACCTGGGGTGACTTCATGCGTATATGATGTTACGCGGGACACGGTGCCCCGAACTCATCGGATACGAAATGCGCATCATTTACGAGTTTAGCAATATGGCGGATAGGATTTGTGTGGTGATGGAGCTTGGTACGCTTCCGGTATGGGAGTGCAGTTTTCTCCCCCCCCAAAAATATATACATATTTTTTGGGGAAGATATAAAACATTACATGATTTTTAAAGTTAAAAACAAGAAGTATAATAGAGTTCCAAAATATTTAAAAATATAATAAAAAAAATATATGTTTTATAAACATTAAAATATGAAATTAACATTTAAAAAACCTTCAAAATTCACAAAAAAACATAGGTTTTACAGACGTTATAGTTAAGAATTAGCATTTAAAAAACCTTTGAAATTCTCAAAAAAACATAGGTTTCAGGGACGTTATAGTTAGTTGAACATTTGACTCATATAAAACCAGAGAAATTCGCCTGTTATAGTTAGTTGAGCTAACTATAACTTGCGCGCCTGCAATGCTTTGCTGATGATGTCACGTATTACATCACTCATGACATGGTCAGTGAGATCACTGATGACATCACTGATGACATCTCAAATGACATCACTGATGACATCACTCATGACATCATCCACGTGACAATCTGATGCACATCCTGATGCTGTAATATAAACTTTGATACACCCATTCTAAAATGCTGACTACTATTTTTGAAACCATACACAGAAGAATGCCATATACTACATAGCACTCACTATTTCCTAGGTCTACACACACATCCAGTCACTTATACATGTAGTTACTCATCAATAGAGGACTATAATATGCACTCATACATCTATACATGCAGTCACACGCTGCCACTCATCCATAGAGTTACTCACATGCCTAGTCAGTAATACAAAGAATTAATCACATACCCATTTAATCATGTATACAGTTATACTCGCCAACTTTGTTATTTTTAGACATATCACATAACTTATTTATACAGATACTAACACATATTTACTGTCTTATACAATCACTGATAGAAGCAGACACTTATTTATACAGCCACTCTTGAAATACCTTAGCCTCATGTATACTCATTTATATACTCCAACACTCACATATAGTGGCTTAAAACAGATGTAGTTAGTCACAGATATACCACTGAGACATTTATTCACTCACCAACACACCCATAGACACACTAACTCACCCATAAAGCCCTTTCCAGATACAATTTGTAATCCATACAACCACTGAATCACCCACTCAGACATCTATACACAGACTCATACACCCATCCACCCACCCACACAGACACTCAGGGACCCATACAGATACTCAGACAACAAATCAATAACCTATATAGACACTCATGTAGGTATTCAGCAACCCTTGCAGTTGCTTGCACACCAATGGAGAGACTAATACAGACTTTCACACAGCTTAGTCAGTAACCCATGGGTAAGACACGTTCAATCACTCACTTATACAGTCAGTCATATACATACGAAATAATTCCTTTAGGCACTTGTAAATGCATTCATTCTTCAATACACCTTGGAATATATATTATAAAACATTTACATTTTATAGAAACACACATTCACTGGATAATGTCATGAGTGATGTCATGAGTGATGTCATTTGAGATGACATCAGTGATGTCATCAGTGATGTCACTGACCATGTCATGAGTGATGTAATATGTGACATCATCAGCAGTGCATTGTGGGCGCGTGAGTTATAGTTGGCTCAACTAACTAGAACAGGCGAATTTCTCTGGTTTTATATGAGTCAAATGTTCAACTAACTATAACGTCCCTGAAACCTATATTTTTTTAGTGAATATCAAAGGTTTTTTAAATGCTAATTCCTAACTATTACGTCTGTAAAACCTATCTTTTTTTCAGTGAATATATATATATTTTACACCGCAAAGCCTTCATTTAAAAGACGATCAGCCGCCCTCTCACCCTGTGTCCCACAAAGATGGCACAACACTGTCGAAGTGTTCAATTATATTTTATTCTCACAGACATCCAGCAACACCCAACAAAGGGACGCCTACACGTTTCAGCTTACGCCTTCAACCGGGCAACTCCGTATCCCACAACCACAGTATTTTTAAAACAATCACATGATCAGTACATGATCCTGTCATCAGCACAGCTAGTATACATACTTTCACATTTACATCTCAAACCAGCAGCCATAATGAAATCACATGGGTGTGCACACATTTCTAAATCATTTCAAGTTTATTGTGACCAAAGGAGCAGTACCAATTAAATACATTTTCAACTTGCACAAGATAAGTTTCAATTCAGCATGGAAAATTTACATTGGATCACATTTAAAAGATATCACAATTTTCTACTTCCATTTAGTGTTGCACAGGTGATACCATATTCCCACTTCACATAATCCATTAAAGTGCCAAGTGCTCAAATAAGGTGCTTATATGTAAATCAAGCAATTTGTGACATATCTTCATTTTTATACCTCCCTTAAATATTACACATGCCCTATTAAGGTGCCAAATTGCTTAATTAAACTGCTAATGCATATATTCAAGATATCTTCACTGAACAACTGTTCAAATAGATCAATCCTGGGAGAACATGCCTAAGTAAAGTGCTGAAGTGCATCTAGAGCGGGTAACTCTACCAGATATTGCACAAACCATCTACAAATCTCCTTGCCAGGTACAGTTCCAGTGCATGTAATATTTAAAAGTCTTCTCCATTTTTACATGGAATCAGACATACTGCCGTTAGATATTGCACATGCCCTATTTAAGGGCATAATTGCATGAATAAACTGCTAATGCATGTGTTAATGAACTCTTCACTGAACAACTGTTCAAATAAATCAACCCTGGGAGACCATTCCTTAATAAATTGCTAAAGTACATCTAGAGCGAATAATTATAATAGATACTGCACAAACCCATCTGCAAATCTCCTTATCTGGTATAGTGCCAGTGCATGTAATATTTAAAAGTCATCACATATGTTTCATATCTATCCATCTATCTATCTATCTATCTATCTATCTATCTATCTATCTATCTATCTATCTATCTATCTATCTATCTATCTATCTATCTATCTATCTATCTATCTATCTATCTATCTGTACACACACACCCAAACACATACACACACTCACACATATGTATATGTGATGCAGACAGGAAATCAGATGTGAATAATGCTCTCGCCTGCAGGGAGAAGGATTTTAAGCTGCTCATACTGGATGGGAGAAATTCTACCTCCCATTGAGGCAGCGAGCCAGCTGGGGCTGTGGGGGCCTGGGGGCTTCCCCTTGGCCACAAACAAGGAGATAGTGGGTGCCCTGGGTAGGCACCAAGGCACCCGCCCTTTATTCTTTATTCTTTATAAGCCAGACCCAGGAGATGGGGTCTCCAGGGTCGATATTGGCCCAGGGAGGGGGGTTGAGTGCCCACTTACCTATTTAAAAAGATAGAGAGCCTCAGTGTATGGGGTCTCTAGAGCCAGAAATTGGCGTGGGGAGGGGAGCTATATGCCCCTTCCCATTTACAATATGGCAGGACCCTGGGAGATGTGGTTCCTTGCCCTGGCAGAGAGACATGCCTCCCACCAAAACTTAAATAAGCCCCTCTGATATAAGGTCTGTCAAAACAGTACACAAACTAAGGTAGTATGCAATATTGTTATCAGTAAGCTTATCTTATTATTATTCACAATAGACAAACATAGCTGCTATCCAATCCACTTCAGAAATGATTGAATAGGGGGGCATGGCTTAGCCCAGAGTAAACATGGCAGCTCTCCGCAAGTTGAGAGGGAAATAAAACCCTACATCCAAACAAAATCCGGTCCCCCCCAGGTAAAATGCCTTTTACCTGGGGGGACCGGTAAAGGCATCTAGACTCCTCCAAGATGGTGGGTAGGCCAGCCGGAGCACGTCTGCCCGAGTTAAGTGATGTGTGCGCTGAGGCGGTGTGGGTGTGGGCCGTGGCCCGTGAGCCACTGCTGGGAGTGGAGCCGAGCAACCGAAGGCGGCAGAGCTGGTGGCTGATGTGCTGATCTGAATAGACCAGGACCTGAGTGGGCGGAATACGATGAGGGCCTTCTGGGCATGCAGGAGAGCACAGTGTCAAGGGCTGAGACGGGACCCGGCACCACTGGGAGCCTTCACACAAAAATTAAACAAGAAACCCCAGAACTCAGTGGGCCCAGGGAAACCCTGCTGATAGGACTACTGGAGAGGCCCAGGGAGCTTACATTTCAGCCCTGGAGAACACAATACACGGCGACCAACTGAGTGCTCACTGCCTATAATTATCCGGGATGCGAGGAAGACTCGCTGGGAAGCACCTTTCCTGACTGGGCTCGGGCGGAGAGGCAGACTCGGACCGCGTAATCAGCAAGACCACCCTTCCCCGGGCGAAGGGCGGAATTTACCTGCTCGGTTGTTGGGATTGGCCGAGACCAAGCAGTGAAGCAAAAGGTAACCGGAGGGGGGTAGCAAAGCGGTGACGCACCACAGGAAGGCGACCACAGAGGACAATAGGGGCCTGGCCCCGATCTGAGGTGACGAGCGGGGACTCGGAACCGGTCAGCCTAGGTTTATTGAGAGATGGGGCTCCCCAGCTGGTACACAGGCAATACACCCCCAATTGCCCCCTGGGGGCTACAGCAGACAGGGACTCTGGGGCCCACAAGCACGAAAGGGAGGAAACAATGGTGATGCCCAAGGACAGGCAGGCACATAATCGAATAAGATTGACAAATATACACTCCCAAAGACCCCGCAGGTAGAGTGGCCGGAGGGAGCAGCCGGGCCCTCCTTGAGAGCCATACTAGATGACCTAAAAAAGACTCTTGAACCCAAAATTGATGAAGTAACAGTGGAAGTGAACTTGATCCGCACTGATCTGTCGAACTTCCGCGAGAAAGTAACGACTGCGGAAACGCAGATTGCACATCTTCAGTCAACAACAAAGTGCCTAGATTACCAGGAGCAAAAGCTTACTCATCGAGTCACAACAATGGAAATCAGGCTAGAAGATCAGGAGGACAGGGCCAGGAGGAACAACATCTGCGTGTTGGGGGTTCGGGAGGGGACGGAAGGCCCCAGCATAGAGCTCTTCCTGGAAGACTTCATACTCAGGCTGAAACCCAAAAGGTTGTCCAAATTTTTCACGGTGGAGAGGGCCCTTCGAGCTTCGGTTCTCCCACCCAGATCAGAAGCTCCCCCTAGGACCATAATTACAAGAATGTATAACTATCACGATCGGGATGTCATCCTACAAGCGGCAAGAGCAGCAGGCGACATTCAATTAGGAAATACACACATCAGGTTCTTCCCGGACTTCACGCCGTTGGTACAGTGACAACGAAGGAGCTTTGAAGTGGCAAACAGAGAACTCCGTTTGAGGGGCCTTAAGTACATGATGCTCTTTCCAGCCATGTTGAGAATCATAGTGGATGGCAAGACCTGGCACTTTGTAGATCCGGATGCAGTATAGAAATGGCTCGAGGAACGCAACCCTGGAGCTAACAACAGGGAAGGAGGGTCAAAGCAGAGTAGTAGTGATGTCGTCTGACCACAGAAGCTGGGAGAGCACTCAGTCACCCGGGGGAGGGGGTGCAGAAGAAGCCCCAGAGGCTGGAAGGGATGCAGCAAGCTGAGAGTGCGTGGCCAGTATCCTTGACATATAGGAGTGGGGAGTTGGTAACCAAAACTGGGGACCAATACAGTACACACCGCACACGCATTGCAGCACCATCCCCACACAGTGTACTGACAAAGTTTAGGGTTACGGGCGACAGACGCTCTGAGAGTTGATGAGTTAGGGTATGGGCAACCTACTTAGCAGGGTAGCAGGGTGGGGGAGGAAGGAGAACGGGGACAGTTAAGGAAATTTAGTTATAATGTTAACCTAGTTCAGTTCAATGCTCTGAGACAGGCAAAGAGATCTGCGACTAGCAGTGCCAAAAACCCAGACCTGGTGGGCCCTCATTCCGAAAGGAGGGGCAGGAGAGAAGGAATGCTGGGCCCACTGCTATTAAATCTCCCGGAGGGTAGAATACTCTTAGGAGGAGACATGAATGATGTCGTCTCGACAGAGGTGGATACCCTGAAGAGGGTCTCAGCCGAGAGGAAAACGGGCATGTTGAGGGAGTTTATCCGAGCCTTAGGTCTTAGCGACAAATTGGAGTCACTAACACCCTGGAATTAGGCAATATACACATGTGTCGGCCTCCCACTGTAGTCTCTCTAGACTAGACTATATCCTTGCCCAGGCCAGTAACCTACGAGATGTCAGGAGGGCGACCCATATAGCTCGAGGACTGTCGGGTCATTTCCCGGTGGAGGTGGTTTTGGAGGGACCCTCAAGGTATTTTAAAGACAGTAAGATTAAGTCAGCCCTTAGGAAAGAGGCGGAAAACTTTTTTATCGAAAAGATCTGATCTGTAGTCTCCAAAGTACCATTATGGGAAATGTATAAAACCGTAATTAGAGGCCAGGCACAAATTGGTGTGGCAAAGAAGGAATAAAATATAAAACGAGTAAGAAATAATAGCCCTGGAAGTTATACTAGGGAAGGGTGATGCAGAGGACTCGGTCGCGAATCCTCTGTTGCAGGTGAAGCACAAGGAGTTGAGAGACCTGATGGAGGATAGTGCCAAAACACTAGCGCGAGCCACGCAGCACAGATTGTACGACATAGGTGAGAAAGCAAACAAACTACTGGCATGGCTAGATAAAAATTGAAAGGAGGGTAACTGGGTCCCAGGAATCATCGAGGACGGGGGCCAGAAACATGAGATGAATAAGGAGATTGCTAAAGCCTTTGCCAAGTATTACCCTATGGCGTACACGGAGGAGGAATGTGCAGAATTCCTCAGAGACATACGGATGCTGGTACTGACCAAGACAGATAGAGAGATGTTAGAGGGGGACCTCACAGTGGAGGAACTTAAAAACGCAACACACGCACTCCAATCGGGGAAGGCGGTCTGTCCGAATGGACTCTTCAAACTAATTCTCGATAAGTCTGATGACCACCCACTTGCAATGCTGATTGAGGCAAAGGCAGCCGGGACCCTACCGACCGATCAGAGGGTTACTTTGGTGGTGGCGATCTCCAAGGAGGGTAAGCCCCCTGAGAGATATGGGTCAGACAGACCCATATCCTTAATAAACTACGAGGTCAAAATCTTAGCGAAAGCACTGTCCACACGGTTGGTGGCAGTCATCACGTCACTAGTGCATCCTCACCAACACAGATTTATGCCCAATAGAAGCACAAGGCTGAATTTGGGTAGACTGTTCGGAGTACTGCACAAAATGATAACCAGAGGATCGAGATCGGCAGCCGCTCTGTTACTAGATGCCAAAATGGCGTTTGACAGTGTGGAGTGGAATTATATTTTTGCAGTGCTGGCCCACCTGGGCTTTGGACCCAACTTTATTGGATGGGTTTGACTCCTTTATAACCAGCCTTGAGCAGGGGTGAGAGTTAACGCCACAGTGTCTTGCGCTTTAGCTTTACTGAAGGAAACCAGGCAGGGCTGCCCGCTATCGCCATTACTCTTTGCCTTGGTGCTGGAACATCTGACAGCATGGGTGAGGCAGGATCCCCTAATTTGGGGAATACCAACAGGGGATGATGGGGAGGAGCGCATTTTATTATATGCAGATGATATCCTGCTTTACTTTGAAAGACCAAGGCAATCAGCAGACAGGATACTTCAAATATTCCGTATATACGGAGAATACTCAGGGTACCGTATCAACCGGGACAAATCAGTGTTCTTCCCCTTGGCGGAAGGCCTCCCAGCACTTACAAGAGAATGTGTGGTGCCGGTTGAGCTCAACGGATTTAAATACCTTGGGTTCCACATCATCGGGGACCCCCTGGGCATTCTATATGAGAAATGCTGGGAAACAGCTAGCCCGGTTTGTGTCAGACACAGCAAGATGGAAAACACTCCCTTTGACGCTGATCGGCCAGGAAGCCGTATTCAAAATGATGTCCCTCCCCAGACTAGTCTACACTATGCAAATACCCCCCACGAGTTACCAGACACTTTCTTCTGCATAATAGACTCCAAATTGAGAGACTTGATCTGGTGCGGGGGAACCCCGCGGATAGTACCTATTGTGTACTCGCAAATTGCGCATGCCATTTCCATTCATTCCTTAATTATGACTCGCAATTTGCGAGTCGCAATTAACGAATGTTTGTGAATCTCTATTTTTTAAGCGATTCCTACATGCATAGGCTTTTGCGAGTCCTTAATTGCGATTCCTTAATAATCGCAATTAAGGATTCACAAAGCCTACATTGATGCATGTGCCCATTAGTGCTTAAGACATTATTGCAAATGCCCAACTTAATTCAGGGAAGTATTGAGTTCGTAAATATTTTGACAGTGTTTTTGTATCTTTATATTGGCAATATAAATCTTTGTTGTATGGAAATTTAATTGTGCAAATTATGAAGGCAATGTTACAGTTAATCCGTGACTGCATCTGGTGACAGAATCCATTGATGACTTTATTCAGACTCTGCAAAGAAAGATCAACAGGCCAGACACTAAGCTAAAATCATCTATATCAGCTATACTGGGAACACATTATTTTTGTACACAACTGAATTGGTTCTAGAGTTGAAGAAGGTCTGATTCTACGATCACCAGTACTGCAATAGGCAGATGATTTAATCATCTTGGATTTTACAGGTATTGGCTTACAAAGATTATTTTGGTACTATTTAACAAACTAAACCAATGGTAAATACATCGAAGACAAAGATACTCCTACTGGGAAACTGTGGCTTAGACTTGGTAAATGGCACCTGGAAAATAAAGAAGGCAATGCACTTCAACATAAAACTATCTTGGCTCTTGGGTGGATGATTGAGAAAGCTACTCATGCTACATTCTGGTAGTTTATATGTCTTTTTGTGTCACATGAGATACTGGCAAATCATATTTTGCTCTGTTTATCCGATATTTCCCCAAAAATATGCAGTATTGAACGTTCCCAAGGTAGATGTATGACCACGCATGCAATTTTACAATGCAGGAAAATTCCAACCATTGATGTGTATGCAGAAAAACACATGCATACATTTCTACAGGTGGAAATCTACATGTCTGGATCGTTGTTGTCGTGGTCAATGACTGTAGCTACCCACATATGTACATGTTGAAAAATGTAACAAAAACTACTGTGAATGCCCACAATATGTAAAAAGTTTGTTTGCTCATATAGATTTTTATGGCCATTCTGCATCAACCTGGAACATCATTTGCCTTACTTTACCCATCCCTGACACATTAAATTATGCAAAAAAGTCAACAAAATAAGTGCTTTTCAGAAAGTACGTTGGTTTTGATGCAGCACGATTATAAAAATCACAAATCATAACACATTTCCGAAATGAAAACAGGAAAAACATAAAATAAACTTGGCACACGTTAGACACAGTGACAACGGAAACAGAGACATATGTAGTAGGAGCACCATAAAAGTGTGCCTTAAAACGTGAGATTAAGAAAATATATCTATAAAATAACAATGATACATATAAACGGGTAGTATATATATATATATATATATAGGTTTCACACATGTTATAGTTAGCTGGACATTTCACTAGTAAAAAAACAATGAAATTCCCCCGTTATAGTTAGTGCAGGCAACTATAACTCACGCGACCGCAATCCTCTGCTGATGACGTCAGATATTACATCACTGTATTTAGACACTTATTTACCCATGTCTTCTTCCATTAGTCTTTAGCTATATATATATATTACAAATATTTATTTTTCAGAAAGACACATATGTCATCAGTGATGTAATATCTGACGTCATCAGCAGAGGATTGCGGTCGCGTGAGTTATAGTTGCCTGCACTGACTATAACGGGGGAATTTCATTGTTTTTTTTACGAGTGAAATGTCCAGCTAACTATAACATGTGTGAAACCTATGGTTTTTTAAGTGAATTTGCAAGGTTTTTTAAATGCTAATTCGTAACTATAAAGTGTCTGAAACCTATGGTTTTTTCTGTGAATTTCAAAGGTTTTTTAAATGCTAATTTATGTATGTATTTTTTATTTTTTTATGGGATTTCTAGCGTGCGCGCACGGTGCGCGAACCTCGCTTAATTTTCCGTTAAAAATTAAAAAAATATATTTTTACGTGTGTTTTTTCAGCGTGCGCGCACAGTGCGCGCACAGTGCGCGCACTCCGCGATTTTTCCCCAAAAAATTACAGCTTTTTTTTGCCCTTGGGGGTCCTTCTGGGACCCCCTGACAAAGGCTAGGGGGTCAGGAACTGTCCACCCTGCCCCCTTTTCACGTTCTCCACCTTTGTTTTTCACCCCCTCATACTGCGTGAGACAAAATGGCGGCCGACACTTCCTGGTTTCGACCGATTCGAATGTTTACCGACATCTAACAACCAATCAGAATTGCGCTCGCGCACGGCAGGGTGCGCACACAGTGCGCGCACGGTGCGCGCGTATAGATATTTATATGCTTTTAAATGCTATTTTCTCAGGAAATACTGAACAGATTTACACGAGACCTTCAAAAGGCACTTCCTTGACCTTATGGCTACCTCTCTGCCAAATTTCACGTAATTCTGTTCAGCCGTTCGGGCTGTACCTTCGACTAAAGGTCCTATGGAAAAATGCATGGGGAAAACGCGTTTTGGGCCCCCCCCCTTTTTTTTTGAGGATTCGTCAACCGGCGCCAAAGTTATTCCAAATAGAATGTTGCGGATTTCCTATGGAAACTAGATTGTAACTATAACTATCTACTGGCGACCGCCAGTAGATAATATATATATATATATATATATATATATATATATATATATATATATATATATATATATATATATATATATATATGTTTCTAATGCATATGTTGCTTAATTAAATATATTGATGGAATTTTTTATGTTAAAGTTAAGTGGCCGTGTGATTCAAATGCTTTTTGTTATAAATGTACCATTTAGAAAAGTTGGTGCAAAACCGTGTAAACATCAAGTGCAAGCATGACATTATATACAGTGATGCCAGAGCTTCTATAGTATATGAAATTTTGTAAATGATTTTTGAAAATTAGAATAAGAAAAACGTATGTGACTGTTGTGAAGAATTGTGGTAGTTGGCTATTTCAATTGTTAGCTATTTTCATGTAATAATGATTGGTGAACATAATCTTTATTTGAATTGGTTTAATTTCATTATATTTAATGTTGGCTTAAAGTAGGCCTGGGCTAAAAATCTGTTCCGCTCGCGGAAATTGCGATAATTTGAAATTTTCGCGTTACGTGGAGAGCGCGAAAATGTCAAAATTTCTGCAATCCGCATTTTTCTTGCGTGCGCGCGATCGCCTTACCTGAATCCCCGCGTTCGCCGACAAGTTTTCCCGATCTGGTCGCGTTCTCCACGAGATGTTGGATTGTTGGTAGCCATTTGCGCTGTCTTGCGACAGTTCGCGCCCGCAGTAACGTCATGCGTCGCGCGATCACGTCTTTCTTGAAAACAAGATGGCCGCCCCCGCGAGCAACCGCATGGGTAAGTTGGCGAGCCGCGACCATGCAGAACATACCACGAACGGGCGGGAAAAAAACTTCCACATCTTAGCGATATTTCCGCGTGTTTGCGGAGATTTTTAACATTTTCGCGATAATTTGCGAAAGTGAATTTCGCAAATTCCGCCCACCCCTAGCTTAAAGCTAACTTCATGTAAACGGGTGAGGCTAACTTAAAGGAGCTTTTTGAAATGTTTTTCTGTAGTGCATACCTTTCCACCAGATTTAATGGAATGGTTCATTTGGCTCAAGTGAAATGTTGCTTATTTGTTCTCTACATGTGTACCCCCTGACATTCCTGAATGTTTCATTCACAGCAAAATATTCCTGTGGGAATAGAATTTCATCTGTTGCTTTAAGTCGCGACTTTGTATTTCTTTTCTACCAATGTAAGGCCTATGAGGACTGTAGTTTATCATGCTTAGCATGGGAGACCAGCTTGATGTTTAACCATGCTAGGTGACATGGTGCAAATATGGACATGTGATGGTCTTTTGATGGTGGCGTGATCCCCCACCAATTGTCATTGCTAAAGATTCTATAAAAGAAGAAACCACAGAGGAGGGGCGCCAAACGCCATACTTTTTCTTTTCCCATACAAGAGGATGCTATGCTGATTGATCTTTTACTTTGGACTGTTTGTCTATGCTACAATCAGAAGCTGATAGACTGAGACCTTCTTTGCCAAACCATTTCTATTTTTCAATTTTTCATTATATCTTTAGCTCTAAGCTAATGGACTCACCCCTAATGGACTTTAAGTCTGAACCTTTCCCCTTTTTTCGTAGGACCTGAGCTGTTAGAAATTTGAACCAACCTTCCGCCTAAGATTTACCAAAATGGTTGATGCCTTAATGCAAGCTGTGATATTCTTGACTGAAGTCCTTATGAAAGTGCTTATTTTAATGAATTTTGACTCTTTGTTACAATAAACAAATAAAGCTAAATCATGTCTGAGTCTATTATTGAGTCCTGTTGGTTCTTCCATTTAAACTAGGATACTGCGCTGATGTTTTAAATGCGTTGTGGGGAGAATCAGAAATCTCTATCAGAATATCAGGTTTTACTTCTGTTATTCTGTGTTGCTATTGCAAAGCTTTTGGTTTTTATAATTTTAACTCGACCTAACTTCTAAGCATGTTGGGTCTCTCGGTTGCTGTTCTTTATTTAAATTTGTGAGTTTGATGTCATTGAGTTTGGTCACCCTAATTTACATCCTCTTATTCACAGAGAAAGATTCATCAGAGTATCATTGACTCTGTGGTAAATGGAAGTGCTGTAAATTGTCTAATCGTAAAGGGCCCTTTATGGTTAGAGTAGTAAGGAGAGTAAATATGAATAAAACATTTACCACTCTTTACACTGCAACAAATCTGGTAGCAGAGCTATGGGTCTCCCTAAGTGAAGTGAAATTTTAGAGTGCCAAAAATAGTGCTTTGTCCAAGTCCAAAAAGTCCAACATTTTTGGTTTGCCGAAAAGAAGGATTGATGGAATGCTAATGGAGTAAAGCTCTAGATAGAGTCAACGTGTAGCAGCAGCAAAGGAGTGTGACTATCAATAGGGATGTGCGTTGCTTTTGCTAGCAGGTTGTGGTTTTTAAAATGGCTGTGTGTTATTGAGAGGAGTGGAATGGTTAAAGTTCATGTGTGATGGTGGCGCTGTTGTGCAAAGTTGAAGTTGTAAATGTGTTCTTCGTGGCTTAAGATCTCAAGATATTTACCTACGGGTTGTCTCTGAGTAGAAGACACTGAGTAAGATGTCTGGTGGTTTGTAGTTTTGATTGTGCGACATCATCGACAACACCTTGGTAAGGGTTCTTTTTGTATGTTAGTGGTAAATGGTTGGTGTAGGAAGGTGGAATCTGGCTATATGGTTACCCCCACTTTTTGCCTGGTGTTTTGCTGGTTTATGACTTAGTTGGACTGGGATCCTGCTATTCAGGGCCCCAGTTTATCTGCTTTCTCTGTAAAATGGTTTGCATGTACATTAGGTACATTTCTAATTGGATTCTGTAGTGTCGTATAAGCCCCTAGTATATGGTATACTATGTACCTAGGGCATAGGTACCTCAGAGGCTTACCAGGGGCTGCAGCATATATTATGCCACCCCTGGGAAGCACTCCAAAATGGCACAACAGGTCTGCTACTGCAGCCTGGGTAAGGGCGTACTTGCACCACTTACCGTGGTATAGGCTACCTATATCCACGCATATATACAGACACATATGAACTTATAAGCCATTCCTACAGCAGGCCTTGACAATCCTGAAGGCAGAGTGCTTGGTTTTATGTGAGAGGGTGCCCAAACGTGAGCTGAGCCCCTCTGCAGCTTTCGGATATACTTCCTTATGGCTGTTCTGTGATGCAGCCATACCATATACTCTTAAGTGCATTATAACCTTGCGGTAAATGCTTTGGAATACTACCCCCCGCCAGTTCTGGCGGCAGGGGTAGCATTCCACCCTTCTAGAGGGAGAGAAATGTTCACACTGGCTAAACCCGGTAGGACTTTCCTGAGCCCTGGCATCACAAAATGGATGCCTCTGCCACAGACACGGGTCTGGCCTCCTGCTGCTGACCGAAACTCTGGCAGGGGAGGCCTGAACAATAGGTTTCCTATCGAAGAGAGGTGTGACCACCTCCCCAGATAGGCTGATGTGTATTGGGGCTGGGCGGGAGCACTCTCTGGTGTTTTGAAGACTTGCACTGGTGGGCACGTTTGCTGTCCCTGTGCATAGCCCAGTTCAAACCGGTTGCAGGGGCTACCTGCCCCTGCTCTGGTGCAAAACTGGACAAAGGAAATGGGTGTAACCACCCCTCTCTCCAGGCCCAGCCATAGGTGGGGCCTTAGAGTTAGTCCATCCCCTAAACTTACTATAAGTATAGGAATCCAGTCCCTAGGACTTTAGATTACCCTGAACGAAACTCTGCTACAGATATCCTGGACCTTTGACATTCTATCTTGACTAGAAGACTGAAGAAATCTCCCTTGGGGTCAAGGAGTAACTCCCCTGCTTGGCAGGCACCAAAGAAGCAACTGACCGGTCTGCATCGCTGAAGCTCCCGCTGGACGCCGAAGTCTTTACATCACAAGAGGTGGATTTCCAGACTTTTCTGAGACTACCCTGAGTTCACAGCAAAGCTGAGGCCCGTGGCTATCGTGGGTGACGTGGAACTGTGACCCCTGGACACAGTGAACTTTTGCAGAAACACTATCTTCCTGATGCTCCTTGAAGTTGTGCTTTGGGCTCTGAGTAGCCCCAGCCTTGAGCACCTCCTGCAGCGAAGATTGTTGGCCTCCACTCCACGAGTGACCCGTGGGCC
Organism: Triturus cristatus; assembly: GCF_964204655.1. Lineage (NCBI taxonomy): Eukaryota > Metazoa > Chordata > Amphibia > Caudata > Salamandridae > Triturus > Triturus cristatus. The sequence continues at coordinate 569,012,784 of NC_140595.1, forward strand.
AGCTTCAAGTGCGACCGCTTGTCGCCCCTTTGGGATCACTAGCCCGTTGGCTAGCAGGTCCCCACAAAGGCAACTCCTTTTCTGCTTGGGCTTTCTTGATTGCTCCAGATGTGCCCTGACGTACCCTCACAGGGTGAGTCCCTCAGACCTTGCTGGTCTGCACCGCAGTCCTTTCTCTAAATTCCAGTGACTTGCCGTTGCTAAGGCTTGTTGGGTCCATTCTGGTCGCTGACAGCGCAGCACTCGACAGACTTTGTGGGACAGCTTGAATCTGGCTTGTGGACTTTGTCGACACCTCCTGGATCTCGTGGCTGAAGAGTCAAGACACCCATCAACTCACCTGAAGCACCCGACATCTGTGGGCATTGATCCATCCTGCCCTAGGTCACTGCCAAGTGACCCAGACTCTGTCCCCTCTGCTTCCAGGTTCCTTACATCCTAGATCCAGGCTTGGATCTCTCCGGACACTTCTCTTCACGGCAGCAGCAGTTCCTTGCAGGCTCCCATTGAAATCGACCCGACACCAAAAGACACCTATGCACTCGGCTTCCCTAGGTGAGGTAACTCGAGTACTCCAGCGCTCACATGGGTGCTAGCCCTAGAACTTCTTAAGTCCAAAAGGGTATGGTCCTGACTCGATTAGAAGTGTCCCTAATCTTTAAATTTCCAACAGCGACATTGCCCATAGAAGATAACGGGAAACCGCGGTTGTGTTTACACACTGTATACAGTCCCCGTGGGTCCCCTGTGTCACTACCTTGGGTGGTTGCTTGAGGTCCCAGCAATTCTAGAGGCTATAGGCCTAGTGTCTATCCCAGTTGTGGTTCTTATACCACTTTTTTGGTATATGGTTTGGTACGCCCCTAGGGCCCAAACGTGTATTTGTGCTATTACTGATAATTGCTGACTTGTAAACAAAGTACTTCGAACTCCAGTCTCATAAAGAGACTAGAGGGGTGTAATTTATATAAATACGTATATTTTTAATATATACCTGGTGTGGTTGTCCTTTCATTTGATCATTCAAGAGATTATAGACTGGTAAAACAAGCTGCTTTACATTCCTTCAAGACTTAGCCTGAAGGCTGCTCTCCATAGCTACCACTAGGATAGCTTTCAATAAAGGTTGTCTTTAACCTATCACCATAAGGGGTTGTTTGGACTGATACAAGTTGCCCATTAGAACTAGTGTACAGCATATATCAGGCCACCTTCTCACAGTTGGTATGGTTGATCTCAGCTGCACAGAGACTAACTATATTAATTAAGGGTGAACTCCCACTGGTGGAGGTTTTCTTGCAGTGAATGAGTATAGAAAGTTTAGTTACCTTGTGAGTACCGATATCCTTTAGTGGAGCAGCAAGTTTTATTTGTTGCTTGCCTTGTATTTATATATTTTAGCTTGAGAAAAACGTGCAGGAGAAATTTTGAAGGAGGGTGAGCTTCTGCGAGGAGCGAGATTGATGTCACAGTGTTCAACACTGTGATTGGTCAGTTGGTGAAAAGCTGTGCTGGGATTGGTTGACTATGTCATAAGAGTCTTGCTGTCATTGTTTGAGGGTTGCCGAACTGGGTGAATTGTGAGAGAATAACATTTCTTAAATTTACGGAAATCATTTGTGAATACAGAATTGAATAAAAATGAAATTTTCCAGTCAATACGGAAATTAGTGAAGAAAGATGAGACCGTATTTGCCAAAACCAAGGTCAAGGTACCACCAAAGGGTGCACCAGGAACCACTGTCAGAACGAACAAAGTATGACATCTATGTCTGTTTCTCGAGATCTGGCACACACCTACTGAGAAGGATGAGGAATCAAAATTCTCTCATTATGGGGCATTTAATTTGAGGAATTAAAAAAATTTAAGGAAAAGAATACACAAAATGAAAGAGCCTTTCAGTCCTTTTGTTCTTGAAGCTTTTAATACCTCAGAGCATATTGCCCAACAGAAAGATAAGGAGAAATACCAAAGGGAGGTATAGGTGAACTATGGATCATCATGCAGAAGCTAGGTGGAATGATCATCAGAAAATGTGGAGAGCAAATAGTATACACAGAACACAATTGTATCCATGTTAGAAGTTTGGAAAGAAGTTAGGGGCAAGAGAAAGGAGAAGAAGATGCATTTAGAGACAGACAAAAGTAAAACAGAGAAGGAGGGAGAAGAGAGTGACATAGATGACAAACTCATTAGAAATGTATTACTAAATCACCCACCACCTTATAATGACACTGAGGATATGCTCTTTTTGAAGCCATATAGTGCCAAAGGACCCAATGCTTGTTTTTGCTGTGAGTGGGACGATGGAGATTTCAACTCCTATAAATCTTGATTCAAGCGTTCCTGATGCTCTGACTATTTCCGTTACTATTGGACCTGTTGTGCCCCTCTATATGTCTGGGTTACAGGTGAATTTGACTGTACCTACTGGAGTAATTACAGTACATGAGAGTTCTTCAGATTTGACAGTAAAATCATTGATTCACACACCCATAGTTCCAATACAGACTAATAATGCTGCAGTTGTGTATGTTGTCCCTAAACAGACACAAGCAGATCTGATACATGGACTGGTACAGAGGTTTCCACCTTTTTAATGTCCAATACCGACTGGACCTCCTTAAATAGATTACCATGCTTCTGACATGACTGTGCCAGTGGGTTTTTCAGCCCCAGATACATCTGTACTTAATGTGCACCCAGAAACAAGTAAACATTTCACTAATGGAAGCCTACATTTAAATAGTACAGGAGGACAATCATGGTTCATTCCTCAAGAATTTGTTGAATGGCTTAAAGTATACAGTACTCCCAATAATCAGAAATCAGCAGTAGTTCCAGCTCCAGTTCCAGTCTCAGCTATGGATTCTGTTCCATCTCAGCCTCCGGTTTCTAGTTCAGCCCACATTTCAGATGTGGTTGCTAATTCAAGTCCGGTTCAAAAGTCAGTTCAGGGAATTAGAACACCCATTGTTGTAAGCTGATTTAAAGATTAATTAGAAGAAATGGTTCTGGAAACACTTAACCCTTAAAGATTAGAGACTTAAGAAGTTGAGAAACTATTGTTTCTCTGCAAAAGTATTACACCACAAGCAAATTTGTCCTACGAGAGGTTGTTTGAATTAGCTAAGACATATTGTATAGATATTTGAAACTCAAAGATTTAGCAGACAACTTACAGGATGGTCTTTAGTGACAAAGACATTAAGAACATAAGAGCACTAGAAAGGAAATTGCAGATAAAGTGGCTAATGGCATTAAGCAGAAAAAAGGGAAGAAAGAGAAAAATGGAAAGGCAGATTGTCAAAAAAGAAGGACACCAAGAAAGTTAGAGTACAGTTACCACTTAACGTTTTTGGTGGCAGTATTGGGAATGTACAAATAGTCCCCATGAGAAAAGTACCTGGAGGAGGCTATGTTCATTAACCATGGAATAGATATGATATTTTGTCAATACAATCAAGACAAATGCAGAGTTTCCAAGACTCCCTTAATACAATTTGTCTCTAGATACCATTGCTGGAATAACTCCTATGATTGACTCCATGATTGAGCAAGGGAATCAAAAAGAGATAATGGGAAGCCTGTGTAACTCTCCCATTATGGGCTTGTAGAAGCTGAATGCAAGTATCACATTGTGCAGGGTTTGCACAAGGTTAATGACATGTTGTCCCGTGGTACCGAGTGCAGCTGTGATTTTATTTCAGATTCTTTGTGAAGACGAATGTTTTTCAGTCATTGACTGGTGTCAGGCCATCTTTCCTATTCCATTGCATGAAGACAGCCAATTTGTATTCACTTTCCACTTCTGCAGCCCCTGAATCTTTAATCAGATCCTTAAAAAGAGTCTTGAGTCCCTGGTAATGCCGAATCACTCAGTGTTGTTTCATTATATTGACAACCTATTGGTGGTGTCAACTATGATAGAAGCTTGCAGAGTTGATAACATTGCCTTGCTGAATCATTTAGCAGAACATGGACACAAACTATCTTCCACTACGGTACAGTTTTGCAAAACTGAAGCCTTGTACTTAGGTCATCATATTGATAAAGAAGCGAAGAAATTGTTGCGGGAAAGAATCTTAGCGATCCTTAACATGAATCCTCCAACTCTCCAAAAGGCAGTCTGCATGTTCTTAGGAATGGTGGGTTATTGCAGACAGTGGATCCTGAATTTGCTATGGAGTTTTTGCTGAATCCCACGTTCCAAGCGGAGCGCTGAGTCGGAAAACTCTGTGCACTCTGCTGGCGGAGCGGAGTTTACCCCCTACCCTCAATTTAATTTAAATCGGGTTTCAAATTTGTGAGTTGGCTGCCAATTAATGGCCCTCATTTTACAGCTAATTTGAAGTTTTATAACCCTAATTCCTACCCCTCTTATTAACGGAGAAAGATACCGGAAAGGATCACTGCCTCTGTGGTAAATGGATGTGCTTTCAATTGTCTAATCGTAAAAGGCCCAGTACGGGTTAGAGTAGTTAGGAGAGTAAGAGTATGAATAAAAAGTTTAGCAAGTTTTATGCTGCAAGAGTTTGCACCAGGTAAAAATAAGTAAACCGGTAATCTGTTACTAAGTATTCACATCTAACTGACTCAAAGTGCCTTATAAGAATTTATGAAATCATCATAAAAAATGTTATATTAGAAAAAAATACAGTTCTTCATGCTGCTATTTTTTGATCAATTTTATCACAGGGTGGTTTATTGTACATTTCTTCCGAACACAGTTTGTCTTTTCCTCTAACACTGGCACGTACTGATGTGTAAAACAGACATCTCCCTTTTTTTTTAACAAGCAGCAATAAACGGCTTCCAACTACTTTTGTCAGCCACATAAGTTTCAACCTTGTCATCTTTCTTTCTTTTGAGAGTTTTACATGAGCGAATATAATTCAATAGATTTATTTATTTTATTTATTTATAGAGTTTTATATAGCGCAAACGTGACCCAAGGGTATTAGAGTGCTTCACAGTTACATGAGGTATACAGTTTAGAGTACAGTTTAGAGTACAACGGGTATAGCAGCCGTAATATATATATATGATTCTGTTACATGTGTTTCTTAACATTTTCAACAATAACATGTTTAGGATCTGTTTAGTGTACAAAAGGTATAACAGTAGTATTATCCATATGGTTCTGATGTGTACCTTTCGTATGTTTTACATCAATACTCCAAAGATCAATTCATTGTAATACTGTCCAGTCAGCAAAGTTTTTGCAGCTAACTGGTGATTTTATCTTTACTTTCTTTGTTGATCTGCAGAGGTAACACCTACATCAGCTCTAGTTGGCATCAGTCTTTGGTTAGTTTTGGTGTCTTTGTGGTCATGCTGTGCAGGATGTATCCATATCTGACAGGACTATGCGACATCCGGTTATTTACCACAATGCAGATGATAAAGAGTCTTGCCTAGGGAAGGAACTTGCTCATTAAGAAGATCTTCACTTCCCTCTTGAATGTTGCCGTGTTTGGAATTTTTCTAATGTTTGGAGGGAGTAAATTCCAGATTCTGGGGCCCGCCACGGAGAATGCTCTGTCATACATTTTCTTCTTCCGAAAGATGGGCGGTTTCAGCAACAGCTCTCTGGCACTCCTGGATGGCCTGCTTCCCCCTGATAGCTCAATTTTCTGGACTAAGTACATTGATGTTTTGTAGTGGAGCGCTTTGTGGGTAATACATGCCAGTTTAAGTTGAATTCTGGCTTCCTATGGTAGCCAATTTAATGCTTTCAGGTGTGGGGAAGTATGGTCATATTTTCTAGAACCTGTAATGAGTCTTGTGGCTGCATTGAGACAGGCTTTTCGTGGTGCTGTGGAAATTTTAGGTAGACCTGTTAGTGTTATACAACCATATTCAATCCTTGAAATAACTAAGGGCTGAACTGCCAATTTGAGGTCCGCCGTAGTAATGAGTGGTTTCACTTTTCTAATATAGTTCAGGTGAAACCGGGCACTTTTTGCCATTGATTTGATGTGGGCTTTCATGTTTTGGTTCTTATCAAGCGTGATTCCTAGTGATTTGGTTGAGTCAAGTAGGGTAGGGGTGCAGTTTAGCGCTGTGATCAGTTTGGTTCATTCCTTCACCTTTGTGGGGTTCTTTGGCGGTGATATTATTAGGAATTCTGTTTTTTGTGCATTTAATTTTAGATGATTGCTAGCTAACCATTGTAATTACACTTTTAAGGCCTTATTCATTGTCTTCATCTCTTCCAGTGACAAGATCTTGATGTAGATCTGAGTGTCATCTGCGTACATGTGATAGGATATGTTTGTGTGTCGGAGAATTTCTGTAAGGAGTTTGACATATAAGTTGAATAGCGATGGAGATAATGTTGATACTTGCGGGACTCCAATCTAAAGAGTGTCTGGTTGACCATGAATCTTTGTGTTCTGTTCTGAAGGAAGGATTTAAACCATTTCAGAATATTTCAAGATAGTCCCATCCTGTCTTCAAGCCGGGCTAGCAATTTTTCCTGATTTACTGTGTCAAATGCAGAAGACCAGTCAAGAAGAACTTGTAGACATGTTTGATTGTGATCTAGAGCCTGTAGAGCATCATCCACTATATGTAAGATTGCTGTTTTCATACTGTGGCCGGGTCTGATTCCAGACGGCATTCGTCCAGCAGATTGAAATTAGTTATATGGTTGCTCAGTTGATTTTGCACACATTTTTCCATTAGTTTGGCAAGTAATGGAATATTGGTTACTGGGTGAAAGCTATTTGGGTCTGCCGGGTCCGCAGTAGCTTTTTTGATGATGGGGAGGACTTGGCCTGTTTTTAGGCACTCTGGTAGGACCCCTTGAGATAGTGACGCATTGATTATTTTTGCCCATATTGGGACGCCGATATGGTTGATTCTTTTTAGGCATTTAGAGGGGAGGGGGTCATTGTAGTGGTTATTTGGTTTGATATCCGAGAGAGGTTTGGCAATGGTATTCTGGTCATATAACTTGAAGGTCGACCACTGTGCTTTATTTTTCGTCCTATCCTGACCATTTATCATGGTAGCATCGTTCTGTGGTGATAGTTGGCTAGAGAGGTTGTCGGCTGCCATCCTGAGATCTCTTTCTAGCGTGTTGGCTTTCTCTGTGAAGAATGTTGAGAATTCCTCGCAGCTCAGTTGAGTTTTAATTGCTTCTTGGGCAGATTTGGCCAACGTATTGGATTGTTGTTTTAACATCTTGAAAAGTTTCCGTGGTCTGTTTTTGGCGTTATCCAATTCTGATCTAGAAAATTCCTTTTTGGAATTGAAAACACTTTTGTTGTATTTGTTTCTGATTTTCCTGAGAGATTTTAGCTGGGGGGATCATGGGTGCTGTCTCCATATTCTTTCTCCAAGTCTCAGCTTCTGCCTGTCTTCAATCAGTGTCCCACTAAGGCATGGATTTTTATCTTTCTCTGAGACTCTTTTCAGTTTTAGCGGCATGTTGGAGTTGACTATATTCGTCATTGATGTGGTGTAATGATCAGTGAGTTTGTTAGCGTTCAGCAAGTTGTTAGGCAGATTTAGATCTTTCTCACATCTTGCTACTAGTTGCACAATATTAGGGTCTTTGGTGTCCCGTGTCCATTTTTTAAGTTTAACAGGTTGCGTGGTCTTGTTCTTTTTTAAGATGGATATATGGAAGGTTATGGCATGGTGATCTGACCAATCGCAAGGAACAATTGAGTGGATTGTAATATCCTTGACTCTCGAGATTACCCAGTCTAAGGTTGCCCTTATCATTGCTTTCATATAAACTACAGTTCTAAATTCACAAATCCACATTTCCACGCATAGCTCTTAGTGCTGACTCCTGTTACCCATACATATTGAGGTCAGCTTTTGTAAGTAAACGCCTGTGAGTAGAAGTCCTGGATACTTACCAATTAGGGATGAAGGCCAGATTTTCTCTGTTTATACAATTCTGTGTTATGCTATTCTGCTCCATTCTTGAACCGTCCAATATCTTTATGTTTATTTCCTTAAAAGACACATTAGTACATGCAGAAAGCACACTTCCCTCTGAAAGTCTGCTTAGCAATTGTTTGATATGAAATAACAGGTTGTACTCCACTATTTCAACCACAAAACTATTGCTATGCAGAAATATCATTATTTGACCATGAACTACAACCATATCAACCTTTTACACATGCAAAGTAAAATGCAATATTATTAACAACAAAAATATTGACTACATAAACACTGAAATGGAGTACTGAAATACAGAATACCAAAATATAAATTTCACAAATGTATAATGGACTGAGATAAAATATCGACATCATGCCTTTTAGGAAAAAAAATCATTAAAGCATATTGAAAAAACAGAAATAAATGTATACTCAAACAAAATTAAAATGTACGTCTCATACTAAAAAACTCCAAGTTGAAAATGCACATTAATTAAAAAGCAAAGCCTACTTAATGCAACAATGGGAAAAAATCAAAATGCAATCACACTCATGACCACAACGGTTAGTACACCACATTTAATTAGTTAGGGATATTATTAGAATATGCCACAAACAAAACTGCTGGTATACATGCCCAAGGAGAATGCTAATCTGTACGACAGAAGCAACAATAAGCTAAACTGAAGCTAGTACACATTTCTATGAAAACAGCTATAGAAAGCCTATATTGAATATTAAATGCGATTTCGCTGGCCAGACCAGAAGGTATCGGAGCGCTTTACAACATATATAGGGAAGAAATCGAACACATAGTATGGCAGTCGAACACACAGTAAAAACACTAGTAAACAAATGAGTTGCGACGCGTCCAGTTCAAGGCGGGAGGACAAAGGAGCGCGTCGAGAGGTAGGTGGTGTAGAAGCCTTCATTATCCACATGTCTAAATGCTGCGATGTGCATGATTCTGCGATCGGAAGCAGTTAACCATTTGGGAAAATACGGTTGAGGAAGAGGTCTATGAGCTGGCTTTTGTATTTTAAGAAACATGCATTTATAAATCATAAAATTCCCTTCTTGTATTCACAGCAACAGACGATTCTTCTGAAAATATGTCTAATTGCATATACTACAACAGGCAACATCTACAGAGTTCTGGTGAAAATGCAAAATATCACAACTGATGAAGACAACCAGCCATCAATTTAAATCATTAATTTTGAAAATAGGGCCATATTTAGAGTCTGGTAGTTAGCATACTCTATCATAATGTGACAGATATACCACCTGCTGAATTACAAGTGTCTTAGGTTTTATTGGTCATGTAATTCAACACAACATATAAACCTAGACCAATAAATATATATTTTTAAATTACTTCATTTACAGATCCCACAATCTCAACTGAACCAAAATATACTATTCCCCAAAAGGGGAAAACATCGTTGATTTATATGGGATACACCTACTCAAAAGCAAATACTACATGTGAAGAAACACATTGAAAGTGTACTACATACAGTGGCTACAATGGCATGCCGCCGCAATTTATTAACCTATAGAAAACGATAGAGAGCACCACCATACGCCTCTGATTATCAAACTTGAATTAGGAGGCATAGACCATGATCGAAAAGCAGTTGCATAAACCTCAACAGCATCTGTGTGTACAAAATTAAAATACAACGCATCCTAGATCTCACGTTAACTTCTTGAACTAATTCCAAAAGTACAACATAAGAAATGACCAATCAACAGAAAAAGAAGTAATGAGAGGGAAGAAAGGCAAGTTGCATCAGCACCCAAAACCTTTGAAGAAATAGAATCCCCACCTCACTTTTGCCATAGGTGTTCATACTCTATGATAAAAATAACAACAAATATAAAACTAATATTTTGCAGTCAAAGAAACATACTAACCATATGCCAATCCCAAGTTTAGCTCATAGATAGGATATTAAATACTGTATTCACCTTTTAACCACATCTACATTATACAGGGACAATATCACAACAACAATATTCCCTTATCCAATGCCCTTCAGGCAAACATATATGCCTGTCAGTAATGCAGCCATGAACCAATAAGCCCAAACCTCTCAAAATAATAATCAACTTTGAATGTCCCTTGATTAGCAAAAATTCTTATGAACTTACCAGTTTTTAATATTAAATATCCCTGTAGAGTAGTGATCATCCACAGCCTGGTGGAAATGTCTATTTTATTTAGGGCACAGGTTTTCTGGTTGTATGACATATTTTTTTTATCATTGTTAACACAAGTAAACAGTGTTTTCTATCTCTGCTTAGTTTCTTTGAGTTTTACCCACTTAAAAAAACCACAGCAAACCTATAGCCCAATCTGAGAAAGGCTGTGAGGAGATGTTCAGTAACTCTTAATGATTTAAAGAAATTCTGTCTCCCCTGTTCACAATGTATGTTATTGTTATTGTTAATTGGGATTTCTAAAGCGCATTATTACCGACAGGTCTCTAGGCGCTGTGAGAGAGAGCCCAACCTGAGCACATCTGCGGAAGTGTGCCTTGAAAAACTTGGCTTAGGTGGTGCATCAACAAAAAGGAGTGTTTTTAGTTTCCTCCTGAATGGGAGGAAACTAAAAACAGGTTCTTTACAGAGGCATGCGGGTAGCTTGTTCCAGAGCTGGGGGATCATTGTGGAACAAGCTCTGCCCACTTTAGAAGAGGTATTAAAATGGGGGCAAGCCAGCAGGCCAGCTTCCGAGGAGCGGAGGGACCGTCCTGGCACATAGCTAACCAGTCGGTCCCTGATGTAAACTGGGGCCTAGCTATGGATAGCTTTATGGGCTATGCATAGCCCTTTGAACATGGTTCTTTGCCTAAACGGGAGCCAGTGCAACTGCTGCAGTAGGGGGGTGGCGTGCACCTACCGTGGGAGTCTGAAAAATAATCTGGCAGCATCATTTTTGGCTACCTGGAGTTTCTCCGGGAAGCCAATGCACAGGGAATTACCATAGTCCAGACGTGACACGATCATTGCTGACACTACCATCCGGAGTGCCATAAATGAAAGGAGGGGGGCGAGTTGTCGTAGCTGTCTTAACAGGTCCACATATGTTCCCACCACAGAAGATACCTGGTGAGCCATGGAGAGCTTCGCATTGATTTTTATGACAAGGCTCTTTGCCACTTGCGCTGGTTCGGTAATAGTGCCAAGCTCTTGTGGCCAAAAGAGGTCGCTCCAAGGGTTGATGTCCGTGGAGATTGCCAGGACCTCAGTTTTATCGGGGTTAATTTTAAGGGAATTGGCAGTGATCCAGTTGACCGTGTACTTCAGGATATTCTGCACCCTCCTGTGGGCCGTGGGGGAGTTGTCAATTTAGATGATAATTTGGGTGTCATCTGCGTAATTAAAAACTTGGCACTCCAGGTGGCTTAGTGCAGCCACCAAAGGCTGAAGATAGGCATTGAAGAGGAGGGGAGACAATACCGAACCCTAGGGGACCCTGCACAAGAGCTCGCCGGTGTTGGACATCTGATCAGCCAGTTGGACCCGTTGGGATCGGTCTGACAAGAAGCACGAAAGCCACTGGAAAACCGTCCCCTGGATGCCCAACTCCGAGATTCGTGACAGGAGTTGGCTATGATTGACCGTGTCAGGTCCAATAGGACAGGTCCAATAGGACCAGGGAGCAAGGCTTCCTGTTGTCGGCCATGGTCCTAAGTTCATCTGTCACTGCCAGCATTACCAATTCTGTACTGTGATGGGCCCTAAACCCTGCCTGTTTTATTTGGAGTAGCTGATTTCATTACAAGACCGGAGGCTACATTATGCATTAATCCTTTAATGCAGATCACAAGCAGCTGCACTACATCACAAAGAAGAAATAGTTCTAGAATGCAGTGAGCACAAGCTATAAATGGCATGAGGGGCAAACAGACTGCCTCTTTTAAATGCGGCTCGCAAGCAGATAAGTAACATCTCTTCTTGTTTAGTTTTAGACAAATGCAATGATTGATATGCCATTGTACTGTACTTTTGATTTCTATCATAATTGTACTGCTCATCTCTATCACAATTGTTGTCTCTTTGCCCCTTATAAATTATTATTCTTAGCGCTTTTGCCTCAATAGCTTGTTTCCTCGCATTTGTGGGTGATCCTGGGTTTTCTTTACCCCCTCACCCCTTCACAACGACTTCCTATTAAGGTTGCTGTCACCTTACCCGCTCCCCCCTACCCCCTCCCGTAGGAAATACCTTTTAGCGAATTCGCTTTCTCGAAGGGAGGACGAACTCCCTTCCGTCATATCCACCGGCATCGGCCTCGCGCCGCCATTCCGGTATTGTTTCTTTATGGCATACTGGCCAAAGTTTAATCCCCAAGCTTCATTTAAAGATTTTTGATAATTTCTCCGACGCGCTCGCACCGTTCTCGCGAGCGCGTCTTGCCCTCAAAGAAAAGCACCTTTGCAACGGTGCCGTCACGCCACCCCTCCCCTACGGCCTTTTCTCTAATTGCTTCTCCGGCAGCAGCTGAGCTCGAGCGAAGCTTTCAGTTACTTCACTGTCATCAGCTGCTGCCGGAGATCACTCTGCTTTAGTTAAAAAAAAAAAAAAAAAAAAGGGGGATACTATCTTCAGCCTATACAGGCTAATGCCACTATTTAAACTATTTAAACCTTGCCACCATTATAAGTTTCCCCTGATTACCTAAAAACATTAAAAAAAGAGAGATCAACCACCTTAAGCAAATGAATTATTTATTTCCACATCATTTCAAGGCCAACCATAACACGGCCTTTCCAATATGTCAGAGTTTGATTCAGACGAGGATACTGCCAGCTCTCCCATTCATGACAATAACTCATTTAAACTTTTCCTGCAGAAAGAAATGAGATCCTGTATGCTTTCTCCTCTTAAAGAAGTGATGTCTTCTAAGAGATCTCTCTCCCTTCTCCACGGTGATCTCCCCGACGAGGTCAGTAGTCACCGTAAAAGAAGCAAAAAATCTAAGAATTGCGATCACCCTTCTGACTGCACTATGGGAGGTCGTAGCACCTCAATTGATTTGGGAGGTCCTAGCACATCACTGTTGACAGGAGGCCATTGCGCGTCAAATGATAATGGTGTCCCTCGCGGCACAAATATGATAGGTGTCCCCAGCGGCACAAATTCTAATACTACTCAGATTGATGCAGTCTCTGACTCTGAGGAGGAGGAAGAAAGTTTTACTAACCCTTATGATGAATTCGTACTGGACCTAGATGACCAAAACCTCGAATTCAAAAACCCCGTTGATCTCGACTCCCCTTCTTCCTCAAAAAACGTTATCCTCAACCCCCTAGGGGAGGAAATGTTCGCCCCCCTCAATATCTCCCACCCCAATAGCTCAAAATGGTTCCCTCAGGAACATATCTCTAAATTTATTACAATGTGGTTAAGAAACTCTCTCGAAAGAGAGACCAGAAACACTCTGAAATCCGAGTGTCCAAGACCCTCCATCCAAGATAAGGTTTCGCAAACCCCTAACCTTGACCCTGACCTGATCAAATTCCTATTCAAACTGGGGAAGGACCCTAGAAAAGGTCTAGAGAGAGCTCTTAAAGGTTGTCAGGACCGCCTACTTGACATCCTCGGCCCACTCACAAGGATCCTAGAGCTAGCCGAAGAATCACACATTTCCAACAGCCCCCTTGATGTCAACCTCATTCGTGGCTGGAGTCAAAGAGCCATAGTACTACTCGGCAATGCCAATTCTAGCCTCAACATCGAAAGAAGGAGAACTATCCTCACCAAGATCAACCCGAAACTGGGTGATTTAGCCGAAAAATAATCCTCCAATAACCCTAAGGGCCTCCTTTTCGGAGAGGACCCGATTAAATCAATAGGTAAATACGTTGCAACCTTTACTGCCGTCGATAGGGCTCATGCAAACATGAAACGAGTATTCAACACCAACCTTTTTGGACAGGCTGGAAGAAAAAGCCGCTCTTCCGGCCGTGGCAACCAATGGCCCTTCTCAACTTTCAGGGGTACTGGTAGAGTCTTCTACCCAGCCAACCAGCAATTCTATCCGCAACGAGGCAGAGGTCCACGAAACAGAGGCTACAGATCCCGTGGAAATCCAAACAACTCCAACCTTCAAAGTAAGTCTTCCTCTTCTTTCCTCTTCTTCCCAAGTAGGGGGCAGACTAAAATACTTTAACCACATATGGGAATCTCTAACTCAAGACCCATAGGTTCTCAAAACTGTCCAGGGTTGCAAAATAGACTTTATAGACATTCCTTTTCAATCACAACTCCCAGAACCTCTAACACTTTCGGAAGAACATCAGAAGATTGTCGAAAAGGAAATCTCTTCAATGCTTCAAAAAGGAGCTCTCGTACAAGTTCCCTAAAAACCTTTGGCAGCACTTCTATTCCTCATTCCAAAAAAGGAAAAAGGGTGGAGACCTGTCATAAACCTTCGGGAAGTAAACAAGTATCTAGTTTACAGACACTTCAAAATGAAAGGCATTCACCTCCTCAGGGACCTTCTCTTGAAAGGAGATTGGTTGGTGAAACTAGACTTAAAAGACGCTTACTTTACCATCTCTATGGCCTAAGAACACCAACCCTTTCTCCAATTTACCTGGAAGAAGCGCCTTTTCCAATTCCAAGCTCTTCCTTTCGGTCTTTCCTCTGCCCCTTGGTGCTTTACCAAGGTCATGAGAACTATTGTCTCTCTTCTGAGAGAGAGGGGTATTCGCCTCATCATTTATCTAGACGACATCCTCATCATGTCTCAGCTCTACTCTCATATTTTGAAAGACCTCAATACTACCATGGAGCTTATCGAAAGTCTTGGCTTCATTATGAACAGGGAAAAATCTATTCTAACTCCCTCCAAGTCACTAGAATTTCTGGGCTTCACTGTAGATACCTCAAGCTGCCTTCTCTGCCAAGACAATTGCCAAAATTCGAAAAGAGATCAGGTATGTTCTAAGGCAAGAATCTCTAACCCTTCGAGAATTAGCCAGACTTCTAGGTCTACTCTCCTCCTCCATCCAAGCTATCTTTCCGGGTCCTCAGAATTACCGTGCCCTTCAAAGAATAAAAGGGAAGGCTCTCAGGTCTGGTCTCTGGTACGGAGATTTGGTGACCTTAGATCAGGAAGCCAGGTCAGAACTTTCATGGTGCCGGGAGAACTTGGATGCCTGGAATGGAAAAGCTATCTTCGGCTCTGCCCCAAAATTTATTCTGGAATCAGATGCCAGCCTCCGCGGTTGGGGTGCTCGCCTCCTCAAGCAAAACACTGGGGACGCTTGGTCTCTGCAAATCGTGCAGAATGCTGCTGCACGCTTTGTCCTGGATCTCTCCAGGTCTTCTTCTGCTACTGCTGCGAGGAGAGACCTTCATTGGCTGCCTATTCAGCACAGAATTAACTTTAAAATTCTGTGTCTGACATACAGAGCAATGGAGGATGAATCTAAAGGCGCCATCAGCTCCTTGCTTACTCGTTACTGCCCTTCAAGAAGTCTGCGTTCTTCAGGGCTGCTTCAACTTGTTGTCCCTCGTTTTAAGCTCGCCAGATGGGGAGCCAGGGCTTTCTCAGTTGTTGCTCCACAACTTTGGAATAGCCTGCCGATAGAGCTGAAGACTCTGCCTTCTTTAGCTCTGTTTAAAAAGGCCCTAAAAACCTGGTGCTTCTCTAGAGCTTACACAGGTTGAGCTGCAGGAGCTTTGCTATGAGCTGGATTTGGAATTAGGCGCCTTGACGCCCATTGGGCTATGTTCGCGCATGACAAGATCCCTTTTATTATTATTATTATTCCCGTCATATAAATTTCTTAGAACTTACAGCAGGCCTATACGCACTAATGAGCTTCAAACACTCACTTCAAGGGAGATCTGTTCTTCTGAAGATGGACAACATCTCTGCAGTCTCTTATATCAACCGCCTCGGCGGTACCAAATCTGCAGACCTATCCGCTTTAGCCAAGAAACTCTGGATGTTTTGTGTAGAACACAAGATCTCTCTGAAGGCAGAATACCTTCCCAGAAAGTCGAACCTATCTGCGGATTGGAACTCAAGATTCCTTTCAGACCTCACAGATTGGAAGCTCAACATGAATGTTTTCAATGTTCTCTTTCATTTTTGGGGTCCACTGGATGTGGACTTATTTGCCAGCAGATTGACATTCCAACCCTCCCTTTGCTATGATTCAAAGGGTCCTACATAAGGTCAGAAAAGACCAATGCACCTTGTTTCTGATAACCCCGTTTTGGCCGTCTCAGGCATGGTTCCCGACTACTCTGGAACTGTCCTGCGACATCCCCTTCCTCATTCCAGCGAGCAAGGATCTGGTTTCCAACGCAGACGGAGAAGATCATCACCTAATCATTTCAGGGAATTTGAACTTTCTTGCTTGGACAGTGTCAGGCAATCCAACAAATTGTCTGGCCTTTTGTCATCAGCTCTCACTCTCCTCGGTGAATCATGGGCACCCGGAACGCACTATAGATACAATAACATTTGGAAAAAATGGAATTGTTGGTGCATCGAGAGGAACCTGGATCCCGTCGAAGCTCCTATCGTCAATATAGTTAATTTTCTTGTCGAACAATTTGACAGGGGGTTATCTTATAGATCTATTAATTGCTACAGATCAGCAATCTCCGCTGGACATTCCCTTGTCAATGATAAGACGGTAGGTAAGAACGTTATTATTTGTAGAGTTAGGAAAAGCATTAGACTGAAAAGACCTCCTAGACCTAAATACCAGACCATGTGGGATGTTAAAGCTATCTTAGACCTTTTCTCTTCTTGGCCCGATAATGCTTATCTTAACAGAAAATGCCTCTCGCTTAAACTTGCTACTCTTTTATGTCTAATCTCTTGTTGTAGAGTTTCCGATGTCAAATGCCTAGATATTTCTTATAGACATTATGACATGTTTGGGGTTAAATTTGATATATTTAAAAGGACTAAAACCATGTCAGACTCTATTTTCTATCCTCGTTTTGATCTTTGCAAAAGGCTGTGTGTCGTAGACTGTATGAAAGAATATGACTTGAGAATGAAAGACCTTCGCCCTTTAGATGCTAAACAACTCCTTGTCTCTTTTGTTAAACCTTTTAAACCAGTTCCTTCCCCCTCGATTACTAGATGGGTCAAGTCAGTTATGAATCTAGCTGGTATTGACCTTTCTAAATTCCAAGCCCATTCTCTCAGAGGTGCTATGGCAAGCAAATCCTTTTGGTCTGGCGGTAAGTTGAATGATATCCTTAAAGCGGCCAATTGGTCCAATGCTTCAACCTTCGCTCACCACTACTGTAAACCTATTGAGCATATGTCTGATGTTGTCCTTCAGGGCTACCAACATGCATAATGTAGCCTCCGGTCTTGTAATGAAATTGCAATTCTCCTATTAACATGACTAGAGAATCTGGATTTCATTAAAGACATGGAGGCTATCATTATCCCACCCATCCCTCCCTTGGACGGAGTACTTTTTACTCTGTTTTATTACTGTATACATATGCTTATATTTGCCTTTTGCGGTAGCTCATGACCTTCTTACATTCTCATCTTTCTTTTCAGACAACTCCACCTGATGCCCTGCTTGCATCTTTATCCCGCTTCGGAACTCTCTCCACCTTCAGTTTCAAGATCAAGTTGGATCTCTCCTTTGAACTTTTGTTGCTTCGTTTCATTTAATAGAGGCAGTCTGTTTTCCCCTCATGCCATTTATAGCTTGTGCTCACTGCATTCTAGAACTGTTTCTTCTTTGTGATGTAGTGCGGCTGCTTGTGATCTGCATTAAAGGATTAATGCATAATGATAGCCTCCGTGTCTTTAATGAAATCCAGATTCTCTAGTCATGTTAATAGGAGAATCGCAATTTACCTTTATGTGGTGTGATAGGGTTTTCAGCACATGCTGTTCCAGCACCTTTGCCAGAAAAGGGAGCTGGGAGATGGGCCTAAAGTTCTTAAGGTTCTTTGAATCAGCCCCACATTTTTTTAAGAAGGGAATGACTCTCGCCTCCTTAAAGTTGGTTGGGTCCTGGCCAGTTTCAACAACTATGTGATCTTGAGTAAACCATACTTCCAAGGGATGAAGTACACCCAGGTTTCTTAGTGTAGTTCCTCTATACATGATGACAATCACCACACTTATAACACTGGAGTCCTTGAGAAATTTCAGGATTCAGTGCACAGTCAGGCTCTTAGACAGATGTTGAAGGTTTCAAAACCTGTTTAAAAGAAAGGCTTCACCAAAGGTAAAACTGTCACCTCTCTGTTAGAGTTTGGTCAAACTCGGAAGATCAGTGGAAGGTGCAGGCCTATTTAATAGCCTTTGTTAAAGTCATATTAGGGAGTTGTCCGATCTAATTTTGAGCACTACTAGGTAATGCATCCAAAAACCTTTCCAAATAAACCTTCTTTATTACCTGCTATATCGTGGCTGTGGCTGGCATTACCCGACAGTCTCCCAAAATTTTTATTTTGTAGACAGATGCTCTTGGGCTTGCCCCCAGATTCAACTTTTCTTTATATGAAATGTAACTGTATACATTTCATTATTCCACCTCAACCTCTCCAGTACTGATTGCTTTATGTATAAGGTGTGTTAGCTGCAGGTTTGACTGATTAATAAGCTGCTTGTAAGTCTCCAATAATGGTGGAGCAATATATTGGCCCCATCTGTTTGGAGGCTGTGTTACTCTGATAGTGACTCAGTCAAAATTAATATAAAATATTGGTTGTCCTTTCCTGTTTAGTACTTTTGTGCTAGTTATGTTTGGATAAACATGTAGGTTGAGAATTAGATAAAAGAAGAAAGAACAATTGATGGACAAAAGCAGAACAATGTCATACATTCACCCCAGTACAGAGTTTCTCCCCTCTTCAGCCAGGATAGTTTGATTCCAATGGCATGGAGAGCACGGGACCCACGTCTGGGCATACCCATACCACTCGGGGTGACCAATGCAAAAACAACAGTTGATGGACAGAATGCAGAAAAATGTCATACATTCACAGCAGTACAGAGATGTGGGCCTAAATTCATCGTTTTTTTGCTCACCATGCAATTCCAGTTTGAACCCAGCCACATGCAAATCAGTCTTGAGCCTGTGCCTCATGGGAACAGTCCAGCCCAAACTGCCAAGCCAGGTCCTCCCTGGACTGGAAGCAAGCATCCTAGGACCGGTTACGGGGTTTCACCCCTCTTCAGCCAGGATCGCTTGATTCCAGTGGCATGGAGAACACAGGACCCACGTCTGGGCATACCTGTACCACTCGGGGTGACCAATGTAAAAACAACAGTTGATGGACAGAATGCAGAACAATGTCATACATTCTCCCCAGTACAGAGATCTGGGCCTAAATCCATCGTTTTTTTGCTCACCATGCCATTCCAGTTTGAACCCAGTAATATGCAAATCAGTCTTGACCGTGTAACTCATGGGAACCGTCCAGCCCGGACTGCCAAGCCAGGTCCTCCCTGGACTGGAAACAAGCATCCTAGGACCAGTTTCGGGGCTTCACCCCTCTTCAGCCAGGATAGCTTGATTCCAGTGGCATGGAGAGCACGGGACCCACGTCGGGGCGTACCCGTACCACTCGGGTTGACCAATGCAAAAACAACAGTTGATGGACAGAATGCAGAACAATGTCATTCATTCACCCCAGTACAGAGACCTGGGTCTAAATCCATCGTTTTTTTGCTCACCATGCCATTCCAGTTTGAAGCCAGCCATATGCAAATCAGTCCTGACCCTGTGCCCTACGGGAACAGTACAGCCTGAACTGCCAAGCCAGGTCCTCCCTGGACTGGAAACAAGCATCCTAGGACCAGTTTCAGGGTTGACAATTAGATTCATCATTGTTACCATAGCTGCATCCTGCTGGTTAGTAGGTAAAATAGCAGCCTTCTGTTTGAAAGCTGTTTGCCATACTGCCCTCTCTTGCTGTGCTAATTACTTTTTCTGTTATACTACAGTCTGAAGGTGCCTTTGCCCTTTTTCTAGTTGCTTTACCAAGCCTTCTACATTACTGACAAATTTGTCTTTTGGCGCCACTGTAACTGGTTGAAATGTAAGGATAAAGAACTTATAATGTGATTTAAGTTTATTGTTTTGATTTTCATTCAACGTTTTTTCCAAATTGTTCATTGTCTGTTTCCTTTACTCATGAATCTCCTCAATTGAAGTGTGCCTCACTCTGGTTTTACCTTCTTGCAAATCCATATAGAACATACCTGATCTCAGGAGGATTCCTGGTTCTGTCCCCCAAGAGAGAGTAGTAAACATAAATAAATATTATGACTGAACTACTTATGCACTTATGGTTCACCAAACCCCTAGTGAGTCACCGGCCCAATATCGCCATTTTATATTTTTTGTAACTAGCTCTTTGAAGCTGTTAGCTGTAGTACACTCTCATAGATAGTTCCTCTCTTTTTAGTGTAAGATCAGCTCATACTCAGACCAAGCAAGCTATTGATTGCCATGACCACACTTAAAGTAACCCCTTGAGTCATGTTCTGACCTCAGGACTGTGGCATTAGGAGAAACATCACCTCTCTCTTGAGGGCGGCTAAGTTGTGGTGATTTGTTCAATGTGTTTTTCACATTCCTTACTTTTATCATCTTGTCATTGTCTGGGTGATGTTTCAGCTCCTCTTCCTCGACATCTGCTTTTTTTCTCTCACTTTGGTTGTGCATCTGCTTCTCATCCTCTGCTCATTTCAGTATCTGTTTCTCCTCCACACCTCTGTCATACATCTGCTTCTTATCCTTGCCTTTTTATTGAGAAATGTTGCATGTCCATGTGAGTCTGTCTCTTATCTCCACTTCAGGTCTAGTCTCAGCTCGTAAACTTCAGCCACAGTTTCTATTCCCAGGCCCGGTGTTTTTTCCATCTGCAAATCTTTGCTTCTCTTGATGTCTTTTCACCTCTTAATCCTTGAAGTCATTGTTTTATTACTTTTATTCCCCTTAACTAACACCTTCACATTTGTATACCAGGGGCATCTTTTGCTGGCATAGCCCATGTGGGCTTTTTTTATACTAACACTAGCAGAATGACAGCTAGCAAGGTGATCTGACTACTTCAGCAATCATTAATGAAACAGTAATCTTTGCATGGAGAACATAGGCTTATTCCCTCTTCACATGCATTTTCTAATCAGTTTGTCAAAATCCATGAACTTTGTTTAGTGCTTGCAAGGAATATATTGCTAAGTACATGAAGAAATCTCGGAAAGGATGTTAATTTTTTGCAGTAATATTACTTCCCTTTCTGCCTAGCTTTACAATCAACCATCTGTTTATATTCTTTAAATTTTGTGTAATTAGTAGCTTGAGTTTAATTTCAGCTAGATCATATAGTTTTATAGGAATATGAATCAACAAATAGCAAATTCTAAAGTTTTGTGCTGGGTTTGCATCACTGTGCAGTGTTGTATTGAGATTTACTTTTGTGGGCTTTACCATACAACCATCCACGGTGTTTTACATATAGCCCTGTTCAGTAACATTTTGTAGACCGGGCCCTGCCCCCTAAAATAATGGCTCTTTGAAACTAGCCTTAACTTGGAGAAATGTTCTTATTTCTCCAAAACGTTCAAAATGTGCATGTGTGCTGCACTGTACAGTACACGTACAAAGTGGAAAATGTGTTGAACTATGTCTAGGCGTAGTATTTTGTGAGCTATCTAGATGGAAATATATTTTAGTTCATGCAGCTGTAAAACATTTTGCATAGATCAATTGATTTTTGTGAAAGATCTTTAAAGGAATTTGACCACAAACCTAGGCATACTATTCCGATTTGGAACTTAGCCCTGTTCCCAATGCAATGTACAGACCACCACCCTCATTGCATTTGAAATGTGTTGGAGCCAATCTGGTGATCTCTTATTGAAGTACATCTATATTTAATTTTCCATAATCACATCTGTTTCTGTATCAGACATGGAAGCTCAGAACTGTATATCTGTAAAGAGATTCTTCAGAGTGTCTTTACCCAGTTTATTATCAACTACCACAGTATTTACCAATTGGCGATCTCTGTGCTGCCCAATTTAAATTCATGAATGAAGGTCTCCGATTGGGGCTCAGCTTGCAGCGTTCTCATTATTACCAGCACTGGACAACTGTAAAGAATGGCCAACATACAATGGCTTCACTGATTTGGCTGAAACCTGTCTGATTTTCTTCTTTCTGGGTAATGGTAGCAGGAATATGATTTTGTGCCTTTAGTTTTGACTGGTATAGGGACTCTGTAAACTGGGGGAAACTCTTCTATTTATTCAAGCATTTCAGCCACCCTCCTCACAGAACTTGGTTAATCAAGCAATAGTAGTAGATATAGAAGGAACAGCTTCAAATCTGTGACAGATTAGGTGTGTTTGATCATAAGGAGTTCCACCTCCTGAAAGGTCTGTCATATATAGTCTCTTCAAACATGGAATGATAGCCCCAGAGATTGCAAGTGGTTAGACTTATTGCAGCATTCTTACCATCATCTTTTGGCTGTTAGATGTACATTCTCTTGCCAAATAAGATTTCATGAGGTGAGAGGTGTAGCAATGCATATATTTACATAATATTTAAAGCTCTCTGTGGGTTACAAAGGTCATTTAGCGAGGGTACAAAACTACTCAAAACCCTCACAGTCAAGGATTATTTAAGGATGATGTTCTTTTGCTCAACCACTCTGTTTGGCTTGAAGGTGTTCCAGAATTGTGGGTGTACACCCACTTTGGTAGGTGTGTTTGCTAGAAGTAAAAGCTATTTTCTGTTCCAATGAAAGGTACATGCCCTATCTATTGCTAATACGTGCAACAGGTCTTTTGTAACTATGAGAGCGATGGCTTGGCAATGAAACACACACATGTAAAATACTATAAGAATTTACCACTGCCAATATGTATTTGTACTTAGTTATTGGTGAAGAGGACCAATTTTATCAATATAAATTATCTTCAGTCATTGAGCTGCTGTGACAAGGAGTATTTGAGGTGGTCTACATATTATAGTGGCCCTTTGTTATCAGGCAGATCTATCTTGCTCTGCAGCACTGTAGGGAAGTGCCCTTTTTGTATGATCACCCCCAACCTTTTGCTCCAAATACTGATGATTATGACTCTAACAGTGCACTGGAGTCTGCTGCCCAGCCTCCAGTGCCTGTGCTCTCCCCTGAAAATGTGGTCGGTGGTAAAGGGGTACCCATGGCTGCAGCATGGTTTTGTGACATCCTGTGTGGCCAAAGGAAACTACTGACAGTAGACCTGCCAGTGCAGTATGCAGGAGCAGTGCAAATTGCTCAGACTGGACTGTGCCCTCATCATGTGTGGCACAGTGAATGCACTATCATTAATATATGTCGGGTATGCCCTAAGTAAGGCCTCCTCAGCCTAGGAGGCAGGGTGGAGTATATTAAAGGTGTGGATATATAAGTGCAAGTCTATATGTACCTATCATGGCATTTCCAATCGTAAACTAGTGTTAGGAGTTCATAAGACAACATGGGCTGCCACCCGGGCATTCTTGAGGTTGGCAGCTCTGTTATGGTACAGTTCAAATATGTCACGCTAGTATCAAATGACATGCTTTCTCACCCCTGACATGAATCTCATGCCCTGAGTGATGTTGTGGCATGCACGCAGGTGCGTACCTTAGAGTTTGTCCACCCAGTTGCCCCAGTTTCTCTGTGCTCTGGCTGGCAAAACCGCATTCCCCTCACCTGCTTCAACCAAGACAAGATTCTGGCCTCCTGACAGGCAGTGTTGTCACTCCCAGGAGTCAGGAACAGAGGCCTGAGCAGGAAGGAGGTCACACCTCCCTCCTCCCAAGCAGGCTAGTGAAGTGGCACATCAAGGCGGTGATCTTTAAAGGCTACACCACCTCTCATATGCATCAGAGCTGACTCCCAGTGGAAGAAACAGCCCTCTACTTGCCCAGGCAAATTTGCACCTAGGTAGGCAGGAAATTAGCTATGCAAGGAGATGTACACCCCAGAAGGTTAGCCACAACTCCAAGGTGAGAAGCCTGGTCTATACACTAAAATATGATTTCTGCCATCTTTAGGAGTGGCATAAAAGAGGGTTCTGGGTAAAAAAGGTGACCTACACCCCCAGATGTGATCACCTCAGGGGTGGACTAGATGCAGGGACTACCTGTCCATTGGTTACTCACTCTCACACCCAAACTCCTCTAAATCTAGGATTTAAGGGACCCTCCTGACACCAGAACCTCATTTCTGAACAACTTACATCAAGGAAGGGCCAAGAGATAACCTGTGTTGCTGATAACAGGACTTTACCCACAGCACCAAAGACCTTTTCGCTGGGCTTACCGCTACCAAGTCTTGTTGGGTGCCAATCCAGCAATTAACCCCCACACTCAATGCTGCATCTACAGGGAACACAAAGCAACCTTTATCCGACTTCATCGGCCATGCATCCCTTGTGTTTTTGCATGCTGTTTTCTTGCAGCATCGTGTAAGCTGTAAAACAAGCACACCCGCAGCTCCCCTTCAACACCATGGACAACCAGGAAAACAACCACACCGTATAATGCTTCACTTTTCTACATAGGTGTTTCAGCAGTGGGGATCCTGAACCCGTGTTTCACAGTACCATTTGGTCATAAGTGATTTTACATTAAAAATCCACTTAAATGACTTGGGCATAAAAAAAAATTGCATTTTTGTGACACGATTGTTAGGGGTCTGTGTCGATCCCCATTCCAATATTACATTTTAAAAGGCGTAGGTGAGTTAGGAAAAGTTCTACAAGTTTTTCTTTACCTTTTGAAAACAAGAGGTCCCAACTACTAAGTAAAAGGTTAGGCACAATGGAAACTGGTCAGAATCTCACCCCGGCAGTCATCCCAGCCACGGGGATCATGGATCTAAGGGTGTTGTGCAAAGCAAGGGGTATTAGCTACAAGGTGACAGCTGAAAGGGAGGAACTAGAGAAGCTCCTCAGCCCCTATGAGAAGGAAAGGCTAGAGAGGGAGTGTAATTCTTCAGAAGAAGAACCTAAAGTTGGTGAGGATGAGGCCCTAGCCCAAATTGATAACTATAAGGAAGGTAAAGTCTTCTACTCGCCACCCTTCCCCAGACCCCCTTCAGCAGTGGGACATGACAAGAGTCACTCTAGGAGACCCCCCCAATGGTTCGGTGGAAGGAAACCTTGAGGATTAGCTTGACCTACACTCTGTAGAGGAGAAAAAGCTTGAGCTTGAGGAGAGGAGACTAGCCCTTGAGGAAAGAAGGGTTAAGTTGGGTCTTAGACCCAAAGATGGTGGCAGCACCAATAGTACCAGGGAAAAGGAGAATCCTTTTGCCCTAAGATCTTCAGATGGGTTGTCTCTAAGTTTAGTGATGGTGATGGTGATGATATTGACAAATGGATTGCAGCCTTTGAGACATCCTGCAAAATGAGGACAGCACAACAGCACTGGGGCCCTCCACTTTGGGTGTTAACATCAGTTAAGGGCAGAGATAGACTTTAGATCCTTGTGAAGTCCTAGCAGCATTCAAAGGAGACCTTGATAGAAGGATTTGAACTCACTACTGATGAATACAGAGTGAAGTTTAGGGAAACAGATAAAGGTCAAAACCAGACATGGGTGGAGTTTGTGGACTCTTCAGTCAAAACACTACAAGGCTGCATAAAAGGCAACGAGGAGGACACTTATGACGGGCTGTATAATTTAATTATGAAGGATTAAATTTTAACTAATTGTACCACAGAGAAATTGCATCAGCATTTGGTGGACTCTAAGTTGTCTTCTCCCAGGCAGCTGAAGCGGATAGCTGACAAATTTGTCAGAAATAGGGTGTCCAGAAAGACCCATGGTGGAGTGACCAGAACAAGGATTCCCAGACTTCCCAGCATGGGAAGAAGGTGAGAAACAAACAAGATAAACAGGAGTTTTCTAAAGGCCCCAGAATACTTCCCAGGAGGGTGGGCCCCAAGACTTCTCCCAGTTCAAATGTAAAGGGTTCCAGAGTAAAAACTGGGATCCAGCAAAGGCTTCTGGGTTTTTTGATGACTGTAATCTGGCAAGTCATAAGAAAGGAGATGCAGGATGTTCTGAAAAGTCTCCCAGTGCTGGATAATCCAAGGGGTTGGCTACTTTAGGAGAGTACGATCTGCTTCTTATGGTTACCCCCACTTTTTGCTGCTGTAACACTGTTTTTCAACTTTAGTCTGGCTGGGGACCTGCTATTCAGGACCCTGGCCTAGCTGCTTCCTCTCTAAATCGATTCCTAGTACCTTAGGTACACCACAGATTGGATTCTGAGGTGCCCTTATAAGTCCCTAGTATATGGTATACTATGTACCCAGGGCATAGGTACCCCAGAGGCCTACCAGGGGCTGAAGCATGTATTATGCCACCCCGGGAAGCCCTCCAAATTGACACTACATGTCTACTACTGCAGCTTGGGTAAGGTGGTGCATGCACCCCTTACAGAGATATAGGTTCACTATATCTCACCAATCACTGCACATAGAAACCTATCAGTCACCCCTATGGCAGGCCTTATCAATCCTGAAGGCAGGGTGCTTGGTTTTGTGTGAGAGGGTGCCCATGCATGAGCAGAGCCCCTCTGCAGCCTTCAGAATCTCTTCTCCTGGGTTGTCTGTGATGCAGCCGGCCCATATACTCTTAGGTGCATTATAACCAAACGGTAAACGCTAACTTTGGACTGGCTGCACGGAAACATGTCGTGTTTGATGTCAAACACATTGAAATCATTCACCCACACCAGTAACTGGTGTGGGAGTATGATCCCACCCTTCTAGAGGGAGAGACATGACAGCACCGGTATACCCGGTACCAGCTTTAAAGAGCCTTGGCATCACAAAATGAATGCAACAGCCACATATACGAGTCAGGCCTCCTGCTGCTGATTGAAACTCTGGCAGGGAAGGCCTGGACTATAGGTTTCATGTCACAGGGAGGTGTTGCCACCTCCCAGACAGGCTTTAGTGTATTGGGGCTGGGTGGGTGCACTCTGAGAGTGCTTTGAAGTCCTGCACTGGGGGCACATTTGGTGTCCCTGTGCATAGTCTAGTTCAAACCTGTTCAGAGGCTACCAACCCCTGCTCTGGCATGAAACTGGACAAAGGAAATGGGTGTAGCCACTCCTCTTTCCAAACAGTCCCATAGGTGAGTCCCCTGAGTTAGTTCAACCCCCGCCTTGGGTCTAACGAAGGAACCTCGTTAACCAGAACTTTAGATATCCCTGGACGAAACTCTGAAACGGAATCCTGGACCTTCGACGATCTGTTCAACACCAGATTGTCAGCCTAGCCACTTTGAGTGACCCGTGGGCCACCATATTGTGATTCCTCTTGATGTCCCTTCGCGATCCCTGGTCTATCAACTGGTGGGTCCCTGTGAAGGTAACTCTGACTTTCTTTGGGCTCCCCTGGTTGCTCCAGATGTGCTCTCACTCCTCCTTACTGGGGGAGTCCCTCGGACCTTGCTGGTCCGCACCGAAGCATCTCTCTCCTTTCTGCGTCGGTTGCTGTTACCAAGGCTTGTTGTGTCCAATCCGAGCACCGATGCTGCAGCACTTGACATCCTTTGTGGGACAGCTCGAATACAGCTCCTGGTTGTCCTCAACACCTCCTGGTCCTCGTGGCTGAAGAGTCAAGCTTACCCTCATCTCACCTGAAGCACCCGACATCGGTGCGCATTCGTCTATCGTGCCCCTGGTCACTGGCAAGTGACCCAGACTCTGTCCCCTCTGCTTTCAGGTTCTTCACATCTTTGATCCAGGCTTGAATCTCTTCAGACACTTTGCATCTGTCCGGCAGCAGCACTTCTTCACCAACGGCCATTGAATACAATGACGCGACCCGACACCATTTGACACCTATGCACCCGGCTTCCCTGGGTGAGGTAACTCGAGCACCCCAGTGTTTCCGTGGGTGTTGACCCTAGAACTGTCTAAGTCCAAGAGGGTTTGGTCCTAGTCTATCTCTAAGTGTCCTTTATCTTTAAAAATCTAACCGCGACTTTCCCCATAGAAGCTAACGGGAGCTCACGGCTGTGTTCGCACACTGCACACGGCCCGTGGGTCCCCTGTGTCACTGCTTGGCTGGTTCCTCAGGGTCCCAGCGATTCTACAGGCTCTAGGCCTTGTGTCTAGTTAAGGTGTGGTTCTTATACCACTATTTTAGTATATGGTTTGGCTCGCCCCTAGGGCCTAACATGTATTTGTGCTATTTTACTGTAATATTTGAAATGTAACTTATGTGCTTTTACCTCTAGCCTCATAAAGAGACTAGTAGGGTGTGTTTAGGAATAAATACATATATTTCATATATATATATACCAGGTGTGGTCTCCTTTCATTTAGCCACTCAAGAGATTATAGACTGGTAAAACAAGCTGTTTTACCTTCCTTCAAGACTTAGCTTGAAGGCTGCTCTCCATAGCTACCACTAGGATAGCTTTCAATAAAGGTTGTCTTTAACCTATCATCAATAAGGGGTTGTTTGGACTGGTGCAAGGTGCCCACTATAACTAGTGGACAGCATATACCAGGGCAACTTCTCACGTTTGTGTTTAGCGTGTGGGATTCCAGCTTGCTATTGTGTTACCAGATAATCTCAATTGAGTTACTAACTGAAAACCCCTAAAGGTACCTAAGGTACATATAATACAAGCTTTAGAATACAGTAAGTTCTACTGAACTTAGAGTTATGTGTCAAGGGCTTAGCACACCCTTTCTACAACTCAAGAGAGTTTAGTAGGCCACACTAGAGTAGGTAGTGCATACACCACACCTCACTAGTAATGTCTTCAAGGCCAGGAACCAGTGGATCCCTGCCAGAAGCCAGTGGGTTTCTAGCCTCCAAGTATGACAAACTCCCATTCTTGGAATTGAGAGCATTGTGTAGTACTAGGAAGAGCGCAAACACCCAACGCCTCATAGAGGTACTCCTCCTAGATGTTCTCAGAAATACCTCAGGGTCTAGTGGGGTAGGTAGAGTGGGTGGGGCAGCTGATGAGGAAGGGCCTAGGGGTTCAGACACCCCTGACCTGACCTCTGGAACTGGCCAGGAGAATGGCAATGATCCTAACCTGGTAAATGCAACTCCTTCTGGAGATGAGGAAAATGGCCATGCTGGCCCTCTCTTTACTCCACCAGGTAGAGCTGGGAGTATGCCTAGAAGGTCCCAATCTCCTTCTCAGGAGTCTAACCATTCTGACACCTCCATAGGGACCTCTGTCTCCTCTCATAGGAGGGAAACCTCTCAGGAGAGGAGAGAGAGACTGATCCAGTATGAGGAAGCTCAACTAAGGATCAGAAGGGCACAGATAGCCCTAGACAGGGAGTTCCTAGAGCTTCATCGAGATAGAACAAAGATGGGACTAGAGTCCCATGGTGGCAGCAACATCCCTATTGCTAGGGAGAGGTCTCATGACCATAGAAACCTAAACAAGATTGTTCCTCCCTACCAGAGTGGGGATGACATCCATAATTGAATTACTGCACTGGAAAGGGCATGTAAAGTACAAAGGGTCCCCCAGGAGCAGACAAAGGTAGAGAATAGCTCCTCACTGTTAGAGAGGAGGATGCTGATGATTACTCCAGTCTGAAAAGTGCACTGATTGATGGGTTTGGCCTAACCACTGAACAATATAGATTAAAGTTCAGAGATAACCAAAAGGCACAAAATCAAGACTGGGTGGACTTTGTAGATTGTGCTACGAAGGCTCTGGAGGGCTGGTTGCTTGGCAGCAAGATGCATGACTTTCAAGGATTGTACAACTTAATTATGAGGGAGCAGATCCTTAATAATTGTCAAAATCAGCTATCACATCAGTACCTGGTGGACTCTGATCTGACCTCTCCCCAAGAATTGGGAAAGAAGGCAGACAAATGGGTCAGAACCAGGGTGAGGCAGAAGGTTCAGAACCAAGGTGGTGACCAGAAGAAGCAAGATTCAAAGAACTCTGACAAGGGTGGGGAGAAGGGTAAAGACCAGAAGTTTTCACAAGGTCCCCAAAAATCTTCTTCGGGAGGGGGGGATCCGAATCTAATAAAGGAAAAGGCCAAAAGAAACCATGGTGCAAGATCTGTAAGCAGAAAACTCACTGGACAAGTGATTGCACCAAGTCCAAAGACTCAACTCCAGCCACGCTTGCCCCTCAGGCAACTATAGCCCCTAGTGCAGCTACAATTGGTGGTGGTAATACTCAGAATAAGGGTGTAGTAGGGTTAACCCTGGGTTCTGAGATGGACTCTGGCCTAGTCATAGTTCCAACTCAGGCTGTCCTGATCTGTGATGGAGGCATAGACATGTCCTCATTTGTGAGTCCCAGTAACTTGGGCAAATACAGACAGCTGCCTTTGATTAATGGGAAAGAGACTTTGGCATTCAGGGACACAGAAGCAAGTGTCACAATGGTGAAAAAAGATCTTGTGGATCCTGGGCAGATTATACTTGGTGAAACGTACCAAGTGACCAATGCTAGCAATGTCAGGACAGACCATTCTTTGGCAGTTGTTAATTTCTCCTAGGGAGGGGTAACAGGCCTCACAAAGGCTGTGGCAAGTGCAGACCTCCCGGTTGAATGATCTAGAAACATCAGCATGGGCTGAAGTGGAGCTCAGGACACATGCAGAAATGCTAGGGATCCCTGCACATGTATTTGCTGTGACCAGGTCACAGGCCAAAATGTCTAAAACTGAACAGGCCCTGGATTCTGGAGAATGGACCAGGTGCTTCCCAAGAGGAGGAGAAGTAGGGTTAAGGCAGTGCCTTATGTTATGTTATGTTATGTTATTTTTATTTGTAGAGCGCGCTGTTACCCAAGAGTGTCCTGGCGCTATGCGAAGTCATGAGGAGGCCATAAAAGGAGACGAATATAAAGATCAGACAGAGAAAAGCCAGGTTTTCAAGGCCTTCCTAAAGGAGAGAAGATTAGTTGTGGATCTGAGGTGCAGCGGCATACCATTCCAGGTCTTGGCTGCTCATACCACAAAACTTTTTCCTCCCCGGCTGGCCTTGTGAGCTCTGGGTACCGAGATAAGCTTAGCCTCTGACGAGCGTAATGCTCTTTTTGGCATGTACCAGGAGAATTGTTCCTTAAGAAACTCGGGGCCTGCTCCATGTAGTGCCTTGTGGACCAGGCATAGGGCCTTAAATTGAGTCCTCTTCCTAATAGGCAGCAAATGAAGCTTTGTCAGCTCAGCTGAGATAGATGCATATTTAGGAATATTATTAATCTGCCGGGCTGCTGCATTTTGTAGGATCTGCAGTTTATGCATGAGTCCTTCTTGCAGCGTAAGGTAGAGCCCGTTACAGTAGTCCAATTTGGACAGGGCTAAGGTGGTGATGACTGTTTGAATACTATCTTTAGGGAGGTAAGGCATTATTTTTCTGCATGCTCTGAGCGTAAAGGAGGTGGAAGAGACAACCGCATTAATCTGGTCTTTAAAGCTGAGTTTGCAGTCCACCCAAACACTCAGATTTGTAGCTTTTTTCTTGGGGGTGGGCAGGAGGCCAAGAGAGTCCGGCCACCAGAAGCAGGGGTCATTACCGAAAAGCACCACCTCCATTTTGCCTGAGTTTAATCTGAGGCAATTCTGGTCCATCCAACTTCCCACTGCAGACATACACTCTTGGAGGCGTGATGCTGTTTGCCCCAAGGACCCTGGCATTAATGACACCACAATTTGGGTGTCATCCGCATAGGAGGTAAGTGAAAAGCCGTATGATTCAATAAGTGGATCCAGAGATGATACATAAATATTGAAAAGAGTGGGGCTCAGGGAGGAGCCCTGAGGGACTCCACAGGGCAGGGAGAACGGTTCGGAAGAGAAATCCCCTAGAGCAACTGTTTGGGTCCTATTGGAGAGAAAGGATTCAAGAAGATCCCAAGCGGAACCATGAATTCCAATCTCCCGCAAACGGTCCATCAAAAGTATATGATGGACCGTGTCGAAGGCCGCGGAGAGATCCAGCATGATCATCACAGCTTTACCTCCTAGATATAATGAGGACCTAATCTCTTCCGTTGATTTGATTAGGGCTGACTCGGTACTATGGCCGGCTCTGAATCCGAATTGAGAGGGGTCCAGTGCCTGTGTATCTAGCAGAAACCTACTGAGTTGTAAATTCATAAGTTTTTCTGCTATTTTCGTCGGGAGAGGAAGTCTAGAGATTGGCCTGAAATTGTTTTGATTTTTGGGGTCTAGAGTGGGTTTTTTCAATAGCGGCAGGATAGATGCACTTTTCCAGATTTTGGGAAGTAGCCAACTGAGAACATCGAGTTTACGAGAGAGGAAAGGACCTAAGCTACTGGTTCCAAAGCTAATTTAATAGTGGGGATTGGACAGGGGTCATAGGGAGAGCCAGATTTAGTTGCCATTATATGCTTTGATATTTCTATGGGTGTAATAGCGGCAAACCTATCAAAATGTATATTTGGGTCCTGTCCTGACTGCTTAGCATCAGAGTGAGGGATGGTAGATTTAGCTGTTGCATTGTTGAAGTTGGAGAAAATTGATTCCACTTTAAGCTGGAAGAATTGAGCTATGTTGTCGCATAGCTGTTGACTTGCTAGAACAGTTGGGGTGGAAGGGTAAGCTAATGATGTGACTGTTCTGAATAGTTCTTTGCTTGAGTTTTTTGAAAGGTTGATTCGATTAGTAAAAAACTCTTGTTTGGCTTTAAGAAGAAGCTTTTTATAGTGTGCTAAGCTAAGTTTATATTCGTTCTTATCGCTGTTCGTATAATTCTTTCTCCAATTCCTCTCCAGATGTTTGCAGACCAATTTTCCCCTTCCCCTCTGACTCAGAATACAGATCAGCCTCCTGAGATGATCTTGGACCTGAAGAAGGAACTGTCACAGAGGAGCTTGAACCTAACCAGGTTGAGTTCTTGGGGACAGGGGGCCCTTCCAGGGCAGATCTGAGCCAGGAGCACCAAAACCGCCCCTCTCTTGAACCCCTCAGAAAGCAGGCTGCAGATGAGGCTGCTGGGAATGCCAATGGCACCCATAAAATGTATTTGGATGATGGACTCCTATATTCAGAGAGTAGAGACCCCAAGCCTGGTGCTTCCAGGAAGTTGGTAATACCTTTGAAGTTTAGGGGCTTCCTACCCGACACTAACCCATGATATTCTCCTAGCAGGACACTTGGGCCAAAACAAGACTTGGGACAGAATTGTTCCTCACTTTCATTGGCCCCACATGTCTGAAGACACTAAGGAGTTTTGTCGCTCCTGTGTAACCTGTCAAGCCAGTGGGAAGGCAGGTGGAACCACAGAGGCCCCCCTGATACCACTACCTGTGGTGGGGGTTCCCTTTGAGAGGGTGGGGATTGACATTGTTGGTCCCATGGATCCTCAAACAGCATCTGGGCTCAGTTTTATCCTGGTGGTGGTGGAACATGCCACTAGGTACCTAGAAGCCCTTCCACTTAGGGCCACTGTGGTGGCAAGGGCCCTCTTGGGTGTATTCTCAAGAGTGGGTTTTTCTAAGGAGGTAGTATCTGACAGGGGTGCAAACTTCATGTCAAGTTACTTGACTGCAATGTGGAAGGAGTGTGCAGTGAATTATAAATTCACCACACCCTATCACCCACAATGCAATGGTTTAGTTGAAAGATTCAACAAAACCTTAAAGGGCATGATCAAATTTCTCCCAGAAAAACTTAGGCACATATGGGACATTCTTTTGCCGTGCCTTTTATTTGCCTACAGGGAGGTGCCTCAATAGGGGGTTGGTTACAGCCCTTTTGAACTTTTGTTTGGCCATCCTGTTAGGGGTCCTTTGTGTCTGGTGAAGGAGGGATGGGAGCTACCTCTCAAACCTCCTAAACAGGGCATAGTGGACTATGTACTTGGTCTCCGCTCCAGGATGGCTGAGTATATGAAAAAGGTAACAAAAAACCTTGAGGCTAGCCAGGAATTACAAACGGCCTGGCATGACCAAAAGGCTGTGCTGACTGTTCACCAGCCAGGGCAGAAAGTGTGGGTGTTGGAGCCTGTGGCTCCAGCAGCCCTCCAAGATAAATGGAGTGGCCCCATACCATTGTTGAACGGAAAGGGGAGGTTACCTACTTGGTAGACCTTGGAACCCCTAGGAGTCCCCATAGGGTACTTCATGTCAACAGACTAAAACCATATGTTGACAGGGCAGAAATGGGCTTGCTCATGGCTACTGATGAGGGACAGGAGGAAGAGAGTGACCCACTCCCTGACCTGCTCTCTCAGAACCCTGATGACGGATCAGTAGATGGTGTAGCCTTGGCAGGCAGCCTCACTGTCCAGCAACAAACTGACTGCAGAAAACTTCTCAGCTAGTTCAGACATATGTTTTCTCTGACTCCAAGTCAGACTACCTGGTGCACTCATGAAGTGGACACTGGGGACAGTCTGCCTGTGAAGAATAAGATCTACAGGCAACCTGATCAAGTCAGGGACTGTATAAGGACAGAAGCCCAAAAGATGATGGATTTGGGAGTCATTGAACCCTCAGATAGCCCTTGAGCTAGTCCAGTAGTCCTTGTGCCTAAACCTCACACCAAAGATGGAAAGCGAGAGATGAGGTTGTGTGTGGGTTACAGGGGTCTAAATGCAGTCACTAGGACTGATGCCCATCCCATCCCAAGGGCAGATGAGCTGATAGATACTTTGGCCTCAGCCAAGTTTCTAAGCACATTTGATTTGACAGCTGGCTACTGGCAGATCAGTCTAGCTGATGATGCAAAGCCAAAGACAGCATTTTCTACCCCTAGTGGGCACTATCAATTTGTGGTAATGCCCTTTGGTTTGAAGAATGCACCTGCCACTTTCCAAAGGTTGGTGAATCAAGTCCTTACAGGCCTGGAAGACTATAATGCAGCATATCTAGATGATATTGCTGTCTTTAGCTCCACCTGGGAGGATCCCCTGGTCCACCTGAGGAATGTTTTGGAGGCCCTGCAAAAGGCAGGCCTAACTATCAAGGCTACTAAGTGCCAGATAGGGCAGAGTCAGGTTGTGTACCTGGGCCACCTTGTAGGTGGAGGCCAGGTTCAACCATTGCAGAACAAAATCCAGACCATAATAGACTGGGTTGCTCCCACTACCCAGACTCAGGTGAGAGCCTTCTTATGCCTGACTGGGTGTTACAGAAGATTTGTAAAAGGTTATGGATCCATTGTGACCCCATTGAATGACCTTACTTTCAAGAAAATGGCAAAAGCGGTTCAGTGGACAGTTAGCTGTCAAAAGTCATTTGAAGACCTGTAGCAGGCCATGTGCACTGCTCCCATTCTGCAAAGTCCTGATTACTCCAAGAAGTTCATTGTGCATCTGAGTTGGGGGTAGGGGCTGTACTGTCACAGTTTAATGATGAAGGTCAGGATCAGCCAGTAGCTTTCATGAGGAGAAGGCTGACCCCCAGAGAGAAACGTTGGTCAGCCATTGAGAGGGTGGCCTTTGCTGTGGTTTGGGCTCTGAAGAAGTTTAGGTCATACTTGTTTGTTTGTTAGGGTTAATGGGACTACATGTTGCCGGCCTTGCATATCGAAATATGCCTCACTAATTGAAGGGAGTGTGGTGTTGTGGTCACTGCCACAGACTTGGGGTGACTGCCATTCAGGACTCAGGACACAGTTCCACATGTGGGGTTGTTCGGCTTGTGTTGAACAGAGTTATTGGCACCACGTGTCGCCGCTGTTGCATATGGAAATATGCCTAACTAATCAGATGGAGTATGCTGCTGTGGTCGCTGCCATGGACTCAGGACTAGGCCTGGGCAGTAAATTCCGTTTCGCTTGCGGAATTTGCGGAATTTCGGTCATTTTGCGTTCCGCGGAGAACGCGAAATTGCCCAAAATTCTGCTTTCTGCGACTTCGCGAAATTTTTTCCTGTTCGCGTTCTCAAAATGCGTGTTCGCGAGATATTTCTCCCCGAGCATGCAACAGCAACTGTGAACAGGAAGAAAGCGCTGCGAACAAGCAATTCCGCGTGTTCGCGGAATTTCTGCATGTTCGCGGAGATATTTTACCGTTTCGCGGAGATTTGCGTAACGCGATTACGCAAATTCCACCCACCCCTACTCAGGACACAGTTCCACATGTGGGATTGTTCGGCTTGTGTTGAACAGAGTTATTGGCACCACATGTCGCTGCCGTTGCATATGAAAATATGCCTCACTGATCGAAGGGAGTCTGGTGCTGTGGTTGTCTCACGGAGTTAGGGTCACTACCATTCAGGACTTAGGACACAGTTCCACATGTGGGATCAGCTTGAATTGAAGACGGCTAGTGGCACCATTTGTCACCGGTCTTCCACAGTGTAGGCCAGAGGTAGCGGTGAACTAGGGTCCACAGCCACGTGCATACATTGGTGACCCAAACAAACCTTGCGTAGTACAGGTTCAGTGGCACCACGTGTCGCCGGTCTTCCATGTGGAAATACCCCTCGGTGATCGAAGGGAGTCTGGTGCTGTGGTCGCTGACATTGAGGACTCAGGACACAGTTACACATGTGGGATCGGCTTGTGTTGAACAGGGTTAGTTGGCACACGTGTCACCGGTCTTCTACAGTGTAGGTCAGAGGCAGCGGTCAGCAAAGGCCCACAGGCAAGTGACATTGACTTGAGCTGCACAGATTGGGAACATGTGGTCTTCTTAACCCATTATAGTGTCTTACATAATGTGCGTCGCTACTAATCTTGAATTGTGAACCGTGTAACTCCAGTGTAGGGTGGAGGCAGCGGTCAGGATGGGCGTACAGCTACGTGGCAATGATTTATGGTGCAGTGAGTTAGTAGCACCTGAAGCACACAGCGTGTGCGCACCGTGCGATGATGCGTGGTTTGGGCGGGCCGCACTGGAAGCAAAGTGTCTTGCGAACTGGACTGCGACATCTGCAATCGATTCGACACTACATCTGAATTGTGAGCGCTGCTGTCCGCAGTGTAGATCAAAGGCAGTAGTCAGTATAGACATAAGTCTGCTGTGCTGTGCAGGTGGGTGTCGAGGAGGCCCGCGGTGATGGCAGCAGAAACATGCCAGGGTGAGGGCTGCCACTGTCACAGACTGGTTGGTCT
Organism: Triturus cristatus; assembly: GCF_964204655.1. Taxonomy (NCBI): domain Eukaryota; kingdom Metazoa; phylum Chordata; class Amphibia; order Caudata; family Salamandridae; genus Triturus; species Triturus cristatus. The sequence goes on from NC_140595.1 coordinate 569,049,750, forward strand.
TCCCTCAAGTGTTCCACGCCTAGGGCCTGGCCTATTTATTCATACTGCTACGCTAGAGTGGCGTACGTTGGAGCAGCCCACTCCGCTTCCACTTCCAGGGGGGACAACACAGCTACATGACGAGATCTTCCCCACTGCTTGAGGTAACATGGTTCTGTCCAATGTGCACTACACTACAAGTATCAACAGTATATCTGCACATGGAGAGATCTGTGCTTTGCATAGTGAGGTCTGTGCAGCACATCAGCGTTACACTTGGCATTGTGTGCTTTATTGTTGAAGGGTGACTTGCCTCCTTCATATATAGTTGGTTGCCACATCTCCCAACATTCAGCTATTGTGTGGCTGAGGGGCATGGTGTTTTGAGAAGGTTCGTGCTCCTGTTTTGCACTACCTTGGTGGTAGTAGGGGGGTGGTGCGGGGGGAGGTTCTGGTGGTGGTGGCGCTGGGTGTTGTGGTCTTGTTGCGTGTCGGACCTGCATGATCAGTAGCTCTATCACGTTTTGGTCTTTAGATGTGGCCATGAGTTGGGTCCAATTCACGGAGTAGACCCATCATCAGTGATGTCACTGACCATGTCATGAATGATGTAATATGTGATGTCATCAGCAGTGCGTTGCGGGGACATGAGTTATAGTTAGCTCAACTAACTATAACAGGGGAATTTCTCTGGTTGTAAAAGAGTCAAATGTCCATCTAACTATAACATCCCTGAAACCTGTGGTTTTTTCAGTGAATTATAAAGGTTTTTTAAATGCTAAATTCTAACTATAACGTGCCTGAAACCTATGTTTTTTTCTGTGAATTTCTAAGGTTTTTTAAATGCTAATTTCTAACTATAACGTGCCTGAAACCTATGTTTTTTTCTGTGAATATATATATATATATAAATATATATGTGTATATATATCTATATGTATATTCACTGAAAAAAACATAGGTTTTAGGCACGTTATTGTTAGGAATTAGCATTTAAAAAACCTTAGAAATTCACTGAAAAAAACAGAGGTTTCAGGGGCGTTATAGTTAGCTGGACTTTTCACTCGTACAAAACCATTGAAATTCCCCCGTATATATATATATATATATATATAGTTATAGTTAGTTCAGCTAACTATAACTCGCGCGCCCGCAATGCACTGCTGATAATGGCCCCCTATTACATCACTCATGACATGGTCAGTGACATCACTCATGACATCAGTGATGACATCTCAAATGACATCACCGATGACATCATCCAGTGAATGTGTGTTTTTCTGAAAATTAAATATGTTTTATATATGTATATCTCAAGGTCGATGGAAGAATAAATGGGTATATAAGTGTCTAAATGGATGATTTGTTTTTGAAAAATTGATTGTATAACTGACTGATTAAGTGTATCTCACTGAATACATGGCTTAGTGAGTAATGTTTAAATGTGTAAATATCTGTATCAGTCTCTCACTTTGTGTATAAGTGGCTGCATGGGTTGGTGAGTATACATGAGTGTCTATATAGGTTATTAGTTGGTTTTTTGAGTATCAGTATGAGTGTCTGAGTGTCTGTATGGTTCGGTGGGGGGGTATTACGGAGTGCATAGGTGCATGAATGAGTGACTCACTGTTTGTATGTGTTGAAGACAGCATGTGTGCAGGACTGTATGGGTGGATGAGTGTGTGTATGGGTGTGTTAGCGAGTGAATGACTGTCTCAATAGTGTCTTTATGAATAACTACATATGTTTAAACTAGTATATGTGACTATTGGTGTATATAAGTGAGTATATGTGAGAGTGAGAGATTGGAAGAGTTCCTGTATGAATAAGTATGTGTTTCTATAAGTGATTGTTTAAAAGACTAAGTATGTGTAAGTTTCTGTATAAGTAAGTGTGGTGGTGTGTGTATAACTGTATATGCAAGTAAATGGATGATTGATTCTTTATTAGCATGAGTGACTATGTGTGTGAGTAACTCTGGATGAGTGGTGTTGTGTAACAGGATGTATAGCTGTATGAATACATATGATGAGTGAGTACATGTATGAGTGACTGTATAGGACTGTTGGTGAATGAGTGGATGTGTATGTGGATCTTAGAATTACTGAATAGGTTGTTGTAACTGGTATTGGTATGTCCATTGTTTTGAAAATGTTAGTTTCTATTTTTGAATGTGTGTATCAAAGGTTATATTTGGTTAAGAGGAGGTCTGCCACTCTATCACTAGGATGATGTCATCAGTGATGTCATTTGAGAGGTCATGAGTGATGTCATGAGTGATGTCACTGACCATGTCATGAGTGATGTAATATGTGACGTTATCAGCAGGGGAATTTCAATGGTTTTGTACGAGTGAAAAGTCCAGCTAACTATAACGCCCCTGACACCTCTGGTTTTTCTAAGGTTTTATAAAATGCTAATTCCTAACTATAACGTGCCTACAACCTATGGTTTTTCAGTGAATTTCAAAGGTTTTTTAAATGCTAATTTCTAACTGTGCCTACAGAGATAGGACATGCGAAGAAAGAAAAAAAATGCACAGAGAGAAAAAAAAGAAGTGCAGAAAGAAGCAACAGATGTCCTCAAAGATGAAGAAAAGTGCAGGAAGAAGGATAACGTGCAGAAAGAACAAACAGAAGAGCAGAAAGAAGCCTTGTTGCAAAATCAACCTGTACCCTCAACATTTTCAGATGGCTACTGGTGGTAACTGAGTCTGACTAACCAGTCCTAGAGCCAGTGCTATGTTAAAAGACACTTAGAATACAGAGTAAACACCTACATACACTAGAGAACACTATGCATTGGGGTCCCCCTGTGATTAGCATGACCTCCTCTGTAAGCCCCTAGTATATAATAGGGCAGGGGGATTGAAACTACCTCTTAAAATGCACCACAGGGTGTGTTTGCAGAGGTCACTTCAGGCCCCATCCCCTCCCTTCCCCACCGTGTAAACACGCCCTGTGGCCGTTTTAAGTTGGGAGATTAAGTCCCCTTGAATCCTAAGGGTCCCTAGGGTCAAACTAGCCCACTAGGTACCTCCAGTAAGCGCCACAGAGCTGCGTTGCAGAGAGGTGTAAAAAGGGGCGTGTCCGCGGAACACCTGTCTGCAACGCAGCTCCCTGGCACATACTGGAGATACCTGTTGGGCTAGTTGACCCTCAGGGACCCTCAGTATTGAAGGGGAATTAATTCCCCAACTTACAACTCGTCAGGGGGCGCGTTTGCAGAGTGCGTGGCCTCCAGCACGATGCCGTTCTTTTATTTATTTAATTTTTTTAAGAAGGGGGGCTTTGTGGCCCCCCTTCTTTTTCTAATTTATTGGCCCAGGGGACCCCATCCCCCAGGGCCTGCCTCCTAATTTTTTTTTTTTGAAAAAAAAAAAATTGGAAGGGGGCCACATGGCCCCCCTCCCAAGGCCTTAATCGGCCCCAGGGACCCCAACCCCCGGGGCATGGCCTTTTTAAAAAAAAAATATTTATGAGGAGGGCAGCGTTGCCCCCCTCCTCAGGCCACTTATGGCCTCGGGGACCCCATCCCCCTGGGCCGGCCATTGTTTTTTATTATTTAAAAAAAATATATATTTATAGAACACCTAGGACATGCTGGACAAACCGTACGTACCTATCACCATGACGAGTTGCGTGATATTCATTAAAAGGCGACTATGCATACAATGAATCCACGTGGAATGTATTTACACCGCTAGTGAAGCTCTGACGTGTCTGACGCCCTACCATGCCTAATCCCGGCGCCCCCGCTGGTGGGTACTCTCCAAGTAGACACCCTTGTCGTTTATTCATACAAACATGGGTAGCTATTGACGTACACATTTAATACACACGCACACCAAGGCATTCAAAGGGGATTCGACAAAAATTTGACCAAAACTATGAAAGAAACCAGCCTCACGGTTAATAAAACACACATCCACCGCCAGATGTGTAATTCTTTTTATTTTACTCTCTGGAAAGGAGACAAACCTCACTTGAGAGTCACAGTGCGCTCCTGGCTGAGCCCAATGCTGGGTTACACCCACCAGTGCCCGCCAAGTGCCACACACCTCTGTGTTTTATTCCACCAGCTAGTGAGTATGCTATGACACTCTCTAGCCCATGTGCACTGTAACACCACCCCGTGAATATGTCATGTCACACTTGCCTTCGCACGGGTTATATTGCCCCATCTAACGTGCCTTCCTCGGTGCCTATGTTATAACGCACAGCGCTAAGCCATACATATTACAATCTGGGATCCATATCTTTGTCACAGTGCATATGCAACGTTGCACATATTTTATATTACAACTTTAGAGACTAGTTAGGTTACACAACACTGCCCCGTGCATATTACACTCCAAGGCGCATATCGCATAGCACGCGCTAGTGCCTTTGCTATCTCGCGCTCTCCAATGAATCTGTCATTGCGCACAATGTATTGCATATTATATTTCACGCCCGGTTCATCTTATATCACACTTTTTGGTGCATAGTTTATATCATACACTATATTTTCATTTTCAATCGTGCTCTCAGGACTATGCTCTATATAACACTGCGTTCACCTACCCTTTTCACGGGCATTACATTTTGCGATGGGGTTGGAGGGTCAGGGGATGTTTCTGCCAAGTGAGCCCGGAATCACAGTCACAAACGTCCTCTTCTTCCTGAATAAAAGTGAAATTATGCTGCATACTTGTTCATATTTTAAGTAGTTCACACAGACGCACATTTTAAAAACAATAAAGTTCCTAATACCCACCTTCTCTGAACAGTTAGCTTGCTGCCCCATCCCCTTCCTCCCGATCCTCTGTTGTCTGAATCCATGGACTAGCCTCCTCCCCCCTGTCATGCATGGTCTGAGGTGCTGCCACTGCCCTCCATTTAGCATGATGTACCATCCCACTCCTCCTGCCCTCCATTGCCCACTTCTATGCCCCATCATTGACCTCCTGCTTAGCCTCTGTGCTTAGTTTGCTGCCCCTATTCTCCTTCCCCCTGCCCTCCGATGTCTTTGTGCATGCCCCTGCTCCATCCTTTTTGCCCACCATGTTCCATGAACCTGCCACTCCTATCTACTCTGAGTGTTCTGTTGAGCTGCCACTCCCCTCCCACCTGCCTAGCATTGTCAGATAACTGTAACCTGTCCCTGCCACCTCCCCCTTGCCTGTCCACATGCCATGCCCCTATCCCCTTCCTCCTGTCCTCCATGGTCCATTTTACTGCCACACCCTTCTGCCATCCCTGGTCTGTTGTGCTGCAACTGATCCTCCTGTCTGCCCTGCACGGTCTGTTGTGAGGCCCCTACCCCTGAACACTCTTGTCTGTGCCCAGGTCCTGACCCTCCCTTCCATCCTTCATGGTTCTTTGTGCATGCCCCTGCACCCTCCTTCTTGCCCATCATAGCCATTGTGCTGCCACTAACCCTCCCGCTTGCCATGCATGGTCTTCTGTGCTACCACGGCCCCTCCCACCTTCCCTGTGTGGTCAGCTAGCTGCCCCAACCCCCTCCCACCTTCCCTCCATGGTCTGTGTGTATGCCATCATAGTCTCACTGTTGCTCTCCATGGTGTGTCTTGCTTCTAGTGCCCATCCTGCCTGACCTCCATGGTCATCTTGCTGCTCCTCTCCTGCCCCCTTGCCCCCAGCCCTCTGTTTCCATGTGAAGACCCCTATTCCCTCCCTCCTGGCTTGTCTGTTCCATTGTAATTCCCCTGATCCGTCCCTCCTGCCCTTTATGGTCTGTTATGCTGCAGCTTTCTCTCCTGTCTGCCCATTATGGTCAGCCAGCTACCATTGCCTCTTTCCCCTCCTCTGTTCTCTGTTGTCCATGTGCATGGTCCTGTCCCCACCCTATTGCTTTCTATGGATTGTTGTGCTGCACTCCCGTCCTGCATGCCCTGTGTTGTGTATTGTGCTGCTGCAAACCCTGATGCCTGCCCTGCAGGGTCAGTTTGGTGCACCTCTCCATGTCCCTCCTGTCCTCTGTTATCCAAGTCCATGTCCCTACCCCAATTCCTCCTGCCTTCCATGAGCAAATGTACCATACTTGCGAACATTTTGAACTTGGTAAGAGGGAGATTTTGAAAAAAAAACTGGGGTATTGATTTTCCCCTTTGAGTTACATTGAAAAAGAGGAGATTGTAGACAGGAGACAGATCAAATAAAGCCCATTTGAGCTTAAAAGCATTGGATGTTTCCTGGCTGAATCGGGTCTGTTGGCATGTATGGTTATACTACCACTGCCTCTTCCTTCTGCCCACAACGGTCTATTATATTGCCACAGCCTCTCTTGCCAGTCCTGTATTGTTGGTTTGTTGCCCCTGCCCCCCTTTCCACTGCCCTCCATAGTCTGTTGTGCTGCCACGGCCCATCCTGCCTGCCCAGTGTGGTCAAATAGTTGCCTCTGCACCCTCCTACCTGCCTTCAATTTTCAGAGCCTGTGCCCCTGGCCTCTGCCTCTCAACAGTATCCTAATGAACAACTAGATTGCTAGCATTCTATATTTATTAAAAAAGTGTGGAAAGCCTGACGTCATCTTGATGTAATCAAAACTGTAATACCTAGAGCATTTCCTTTAGAAATTACATATACGAGAGGGTCTTATTTGCATCAAAATTATGGTTAGTGCTCTAAAAAACTAAAATGAGGGCATATTTTCTGAGTTTTCAAATAGCAGCAAAGCACTTTTAAATTATTTGTTATCTTTATGTTTTTTTATCCAGTTGACCACTTGATTAAATGTTGCACTTAGGGGAGAGGATGTGGTGTTACTTCCAGAGCTGCAGACTTTGCAACTGGGGAACCAAGTTGGAGTTTCTGCTTCAGCTCAACATTCTGTGATTCTGGTCAAATCACTTAGTCTCCCCATGTCTACAACCAAAATGAATTTGTTCTTGTGTGATGTAACCAATGCTCATGTAAAGCACTCCAATACCTGACAAGTCTGCACTATATAAAACTGCAAAAACATAACAAATAAGTGTTTTGCACACTTCTGTCATTGGGCTATACTTGGGCTACATCTGGGTGATATTTGGGCTACATTTGGGCTCTTTTGTCTCTGGTGGCCATCTTGGAAGGTTTATTTGTTATGAAGTTTCCTAATTTCCTCATTTACTGCAGTATCCTCAGTGGGAAATGCTTTCAGTGTTTTACTTTGATTCCATCAAGAAGGTATTCAGATATGTCACACATTTGCCATAAATTCTGAATGTTAGCACTCTAGTTGCTCATTAGATCACTGTAGTAAAGCTACTGCTCACCACCAAAGTCTGCTGCTGGTATTAAAAGTGCATGTTAAATTTTTTTTAAAGAAATAGAAGAGGATTTGAGAAGTCACTCAAAATGTGCCCTAATTTTTCTTTCTTCAGCACTAATCATTATTTCTATGGCAAAATGAACCCCCTCATTGTGTTCCTTTTTTAACTTGAATGTTTTAAGTGTTACCAGTTTATTCCAATCAAGATGGCTTCAGGTGTGCCATATTTTTGTCATAAGTAAGACAGTAAGCGCTCTAGTTGTTCTTAAGAACACTCTGGGACATTCTGTCATTGGGCTATACTTGGGCTACATCTGGGTGATATTTGGGCTACATTTGGGCCCTGTGTTGTCTCTGGTGCCCATCTTGGGAGACTTATTTGTTATGAAGTTTCCTAATTTCCTCATTTACTGCAGTCTCCTCAGTAGGAAATACTTTCAGTTTTTTACTTTGGTTCCATCAAGAAGGCATTCAGATGTGTCACACATTTGCCATAAATTATGAATGGTAGCACTCTAGTAACTCATTAGAATACTGTAGTAAAGCTACTGCTCACCAGGGAAGTCTGCTGCTGGTATTCAAAGTGCATGTTTCAGTCTGCATGTCAGAATTTTTTAATGAAATAGAAGAGAATTTGAGAAGTCTAAATGTGCCCTTAATTTTCTTTCTGCAGCACTAATCATAATTTCTATGGCAAAATGAACCCCCTCATTTTGTTCCTTTGCAAATTAAATGTTTTAAGTGTTACCACTTTATTCCAATCAAGATGGCTTCAGGTGTGCCATACTTTTGTCATAAGTAAGACTGTTAGCGCTCTAGTTGTTCTTTAAAACACTCTGGGACATTCTGTCATCGGGCTATACTTGGGCTACATCTGGGTGAAATTTGTGAGACATTTGGGCTCTTTTGTCTCTGGTGGCCATCTTGGGAGACTTATTTGTTATGAAGTTTCCTAATTTCCTCATTTACTACAGTCTCCTCAGTAGGAATACTTTCAGTTTTTTACTTTGATTCCATCAAGAAGGCATTCAGATTTGTCACACATTTGCCATAAATTCAGAATGTTAGCACTCTAGATTCTCATTAGATCACTGTAGTAAAGCTACTGCTCACCAGAGAAGTCTGCTGCTGGTATTGAAAGTGCATGTTTCAGTCTGCATGTCAGAATTGTTTAATGAAATAGAAGAGGATTTGACAAGTCACTCAAAATGTGCCCTAATTTTTCTTTCTGCAGCACTAATCATACTTTCTATGGCAAAATGAACCCCCTCATTTTGTTCCTTTTTAAATTAAATGTTTTAAGAGTTACCACTTTATTCCAATCAAGATGGCTTCAGGTGTGCCATACGTTTATCATAAGTAGGACTGTTAGCACTCTAGTTGTTCTTTGTAACACTCTGGGAAGCTGCAGTAGAACACAAAGGAATCAACTGACAGTCTCTGCCCTTGTTGGATGTACATGTTTTACTGAGAATGTCAGACTTCATTCTCACATGACTGAGAAAGATAATGTGAATTTACAGAAAATATGCTCTCAGTTTAGCTTATAGATCACCTTCCAAACTTCTGTGGGAAAAGCATGAGAAAATAGTTTTCTCTCAAACATGATTCAAGTTATCCCAGCAGAAGGCTTTTTCACACGGTAAAATCCCCTTAGAACATACCACAATTCCTAAAATGATTTATAATGTAACTAAAGTCTTAAAATGTTCTATTAATTGCAATACTTTTTAATGAGGTGCTATCATGTATATTGGTCCCAAGATGGCTGCCAACACTTCTTGGATGAAGTGCTGACAGCCAATCAGATCTCACGATGAGATGTGTGGTTAGGCTCCGCCCAGATATATATGTGATTTTACTTTTGATTTTCTCAGGAACTACTGGACGGATTTACACCATTTAAGCAAAAGGCACGACTCTGAACCAAGGTCTACCTTTCTGCCAAATTTGGTGTCATTCCGTTCAGCAGTTCGGGCTGTAGTTGCGGCTAAAGGACCTATGGGAAATTGCATGGGGAAAACACGTTTTGGGACCCCCCTTTTTTCTCAGCCCCCGCTACACGAATCCTCCCGAGACTTTCAGGAGAGGAGCGGACCGGAACTGGCCAAAAGTTTTGAAAATTTTGCGAAGATTCATCCACGGGCGCCAAAGTTATTCCAAATAGAATGTTGCGGATTTCCTATGGAAAATAGGTCCTAACTATGCCTACCTATTGGCGACCGCCAGTAGGTAATATGTATATATATATATATATATATATATATATATATATATATATATGTATGTATAGTTCAACACAAAGTCTCCCAATGTTGGGAGTCCCCATGCCTGCAGGGCGGCTACAAAGCGGCCATGGGGCATTCCGAAATTTATATTGCACCAGAAATTAACATGACAAATCCCAACTCAGTGACGTATTGCCATTTATTCTGATTCAAACTGACTGTATATTCTTCCCTAATGTGTTTCAGCTGGCTAAGGTACACGCCTGGTTCACAGGTGAGCAAGAGCATAGTGCAAATTATTCATGCCTTAAATCACAGTGGACAAGTGACCAAAGGAATATTCCTACTGCTCCCACAATGCACCATCAGTGTCAATGCAATGTTAAAGACTGCAACAAATATTAATTATGCTTGATAACATCTTCAGTAACACAGTTTAGTAATGCAACTATTTCATCAAAGTGCATGTTCATAAATGTAATAGTCACATGTTTTTTTCAAAATTGTCTTGCCAGACTCCCTCATCTCCTGGTGCCAAAAACAAATCCAAGTTTCCTTAAAACACACAGTCAGAATCGGCAGGAAGAGATAGTTCTCCTCTTCCCTTGTCACCTCCATGAAAGGAATGCCAGGAATATCCTTAATGTTTCTCAAGGGCAAACGGGCTATGCTCTCCAAATATAGTCCAACACACAGTCTCCAAATGCTGGGAGCCCCCATCCCTGCAGGTTGGCTTTGAAATGGGCATGGAGCATCCCATAATAATTAGCATTGCACCAGAAAAGAACATGACAACCCCCAACTCAATAATATACTGGCTTTCTTCTGATTCAAACTGGCAGCATACTCGTCACTGATGCATTTCAGCAAAGGAACGAGCCTTGTTCACAGATGAGCAATATCATAGTGCAAATTATTTGTGCCTTAATTCACAATAGACATATGACCAAAGGTATAATCCTACTGCTCCCCAATGCACCAGAGGTGCCAATGCAATATTAAAAACGTTGACACATTAATTATGCTTGATAGCTTATTTAGCAACATAGTCTCGTAATGAAAATATTTAATCAAAGTGCATGTTCATAAATGTAATACTCACTTGCATTTTTTCAAAATTGTCTTGCCAGCCTCTCTCATCTCCTGCTGCCAAAAACAAATCTATATTTCCTTAAAACACACAGTTCAGTCAGAATTGTCAGGAAGAGAGGGTTCTCCTCCTCTCCTGTTCTTGCCTCTGTGAACAGAATGCTAGGAAAATCCTTAGGGCCTAAGTACATTGTTTCAGTCTTGGGGCAGCCCGACCGACCAACTAGGATGCGACCGAACACTGTTCAGTCATACTTCGACCAGAATGCATGCTCTCATTGTAAAATGAAAAGGTGTATTTCATCCCTCCCCTGTGGCACGCACCTCAAGGTGCATGCTACGTGGTGCCCCCTCAGCCACCAAACGAAGACTGTGCACCCATGGGGTCCCTGCTGGGGACCCCCAAAGTCAACTCCCGACAGCATGTCTGTGTTGGAAAGGCCGGCACAGAAAGGCATCTGACATTGTAATCCCTCGGGCGGAAAGTTCCGCCCTTGTGATTACTGAAGGCATTCCGTCTGTCGGATGGGCTCGAGCCCGACGGAAGGAAGTCGGAATGACTCATTGGATTCCTTTCTGACCAACACCATCCAAATGGGTCGGTCAGAAAGGAATCCGACCACCTGATTATGATGTGTCAGAAAGGGCTCCGACCAACGGTCTGAGCGTGTCCTAATGCATCGTAATTTGCCCCTTAATATTTCATGAGGGCAAGTGGTACATGCCCCCAAAACATAATCTAACACACTGTCACCAAATGCTGGAAGACCCATCCCTGCAGGGTGGCTTCTAAATGGGCATGAAGCATCCTGTAATTAACATTGCACCAGAAAAGAACATGACGAAGCCCAACTCAATGACTTTCTGGAACATATTATGATTCCAATTGGCAGCATATTCTTCCCTGACACGTTTCAGCTAAGGAACTAGCCTTGTTCACAGGTAAACATTATCATAGTGCAAATTATTTGTGCCTTAAACCACAGTGGACATGTGACCAAAGGTATAATCCTACTGCACATACATATACAAATTAACATGACATTTTTTTGAAATGCCAATTTGTTTACAAATATAAAAATAAACAATATAAAAACTTTTATTTACTAAAAATGTATTACCTATTAAAAACATTACTAACTCAAAATATTATAATGTTAACTGCACAAAAACATAAGAAAATGCTTAATTAATAAAAACTAAACTCTAAAATTCCACAAGTATTTCATATAGTATACCCACTCCAATTTATGAAACAGTACAACAAAAACGAAACTCAGGAAAAGTACAAATGCACAAGGGTAACGTATACTATTCCCACTCCAGTCAGTGCAACAGTAGGAAAAGTATTGGATTGCAGAGGGGTAAAAATTAACTATTCCAACTTCAGACATTGCAACAGTAGGGAAAGTGTTGGATCGCAGAGGGTTCAAATACACCATTCCCACTCCAGTTAGTGCAACCGTAGGAAAAGTGTTGGATAGCAGAGGGGTTACATTTACTTTTCCCTCTCCAGTCAATGCAACAGTAGGGAAAGTGTTAGGTTGTAGAGGGGTTTAGTTTAATATTCCCGCTCAAGTCAATGCAACAGTAGGGAAAGTATTGGTTTGCGGCGGGGTAAAATATACTATTCCCACTCCAGTCAGTGCAACAGTAGAGAAAATGTTGGATTGCGGAGGGGTAAAATTGACTATTTCCACTCCAGTCAGTGAAACAGTTGGGAAAGTGTTAGAATGGGGAGGGGTAAAATTTACTATTCTCACTCCAATCTGTGCAACAGTAGGGAAAGTGTGGGAAAGTGTTGGACTGCGGAAGGGTAAAATGTACTATTCCCACAACACTCTGTGCAACATTACACACAGTAATTCACTTCAAAAGAATTAAAAAATTTAAAACATTATTAAATAACAACATTTTTGAATATTTCAATTATATACATATAATTTTATTTAAAAAACAAACAACGTCCATGTTTATTACATTCTTTAACACATACTATAAATTAATACAAATATTATTATTATTGTTAAAATACCAAATTATGGGCCCATTAAGATGGACAAGTGTCCAACCGCCAAAGATTCAGTCACGGAACCGTCCGACAAAGGATCGGCATTCCTGACAGCCCAATTACAATAAGATGGAATAGAGCCACAGCACAAGCAGCAATAGAAAAACGGACAGTGCATGGATGTTTGGGAGAAATGTTCATCACTACTCGTGGATTCTAAGCACTCACACGCCAGCGCTCCTCGCACTCCAGAGGCACTGACCATCCAGGCAGGACACTACCTGTCCCAGCGTTCCTTGCTGCCTCCACACGTGCCACCAGTCAGGGGGAGGTGCCAGTACACCTTTGTGCATAAAGCGCTGCCTCTCCCATTGCGGTGCGGGATGCGCACGGGTTGCGCCCGGGCGAAGCCCGGGCCAAGGTCGGGCCCGTCTGAGCCCGTCAGAGACAATAAGAGGCGGGGCTGGGCCATTTCCCTAAGAGTTTGATTTTGGGACTGATATCGTATATTTTTGTATGGTATTGTCAGTCACATAACTGTGGCTAGCTATTGTTAAACATGAGTAGGAGAAAACATAGTACAGAATATTGTAGGGACTCTAGATGCTTTGCTACAGAGGGCGGAATCATGCCTTATAAATGAAATAAAACTCACTGAACGAAGGCTGTCCTTAACACCTCAACCCTCTCAGAGTGGACTTTCTATTACACCCGCTCTCATGGAATCTGGCGGGCAATTAACAACGAGCCATCCCCTTTAGTGGCCAGTACTTCAGCACAAGCTATAACAGAACAAGTAACAGATATTGTTTCCTCCTCACCCTCTGACTCCGAATCCAGTCCTGTCAGGTCTAAAGTCATCACCAGAGGGCAAAAGGCTATACGCAGGCTAGATTACGCCACAGAACCCCCCCCCCAAAAAAAAAGGAAAGGTAAAAACACTAAAACAGAGTAAATCTGTACAGAGAATAAATGGGAAGGAGGAGCAATCCGTCATTGGTACGGGTGAACTCAATAAGGGTCCCCCGATTATTGTAAAACAGAATGAGATTGACAAGCCTACTGACAATACACAAGATGGGAACTTTTGGGGTGGACTTGAGACAATGATGTTAACCCTCTTGGAACCCATCATGTTAAAGGTAACTAACGTAGAAGCTAGGCTTGCCAAGATGGAGGAGTTGGTTGGTAGTAAATATCCAGCAACATTGGCAGATAGCACCAACCTAAATGAACGCATCCAGTCTAATAGGGGGGCAGGCATGGGCGTTGGACCATCCTCTAGTCCCAATTTTATTAACCAAACATCTCATAGGAGTAATGATATCAATACTAGTACACCTACTATAGATAATCCATCTGTTCGCATTGGGCAATATCCCACCAAGGATGGACCCATTATAACAGTCCCTAATAACCCTGCTGGCACAGAAAGAGGAGTACAGATTGTCAGGGTGAACAGTGGCAGTAAAGAAGCGAAGAGAGGCATAAATTCACAGGAACAACAAGATAAGTCCTACAGCCCATCACAAAACTTAAATCTGCCCCCAGAAGCAATTCTGTACACGGTCGTTCTGGCAAATGTCCCTCCCTTAACTAATAACGCTTTTGACATTGGTCGACTCTAAGGAATAAGTCCCTTCATTTCTTAACTATGAGGACCGGCTTAAACGAGCCCCTTTTTTCAGATTTTAAAATGGTACGAAGGATCGGGTGGGTCGGCCCCTCTGCCAAATCATTGTGCGGAGACTGTATTGTACTAACGTTTATGTCAACTTTTTTGGTGCACACAATCCTAAAGAGGGGCAACAGTGGGCCTTCTAATCCCAATGACATACATATATTACCACTGGGATATTTCTATCGACCATCTAACTCTTCAAAACATTTGGGTTTTTTGTCCGAGGGAGACACTCACTTGAGAATCAGGCAGCCTAGATATCCCATCCCAGTATACAATCGTTTTGATGCTCTAAATTCTTTGGAAGACATTGATTGACTGGACCCTTGGAAACTTGCATTACATAATTGTGCAATCTGTAGGACTGATTATGGGGGTAACTCTGGGTTGACTCTAATGAGTAATGATGGTATTGTCTGTGAATATTATGCTGGATGTGATAGAGAAGAGGTTTGAGGGCTTATGGATTTGAATATGGAGACTCAGAGCTGATCCCCATGGTATTCTAAATGTCTCTTTTCCATCTAGAGACTTAAATGTGGATTTTGCCGATAGTAATAGAGATGAGGAACGAGGGCTTATGGGTTCAAAGAACGAGGCTCAGACTGACTCCCAGGGTACTTTAAATGTCCCCTCTCCATCCAGACATGCAAATGAGGATTTTCCAGGGATAGTAATCCATCCTCACAACTGCCCTGTTGATGTTAAACCCCCTCTTTGCAATATTGTCTCATGGAACATTGCTGGGACCCGTTCCAAGTTAAACACCCAATTGTGGCGGGAATTTATTTTGCAATTTGAGGTCCTCTGTTTCCAGGAGACATGGTCCAAGGAATCGATCCACCTGAATGGGTATAGGACCTACCATACCCCAGCAGTTGATGGTCGGAGTGGTAGGGCTAAGGGTGGTTTATGCACATATATATCGAGTAGCATGAACATAAAGGATTTAACAATGCTTGCCAGTGATGATTATTACCAACTAGTTAGATTGGATCTAGATACAACATGCTTCATAGTTTTGGTTAATTTTTACAACAATATTCCTCCTGGAAAAGTGGAAACTGTTGTAAAAAACATGTCACAATCATTGAGATTAGTGGGTAAAAGCAAGACAAAAGACATAATGTTAATACTGGCAGGGGATTTTAACTGCATGTTATGTGAGAACGCTGGGGACAATCTAAGAGAAGAAGGAGCATGCTCATTTCATTTTAGGCATTCTGCTCTGGGAGAGCAGCTAAACAAACTTATTTTTAGTCTTGATTTGGGATTTGTAAATGAATTATGCCCAATACTAGCCCCTTTGCCTTGGACATTTAGCGGTAGAGGACTTTGTTTCACTATCGACTATGTCTTAATATCAAGCAATCACGCACATAGTTTACACTCCTTCTATGTCTCAGAGAATTCACTTAGTGACCATTTCCCTCTTTGCCTGGCTATTATATTACCCTCTAGTAAAACTTTTAGACCTAATACTAACAATGATCAGTTGCTTGAAAATATAGCCATTGGGAGTATCAATGGGTACTCCCTCCGTTGGCCTATGGTAGATCAGGCTGTGCTGATTAAAACCGTAGTGGATAAATGTAAAATACACATATAGACATGCCTGAATGAACCAGCTGCCTCTGATAAAATGTTATTGTTAGCTTCCTTTATGATAATAACCACCGTAATAAGAGAGTCTCTTATTAGGCGCAAAAAGAGTAACAGATCCCAGAATGGGTGGTTTGATTCGAGGTGTACCCAAGCATATTCTCAGCTAAAAAAAAAAATGCATAAAACCCCGAGAAATATGCTGGAAATAAGGTTGGCTAGAGGGGCATATAAACAAGCAATAAGGGACAGAAAAGTCATATTGAAGAAGGAGTAATGGGAGGCATTACACGCGGCCTCATTAGCTAGAGACAGTGTGGCATTCTGGAAGGCAATTAGGGCACCATTTTTTATTTTTTATTCTTTTTATTAACAGACATAAACATGTTGGTCACTTCACAGATTTTAGTTCTTTGGAGTTACAGTGGTTCAGCCTTGGACTCTTATACATTCTTATCACTTAACATGGCACAGTAGAGCGGGAGCATACATTCTTATCGTGCTATTGGGTTGACCTGTCCTCGAGGGGGGGAGGAGCTGGGGGCTCACAGATGTTACCACGGTAAGCATTCCAGGGAGACCAGACTGCCGCCCACTTCCCGGGGCACCCCCTTGAGACATACACTGTCTTCTCCTGCAGCATACACCAGTCCATGTCTTTCTTCCATGCACCAGGCAGTGGGGGTGCCTCTGCCCCCACAAACGTGCTATGTTATGCTTTGCAATCACCAGCCCCAGTGTTACCCATATTCTGCCCTTTACTGGTAGGTCTGTGGGCTCCCAAATGTTTAGGAGGCATCTTTTGGCTTCAGGCCGCAACTTCACTCCCCACACCGTGCTCATACAGTCATGTACCTTTGCCCAGTATGTGCAGACTTGTGGGCATTCCCATACTATATGAAGAAACGTCCCCCTCTCCCCACAACGCCTTTGACAAAGCCCGTCCGCACTCCTCCCCATCAACGTTAGCCTGGTGACCAATACGTACACCCGGTGTAGTATTTTGAGTTGTATCAGCCGTAACCCTGCCGATATCGCCACTTCTTTGGGAGACGAGAGCGCCTCTCTCCATTCTTCCTCATCGATTTCCAGGCCGTCCGCCTCCCACTTCCCTTTGAGTGAGCTCAGTGGATCTGGGGAGTGGTGTATGAGCTTCTTATACGTGAGGGATATTGCCCGTTCTGGTAAGTGCCCATCAAGCAGTCTATCCTCAAGGGGGGAGGATTCCGGGAGCATCGTCCCTGGTGGGATGTTAGATTGAAGAGAATGCCGGACCTGCATGTAGCGGAAGAATTCCGTGTGCGCCAGTTCATGTGACTTCTGTAGGGAGGCAAAAGGCACCATTCCCCCCAGCCCCCAGAGGTCTCCAATACGGGATATACCGATCAGATCCCACTTGTGGAATCCCTTAGTGCGTCCCAAAGACCCAAGCCTCTCTGACACCCAGAGCGGAGTTGCCTTCATAAGTTTACCAGCCCACCCTAGCTTCCGGTTCGCAATATGCCACAGTTGGATCGAGTGTTTTGTGGGGCCCGTGAGATGGAACTTATTGGGTCGCGAATAGAGTGCAGCCTCAAAATTACCCCCAGGAAGGAGCCACCTATCCTTCCCATACCCGGGGTCGTCCCCACTACCATACGTGTCCTCATTAATGGCAGCAAGATGTAGGGCACCATTTTTAACTAGAGAGGCCGGCCCGTCAATCGAGATAGCCATAACTGAGGAACAGTGGATCAAGCACTTTGCTCAAGTATATAAGGGCGAGGGAAATTCCGATACGATCGATATCCAAGCGCAGGGGGTTCATGACTTAAATTATCTTTTAAATTACAAGGAACCAACGTTCACCTTAGAGGAAGCGGAGTTGGCTCTCCATGCAAGTCAAGGTGGCAAGGCGCCTGGACCAGACTGGTCCCCATAGATATGTTCAAATCAAACATTTCTTTATGGGGGCCCCTACAGGTACAGGTGCTTAACACAAGCTGTAGCACTGATTTTTTACCCACTTGGGTAGAGTCTACTATCGGGACCATTATGTGAGCCACATTAAACTATGGTCAATATTAGAAGATATGGGGGTTGATGTAAATATTATTTATTTTCTGAAACGTTTTTATAGTGATGCCAAGGGACGCATGAGCTGTGGTCTGAAGGGCGAGCGTTCGGCTGCTCTCCCGATCAGGAGTGGAGTTAGGCAGGGTTGTTTTCTGGCCCCGTTCCTTTTTAAATTATATATAAATGGACTGGGGGAGGCACTCCTTAAAGACAACCAAGACTTTCCCCTAGTAGCAGGTCGCCCTATCCCAGCTCTCTTGTATGCAGACGACGCGGTGTTGATGTCTCGCCCACAAGTAGGCCTACAGCATGTTTTGAACAGTTTTTCCCTTTTCATGAAAGACCTAGGTTTAAGGGTAAACTCTTCCAAAACCTTTAACATGCCCTGCGGTAATGGCATAAAGAAACACAAGGATATGTATGTGGCAGGACAAAAAATTGGGGCTACAAAGAAATTCTCATACTTGGGCATTCTTTTCGCCCACAATGACACTTGGGTACAAGCAGTTGCAGCTAAAAAAACTGGCACTCCTACGCTCCACATCTGCTCTTACCGTCTTTGCCAGAAAATTAGGCAAAAAACACCCAGAGGAGCTCATCAAAATTTATAAGGCTAAGTGCGTCTCAGCGGCAGTTTATGGGAGTGGGGTCTGGGGGTTTGCTGATCTGCTTCCAATTCAGAAAGTAGAGAATTCCTTCCTAAGATACATTCTAGCTGTCCCGAGTGGTATCTCAGCATGCATTTGTAACACAGAGTTAAGACTCCCTTTTATTTCTGATTTAATTAGGCTTGAGCCTGTGCTTTTATGGCTCTTGACTAAAGAAGAGGCCAAACTGAACAGAGATATCCTTTCAGATATTTTGAAACTGGAAAGTGTAATGAGGATACCATGGCTAAGATATGTTTTTAAATTTGCAAAAGATCTTGGCCATTTAGAGTATTTTACTAATCCTACTACCATTAGGGCAACAAGAAGGAAGAATTTAAGAAAATAGGGTATCTTGCTCCTGGATACCATTAGAATGTCATCTGAGATTTTAAAACCCACAGTCCTGCGTAATCAGCTGGTCTTAACTACTTTTAATATTCAATCCTATTTAACTTTTGTACCTGGTGCCTATGATAGATTCTTACTAACTCGTTTTAGGCTGGGGGTCTTTCATAGATTAGTTACTTTTCCCATAATGAATGACTGGTCTCCAGACCTCCAGCTATGCCCCTGTGATAATACCTTCCTACAATCTACGATTCATGTCATTCTTTTTTGTAGGTTTTATTCTGCTGCTAGGAGCTTCCTCTCAGTACCCATCTTGAAACAGTTTGGGCTACGCCAATGCCTTCCTCCTTTCTTGGCTTTACAATATTTAGATAATGAGCATAGTGTTTTAGGATAACAATTTTTTTTTAAAAAGCTTTGAGCCTAAGGAAACACATGCACAGTTAATTGTTTTTAATGAGATGAGGGCTTTTATAAGTTTAATATTGTTTTTAATCTATTGTATGAAATTATTAATGTTTTATTTATGTGAATATTTAATGTATGAATTGTCTGAATGTATTTTTGAAACTTGTGTTTTTATGATTGTTTGCTTAATCAATCGAATAAAGCCTTCTTTGATTTGATTTGAGTGCATCCTGACTTAACAGCTTCTAATGTCCCTCTTTTTCACTGATCTGGAAGAAATTCATTAACATCTGTGTGTCATAAACTATAAAAGAGTCTATCTAGTTAATCTCATTCTCTGGGGAGCTCAAAAAACAAAGTTCAAATACAAATGGTACAAAATCAAACACTGAACCACATGAAACACATCATATGGCTTTTTAGAATCTTGTTGTGTTCCCTTGACATATAGAATAACAGAATAAACAGTACTGTAGAACACTAAAGACCAGGACACAGCAACAATACTGAGCCATTAATAAAAATGATGCCCAAATTTTCCTTGCAAAACATTTCAACAAGCACTATAAAACACGAACATTTTTCAATTTTTTGTAATTTATGAATTTGATTATATCCTTAATACTAGTTGTGCCGGCAACTGGGAAATATCAACGAGACAAAGAGAACCTCTATGGATAACTAAACTTGACACAGTCAAGAGAGGCCTCACAAGGCAGCTGAATTACATTACTGGCTCTAAGTGACATTTTGTCACCTCCCTCATACAAGGAGAGACATTCCCCATAAAAAAACATTGTTACAAGGGCACTTCCAAAACATTCCTAAATGAAGAGAAGATAGATATGACACTTGATCCCTGTTTTATTCTTTGTCCTCTAAAATAGACTGTTAACTTTCTACAAACAATGCCTCCGGTGACTTCTTTGTGCAGAACTATGACGATTGAAGTTATATGCACCACTAGCAGTTATTTTTATTCTAAAACTGCATGTAATATCATCCTAAAAGTAGATTTGTGATCACTTTACTATACATTGTATAAAAGTAAGTATGTTACCTATTACTTTAGTAATGTTCTTCAAATTAGCCAATAAATATAATTATGAGTATAAGTATATGGCTATTATCAACCTTCAGCAATCATATGCTCAATTATTTGTTCCTACCTCTGTTACTGCTGCTTGAACCTAAAAATAAGTTATAAACAGCTGAATCTCTCACTTTACTCAAAATTTACATGGTATAATTACATAATTCTGGTGTTGCTGCTTCTTTTGCAAATTAGAAAGATTGTAAATGGAAGATTGTACAAGAAATTCTATTGGAAATTAATCCGGTGTCTGAATGGAACTTCATCACGGAACTTCATTCTCTTGCTTATAACTGATAGATAATCAATCATATAGTATGTAGTAGGTGGGTAGACCTTCTAAAGTCTGTTATTGCCATTATTTTATGAATGCAATGGGTTAGTTGTCTTTTTTATTTGACTTTTTACCAAAATTTACGAGACTTTAAGTCAAATTATTTAGAATTTTGTAATTTGTGTCTACATCTTTTTTCGATGCATAGAATTACTGTTTCTTTTTTAAAGTTTTATGATATTTTAATTGTGTGATGATTGTAATGTTTGTTTAGCAATATATCAAACAAATACATTTGAGCTTATCGACCTATAGCAATTTTTTTTTTAATTTCCATTTAATTTATGGCATGCTTTCAAAATGAGGCCTTTAAAAGAGTGTACTCTGAAGAACTACCCCAAAAACCCAGAAAAATTCTATTATGGTATTTTTTTTCTTTTACATGTACTTATGGCCAAAATAGACAGACACAACAAGATGGATTATTCAAGGGTATTCCTGTCCTTGTGACCCAAAAGTTGCCCAAACCTAGGATCCGATTATTATAATGGTGGGACTGCCACTGACGGCGCGTCGGTGGCTGTCCCACCACCATTATACCATGTAATCCAACCACCATATTACCATGGTGTGTGGATGATTGGCGGTCGGAAAGACCATGCATCCGACGGGCTCCTTGACCCCACTGATGCCTCGGAGGGACATCCAATATACCCTATAATGGTGGCGATGCCTGCCAGGCACCGCCATAGGGATTATGATGTCCGTTCACTCTCATCTTTTCATGGCGATTAGCATGCCGCCGCAAGGCATTGGAGCCCTGTGCCTACTCTCCAACCCATCTCTCTAAGACGAGAGGTTTGAACTGTGCATGTCTGCTTGGTCATAGCACATTACTAGGGCAAATCAACATGCATACTTCAACTTTAAGTGGTCACTCCTCACTGCTGCCAATCAGCAGCAGTTACTCACTGCTACTGCCCCAACACACTCCATTTGCTGGGAGAGAGTAAAAAATAAAATAGTAACATAATTATTTTATTACCATTTTATTTTAAAGTCTTTCTGCGCAGCTGTGTGGGGGGTTGACACTCCTCCGCTCATATGGAGGAACCTCTGCTGCTTGGTGAATATCAAAAAATAAATATCACTTTTATATATGCCCTACTACCAAATAAACAAAGCAGCACTTGTTAAAAACTCTTAAACCATATCAAACATAAAATACATATTTACTACCCCCAAAAAATAATCATAGACTTTGAGCAAGTCATGATACAAACCATTCTAAAAATTTGCCTTCACACAGCCATACAAGGTCGCTCCTATAATTACAATCAAAGTATAAGGAGACACCTCAAAAAATCTGTACTAAGTGGAGAATATTCTTCAAACAGCCAAGTGAAATAAAACAATGGTAGTCCCTTTCACAGAGGTAGCCACCCACTACAGCTTGCTAACAGGAAGCCCTTAAAACAACAAATTGAAGGCAAACCTATCTCCATAATGTACTATTTTGAAGATACTTGGGTTGGTAGACTGCATAGCTCGGGACACAGACATCAACCTAAATTCCAAATACCTTGGTGGAATGTCTATGACACCACCATGACAAAGGAAGTCAAAAAAGGCAACAGATTGGAAGGATGGGATAATGCCTTCTGATCTACAGTAGGCAGAATTCAGCTTACTAAGGGGTATATTCACAAGAACGTGTGCTAAACATCACCAAAAAATGTTAACGCAACTTTACACATCGCAGCGTATCGCTGGAAAATAACCCCGTGTCAACTTGGAATTCACAACACGGTGGTACCGTGCAATAGTCTGCCGAACCCGCGGACAATGTCCGCGATACAACCACCTCGATAGAGATAAAAACACAAACCACTAAACAAAAAAATCTGAGATGGGCCAAAGCGAGATAAGAAAACAGTGACAACGAGCGCCAGGGCAGCACTACTCACGCGTAATGCACTAAAAAGCACAAGAACAGCATATGGAAAATGCCCTACAAAAAAATAGATCAATTGCGGAGTACCACCGAAACACCCTGACCGACTGCAGAGGACATGTACCCCACAACATCCAAGCACCGTGGAAGAACAGAACTGACAGGCACACCACATGAAAGAGACCAATGGCAGACAAATCACAGGCGCAGGAGCAACTCGCCCACCGTGCAGCATACGCACATAAGCATAAGTGCACCTCGACATTGACAACATCCCAGTACAAACAGCAACACCTCCACAACAGAACACAGGATACAACTGGTTCCGCAAATGTGCACAACATGGCAAATCACATCTGAAACTGCTGGAAAATGCAACATGACAATGTACAAGTACAACCTGTAACCTGCAAATATGATTTAATCACACATGCAGTGCAATTGGACATCTTGTATTGTCCGATGATTGTCATGGATGGCCACAATGTGACGTGCTCTTGTGAAGTAAGTGTCAATGATGGAGTTCCTACGGGCCATTCCTGTCGCAGCTGCAGTGGGATGTGGGCCACCTGCCCCATCGTCACCATCAATGCCTGGTACCTCTGGAACTGGGATCCATGGGGCATTGGAGTGAACACAGATGTTGTGCAACACACAACATGCAACTATCATCTTGCACACGATGTCCGGGCTGTACAGGAGCTTTCCACCTGTGCCATCTAGGCACCTGAAACGTGATTTCAACACGCCAAATGAGCATTCAACGATGCCCCTGGTGCGTATTTGGGCCACATTATACTGCCTCTGGGCGGTTGTGTCCGGGTCTCGAAGGGGTGTCATCATCCAAGGGAAGAGTGCATATCCTTGATCACCTGTGACAGTGCAGGGAGAAAAGAGTCAATACTTGGTTCGGCAGGATGTGATGGCAGGCCCACTAATCCAGTGATGCCTGTGCAGGCTGTGTGTGTGGTGAGTGTAAGCCAGCCCTCAGGGAGTAGCTGGTGCTGGCAACAACTCCAACAGTCATCAGGCACTCAGAAATGCAATGTCAGAGGGAATGACTCGAGTCGCACAGGGCCAGAGGCCCCGGATGCACAGCAGCCGACACGGGCCCACTGGCACGGGACGCTGCCCTGCGGGAGACTGGTGTTGGGTCATGAGGGCAGCACAGGGCCTCACATGTGTCATAGGTGCCTTCCGCGGAGTGTCACAAGGGAGAATTTGAGGTCTACCCCAGGGCATGATGCAGAGGGCACATGCCAGCTGTGTCCGGCAACATGGCGGATATGAATGCCACAGAGCCATGCCAGACACCAAGCCCGTACCTGCCTGTTGCTGATGGCAACCCCCAGGCCACAGGCTCAGGCACCAACGATGTTCCGCCGGAGGATGACAGTCACTCATGGCGCACATGGTTAGTGGCACCACGTGTTGCAGGCCTGCAACATGGAATTATGCCTCACTGATCGAAGGGAGTCTGGTGCTGTGGCCGCAGCCACGGACTTGGGGTCACTGCCATTCAGGACTCAGGACACTTTTCCACATGTGGGACATACTGGGAGAAAGAGGTCGCCGGTGGAGCATGTTCATAAGTTAGGAGGGATGTGGGCCAGCGATGGACTGCGGAGGCTGCAGAGGTCGCGGGACTGGGGCTTGGAGCTTGTACCGGCACGTGGTGGGCCCTCTTTGACACACGACGGTGTCGGCAGGTGAGCAGTGCAGCCGTGGTGCGCTGGGGCGCACAGGCCTGGTCTGTGCATCAGCATCCTGGGTTGCAACAGGCGCACAGGGTCGCATGCCCCGCTGCTCATGGCATCGGCCTCATAGCAGGCCGCCCGGCGCCGCACTGTCAGTGACGTTGGTCTTCCTGGTAGTGAACCACGCTCTGCGCAACTTGGTTTTTTACCACACCCCTGTGCAGCCCTGGCGTACTCAGGGCCAACCCACTATGCTCACGCACACAGGGGGGGCGCAGTGTGCAACACTTCCGCTATCTGACCCATGGCCTGGGGTGACATGGTTGCGTCCACTGTTCACTACTCTCCAGTCACCAGCAATTGTGGTATGCATGGACAAGTCTGTGGTTTGCATACCCATGTCTGTCATGCACATCCACGCCTCACTTCTCGTTGTGTACATTCCCATTCACGGGTCACTTGCATCCTCACACATGGCTGCGTTCCGCATCTCCACACGTTCAGCCGTTGGGTGGCTGTGGTGCCATGATATGTCTGTATTGGGTGCAGGGGTAGCCCAGGATTACCATGGAGTGGTGTTGTCATGTCTGGTAGGTGTTCATGTAGTTTGACATGTTGTATGTTGTTTGGTCACGTGTGCATTCCCACAGTTGTGCGTTGTGTGGTAGTGGGTTTGGGGTGTGTGATGTGTTGATTTGGCACTTACCAACGAGCAGTCCAGTTCCATATGTGCCATCCTGAAAGCGCTGGTTGATGATGGACTGTCGGAAGATAAAGGAATCATGCACAGTACCTTGGACATTGGTGAACAGTCCCTGGTGGTCCACTATTGCCTGCATATTGATCGAATGTATGTGCTTTCTGTTGCGGTAGTGGTGTGCAGTATCCACAGGGGGCACAAGTGGGACATGTGTGCAGTCGATTGCCCCCAACACGGCCGGGAATCTGGCTATGGCGTAGAAGCCTTGCTTTGTCTCCAGCTGTTCCTGCTCAGTGTTTGGGAAGTGAAGGTACTGGGGTATGAAGCTGAGGATGGCATCCAGGAAAGGTGTGATGAACTTTGATAGGACTGGCTGTGAGACCCCTCTGGCTCTGGCAGTTGTTGGTTGGAAGGTACAAGGGCCAACAGGTGCAGCACAGCCAGCAGCTTTGTCTCTAGTGGGCAATGACTTCGTTAGGTCTGTGAGAGTGGTGCGTTTTTGGTAGGTCCGCTGTCTTACTCTGCGCTGCCTCTGTGGTGGTCGGGGGGCAGGTCCGGGTCCTGGGGGTGATGGCGGTCCTGGGGGTGGTGGCGGCGGGTGCTATGGCCCTGTTGGGGCTCCGAGCTGCATGATGAGTAGCTCCATGATGTTGTTTGTTCTTCAGGTGTGGCTGTGTGCGGGGCTCCGTTGGCTACTGCAGGTAGTCATCCGTCTTTATACCTGCTTGAGGCAGGTATTAAATACCAGTGGCTACCACAGCTTATCGCCTGTTTTTGGTTCTCTTCGCGGATCTGGCAGTTCATTGTGATGTCGTGGTTTTTTCGTGTGTTTTTGCGTGGGAATGCCTACTCTGCATCTCATTAGGGTTAGTTGGTGGTGTCCACCGTGGAGATACATTTTGGGGCAGTTATCGCGGGAATACTGGGGTTGTCTGCAGTTTATACCAGCTTGTGAATGGGTTGTTAGGTCTATCTCCACTTTTGGTGCGTTAAGGTGGAGGTAAATCGGAGATAAGTCCTTGTGAATATTCCCCTATAATTTATAGAAGCATTACAAAAAGAGCAAAGGTACCAACAACTAAGAATGGAACAATATTGTTTTCTATTTTTTGTGGACTACTATTTTTTATTAAATGGACACAGAGAAAGATCTGCAGCAACAGAACAGGAAGTTGTATTTATTTTAATTGTATTTCTTTTGGGTGGAAAATTAGATTTGTGATTGTTTGCATAAATATTATGTGGTTGTTATGTGGAATTGTGGAATTAATTTATGTGATGTATTGATTTCATTTTTTACTTTCTTGGTCGGTGATGGCTACATTAAAAAATGTATATATAGTTTTATTATATCAGTCGTCATTAACATTGGAGTAGGAATCATGCATTAAAATATCATATTTATTATTTAAAACTAAACGGTTTGGCATGTTGGTTTAGAATTTGTAATACTTTTTTAGGACTTTGGAAGGTTCCTATTTATTTTATTATATGCTTTTGGCTATCATTTGTAAGTAATGCACTCCTTTGTTATATATGAAGAGTTTGCCTTTAAATTGTAGCATGCCATACATTCTTTTGGTTTGTTTGCCTAGTTTAGGGGCAATTTTGCTGACAGATTGTTCCATTCTTAGTTGTTGGTGGCTTCGCTCTTTTTGTAATGTTTCTATACATTTTAGAGTTTAGGCTGGGTTCTGCCTACAGTAGATCGGAAGGCATTATGTCATCCTTCCAATCTGTTGCTTATTTTGACTTCCTATATCATGGTGTTGTCATAGACATTCCACCAAGGTATTTGGAATTTAGGTTGACGTCTGTGTCCCGAGCTGTGCAGTCTACCAACCCAAGTATCTTCAAAATAGACCATTAGGGAGATATGTTTGCCTTCAATTTGTTGGTTTAAGGGCTTTCTATTAGCAAGTTGTAGTGGGTGGCTACCTCTGTGAAAGGGACTACCATTGTTTTATTTCACTTGGCTGTTTGTAGAATATTCTACACTTAGTGCAGATTTTTTGAGGTATCTCCTTATACTGTGATTGTAATTATAGGAAAATGCTTGTATGGCTCTGTGAAGGCAAATGTTTAGAATGGTTTGTATCATGTCTTGCTCAAAGTCTATGATTATTTTTTGGGGGTAGTAATTATGTATGTTATGTTTGATATGGTTTAAGAGTTTTTAATAAGTGCTGCTTTGTTGATTTGGTAGTAGGGCATATATAAAAGGGATATTTATTTTTTGATATTCACCAAGCAGCAGCGGTTCCTCCATATGAGCGGAGGAGTGTCACCCCCCACACAGCTGCGCAGAAAGACTTTAAAATAAAATGGTAATAAAATAATGTTATTACTATTTTATTTTTTACTCTCTGTCAGCAAATGGAGTGTGTTGGGGCAGGAGCAGTGAGTCACTGCTGCTGATTGGCAGCAGTGAGGAGTGGCCACATGTTGGTTTGCCCTAGTAAGGTGCTATGACCAAGCAGACATGCGCAATTCAAACCTCTCTTCTTAGACAGCCGGGTTGGAGAGTGGGCACAGGGCTCCCGTGCCTTTCGGAGTGGAGAGCCAGCCTGCTCCAGCCATTCCAGATGCTTCACTCATGCTGTTTAACAGCATGAGAGCAGGGTCTTGTGAATAAGGGCTGTGGGACCCCACACTTGTACTGAAGTCTGACGCCAGGAACATCAAAGACATGCTGCAGAGCATCGAGGAGATGCAGTGCAAGGTAAGTGAAACTTTTGTTTTATAAATTGTTTTATGGGCCCCTCCATTTTAAAAAGCCACCAACAACCAATGTCACCATATATGGTATATATCTGAGTGAATGGTTAGGTTATCTGCTGTAGAGAATATCAGGAGTTGTTTTTAAATATTCATGTTTTCATGTAAAAGGAAATGTTCCTCCTTATGTGTAATTGATAATTGTCCAGGTATGTGTATCGCTGATGGTATTGTAGAAATTCTGATTCTGCAGGGAACGTCAAAGTGGTGTGCAGTTGGGCATAGAATTCTGTCATGGTGTCTAATAGGGCTGTTGGTGAGTGAACAAGAGTAAAGTCTGTGGTTTGTGGTTTGTAGTTCAGTATTGTATGAGGAAACTCTGGGGGATCTGACTAGATTAGCTAGTGTTTTGCTAGGGTGATCACCCTCACCATATCGCCGAGCTTGTGCATGTCGGTGCAAGAATTGTATCTCTCTATCGGCCTCCTCCTAGAAGTCAGATAGTTTCTCTCTAATGGTAGCTAGCAGAGTGGGGTATTGAGTTTGGAAGTACATGCTTTCCAGATCTCAGATGTCTTCCTCCAAATTGTTAAGAGTGCATAATATGTCTCTCAGCACTCCAGACTGTGTGGCTATGCATGCTCCACGAATGACTACTTTGAAGGCCTCTCACAGCATCCTGGGTGAGTCCACTGAGACTGAGTTAAAATACTGAATTTGATTTTTCCAAATTTCAGTTCTCAATACAGCATCTTGTAGCACCGTGGGCGGGAGACTCCATGCAAATGAATGCAGGGGGTCTGCGGGATCTGTAGCGTGATTATGAACGGTGTGTTATCTGACAGTGTGCACTGTAAGTGTTTGGCTGTTGTGGCCCAAGTATGGACATTGCAGGATGTTAGCCAAAACTCCAGTTTGGACCAGGCTCCACGTTATTGTATCACGCAGATGCCCTCTTTTGTGGTGGGGTGCAATTCTCTCCAGGTATCAATTAAAGATTTATCATGCATTAGGGTTCAGAGCATGGCCACAGCTTGTGGATGATGGGTACGGGAGGTACCCACCCTGTCCATATGTTCCACCATAATCACATTGAAGTCCTCGCCCCAGAGTATCTTGATTGTATCTTTGCCCATGTTTGAATAAAGAATTCTGGATCATCAGTGTTGAGGCTGTAAATGTTTGCTATGGTGACCTGTGGTCCATATAGTACCCCTTCTAGCAAGATAAATCTACCCTCTGAGTCAGATTAGTTTTGATCGGTTTTCCATGGTAGTCCTCTTACGATTAGTATTGCCACCCATCTGGAGTGGTTAGAGTAAGCAGATACGTAAATGTATCCCCAACAGAGTGCATGCAATTTGGCTG
Organism: Triturus cristatus; assembly: GCF_964204655.1. Lineage (NCBI taxonomy): Eukaryota > Metazoa > Chordata > Amphibia > Caudata > Salamandridae > Triturus > Triturus cristatus. The sequence continues at coordinate 569,078,862 of NC_140595.1, forward strand.
CGGAGTTGTCTTTTAGATAAGTGTCCTGTAGGAGGCATATATCGACTTTATGTCTGGATATATATCAAAGGACAAGACGTGTTTTTTATAGTTGTTTAATCCACGGACATTCCATGTGATGCATGTTATGGTCGCCATTCTACACGTCAAGAGTATTCATGATGAGCTGGCTAGTAGTAAGTGGAATGTGCAGCCATGTCGTACTAAGGCTCGCATACAGTGACAGCATGAGCGTGTGTGAAATGCTACATTACAGCTTGTGGTATGTATGTCATTTGTTGCAGTGTTGGACGTGGCATGACATTTTGTGGCAAACATTAACAGACGTTTCTCAACCCTCCTACCACCCACACCACCCTCCTAATTAGGTTGTGTTGAAAACTCACCTGTTTAAGCCCTAATAAGAAATTGGAGTCTGAGAGCCCGAGGGCTGCAAGAGAACTATGCTGGGGAAACTAGGGGTCGCGAGCATACAGCCCTGCCGTTTATGACTGGGTGGCCAAGCTATTTGTTTATGCCAGCATTTGCTGGCATATTTTATAGCATTGTGGGTGCAGAGCACTAACTGTGTTATGGTTGTGCTTCTTCATACAGTTTCCGTAAATGGGTATTTGTGTAGCAGTAGTCCTAGGGTAATGATCATAGGATTACATGTATTCCCACTGTTACCACTTCTATTTAATTTCTTGGTAATATATTTAGTCATTGTCACTTAGAGCCCTGCAGGAACCTCCAATGTGTTTGGGGAACCTGAGCGCAGACTTGGCGTCCGTGAAAAAGTGTGGTTTTCCTTTGTGGGTGACCTGCAGCTTTGCCAGGTATAGGAGAGCATATGTCATCCCTGCTTATTGGAGCATTCGCTTTGCCGGAACAAACTCTCTCTGTGTTACCTGGACCAACGGGGTAAAGTGCAGATAGAAAGAGACTCTATTTCCTTGATATTGGATTGTTAATAAGCGTGCCTGCTTCGGGATGGAGTCGTAGTCGCAATAGTTAAACAGGCAACCCATGATGGGACATGCTGAGAGTGATGGGCTTGTTCTTCTAGGAATACGGCAGAGAGTTATTTTTCAACAAGGTCTCGCCGTAGAGTTTCCACAAATTTTTCCATAGTAGTTATCTTGGTGGTTTTAGGTACTCCTGTAATCCAGATATTATTATGTCTTGATCTAGCTTCCAGGTCTTCAACTTTGGTCTTAATCACCTTAAGTATTTTGTCCATCTGACGCAACTGTTCCGTTGAATCTGTCTGGAGGTCGAACTGGAGGTCGAACACGACAGATACCCTTTTTTTTTAGAACGTCAATCCGTATTTTTTTATGCATGCGTTGTTTGACATTGTCCAAACGTGCGGTGAGGATGTCTGTGGCTAGCAGGCTGGCTTTGACATCTTTCAGAATGGTGCGTATGTCTCGTCTTGCTGGAGGTTTTCTTCCATGTCCCCTATCACGGAATCAGCCATAGATTTGCTATCTAACTGACGGGTAAGCCTTCTGTCAAATGACATTTTTGCTTGTTTTGTGTTATGCTTCCCCATTTTGACGCAGTTGTGTTGAAGTTCAGTGACAATGTATATGGGTCATCTTGAGGGAGTAATCATAGCAGTCAGCACTCTGATGTTTACTGTGCAGTGATTTGTGGAAGGGGTGGTGTTAGATGCAAATTGGTATGCTTCTGCTAAGTTTTTGGCTGTTTACATCTGGCAGCTAGTTACTCTGTGGTACTTCAGTGAGGCATTGGAAGTGAGTGCTTGCCACTATATACAGTTGCGGAATATCCAGATGTCCTTTATAGATCCGTGCACGCCCATGCCCTTGTCAGTGATTACACAGATGGTGGTTCAATCCAAGAAGTTGTTTTATTTTTTGGCATGTATCAGGATTTTTAATAATCTTACAGGTGCCTCCACCTTATATGTTTCCTGGCTTTGAGCAAAATATTTACTATCTGAATCCAGGTCACATCTTTTTGAGCCATGTAGATACATGTGTACCTCACAGGGGATCTACAGGAACACTGGGGGGAATATAGCAACCCAGTTTGTTGGTAGTTTTTGATCCCCCTACCACTGAGATGACAGTCGCCCGGGTATGTCTGGGACTCAGCATCCGATGAGGGCCTTCATTTGATTGGATTGCCTCCTCCTCACTTCCGATTCACGTGGCAGCAGCCCCAGGCCAAGCCACGGGATCGGTGCGGGCCTCTTTGTGGGGCATGATGTATCGTCGAGGCGGGGGTAAGCCACAGGCCCACTGCGCAGGGGGACCGTGCCGTGAGACCCACTGGAGTCCCATCCGTATCAGCAGTCGCGGCCACTGACCTGCAGTGATGGTGTCCCCCATTCCCCCAGTGATGCAGGACTCCACAATCCTCATGAAAGTACCCCTACGGCCCACCCAGCTCATTTCCCAGTCCACCACAGCGCCGACAGGCCAACCAGGGGCAGCAGGTCCGCGACATAGGACTTTGCAGGTCCTGACAGCACTCCCCGCCCCATCTGCAGACGGCCACCACAGGCCCAATCCACCCCGGCTCGGGAGCAGCAGATACGGATCTTCCTGGGCTTCAACGATGTAGCTAGCTGGTGTCTGCAGTTCTAAGGCAGGTATGCTGTGCTCATTTACGAGGCATATGCCATTCTAGCTGTGGATTAAGATAGGATTTTGCACTCGGCCGGCAATGCCCTCTTAGTGAGTGGCCATCGTGTTGCTCAGCGAAGCCACGCCCTCTTACAACATCATCTTTTGTAGTTGTTATCCCATAGCATGCTTTAGAAAAATATTTAGTATATTTCCCGTTTATATTTTCTGTTGATGCACTTTCTTGGTTGTAGGTGTAGTGATTTAGTAACTTCTTTCCTTTCTGTGAAGTGAAGTACTTTGCAGCCTCTGTCATTGCATCTGAAAGTAGTGTAATATTATAAATAGATATATTCTTTTAAAGTCTGTACATTTGTTATTTGTATGTAAAAGTATGCAACTACTTCTATTTTATATACTTACATATGTTCTATTTAGATGTTTCACACAGTGTAGGAAGTTGGCTTTCTATATACTCTACAAAAAAATGGTATAGAGTGCAGAGTCCAATGGATTCCCAGAGGTTTTACAAAGGCTAAAGTAGATGATACTAATGCTCTCTTTCGTGGTAGTGTGGGCAAGCAGTTAGGCTTATCAGAGGGCAGTGTTATATACACGGTGGCAAAAAATGAGACACATACGCAATAAATAAATAAATCCCTGACCATTTTATAAAAGTAATACATGGTTATATATATTTTGTAAAACCACAGAACTTCATCTTAGGTAAATATGTTTTGAAATAGCAACACTTTTCAATATCAAAAGTTCAGACTTTACAATGTTAACCTACGGGAGGAAAAAAAACAATCAGCATACAGCTAGGTAACATCAACTTACAAAACAAGTCTTCGGAGTTAAGATCAGTATTGGGCAAGGTTCAGTTCAGCAACAACAGTACACCACCAGAGGCACAGGGGCTGCAGGGCGCAGGATGGAAATACAGTGTTGAGCGCTCAATACAACTCAATGAAGAATGGGGCAATTGGACAGAGGCTGCTTGCAGGTAAGTAGCAGTGGTTTTGGGAGCCAGTCTCTGGGGGTTGAAGAAAGCAATAGGCAGGGTCCAAAGCAGCACCAACACTACACCACCAGTGACACAGGGGCAGCAGGGTGCTAACACAGTTTTGGGTGCACAATGTTCAGCAATGGAGAAAGGCAAAATCGGAAAAAGGGCTGGAGGCTCAGGTCAGGATTCTGGTCAGAGGAAACCAACAGCTGGAGAGGTAAGATGCAATGCCTAGGGTCATAGGGACACCTTTGGTCCACTTCACCAAGGCCCAGGGCCGGCAGGGGTGTCTTTTGATGTTGGAAACGGCTTACCGGAGCAGGTCGCGGTTGTGGGGGTCTCCGTGCATAGGCTGCAGACTACGTTGAGGAGTCCGGAAGGGGTCAACCCATAATGCGCTGGGGAACCTCACTGGAATCAGTTGGCCACTTGGACTCGGGCCAGAGGTGTTTGGTGCGGAGGTGGAACCGGGAGCATGGTTTCATGGTTCTTTAGGTCACAGAAGCCTTGTTGTAGGTTGTTGCTGGGAACAGATCCACTGTTCTCGGGACATCTTGATCTCTGTTGGAATCAGGCAGTCCACCCAAGGTCGCTGGGCTGCAGAACAAGTCATCTTTTGGTGCAGGATCATTGAGGGCTGCAGACAGGCCGGGGCCAAGTCAGTAGTTCTCTGTAATCTTCTCTGCCAGTGCAGCTCTGTGGTGTTCGGCTCTTCTTAGATCATCAGGAACTAAAGTTCAGGGTCTGGGGATGCAACCTAATACTAGATTTTGGGGCATTACAAGGGAGAGACAGGTAGTGGCCAATGGTCCCCTTACCTGGTATTTCTACACACTCTATTATGCCCCCCTCCTGTTGGAGGGGTGCATAAACCCGGCTCTGATTGGATAAGTCCCACCATCTTCAAGATGGTGGGCATTGAAAAGTGTAGTACACCTTGCCTCCAGCACTTGAGAGGTGGAGTTGGCGTACCTCATACTCTTGCTGACCAGGGAGAAGTGTGTACACCTCCACCCAGTAAATGCATTGTTCTCGATCTCTGAGCATGGAGGCACTCACCCCCTGATGTCAGAACACTGTCTTGCGGTAGCAGGCTGGCTTAGGCCAGTCGGTGACCACACTAAGGGTTGGTAGGTTTCAGGGGATCCCTCTAAGGGGTCATCTGTGTGCAATTTTTATAAATCTGACACTGGAATCAGTGCAGGTTTATTATGGCGAGATGATTGGTACCAGACCTCCCATACTTCACTGAAACCATCATGGAGCAGGAGAACATCTAATGACCAGTGTCCAGCCCTGGTCAATTACAATATCCAGGAACCAACATGGATACTGCAGGGGCATATCTGCTCATGCAGACATGCCCACATCGAAGATATAGTGTACCCTGCCTTAGGGGTAAGGCCTGTTATAGAGGAGTCTTACCTATATCCCATTTAGTGTCTATAGGCATGGTACACAGGGATGTGTGCTATGTCGACTCTTCAGTTTTGTCTGCACCAAGACACACAGGCTGCAGCGGCAGTGTTCATGTGCTTAGTGAGGGGTCCCTTAGGGTGGCACAATTCATGCTGCAGCCCTTCGAGACACTCTTTAGGCACAAGGCTCTTAGTACCATGGGTACCTTTTACTAGGGACTTATGTGTGAGCTAAAGTGATGCCAAATGTGGAAACAATAAGTACAGTTTAGGGAAGGAGCTCTGATACAGGGGACCTGATTGGCAGGGATCCTGTGCACTTGTCAAAATTACATCATTTTCCAGGCAAAAAGTGGGGACTTACCATGTCCAAAATAGACACTTTCCTACACGGTTTTGCAGATTTTCTGTTGTGCATGTTCTAATGTGGAGCAGGTGCTTTCTTTTCTGTTGAATGAAAAAAAACTAAGTTTAACTTTAAATGTTAATTTGGTGGTAGTTTGTAGAGGTTGAGGTCATGATGTTTTTTGGGTGTTTTTTTGCTCGCTATTTGGGTGGTTATAAATTGGGTTTCTGGTTGGCAGAGGTATGCACCCTGTCCCAGCAGGAACCCCAATTCTAGTCCGGATAAATCAGATCCACACCATAAATTAACCTGTGCTCACCCTCAGGTAGTTTGGCACAGCGCAGGCAGGATTAACTTAAGAGGCAATGTGTAAAGTATTTGTGCAGCACTTCAAAGAGTATCACAGTGAAAACACCACTAAAAGACTCCACATCAGTTTAGAATAATACGGTATGATTTTATAAATAAAACAAGACCAACATGACAAAGATTAAAAAAGAAGTTGAAATATGAATTTTTAAAGATTAAAAGTAAAAATAGTGCTTAGAAGCAATAAGCGCCTATAAGGGGAATCTGGTTGCGCTGCTTGTGCTGGACCGGGGCAAAGTCCAGAGTTCAGGCTGACCGCAATGCGGGCTGGGGGCAGGAGCCACCCAAGGTCCACTGAACAAAAGTACCTTGATTCTGGTCGCAACAGCGAAATGTTGGGTGCAAGCAAGCGATGCAGCAGTGTCGATCTCGCAGTCAAGGTTATGCATCAATTTTCTTCACGCAATGATGGCAATGCTCCGGTTCTGATGATGAAGTGCCGGTTCTGTGATGTGGCAATGCGCTAGTTCTGAATGTGATGTGCCGGTTCTGTTCCTGCAATACCAGCGATGCATCAATTCCGCCTCACGCAGCAGAGGATGCTGGACTTTCACTGGAGCAAGCACCTGGATCCACTTCCGATGGTACAGGCACAGGAGCAGGGGGCAATACTTTGATATCCTTGAGTCTTAGAACAGGAGGCAAGCTAGCCTGCCCTTGGAGAGCACTCTGGATTAAAGCAAGAGTCCAGTTCTTCCTCAGCAGGGCAAAGGGTATTAGGCAGGACAGCAGAAAAGCAATTTTTCCAGAGCAGCAATCTGGCAGAGTGGCATTCCTTGTAGTAGCACAGCAGCCCTTCATCATGGTAGATGTTCTTCACAGGTCCACTGGTGTCTGATTAGGTGGAGTCAGAGACCTAGTACTTAAACTTGTTTGTGCCTTCTAAATGGAGGTGACTTCAAAGAGGGGCTTTAAAATGCCCAGAGGTCCACCCTCTCTTCTCTGGCTCCAGGAGCTTGACAGGGTGGTATGCAGCCCTTTGTGTGGTGATAGTATATTGTCTATTCAGGTGTAAGTGTCAATTCCTCCGTCCCATCCTGCCCAAGATGACCCATCATGAAGTGGATGGCCACTTAGTCACACCTAACCTTCCTTTGTGTGTGTGTCTATCTAGTTGGACTGCACAAAGCCGAGCTGTCATCAATCCCAAACATGTATTGGAGACAGGCTGCAGGAACACAGAGCTAGGAGCTGCAAAATGGCATCTTTCTAGTGGTATTTCTAAAATAGTAATGATAAATTCAACTTTGTCAGCAAAGAGGATTTATCATCACCATTCCAATCATATGAAACACGACAGAACTACTTCTTCCCAAACAGGAATTACAGCAGATAAGTGTAATAAGGAATTTCCAATGTTATCTTATGAGAGGGGTAAGTCGCACAGTGGATAAAAACAAATGTGGGTGTTTTTCACTACTACAACAGCTTAACAGTACATGTCCTACCTTTTACTTACACTTTTGAGTACACAGCACCCTGCCCTATGGGCTACCTAGGGTATACCTTAAAGGTCACTTATGTGTACTGAAAAGGGAGTTTCAGGCTTGGTAAGGGTTTTTTTTAAATGGCAGGTCGATATGGCAGTGAAACTGCACACACAGGCTCTGCAGTGGCAGGTCTGAGACATGTTTAAAATGCTACTTGTGTGGGTGGCAAAATCAGGCCCTGGGCACATGTAGTACACTCTTCAAGTGACTTATAGATAAAATAAATGTGCCAGTTGTGGATAAGTCAATCAAACCATGTTTTAGGGGAGAATCACATGCACTGTAGCACTGGTTGGCAGTACTAAAGCACTCAGAGTCCTAAGGCCAAAAAAAAAGACTGCAGCAAAAAGTGAGTTAAACAGTTCAAACATTTGGGGAAGACCACCTTAAGGCTGTCAGGTCTAACAGTTGAGTTTATAGTTTTGTAATAATTTATGTATACTTAATTTCTTCCATATTTTTGCTAGTTTATGATAGTGTTTCTCTGACAATTATTTACTATTTCAAATGTTTAAGTTTAATAGCAATTATGTTTTAATTTAAATGTAAGTTGTACTTACTTCTTTAGCTAGTTGTTAAGATGTATATGAGCCACATGTATGTACCTTTTTTAAGGTCGCAAACCGGCTGATTCGCAGAATCGGGCCATTTGCGAAAAAGGCTTTCTTAATGTACCAAACCCTATTTTGCAATTTGGTAACCTATTACGTATTCGCAAAAGGGTTAGCGATTTGCTAGTAGGAAGGGACGTGTTCAGGGCCTCCCTTCCTGATGCCAAATCGCATCGGTATGTAGGAATATTTTGTGATCGAAATGCGGTCGCTAAACATTTGCATTTTACCACCTACTTCAAGTAGGTGGGAACCTATTCGCACATTCGCACATTTTTTAAGAGCAGGCAGTGGTCCCACAGACCACTGACTACTCTTAAAAAATAAAAAGGAAACATTTCATTTTTTTAAGTAATTAAGGAAAACGGGCTGCATTTTTAAAAATAATTTCTTTATTTAAAAGCAATCACAAACATGGTGGTCTTCTGACCCCAGCAGGCCACCATTGCCATGATTTTAGTGATTCCGAGGAGGTTGCAAATTGCGATCTACCTCATTAATATTAATGAGGTAGGTCGATTTGCGACCCCTAGGAATTGCTAAATGAAAGTATCTGAGTTTCATACATTTGTAATAGCGATTACCTAATTGCGATTCACAGAAAATCGCAATTAGGTAATCGGTACTCCAACTGTTGATACATGTGGCCCTATATTTCGTCTTTAATGGTCTGGTGAGGGAATCTGGCAGAGTTTCTTTGTCATGCAGCGTTTGTTGTTTTTGAAGAATATAGTTGTTTTAATTAGTCTACTTTTTATAATGTTGATTTAATTGTGTGTTTGATTTTATTGGTTAAAGTTGCTTATAGCTTTATTTTATTGGTTGGTTTAATTTTAGTTTGAATTTTTTTGATTAGTTCAGTCTTTCTATGGTAAACGCTAATTTAGGTTTTATTTTTGATGGATAATATATAGTTTAATACTTTTTAATATAAAAATTATTTAAATATATACATGTTTTTTTAAAACTTAGGTTGCGGTTTGAAAGTTTGTAGTTAATGCTAATATTTATTGGGGGATTGTATTGTTATATTTTAGGTATATAAGTTATTGGGGTGAATAGTAAAGATTTTGTTGATGTTATATAATGTTTTGGGTTTATTTGAAGTAATTGCTTAATTTAAATAGTATTTTTTATATATTTACTAATGATTATTTATTTATTTTGGTGACAATATTTCAGTCGATATTGTGTGAATCAATATGTTTGATATACTATATTTTTATTGTAAGGTAACAATATTTTTGTTTCTGATATTTTTGTTATTGATATAGTTAATAATGTATATTTTAACAATGATATTAGTGTTTTCATTATTTGGGGGTTTTACTAGTTAAGTATAGGAAATCAATATGTTTTCTATCAATATAATGATTTGATTTGAATATATACATTTCAATATTTTTGCTACTTGTTACCCACCTGGCTTAATTGCTTCTGTAGCTCAATTACCACAACATTCGGTCATTTGATAGTTGTTAGCCGTGATACAACCTGTGGTTCTCCTCTCCTGCCTCATGTAGGAGAATTGGCTGGACCACTGCAGACTACTTTACTCTTGTCTAGGGTGACCAGACAACTGCATGTCACTGGTATACCACTTTTGTATTCCTGGACTTTGCCTTCGCATATCATTTTTATCAAGTGTGTTGGGCAGCTGGCTCAATTAAAATGAACAAAGACTACAAATCCCAGGTGCACTTATATGTTAAATCAAAATCCAGAACTGGAAGCTTGTGTACTGAAGACATGGAGTCATATGGTCACCTTAAAACTCACAGAGCAACCCCCCAACACCAAAGATTTATTGATTCTATCTGCTTTTCTCTGCCTTAGTATAAGCATTAGTCTCCTCTAAAGAGCTTTACAATATTGAGTTGCTCCTGTTTTGATTGTTCATCATTTGCAGAGAAAATGCATTTTCGCAATGTTTAAAGAATGAAATTCACCCCAGCTGAGTACAAATATGATCTCAAATTCCAGCTAAATATGAGTGCCATACTGACAATGAGAGTTTCTCCCCTACAGTTGTTTTTTGCCGTGCCAGGACTCTCTTAGGAGGTAAACCTGCGGTTGAAAATCTGCAAATGCCCATGTTGGATGATTTTCCATGCCTATTACAGCACATGGAAATGTATTGCACATTTTATAATAGAGAGTCACTGACTACATAGCTTCTATCTCTATCTGTCAAGGGTGGATTTCAACATTTTAGGGACTCAGTACCTACAGCAACATATTCTCAATACATTCTATGGATACTTTACTGATACATGCAATTTAAGCACATATAAAAAGTTTGTATCCAGGGCTCGCATTACGCATTATTGTACACTCCACTTACACTACTGATTTAGGGCTAGATTTAAAGTTTGGAGGACTGCACTATGTTCATCATGGTCATAGAAGACATTAGTTCTGTCACTGTGACAGACTACCATCTGCCAAATTTAGAGATCTCTGTACCTTGACAGGAACCATCATCATGGTGGCTCCTGTCAAGGTACAAAAGATTTGGTGGACAGCTACTGTCGACAGTGATGGCCATCCACCAAACTTTTACAAACTTTTTATTTTTCAAAGAAATTCCAAAGTGGGAGACTTATTCCTCAGCCTGTGTGTGTTGTTATATGATTTTTTTCCATACCTCATTGCCAAAATTAACTGATGGACAGAAAAAAGGACATGATACGGTCAACCCTATATAGGAAGGTCAGCGCAATGACCATCCTCTGCCGGCCCCTACTCCATTGGGCCATCGAAAGAAGCTTTCCTTCCACGGAGCCAACAGGGGCTCTATTAACAGAAAACTGACAGTTCTTCTAACCCCAAATAGGGAAGGTGGAACATCAGTTTGGTGAGCATAGTACCCCATCGCATTTGCGATAGAGTACCATGTCTGTCAAATTCTAACCTGATCCATTAGTCTTTACTTTGAACTATACAAGAAGAATCCTAAGAGTATTACTAACAAATGTTTTTATTTATGTTTTTAGACACTTTCCTTTGTACATTTATCTGTCAATTGTATTCACAGTGCTTACTTTTATTGTTGTAGGCTGGGTATGAGTTGACACCTACTATACTATATCATACTTTTTAAACAAACTAGTTGTCTATCCTAGTTTACTTGGTCTTTTTAGTAAGTGCCAAATTCTTCCCTCCCAGCTCAGAACTTCCATGTATTATATTAGCCCAGGAAAGGTATCTTTCATGTCTTCTCACATCTCTTGGACGTAATGTTCCATCTGGGAACATGAGATTCTTATAGTAATTTTTGCTTAGCATTTCTTTTCTTGTCTTCACACCTTTATATAACGGCAATATGTAATACGCTGATTTTGTACTCCTTCCAAGGCATATTAGTTATGAAAATAATCATTATTACTTTAAATTGTAACTGGTTCATTCCCAAAATGTTTGGAAGAGTCAACTTTTCTTAATTTGAAGACATTTGGGTTTGGATCTATTCATAATGTTTTGACTTTTTGTGGTATTTTGAAACACGTTTTTGTTTTTAAGGCCCCTCTCACTTACATATTCCATCTACTATGGAGTAGTTATGATACTTTTTGCATGGCGAATATAATACCAACTAAGTGATGGAAACGCCATATGTGGGATTCCAGTGAAATGAAATTTGCATTTGTGATAGCCCTGTTGAAGTCATGGGGTTATTGACTTGTATGAGAAAACACATTTTGGCTGGAAGGTTTATAAGAAGACTATTAATATAGTCTCACTGACTGAAGCCCAAACTTCAATTTAGAAGATACTTAAGGGCACTTGTGTGTGTTATCTCAGACTGTGTACAAGAACGTGTTTGTGCAATACTTAACTTGTTTGAAAATGTGTCTTTCGTACGGTTTACACCACCAAACATAATGGCGGACTTAAAGCTGCGACAGATAGCAGAACTAATATACTTTTGGTAAATTGCGGATTATACTAAGGTGAACTCAATTGTATTGGCTGTAATATCTATTTTGGGGGATATCCACCAACAAAGCCGCTGCAAAAAATGCATCTTAAGTATCAGAAACGCAGACCATCCTCCATTTTGAAGGATCCGCCATTGTCACCCTTCTGTAAATCAGACCTTGTCTTTGAAACTGATGGTTGTGCTTAGGCTTACTAGTATTCAATGCAGGTTGTAGCATTAGACATTAGAGCTGCACCATGCACATAAGCACCTCCATTGTGATGTTATTGGTGACCTGCATCTCCTGCCTGTTTGCTGTAAGCGCGTTTCACTGCCGCAAAGCACTCGCGCAGCTGCTCTTTTGAGGGGTCCCAGTTCTCTTCAATGTTATCCGTTACATTGCATTTTAGGTTTGAAGTAAACGGCATCAGCAGGCAGCAAGATACACATTTCCCATGATGCTAACGTTTGCTTTTCTTTATAGCCACTCCTGGAATGCCATGTCCTATGGGGCGCCGTACTGTTGGCCAACAAAGAGGATCAGAGGGGAATGCTGTGTACATGTAGCAAAGCCATCAGCAAACTGTACCTGCCCTACATATAAATGTCAGAAAAATTTCAGTTGTTTGCAGTTTCCACTCGCTCGTCGTCATCACTGGCTACCAGGGGACTAGGAACATGGGCTGTGGATTAAGCTGTCTTTACTGGGGTGGCTATCTGGAGCGGTCAGACGCTGCCTGCGTCAACGAGCCGAACGCGGCGAAGGAGAGTAGCACATTTACACTACTGAGCTACCAGATTTTCTCCTAGACTCGAATACTGCTTTTTCTTTGGCTACTACAGGCATGGGATGCACACACATATTTTACAAATCTCATGATGACAAAAATAATAAATAACATACATTTGTATACTGAGCTCAACGATGATGTAATTGCAGATTTTAAGTATTATAAATAACAAGTGTTATTTAAGAGAATTATTTCAACAAAACAGGAGGAGTATCTTACTGTTTCTTTGGGTTTAAAGCATATGTGTGAAGGGATACTAGCCAAATCACATATATGGTTTGTAAAAAAAAATAGTCCTTTGTAAACTATAATTTGTAGGGAATTGACACTACTGGACAAAAGATTCAGAGGGGGCGACTTTACATTTTAACTCGTTAGATCACATATTAGCTAGAAAAAAGACGAATCAAATGACTGAGTTAGTGATTGACATGAGCTAGGTGGTGCCGGTGCCAGAGGTGTTCGGAGAGGGATGGTCAGGCCTTTCCAATAAAGTTTCAAATACATTTATCAAATTAGAAAGTATTCATACGACACTTGCAAACAATTCCTATGCCTTTAGGGTCTTCCATGCAGAGATTTAATTGTTATCCTCGGATGCATTGGTTTGGGCGGCCCAAGAAAACATGGCAACAATTTGGCAACACAAAGCCTTTTTCAATAAAGTATCTAAAACTGCAGCTAAAATGAGCTAGGCTCAATAGGTAGTTCACGCTGACATGCCCTCCTTTCATTTTTCAAGATGAATATTTCACATTCTTAACTTTGACATTTATTTTCCTTTCGTTCTCGCACCTTGCATCTTCCAAGCAGGTGTATTGCCATATATCATAACTCAAAATCTATTCAAGATGGCAGAGTGTAAAAATTAAAGGTTGCTCAGAATCAATAGACAGAAGGGCTATCCCTCATGTTAGACATAGCTCAAATACTCATAAACTAGAGCTACTGCTCAGGTTACAGAAACATTACAGATCTAGGTAACAGAGCTATCTTGAAGGTTACACTAATCCTACACAGCCAGCAGCACTGATGATAATATCATGAAACGCTTAAAACATTAAAGCTGAGATGCCTTCACATTAATCATAAAATAATACTCATTGCAGTGAATACCCTTGGGCAGGAGAAGAAAAGCATCAGCAATATGTGCTTCAACATGATTTATCATTTGACTGTCACTTCTAGATATTTTATGAACTGCAATCATTTGTCCTAAACCTGCATCTTCACATTTCCTGAAACAAACACACCATTTCTTGTCAAATGCACGTTTTTCATTTATTGGTGAAAGTAGTAAATTCTCATGCATGTTTTGCAGAACAAACGTTTTTCCTGGACATTCCAGTTTTTCATTTTTAGTAAACCTACAGGTTTGGTTCCCAAACACGAGCTTGTCATTTTCCTTAAATACTCACATGTACAACTCCCATTCATTGGTAGACTCTGCCACATTTGTCAGTGTATCATTATCACAGCCCAAATTGCCCATAATATTTTAGCAGTAGCTGCCAAATGACAGGCATACTCACTTTTTTGAGGATGCCCATGAGAAACCATTGGTGCCCACTGAATACTAAGAAAGACCACCATATGGTGAAGTTAGCCATAATATTGTCAAATATACTGTTTTCACGCGAATAGCCAGCTTATACCAGTGCCACCATAATGCCTCCATAATGCTTGGAGTACCCACAATATGCCAAGTAGTGCAGCCATATAACAAAACCTACATTTAGAGGACTTCTGCCAAGATATAGCAGAAGCCCCGGCGTTTGCCCAAACTATTATGCCGAAGCAGCATCACGCTGGCAGAGCCTCCTCTGGCGCTGCATAGAGATACACCTAGAGACATTATCGACACCCCCATAAATGATGGCAGACTAGCTGACAGATCTAAAGTCCCTGATCTTTCTAGCAATACCAAACCCTCTGAAAAGGCTACCAGGCAAGCAGTGGCAGTCTTAAAAACAAAAACAGAAATCATACAACTCTTGCATGCTGAGTAAACATCCTCAGCACGTCAAAGACCCTTAAAATTTTGGTACTGACAATGTGCCCTCTTATTTGTGTATACATTCCCAGTGCATACACGCGTGCATAGAAGCGTTAGCAGGAAAGAAATGCCATAACACATGAAGTTTCAGGTTCGGGGGTTGAGTTAGGTGTCAGGTTGTACTGTTTGCTGGGGCGAGATACTTCTTCTGGTTTGGTGTTTAGGGTTGGATTTTTGGATGGTTGTCCTGAGGACTCTCCCAAATGTCCTAGGCTAGGTCTCTCTGGTTGGGTCATCAGTGGTGCAAGTGACAGGTGTGTGAACCATTCTACTTCGCTTGTCCTCTTGAATCGTTCCATTCTCCTACACAGACGCATGGGTCTTCCACATTCTGTGGAGCCCTCTTGAACCATGAGATGTTATGAGCAGCGGTCTCCATCCCTCCATGAGCTGTTGCCCCTTTTATCATCACCCGGGAGCAGGAGCCTCCTTCGCACGTGGTACTAAACTTCAATTTGGGATGTCTGTCAAATACTAGCATACTTTTGCCTAACAGCAGCTTCCTTCTGGTGGCTCTCCGGCATCAGGCAGTGTTGTCGCTGTTCTCCTCTGCATGTTTATGGCTGATCTTGAAATCCAGGTGTCGCGTCTCCAACTGGGGTGCTGCCTGGAGAGTGTTGTTAAACGCTGGAATAAACAACAGGGTGGCTGGGGTACACTGAGTGACACAGTGGAGTGCACCCCTCCCTGTACGCCCCTACCTACCCCGCCACCTGTGAATAATGCTGGCCGCCACTGTCATCTAGGTGAGTTTCCTAGGTCATGTCACTCATTCCTAGGGCCTTTGGGCATAAAGACTGGAAGACCATCTTTATGTATTCACCCATGGCTTCTGCATGCCTGCCAGTCACTCTCGTGCACTTTGGATGTTTTGATAAGAAGTCAGAAGGGTTGTCTGCTCCTGGCTGATATACAATATTTGGATTGTACCAACCACTTCTTAATTCTCAGTGGAAGATGTTGTTATGTGCCTTGGAAGAGTTTGAGCAGAAGTTTATGGTCCATACCTACTTTGAATTTGCGGCCATATAAGTGGCAGTGATAATGGGTACATTCCCATTTGATTGTGAGTGCTTCACTTAAAATCTTGGCATTTTGAGTCTCTACATCAGTTAGTGCCATGCTCGCAAAAGCCATAAGAGACTACTTGTCGCTCTCCTGCTCATGCACTAGGACTGAAATAAACAATTCATTTGGTGTTGCTTTGAGGATTAAAGTGACAATAGTTATATCAGGGAGCAGTGCCTCTTTAACCTTTTTGAAGGCCTATCATTGGGTGGTTCCCCATTCCCATCTAGCCTGGGCTTTTGTGAGAGCCCACAGTGGTCCAGTCTTGTTTGCTACGTTCAGACAGAAGTGGCTGTAGCAGTTTGCAATGCCTAGCAAGCTCCTACCTTACGTGGTTGAAGTTGTGGCATTCTTGATGTCATCTGACTTTTTCGGGTGTATATTCACTTGTTCCTTTGAGAATATGTAGCTGAAAAACTTGATGTGGTCTTCAAAGAACTTTCACTTCTTTTGGTGTATTCTGAGATCGTAATTTTGGAGTCGCTCTAGAGTGGCACTGATATGTTGGTGGTGGTCTTTTACTGTCTTGGAATAAATTAATATATCACTTATGTTGAGTACTCTTTCTAGCCCTGACAGCATCTCCCTTACCGCTCTCTGGAAAACTTTGGCTGCAGAAAAGATACCAAAGTTCAGCCATTCGTATGTTTGGCTTGAAAAAGTGTAGATATATTGTCTCGCTGGGTCAAGGAGTAGCTGGTAGTACTCACCGTTAATATCCACTTTAGAGAACCATTGTGCTCTTATAAGGACAACATTACTGTCATCCATGGTTGGCGTGGTGTGTTGTTTCATGCTTGATTGGAGAGCCTCATGTTGATGCACAGGCACACAAATCCTAGGTGCTTGGGTTTGGACACAATAACAATGGGGAACACCTATAGACTTGGCACTCTCAATCACGTCCATCATTTCAAGTCACTCTAGTTCTTCTTGAGGACAAAGGTGAAAGGGCACTCACTGGTGCTGCTGTGCTATTGGTTTAATCATGATATCTTTGTGTAGCTTCCCTGTGTGGCACTTGAGGCACCTATGCTATGCAATGCAAGGGCTTAGAGTCTTTAAGGATGATTGTGGGTTGGCTATCATGGCTTGTCAAATGAAGAAGACTAAGCAGTGGTCCTCTGCAGTGTGGCAGCTCAACAAGGTTCCACTCTTTTCGTGCTAAAGAACATTTTTACTTCCCTCCCTCCTGCTTTGTGGTGCACTCTGTTTTCAAAGGTTCTAGCTATGGATTGTGGTGAGTGGCCTCTCATGCGTCAATTTTGATTCTGGTGGGTCATAATGTGGGGTGGGGCCAAACCCATGCACAACCTTAGGAGTTCGAAATTATCTTGTTCATGTGTTCTTGTCTGATTGATATGAGGTACTTAGGTTACTATTGGACACTGTATCACCATTCTGGTCCAATTCATGTGAAATTCAGAACTATGCTTCATTGTATAAATACACTACTGGTTTCTTTTCAGAAATGTTGTAATACTGTGTTCATGTATTGTTAATACAGTTAACATAAAAAATAAATGTAACTAACTAAGTAAATACATAATTAAATAAATAAGTGCAGCAGGGCCTCAGAGCCTGGAACTGATCATAGCCCATAACATTTACAGTTGAACCTCTCTCTATTAGGGCCATGGTGCACGCCTCCCGCATTTCAACCTCACACATGGGTTGGGATTTTTTATTATCTTGCTCCTTTCCCACCATATGACATTAGGAAGACCTCTTCTAGCTCGTCCTCTGATTAGTAGCTAGTAGTGACATCTTGGGTTTCATTTGGTGGTTTGCATTTGTCGTAACGATGACCACTGGTGATGGGGTCGTTTTTGGCGTGAGGGTTTTTCAGTTCCACCTTCTACTCCTACATACTTGTGCAAAGAGGTTTATTTCACCGTGTTTGGTTCAACTCTAGCTGGATGATGTTTGAGGTGGCCCTTTTTACTGCACCACAACTTCATCTATGATTCTCATTGGGGCATCTGGATCCATTTTCAGAGATACTGAAAGCATCATTTCCATTTGCTCTGCTCTGCTGTTTGATAGTTTGTGGAGCTAGTATGTCTTCCAACTTCCTGCTTAGGACTCGCAGGATGACCCATCACCACATGGATGATCTCTACCCCTTAATTATCTAGGCTCACACTTCTGTTTATTTTATCGTAGTTGATGCATTTGCTGGTCACTTTGCACAAACGTGCATGGAACCAGTCTATAGTTTCCCCCTCTTGCTGTCTTGCTTGTTGTAGCTTGGAATATTCTTGGTCCAAATTTACATGCAAGTCGAAGTTCATACTAAAGGCAGTGACTCCTGGTTCATAGTTGTTATCACCTGCCATGTTGGGGAGACTTTTGAAGAAGTCGAAGACCTCCTTTCCCGTAAAATGCAGCAGCAACGTCCTTTCACGGCAGGGTGGCATCTGCTTCACATGTAGCTTAAAGCAGTTATTCAGCCTGCTGATCCAAGTGTTTCAATGGGGGCTAATGTGACTGGTTTTGTAAGCTCACTGAATGAGGCAGAACACCCCACTATGGAAAGCACCGGCACACTTGCCCACCCATGCAGGTCAGCTGGTGGTCTGCCCACTGCACCATCATTCAAGTTGGGTGCAGGAACGCTGGCATGTAATTGATCATCTGCCATATTGTGGAAGTGCTTCTGCAGTTTCTCTTTTAGATAGCACACATTTCAGGCCTGCTTTGTAGAGAATATGTCTCTTGTGTCACTTGTAATAGTCCCTTTCCCAGGTATGTATTCACTACCAGTATGTATGAGCAGCAGTAACACCTATGGTGTGCATAGTGCATAGGAATCAGCCCAGCTTCTCTGTACATACTGGGCGAGGTTACGCTCTCTTACTGCTAAGTGGTGCCAAGGTGCTCGAGCCAAGAGCCATCCCAATTCACTGCTGTACCTCCAACAGCAGTGTAGGGCATCCCTTGTGGCTAAGCATGTTGATGTAGAGGGCATGCAGCTGTCTTCACTCTCGGCAGGTGGGCTGATCAGCTGGGCTTTGGGCCTGCCCTCCAGTGCAGTGTTGGTGTTGCCTTGGGGTGGATGGATTGAGCTGCACAGTATGTGCTGAGGTGCACTTGTGTGCTTTGGTGGTGCGGCAGCACAGGAACATGAGCAGACCTGGATCCTCGAAGCCAATTTAGGGATGCCAGTTGGGCGACCACCAAGACTGGTGGGATGGTAGCAATAAGGTTCTCTCACACAGAAACTGTAGCGTGGACTGGGCTGCAAGAGGTCCCACGTCCCTTTGTCTACACCTTCATCCAAGCGCAGCCTTAGGTGCATGTGAATGTCCCACTATATTGGCCTCGTTGCTCCCTGCACCGTTTTTACCTTTCTACCATGTTCAATATGTATTCTCCATCATGTTTGCGTGGCCTTCAAAGCAGGTGGTGAGTCATGTGGTTGTCTGATTTTTTCTTTTTTGATGACCTAATTGTGTTAACTTAGCCTCTATTTTTGGAGAGAGTGAAATATGAGCAGCAGCGTGAATAGGCTTTTTGCTTGTTAAAACAAAGGGCCAGGCTTAGAGTGCAGTAACTTAGTCAGGGTAGCAGAGTATTTTACTCTGTTACCCTGATGGAGTAACTTGATTCCAAATTTAGAAATGACTGCTGCCCCACATTGGCAGGAACTGCCTTCATGGCAGTCCCTGTTAATATATTCAAAAAGTGCCTTGCGGCTCCATCAACATAAAGGAGCCATACAGCATACTTTCACGTTTATTTATTTTTCTAAAACAAAACCCAAAGCCAGATTTAAAAAAAAAAAAAAAGAACAGACACCCTCACTATGGGGGACTTCTCTCATGGCTTGGCACTCATTGAAATGTTTTCGCTTTCACTTACCGCCACGTTTTGGATGCTGGTAAGCAATACTAAAAAAAATGGCCTACTCTAAATAGGGAGGGCAGACAAATGGTAAAACCTCCGATAGTCCTTATGCCTTCAATCCACCAGAGGTGTATGCCAGTGAAGGAGATGAGGTAGTTTCCAACACTGACACACTGAAGACCGACCCAACTCTAAATTATGCACGGTTATCTTCAGTGTGGCGGAAAGGGTGTGGAGTTGATTGTAGCCTGTCTGTTGCCTTTTTGAAAATGTGATTGCAGTGATGGAGGTCTGCTGTCCCTCATTACTTCCTCGTAAGTCTTCCTTGCTGCCAGAGTTACGTAGTGAGCTTCAGCGTGGGAAAGCCTGCTCGTCCACCTCCTGCCATTCATTGTCTATCACCCTCTTGACCGAAGGATGTAAAGGCAGCCACGCGGGCTCCTGTCTCTGGTACTGCATAAGTCCTCCGCCTGCTCCTCCACTGGAGGTACAGAAAAAGCCATGTTATCCTTGATGTGCTGCAGGACCTCCTTCAAGTCTGGTGTAGAGCTGAAGCTCACTACGCAACTCATGTGGCGAGGAAGACAATACTCAGAGTAATGAAGATTACTGATAAGTAACCGGGGCATTAACAATCATATGGTAAACAAAGGATCAGGGTATGTTGCAGTACTTTGTAACCCACTCCTTAGTACACTGGGCCCTAGAGGTGGTGTTCTGTTTACGCTAAGTTTCTAATGAGAATTCTATCACTGAGATTGTATCGCTCCCTTTACTTGACATTATAAAACAAGATAGTGTTTAAACAAATAGCCATTTTACATGCCATAAGTAAGTAAAAGCTAATAAACCTCACAGAAAGAGCGCTCGCTACCAAACAATAGAACGAAGCACCTCGAATGAGAAACAATGGAAAATAAGGCTGTATGGCAAGTGAGGGGGTTTATAAAAAAATCGATTTAATCTCGAATTGTTAGTGATGTTCCCCGAAACCTCTAAATGTTCGTGCAGTCTGCTCCCATCGTCCATTTTATACCTTCTATAATGTTTGGCAACCTCCCCTCATTTCAGCTGTCCCTGAGCCGAGCTGTCACTCATTTCCTGGAAGCTGCCATCCTTTGTTTACTGTTGCCAAGGGAAATATATTGCAGGCTTGAAAACAAAGCTCAACACGGCTGTTTTTCATTCCGGTGTTCCCATGGCCTCACAGACAATGAAAGTGAAGCAAACCACAGGTTATCTTTGAGGGGCTTGAACTGCAAGCGTAAGAAAACAAAACGTATCTCTAGCGAGCATGGCTACGTCATATGAAATAGTACGTTATGCCTGGGTCTCCCGTTTTTCTTCACCCCACACCCAGACGGGAAAAATAGAGGGTACATGCAGAAGCTAAAATACCTTTCATCTACCATTCCACATTTGCTTCCACCTTTGTCGAGGCTTTTTATTTTTTTACACTCCGCCTCCTTTACCCCATGAGTGACTTTTATTAGAAAGGAATATTCCATGGCAGCTGGCCAGAGAGGACACTTCACTAAACTACCCCAGCCAGGATTTTTTAAAAATCATACAGCGCAGTGCTGGGGGGAAATCTGCATCGGTGTGTTGTGCGCATTTGTGGAACAATTGTACAGCATTCTATTTACAGATAGTCACGCACCGATGACGTCAGTGCTCAAGAGAAATGCTGTTTGAGAGTGACTCTGACCAGAGACGTCACTGCGTGAAGTTGGGCGAGCAATATTTAGCACCAAATCCTTCCTCGACGCACAACCCCCCAGAATAAATGTTAACACATTGACAATTGCCGAAATGTTAATTGCATGAAATTCATATTTTGTTAATTACAAGTAACACCCCATTTGCGTAACTTTTGGGGGTTTGGGCTCTTTATGATGCCAAGACATTGGGAACTATGATTGTGTCAACGTTTGGCACAAAAAGACTATGGGACCCATTAGGATGGCAGGCGGATCGCCCCCGCCGGGCCGGTGGTAGCCACTGCTGGCCCGGCGGGGGCGATCCGCCCGCCATCCATGCCTGAATGACCCCCCGCCATATTAGTATGGCTGAGGGGTCCGCGGCAGACGGAAAGACGGTCTGCCGCTTTTCAGCCGGTCGACTCGTCGACCAGGCGGAAAAGGGGCATAATATGGTGGCGGTGTCTGCAAGACATTGCCATCCATATTATGATGCAGGCGAAGATATGCCTTTCCATGGCAGCGTTGCCGCCATGTAAAGGCATGCAGTCTTTTGTATTGGGGGCCCGTTGCGGACCCCCGGGGTGTTGGGGGGGTGGGGTATACCATTTGCATGCACAACATGCATTTTTTATTTTGCGGCGGGTGATTCTTACACCACCGCCCACCGCAGTGTAAAAAATGCAGGATGCGACCTCCATGGTGGCGGTCGCATCCTGATTGGCATGGCGGGCCTGCCGCGCCTATGGCGGGCGGTCCCTATCGCGCCATCGTAATGATGCCCTATGTGTGCACATACGTTGTTTGACAGATACTTTTGCGATGCTTTGCATCCTAAAGCTCCCATGGCAAGTTCATAGTAAATTTATAGGTTTAACTTGGTTGTGTTTTTCACTGTTCTCAAGCTGTGCAGTTTGGTTCTAGTGCAGAGCGATGTTTGAGACTTTCATGCATCTCTTGAGAAAAGGATCCTCCCAATCCTGGTCTCTGCCCTGTGGGAGAAAGGGCAGGTGGGTGGGCAGAGGCCCATGGAGCATGGGTAGAGGACCCTAGATCTGGATCCTGGTTGTCCATTGAAATATGGCTATGTGGGTGTCTAGATGCTAATGTTAAGTATTGGCACATAAACATCACAGCACTCAATGCAATTGAGACCCCACGCTGCCACAGGCATCATAAACAGAGAATTGTCTGACAACTGGGACTGAAGATCCTCTCCTTTCTGGCTGTGGTAGAGTATTAGGTGGACATCTGCTCTAGGAAATGCAAGAGAGGTATCAACGATGAGGCAGAAGGAATGAAGGGAATCTAGATCTCAAGAGGAAGGCTATCTGACAACACACACAGACAACAAAGAGAGATTTGCAAAGGCAAGAAGACAAGTGAATGAATAAGCACAGACGCTACCCGAAGTCTGCAGGCCTCTCTCTTCCATGGAGCTCCCATGAGATTCTTTTTTACACAAAATATACCTCTGGGCAGGCCCAAGGACTTTATTGTGTTTTTTTCAGGTCAATATCAGTTTTTCAGGGGTTTTGAGAAAGGTCAAAATGTGAAGAGGTAGGTGCCATTGGATTGGGTACAAAGATGCAATGGGAGCTATTCACAAAGTTATACTTACACATGAGTAAATCTACATATGTGAGGTTACTATTTCACTTTGCAGTAAATGTGCAACTTTTGGCTAATCACCAGTTAAGCTTGTATAATTTACTACACAGAGTAGGCTTACATGTCTCCACCTCCTAAATTCAGGGCGTGTAGCCTAATTTGAAATTGTAAATCTGTAACTTTTCACACGCAGGCGGAGATCTTTGCCAACAGGACAGAGATTTCCCTATGGTAAAGCAAAGGGAAAAGTTTAAAAGTTAATTAAAGTTTACCAAAAGAGTAAAAATGTCTTTAAAATCATATTCATCAAAATTAATTTAAAATATTTGTTTTAAATGCGTAACAAAGACAATCTACAGCATTAACTTAATTTTGAGTTAAATATGTAATTATTTTTAATGCATCAAGTTACATAAAAAATATTTTTTTATGCTTTGAAAACAAAAATCCCACCTAAACAATAACATTAATATTGATTTATTATGTAATAAAAAATAATAGTTACAGAATTATTGAATACATTTAATTTAAATATTTGTCAAAGAAATTAATGTTACATGAATGTTTACATCTCAAATGGTTATTAACATATTTTATCATAAACTAAAATGCAGTATTTATAAATTAATTTGTATTAATATTGAATGAAATGTATTTATATTTTTCAAATGTTCAAATTAGTTTCTTTAATTTAAAATTAGTTTATGTGGCCTATTTTCCCTGCTAAAACAACAATTGATGGACAGAATGCAGAACAATGTCATACATTCACCCCAGTACAGAGATCTGGGCCTAAATCCATCGTTTTTTTGCTCACCATGCCTTTCCAATTTAAACCCAGCCATATGCAAATCAGTCTTGACCCTGTGCCTCATGGGAACAGTCCAGCCCGAACTGCCAAGCCAGGTCCTCCCTGGACTGGAAACAAGCATCCTAGGACCGGTTTCGGGGTTTCACCCCTCTTCAGCCAGGATAGCTTGATTCCAGTGGCATGGAGAGCACGGGACCCATGAACTGGGGTGGCGTAGTGGGCAAAAGAACGATGGATTTAACCCAGATCTCTTGACTGGGGGAGAATGTCTGCATTGTCAGCATTCCGTCCGTCAATTGTTTGTTGTAACGCTTTTCGCCCTAAGTGGGATGGGTATTCCCAGACGTGGGACCCGTGCTCTCTACGCCATTGGAGTCAAGCTATCCTGGCTGATGACGGCTGATAGCCAGAAACCGGTCCTAGGATGCTTGATTCCGGTCCAGGGAAGACATGGCTTGGCAGTTCGGGCTGGACTGTTCCCATGAGGCACAGGGTCAAGACTGATTTGCATATGGCCATGTCTGAACTGGGGTGGCGTAGTGGGCAAAAGAACGATGGATTTAACCCAGATCTCTTGACTGGGGGAGAATGTCTGCATTGTCAGCATTCCGTCCATCATTTGTTTGTTGTAACTATTTTCCCTGCTGCCATTATTTTCCATAGGATGATGTTGCAGTACCAGTGGTTAGAAAGGTGTACTGCTGGACTTATTTCACATCTTAGCTGGAGAATATTTTCAACTGTTATTTATTTATGGCCAGATGTACAACCATTTTTAGCAGTAGCAAATGAAAAATCAGGCCGAGTGTGACTTCTAGAAAGGGTTGTAGCACGAAAAGTATTACTGACTAGCAATACAGGATTTGCGAGACGCGATTAGGAAGCAGCGTGCCAAGGGAGTCCCTTCCTAATAGCGAGTCACAGGGAAATGTACGATTGCTTTGCAACCACAAATAAGGCCGCAAACAATTGCAGTTGCCACCAATCTCAAATTGGTGGTAAGCTATTTGCAAACGAGAAGGGGTCTCCAGGAAATCCCTGCCCCTTTGTGTTTAGCAGCAAAAATATTTGTGAAGAGCAGGCAGTGGTCCCACAAACCACTGCCTGCCCTTAACAAATGAAAGGAAAATGTTTCATTTTTTTCTATAATATACATCCCGTTTTCCTTTGAGGAAAAAGGGCTGCATTTGAAAAAAAATGTTGCTTTATTTAAAAAGCAAACACAGACATGGAGGTCTGCTGTCCCCAGCAGGTCACTATCCTTGTGATTGTTGCCCATTTCCAATGGGTCGCAAATTGCGGTCTGCCTCATCAATATTGCTGAGGCAGGTCATTTGTGACCCCATTGGGAATTGCTAAATGTTTTTGAGACACATTAGTACATTACATTTTATGAGTTCCGAAAAATCGCAATTTGCGACCCGCAAAATGGAATGGTTGTATATCTGGCCATTACAGTTTTCTAAAGCGAAAACTTTATCTGTGGGTGTCAGAGGATTGTACAAGGTTCTCACTTCACTAATGTAAAATGTCTCCATATGGAAATGTTTGCAAAGAGTCTACTCATGGCAAGTATTTAGACTCCATCGTTCTGTGATTACACAGAAACTGCAATTGCAACATTTAAATGGAAGAGTGCAGTTTTAGCTTAAACAAGTGTAGTTAGAATAGGGCATACATTGATGGATTCTCTTGCAATGCTGTCAGCACCACACCATTCCAAGTCAAGTCAGTATGGGAGATGGTAAAGGTCAACTGACATGCCCAGGAGCCATGAATTCTCATCTGTGACCCTCGGCTACCACTGTGTAGGCTGCACAGGGCCCCCACCTGAGTGATCTATAATTAAGTTCTTCCATGATACTGGGGACTCCCACAGTATCCCGACAGTAGTGGTGTGCTCATAAGGGAAAAAGCATCATCTGTATTTGTCAGAAATGGGGGTCACTAGTTGGCAGATGTAGGTACCTTTGTCCAAATACGGACCCGTGCTTCTAGTCGGGGTACGGGGGATACCCACTTTAGATAACCCCTGCTCACCCCCTTGGTAGCTTGGCACGAGCAGACAGGCTTATCCCAAAGGCAATGTGTAAAGTATTTGTACCAACACTCACAGTAACTCAGTGATAACACCAAAAATGGACACCACATCGGTTTACAAAATAAAGTATCTTTATCTAAGCTTTGCAAGACCAAAACGACAAAAATCCAACATACAAGTTTTAAGAAAAATGACTTTCAAAAGGTTTCAGCAACTGAGTCCATAGAAAAATATGGATGCGTGATTTCTTGCAAAGAACCTGTTGTTGCGACAAAATTCACCAAGACAAACAGCTGCAGCGATCAGAAGTCGTCGAAAAACAAAGAGATGCGTCGTTCCTGAGACATTCGTGGATGCGATGCGACAAATCCGCTGTACACAGCGGAGCGATGCATCGGGTCTGGTCTCTGGGGGAAGCGATGCACCGATTCTGAGACTACTCCAATCCACAGGTGATGCGTCAGGGAAAACTTGCCGCACAGGGACGATGCTTGGAAATCTGGGATGCATCTAGAAACGATTTGGCTGCGGCAAGCGGTGCTGCAGCGACCTTTTCAGCCGCAATCCCTCGATGCGTCGATTCTTGCCACGGTGACAGGCGCTGCGACGGTTTCAGCAGTGGCGTGGCGGTACGAGGAGATTCTTCTTGCACCATGGCGTTGCATCGGAAAAACTGTCGCAAGAAGAGGGATGCATCAGTTTTCTTGTTGTTGTGTTGCTTTCTAGCTCCCAGCAGCAGAAATAACCTCCAGAGGCCCCACACAGTCACAGGCACTCCTGGCAGGTCAGAACTCCCAGCAAGGAAGTTCAGGGGAGCTGGGGGTGAAGTGTTTGTGTTCCTGAGACTTCAAAACTGAAGGCAAGCTCTACTCAAGCCCTTGGAGACATTCCTCAAGCAGGAGACACAACACACAGCAAAGTCCTTCTCCTTTCCTTGGCCGAAACAGCAACTGAAGGCCAACCCCAGACACACAGCAAGGGCAGTACTTCTCCTCAGTTTCTTCAGTTCTTCTCCTTGGCAAAGGTTCCTCTTGATTCCAGACGTTCAGGGGTTTTAGATCTAATACTTATACCCCAAAATGTCTTTGTTCTCTTTGTGCAAGGGTCTCTGAGCCCAGTCCAAACCAGTTCTGTCGTCTATGGTGCAGCTGCCCGGCAGGAGGTGGAGACAGCATTGTTTAAGGCAGACAGGCCCTATTCAGGTGCAAGCAAAATCTCCTCCCACCACTCTAAATGCTGATCGGGCCTATTCAGGTGCTAGTGAGAACACCTCCCCCTACTCTGAATGGTCTATTCAGCCCAGCCCTGACTCATTCAGGAAAAGCAGGACACACATCAACCCCTCCCCAGTGTCTGTCTGAGAGAATGCACCTCCCCAGCTCCTGTCACTCCAAAACCAGACAGTCAATACACAAACAGGCAGAGGCACACAGAATGGTTAAACAAGAAAATGCCTACTGTCTAAAAGTGTATAAATTGCGGATGCACTCCTCCTCTCTACATTGAATAGCTGAAACTGGCAAATGAATGCGTGCAGTCAGCACTGTGAATCGCCCCTTCACAGCATCTCGAAGAAATTTTAAGAAAGGGTGCGTTTCATCCGCACCCAGCTGCTGCACTGCTTGAATGCGAACGATGCTTTATCTTAATCATTTTTGTCTACAAACTCGACCATCTTTCATCCTTATTCATCAAATCATCCATATTCCACGTTGTCCAAATCTTATATGTTCATAGAATCAATCGAGAGACAGTACCATTGCGCTAAATACTTTATTTTCGCTTTTTCAAATACTTTCTGTTGCCGATCCAGGCTTTAACATAAGTATGTGCGACCAATCATATTTAATCAGGACTCACAATGATACCCAATGCATTTCGAACCTGTACGGTTCTTCGTCAGGGGTCACTGAAAAAGATGAAAAGAACTTGCTTAACCAACCACTCCCACACAGACCTTATTTCAAAGCCTCCAATTACTCGTTTCACCTCTTCCCCAAACCAGATGTCAACTTTACAGTTCCAACCCTCCAGCACTTAACGAAAAAACACAATCCTTATTTAAAGCATAACGTGCACATTGCTTAAACACTTACTTATGCCTAACTGTAATTACCCAAAAATCCCCACCCATGATCATAAATACACAAAATGAAACATTTTAGAAACAAACCCCAATTACCTTATGTAAGCCGTATTCAGCATTGTGACCTTTACGTAACGCCATTCCTTTCCAAAGAGTCATCTTGTGCTCCCTTACCCCGCTACTAATGCTTGAAAAACTCTCGCAGGTGCTTTAGATGTACCCACGTGATTCCTAAATTAAAGTGAAATACCTCCATTCTCATAGGCTGGCTAATCCGACTCAAAAACCCATAATGCTTTGTACCACCCATTGAAAAACAGAAACCCACTCCACCCTGTGCCTTCCAAAATCATGCCAAATGAAACACGGAATCAAAGCAAAAGATACTACATCACTGCCATTAAATCAACTCAAAAACATTGAAAACATTAAAATGCCCCCTCAACAAAAACCTCGAGTTTATCAGAGAAAGTCCATAAAGTGTATGATACATCCAACAAGTGTTCGGTTTCACCATCCTTCCAATCTGCCATGATGTACTAATCCATTTATGAAGTCCGTGCACAGTCAGTCGATGTTCCACTGTCTCCGGAGTGATATTTTTAATCTTTCAATCCATTATTGAATTCACTTACTCGAAACCAATGGGGTGCAACCACACGTTGGGGCGATGAAGAAATTGCGCAGCAAGTGTATAAATTGTGGATGCACTCCTCCTCTTTACAAATCTACATTGAATAGCTGAAACTGCCAAATGAATACGTGCAGTCAGCACTGTGAATCGCCCCTTCACAGAATCTCGAAGAAATTTTAAGAAAGGGTGCGTTTCATCCGCACCCAGCTGCTGCACTGCTTGAATGCGAACGATGCTTTATCTTAATCATTTTTGTCTTCAAACTCGACCATCTTTCATCCTTATTCATCAAATCATCCATATTCCACGTTGTCCAAATCTTATATGTTTATAGAATCAATCGAGAGACAGTACCATTGCGCTAAATACTTTATTTTCGCTTTTTCAAATACTTTCTGTTGCCGATCCAGGCTTTAACATAAGTATGTGCGACCAATCATATTTAATCAGGACTCACAATGATACCCAATGCATTTCGAACCTGTACGGTTCTTCGTCAGGGGTCACTGAAAAAGATGAAAAGAACTTGCTTAACCAACCACTCCCACACAGACCTTATTTCAAAGCCTCCAATTACTCGTTTCACCTCTTCCCGAAACCAGATGTCAACTTTACAGTTCCAACCCTCCAGCACTTAACGAAAAAACACAATCCTTATTTAAAGCATAACGTGCACATTGCTTAAACACTTACTTATGCCTAACTGTAATTACCCAAAAATCCCCACCCATGATCATAAATACACAAAATGAAACATTTTAGAAACAAACCCCAATTACCTTATGTAAGCCGTATTCAGCATTGTGACCTTTACGTAACGCCATTCCTTTCCAAAGAGTCATCTTGTGCTCCCTTACCCCGCTACTAATGCTTGAAAAACTCTTGCAGGTGCTTTAGATGTACCCACGTGATTCCTAAATTAAAGTGAAATACCTCCATTCTCATAGGCCGGCTAATCCGACTCAAAAACCCATAATGCTTTGTACCACCCATTGAAAAACAGAAACCCACTCCACCCTGTGCCTTCCAAAATCATGCCAAATGAAACACGGAATCAAAGCAAAAGATACTACATCACTGCCATTAAATCAACTCAAAAACATTGAAAACATTAAAATGCCCCCTCAACAAAAACCTCGAGTTTATCAGAGAAAGTCCATAAAGTGTATGATACATCCAACAAGTGTTCGGTTTCACCATCCTTCCAATCTGCCATGATGTACTAATCCATTTATGAAGTCCGTGCACAGTCAGTCGATGTTCCACTGTCTCCGGAGTGATATTTTTAATCTTTCAATCCATTATTGAATTCACTTACTCGAAACCAATGGGGTGCAACCACACGTTGGGGCGATGAAGAAATTGCGCAGCAAGTGTATAAATTGCGGATGCACTCCTCCTCTTTACAAATCTACATTGAATAGCTGAAACTGCAAAATGAATGCGTGCAGTCAGCACTGTGAATCGCCCCTTCACAGAATCTCGAAGAAATTTTAAGAAAGGGTGCGTTTCATCCGCACCCAGCTGCTGCACTGCTTGAATGCGAACAATGCTTTATCTTAATCATTTTTGTCTTCAAACTCGACCATCTTTCATCCTTGTTCATCAAATCATCCATATTCCACGTTGTCCAAATCTTATATGTTCATAGAATCAATCGAGAGACAGTACCATTGCGCTAAATACTTTATTTTCGCTTTTTCAAATACTTTCTGTTGCCGATCCAGGCTTTAACATAAGTATGTGCGACCAATCATATTTAATCAGGACTCACAATGATACCCAATGCATTTCGAACCTGTACGGTTCTTCGTCAGGGGTCACTGAAAAAGATTAAAAGGTTGGCAGGAAGCTGAGTGGCATGAGAAGAGGAGGAATACTTTATTCAGTGTTGCAGAAAGCACCTGCGATGCCTGTTGGTTTGCTCTGTTGGGCTCGCTGTGTACTTGCACGGCTGCCCATACATGTTGTTGGCATCTGGTAATCCCCCTTCCTTGGGGGCCATATTGTTGCTCTCCTCTTCTCAGTCTTGCTCCCAGAAGGCAGTGGGGGAGGGTTACCTTCCTTCCTTACAACATGGCGATCTTCCCATACTGCACTTCACTCCTTTCCCTATCCAAGATGGCGACACATCCTTCCTGTGTTGTCACTTCCTGTTCCTGTATGTCACTTCCCATTGTTTTTGTATATAAGGGATCAGAACCTTTCCTTCCTTGCGTTGCAACACTCCTTGTTCCTGCTGGTGTGTCCTCGCTCCTGTTGGTTCCTTGACTCTTATTTTTGGTGATCCCTTCCTTCCGTTGGCGCTCCTGGTGCCCTTGCGACTTCTGTTCCAGCTTGACTTCCAGTTTTCCCCTGGTTCCTTCTGGGCTCCTGATCTTCCAGTGTTTTCTGGCTCCTTGTCTTCTCCTTCATTCCTGGAGTCTCATCATCATCAGAGGTTTTTTCCCTCCGTGGTTTTCCTCTTGGGGCTCCTTCTGGAGGGCCCTGGCTGCTTCGGCTTTCATTGTCGGCAGCACCGTGGCTACTAGAAGGGGTCGCCCCTGTCTCGAACAAACCAGGACTTACAAAAACCAAAGCCAGGAACCATCCCAATGCCTCAAGACTGGTAAGAAAAACCCTAAACCTGACAGCATTTGCTACAGCCTCTTTGGAAGCATTTAGCATTTTTTGCTTTTTACTATGTACAGTGGCACTCTTTGGCTTGGTAGAAGTGCTCAGAGACCTTCTGTATGTGCTGAGCTTCTTGAAGTCTCAGTGCCTTCTGTTTTTCTATCAGTTTCCTTAAGGTATCTCTCAGCACATTTAGATATATGTGATCAGTTCACAGAAGGTGCCTCTCAGGTGTTTAAGCTATGCAGTCAGACTAATGTGGCTGCTACCAGCTTTGCAGATGGCCTATTGAGGGTGTGTCTCAGCATATTGTGCTATGCAGTCACTCTACAGAGGGTGGCTCTCAACAAGGGTAAGCTATGCAGTTAATCCACTGAAGGTACCTCTCCTCATGTTCGGCTATTCTCTCTATACAGACTCTCAATTGAGGGCAGATTAAGTCAACTGAGAACAGTTTAAGATAGCAGAAAAACAGTCAGCCTAGTTTTCTAGTCAATTGGTATAGCCACAATATAGCTTAGATGTGTGAGGGTCGCAACACATGTAGGGCACAGTTTTAATATTTGGACACATTTTTGGCAGATTACCAATAGTTGTGAATATAAGAAATATTGTTTGCAATGCATCCGTTTGATTGAAATATATATATATACATCATCGTTGTTGCCTGCCCCAATTGAAATAAAGCTTCTTTCTCCAGAACCAGGTTATGGTGCTTTCTTGTGTTGGATGTGAAACTCCGGGAAATGCTGTCTCCCGCATGCCATGACCGCCCTGCAGGGTTGGGGGCCCCCAATGACAGTGAGCTGTTTTGGATATTGAATAAGGGGGGCATGACCCGCTTGCCCCACTGTGAGCCTGAGGATTTACCGGTGATTATTACAGTGAAAGGCGAGAAAGGGAGCCGAGTGAGGCTGATGCCTCTGCTTGGCGGGTTCTGGATACAGCGCCTTATGGACATTGTGGGGCTACAACAAAGGACTCGTGTGCACCAGTGTCTGCCCAAGCACCGTACTTACCTGCAACATCACGCTGGAGCTGA
The DNA here is from genome assembly GCF_964204655.1 of Triturus cristatus. Classification (NCBI taxonomy): domain Eukaryota; kingdom Metazoa; phylum Chordata; class Amphibia; order Caudata; family Salamandridae; genus Triturus; species Triturus cristatus. The sequence goes on from NC_140595.1 coordinate 569,110,908, forward strand.
CAGTGTGGCCAGACATCACCATGACTGCACTGGTATTCCACTGAGGCTCCTGATGAATTATGGGACTTGCAGTAAGGCAGCAGTAAGGCAGGTGACTTCACTATCCACACCTGGGACACTGCACATGTGATGCACCTCTGAGGAAGGCAATTCGCTAAAACGCGTCAGGTGCCTCACCATCGTTGTTGCCTGCGCCAATTGAAATAAAGCTTCTTTCTCCAGAACCAGGTTATGGCGCTTTCTTGTGTTGGATGTTAAAGTACGGGAAATGCTGTGTCCCGCATGCCACGACCGCCCTGCAGGGTTGGGGGCCCCCGATGACAGTGAGCTGTTTTGGATATTGAATAAGGGGGGCATGACCCGCTTGCCCCACTGTGAGCCTGAGGATTTACCAGCGATTATTACAGTGAAAGGCGAGAAAGGGAGCCGAGTGAGGCTGATGCCTTTGCTTGGCGGTTTCTGGATACAGCGCCTTATGACATTGTGGGGCTACAACAACGAGCTTGTGTGCACCAGTATCTGCCCAAGCACCGTACTTACCTGCAACATCACGCTGGAGCTGACAGTGTGGCCAAACATCACCATGACTGCACGGGTATTCCACTGAGGCTCCTGATGAATCATGGGACTTGCAGTACGGCAGCAGTCAGGCAGGTGACTTCACTATCCACACCTGGGACACTGCACATGTAATGCACCTCTGAGGAAGGCAATTCTCTGAAACGCGTCAGGTGCCTCACCATCGTTGTTGCCTGCGCCAATTGAAATAAAGCTTCTTTCTCCAGAACCAGGTTACGACACTTTCTTGTGTTGGATACATATATATTTAGCATATATTATCTACTGGCGGTCGCCAGTAGATAGTTATAGTTAGGACCGTGTTTCCATAGGAAATCTGAAAAATCTATTTTGAATAACTTTGGCGCCGGTTGACGAATCCTCACAAATTTTTCAAAATAGGTGGGGAGCTCCGCTCCGCTCCTACCCTGAAAGTCTCAGGGTGATTAGTCAAGCGGGGGCTGTGAAAAAAGGGGGGTCCCAAAACGCGTTTTCCCCATGCATTTTTCCATAGGGACCTTTAGTCCAAGGTACAGCCCGAACGGCTGAACAGAATTATTTGAAATTTGGGAAAGAGGTAGTCCTCAGGTCAGGGATGTGCCTTTTGAATATCTGGAGTCAATCTGTTCAGTAGTTCCTGAGAAAATTTCAGTTAAAATTACATATATATCTATAGGCGCGCACCGTGCGCGTACGGTAAGCATACCGCACGCGCACGCTGCCGTGCGCGAGCGTAATTCTGATTGGTGGTTACATGACAGTAAACATTCCAGTCGGTCGAAATCAGGAAGTGTCGGCCGCCATTTTGTGTGTCTCACACTAAAAAACAAAGGTGGAGAACGTGAAAAGGGGGCAAGGTAGAGAGTTGCAGACCCCCTAGCCTTTGTCAGGGGGTCCAAAAAGGACCCAGAAGTGTGAAAAATACATTTTTTTTTTTTTTTTAAATCGCGGCGTACGTGTACCTTGCGCGTACGGTACGCGTGCGGAGGTAAAAAAAAAATAAAAAAATAGAATTAAAAATCAAAATCAAATGTTTGGATGTTGGTTGGCTCTAAAAAGAGCAGTTGTGTTCATTGAGTGTTTTTTTGTACCTACAAGTAAGTACCGATGCAGAGTCTAAAGTTCAAGAGGAAGACTCTGTTCCCTTCATCATTGAAATGTACACCGTCTCCTCTATAAATGTCTTGCATGTTGTAACGCAAGTTGTTGTGGTATATAGAACCCATACTATAGTCTCTGAGGAAAGCAGAAACAGACTTATTGACATGCTTTCTTGCTTTGTCAATCTGCAGACAAAATTGGTTGGACCAGTTGCACTTTTGCCTTTGGCATATATTAGAATATACAAAGGCAGTTTGTGGAAAAAGTGACATTAGTTGCACAAAGGTGTCCTTAATAAGCATTTCCAGACCTACCCCAGTTAAAGTGCCTAGGTCATTTCCACCACAGTGCACAATAATAAGGTTAGGCTGTGGGAGATGTAGAAAGGTTTTCACCAAAGGCATTAATTGGTGCCACTTTAACCCTCTCTGACCAATCCATTTAATGTCTACATTTGGCAAAGCAAGGTCTTTCACAATACCTCTTTTTTCTGCAAACGTTTCACTCCAGAAGACATAGCTGTGACCTACAATCCACACTGTGAACATCTTTCAAGGAGATCTGGATGCACTCAGAAGGTGTCTTTCAGTAGAAGGGCAATATGAAAAGAAAGATAGTTGTAAAATGGAGGCTAACATACTTTAAAAAAAAAAAAAGAACTGATTGGCTGATTCAAATCATTTTACAATTAAAACTAGGCTGTATGTTTAGATTTTTACAAGCATGTTTTGTATTAGCTCAGAAAAATGTGTATCCACAGAACAATACTTTGGATTTGCTGTTAGGTTTGAAAAGTCAAGCAATCTTGCTCTTTGGATTAGAAACATTGTGTGCTGAACTTCTGACCTCTCTGCTCACACCAGTGTTCCATGATATGTTGCTATGGTAGCAGTCAGAAGTCATGTTGGGGGAAGGGATCATTTGGAAAGGGTTTAAATTTGCAACCAATAGAAATGTGTGTTTCCATTTGAAAAAATTGTGGGAAGCACTGTGATTTGGAGTTAACATGTATATGTGTGGAAAAAGAGAGGGAAACATTGCCATTAACTGGTTCTGGTGAGAGGAGAGAGGTGTACAGCTCAGAGATTTTGGCTCTGATAATCTGCTGTTTGAGTGCCACATTTATTTCTGAACTAACTACTTTTAAAGGTGAGTTATGAATTTGAGAGGGAATGTATGTGGAGCATTTTGATATAAATAATAGAAATGTGATTCTTCTTTTAAAGTTGTTTTTCACATTTTGTGTTTTGGGAGATATTTAACTGTCTTGAAGTTGTGAGATATTATTGAGTATGTCTTCACCATAAGTTAAGGTGTACTGGTATCACCCAGGAATAATGTTTTCTGCCTAGAATCACACCACGAGTGTGTGTGCACACAGGAATTGTTATCAGAGATTTAATTCATGTTGCTCTTGCTCTGTTAGCCTTGCACTCGCAGGAAAGGTGCAGTTTGTTTTCTTGAAGTGTGATGATTAGCATTCAGTAGAAATCACTTTCTCACAAATGAGAGGCAAATGCAAACACATTTGAAAATAGCATGGTACATTTTCCTACCACTTTAAAAGTTGTGTTTTACATTTTATGTTAAGGAAGGTATTTAAGTGCCTTGAACATGTTAGATATTATGGAGTATGTCTTCACCATAAGTTAAGGTGTAGTGGTATCACCCAGGAATACTTTTTTCTGCCTAGAATCACACCATGAGACAGTGTGCACACAGGAATTGTTATCAGAGATTTATTTCGTGTTGCTCTTGCTCTGTTAGCCTTGCACTCGCAGGAAAGGGGCAGCTTGTTTTTTGGAACTGTGATGGTTTGTATTCAGCATAACAAAGCTGTTTGGGCATGTGCTATTTTCTGTTTCTGAAAAATAAAATGAAAATGTGTCTGACTGTTAGAGTAATTATCACTTGCTCTACCACAGTAGTAAGTGTGCTTTCAAATTGCACATTACATTTCGTTTTCTGCCTAGAATCACACCATGAGTCTGTGCGCACACAGGAATTGTTCTCAGAGATTCAATTAGTGTTACTCTGGTTCTTTCAGAATTGGATTCGTAGGAAAGGGGCAGCTTGTTTTATTGAACTGTGATGGCTAGCATTGAGCCCAAATTAATATGTCACAAATGAGAGGGCAATGCAAACACATTTGACATCAACATGGTAGATTTTCCTTCCACTCCTGCAATGGGTCATGTAGTTTGTACATGTTCAAAAGTCCAATTAACCCTTACCACACATGTAGTGTTACATACATGTCTCCAATGTTTATGCAGTTGCGCAAGGATCAATGCAGATCTCTTTTGCACTTGACAGTAGACAGTCTCCAGAAGCACACCCTTAGCAGAGAGCAAGCTGTTTCTCATGTACAGTCAAGCTTACTATTCAGTGCTGTGTGGTGTTTCAGATAGCAGTGAGTAACGCTAATACATTGAACCTCACCAAGGCTCATTTCCTTTGCTAGAGTGTAGTATGTTATTCAGGTTGCACATGTTCATGGTCTCAAAAAGCAGTTTGGGCATGTGCTGTTTTCTGTTTCTGAAAAATATAATGAAAATGTGTCAGACTGTTACAGTAATTATCACTTGCTCTACCACAGTCGTAAGTGTGCTTTCAAATTGCAAATCAAATTTCGTTTTCTGCCTAGAATCACACCATGAGTCTGTGCGCACACAGGAATTGTTCTCAGAGTTTCAATTCGTGTTACTCTGGTTCTTTCAGAATTGTATTCGTAGGAAAGGGGAAGCTTGTTTTATTGAACTGTGATGGCTACCATTGAGCCCAAATTAATATGTCACAAATGAGAGGGCAATGCAAACACATTTGACATCAACATGGTAGATTTTCCTCCCACTCCTGCAATGGGTCATGTAGTTTGTACATGTTCAAAAGTCCAATTAACCCTTACCACACATCTAGTGTTACATACCTGTCTCCAATGTTTATGCAGTTGCGCAAGGATCAACGCAGATCTCTTTTGCACCTGACAGTAGACAGTCTCCAGAAGGAAGGACAATCTTAGCAGAGAGCAAGCTGTTTCTCATGTACAGTCATGCTTACTATTCAGCGCTGTGTAATGTTTCAGATAGCAGTGAGTAACGCTAATACATTGAACCTCACCAAGGCTCATTTCCTTTGCTAGAGTGTAGTATGTCATTCAGGTTGCACATGTTCATGGTCTCAAAAAGCAGTTTCGGCAAGGGCTGTTTTCTGTTTCTGAAAAATATAATGAAAATGTGTCAGACTGTTACAGTAATTATCACTTGCTATACCACAGTCGTAAGTGTGCTTTCAAATTGCAAATCAAATTTCGTTTTCTGCCTAGAATCAGACCATGAGTCTGTGCACACACAGGAATTGTTCTCAGAGATTCAATTCGTGTTACTCTGGTTCTTTCAGAATTGTATTCGTAGGAAAGGGGAAGCTTGTTTTATTGAACTGTGATGGCTACCATTGAGCCCAAATTAATATGTCACAAATGAGAGGGCAATGCAAACACATTTGACATCAACATGGTAGATTTTCCTTCCACTCCTGCAATGGGTCATGTAGTTTGTACATGTAGTGTTACATACATGTCTCCAATGTTTATGCAGTTGTGCAAGCGCCCATGCAGATCTCTTTTGCACCTGACAGTAGACAGTCTCCAGAAGGACAATCTTAGCAGAGAGCAAGCTGTTTCTCATGTACAGTCATGCTTACTATTCAGCGCTGTGTAATGTTTCAGATAGCAGTGAGTAACGCTAATACATTGAACATCACCAAGGCACATTTCCTTTGGTAGAGTGTAGTATGTCATTCAGGTTGCACATGTTCATGGTCTCAAATAGCTGTTTGGGCAAGTGCTGTTTTCTGTTTCTGAAAGAAATAATGAAAATGTGTCAGACTGTTACAGTAATTATCACTTGCTCTACCACAATAGTAAGTGTGCTTTCAAATTGCAAATCAAATTTCATTTTCTGACTAGAATCACAACATGAGTCTGTGCGCACACAGGAATTGTTGTCTGAGTTTTAATTTGTGGTATTCTGGTTCTTTTAGAATTACATTCGTAGGAAAGGGGAAGATTTAATTTGTGATGGTTTTATTGTGTTTTTCACTTGTAGGAAAGAGGTAGATAGTTTTATAAGATTTGAAAAGCACAAAAAAAATATAGTAATACATTTAAATTACATAAAGGTTTTTTTTTTAGTTTCTTTCAGGTATTGCTGAACAACAGTGAAATAAGTTAAAGATGCCTATAAAATCAAGGAAGAGAAAAGAACAGAAAAAACATTTATATTTGAAGACAACTGGAGGACCCAAATTAGTTGAAGATCCTCATGTTGGAAAAAATAAAAAGTCTTCTGGTAAGCAAACCAAGGATTTTTTTAAAAATATCTTCAAAAAAAGAACTAATTTGAAAAATGTCCCCACTGCAAATAGAGTTTCAAGTAGAAAACAACAGGACAAAAGTGAGAAATTACAAAATGCTAATGTACAATTAGAAGCAATAAAGATTGACTTAAAAAGAAAAACAGCATTTAAAGACATTCGTAGAAAAATGTTTCAGAGAAGAGTGATGTCCAATTTGCTAAAGGATGTGAAAAAATACAAGAGGAAAGCGACATTTTATAAGCGAAAAAAAGATATTGAATCAATTGTAGCTAAGGCTTTAGATTTAAAAAGAAAACTATTCATTTTCATTTTGAACAGGATCCGTACGTACATTAGATAAAATGGTCAATGTAATGAAGTCACAAAGCAAAACGAAAAGAGTAGTGAAAAGAAATAACATTTGTAAAGTGTTTTTAGGAGAATGGATGCATAGTTCAAGTACTGAACCATTTTTTAATGAAGAGAGTTATCTTCAAAGTAATAGTTTGCTACATGCAGTTGACACCAGAGGTCGTGCTTATGACGTGAATGATGGTTGTATAATGGAAAAGGAGAAAATGGTTCCAAGAAATGAGGAAGAAGTGATAGCTGATGAGGTTATGGGGAGACGTCCTAAAGCCCCAGTGTACACTTGGAATTGTAGTAGTATTTGTACTGTACGACAGGAATCTATTGATAAATTACGTGAATTTCTAAGAGAATATAGTAAAAAAAGTGTTAAACAGAAGATTAAGGTGCTTCAAAGACTAGATCCATGTAGAGTGAGAGAGAATACTGGTTTGCAAGGACATTCTCTGGCTTGTCTTTCTAGGAAAGTTTGCCAAAGTGTTTTTCACCATTTTAGGATGCTGGCAGTTCATCATACTGAAATGAGAAAGTTTGTAAGAAGATTGTATTTTGCTAAAAGTCCAGCACTAAAGTTAAATGAGTTGAATAGGGCTCTGTTCCGTGGATCTGTATCAGATGTAGAGAATGTTACTGATGAAATTCAGTTTTGTTACTTTGGTCCGGAACAAGAAAGTGCAGATAATGACACAGTAATTGAAGAAAATGTGGAAGAGAATGTAGAACCTACTATTAGTAAAAATTTTGAAGATCAAATGACAAAATTTACTATCATCTCTAATGAAAGACCAAATATTACTTGTATTTGTTGCCGGAGAAGCCATTATAAAAATCAAACAAGGTATGTTGATCTCTATAAAAAAAGTGAAAAAGAAAATAATACTAAGTGGTTGGATTTTGCTACATATTTATTTCTGGAAAATTGTTTTGATTTGGGTGAATATCACCGTATTTGTAAATACTGTTATAACAAGTTAGAAGAAAATAAAATGGCAGCAAGAGCTGTACATAATAATTTAGAATTGGTTGAAATTCCTGCAGAACTTAGTGATTTAAATACGTATGAGTCTATACTCATTCAATGTGTCCATCCTTTTCAGACTATAGTTCGTATGGAGCCCAAAACAGGCAAATTACCTCCTTCGGATTTACAAAGAGGTTTAAAAGGAAGAGTTGTCTATTTGCTATTGGATTTGAAAAAAAATATGGAAACTATTGATGCAGATAGATTGGAAACTGAACCATTAGTTATTTTGGTTAATGGAGTACCAACAAAGAACAAGAAAATTTGGCAGGAGCTGGTAGATGTACGAAAAGTACAAAGAGCAAATTTATATTTGAAAAGAAATAATAAATGGTATGAAACAATGTATATGGATGAAGATGAAGAAGTTTTACTACTAGACTCAGGAATACCAGCTGGGCAAATTGAAAAAGTGGATAAGTCAAAAGAAGAAGAAATTTATGAACATTTCAGCATACATCCTCTTCATTCAAAAGAAGTTATGGCAAACACTATTGATCTGTTTCAGATGAAAAAAGTACAAGGAACTCCCGTGAGTGTCTGGGAGGAGAGCTTGGAAGCTCGTTGTTTTCCCCAGCTGTTTCCTACAGGAAAAGGTGGACGATATGATGAACGTCCAGTACAGATTCCTGCTTCTGAGTATCGGACTACAAGATTATATGCAGAAGATCCCAGATTTTGTCAAAGTATTCCTTATTTGTTCCATCTTTTATTTGAAAGTGACTTGTCAGCACTATCTTATGCAGTAAATCACATTTTGAAAACTGGAGTACATCTACGTAATGTGTCTGGAAAGGATCTTATGAACAAAGTGCAACAGCGAGATGATCATTTGGAATCTCAATTAATTAATCTAATGGCTTGTCAGCGTGGGACAAATGAATATTGGTACCGACGCCATGGAGAATTGAAGTGTATGTTATGGAATTTAGGAACTCCTACATGGTTTCTCACCCTAAGCTGTGCTGAGTACGCTTGGGATGATCTTCTGGATTTTCTTCGAGAGAAATTCAAATATTGAAAACATCCAATACAAGACAGCAGGAGAATTGTGCTTATTGGATCCGGTTAATGTTTGCAGATATTTCAATCATAGATTTGAGGCTATGATGTCCTTCATCTGCAATAAAAAAATCCACCTCTTGGAGAAGTTGTGGATTTCTTTTGGAGAAAAGAGTACCAAGCAAGAGATGCTCCTCATATTCATATGCTGTTGTGGATCAAGGATGCCCCAAAATTTGGAACAGATTCTGATGATGCAGTTTTAAGTTTCATCGAAGGATATGCAACATGTGCTATACCTAAAAGCACAGAAGAGAAACACTTAAAAGAGCAAGTTTTACGTTTCCAAAGTCATCGGTGTGGAAAATACTGTCAACGAAAGTACAAGAGTAAAGAAAAATTCTACACAAAATGTCGATTTGGATTTCCACGACCTGTTCTTTCTAAAGGAAGAGTCAACAGTTTTATGTCAGCTGTGCGACATACTATTACAAGAAAATCGCCTAAAAATACCCACAACCTAAGAAGAAAAGAAGAGTCAAAATATATAAATGACTACAACCCAGTCATTTTATCCATGTGGAATGCTAACATGGATATTCAGTATGTAGCTGACAATTCTGTTGCTGTTGCTCGGTATGTCACATCTTACATCACTAAATCTGAGAAAACGGAATTGAAGGAAATGTGGGAAGAGATTTCTCACGAGAAGACTGTCAGTAAAAAGCTATACAGTTTTAGTTTAAAGATGTTATCTCATCGAGAAATTGGATCCTACGAATGCTCAGATAGGTTATCATCTGCAAGTCTGTACTCCAAATCCAGAAGAAAAATTTGGGTAAGTTTAGGCCTTGCAGGAATGCGAAATCGGGTACTGAAATCTGTTGGAGAAATTGAATATTTGGCAGAGAATGACCCGGAAAGTACAGATATTTTGAAATCAAACATGTTGGACACATATTACCCAAAAAGAAGTCGTCATCTTGAGAACATGTGTCTCTATGAAGTGCTGCAGAACTACATTTTTACACGGAAAGCCACAGAAGACATCAACAATGGAAAATATAAAGTCATTGGTGAGGAAGGATGTTTGGTGAAGCAAACAAAAGGAAGCTTGATTAATCACAGGAAGCTGAGTTGCGACACTCCTGACAAAAAGGAATTTTACTACTTAGCACTTTTACAGCTGTTTAAACCATGGCGTTCAGAGGATGAATTACTTGGAGATTTTCACAGCTATGAAGATTCCGTTAATGCATGTAAAGATACGATTGAATGCAGTACTTTCACAAATTATGTGCAAATGTTAAATGAAGAAATTGAACAGGAAGCTACAATTGCAGCTGAAGTAGCTAGAGACAGTTCTCAAGACAGCCAAAGTTCTGGAACACTCAGTCAAGATCCCCTAGGACAACCAATCGTAGAAAATGAAGCTGCAATAGCAATGACTGAAGTGGAAACAGCTATGAATCAAGCTCAGGAAGATTTAGTAGACTTAACATATTTGGAACAGCAACTGAATGAAGAACAAAAACAAATTTATGAAGAAGTCACAAACATAATTGATCATGGATTACTACATGAAAAGAAAGAGTGCTCATGTGCATCATTTGAACCAATCAGGATGTATGTGAGTGGACAAGCTGGAACTGGAAAAAGTTTCTTAATTAAAGTCATCCGAAGCTACCTACAGCAAAAAACAGATTCAACTTTGTCTTGTGTTGTTACTGATCCAACTGGGTTAGCAGCATATAACATAAAAGGAATTACCTTACATCACTTGCTAATGTTACCAGTGGAACATGAGAACAAAATAGAATATCACAAGTTAACAGGAGAAGCATGCTTCGAAGTTTCAAGAGTGTTGAAGAAGATGCAAGTTCTCATTATTGATGAGGTAAGCATGGTATCAAACTTAATGCTTGCCTTTGTGCATTTAAGAATGCAGCAAATTCTAAAGAGAGACTATGACGTGTTATTTGGAGGAAAACATGTTATGGTTTTTGGGGATCTGCTGCAGCTCACTCCAGTTAAAGGACAACCAGTGTTTAATACTGTGACACATGAAGACACAAAGAAGTCATTAGGAAGTATTGGTAATGCAAATATTTGGTCATTCTTTGAGTACAAAGAACTCACTACCAATATGAGGCAAGCAAACGATGAAGATTATGCAAGTATTCTGAAAGATATCAGAATTGGACTACTTACAGAAGTTGGCAGAGAAGCATTACAGAGTCGGATGCTACATAATTTATTTCCAAATGAAGAAATAGTTGCAGAGAAAATATACCAGAACATTGCAGAAAAATATACTGTAATCTGCTTAATGCCAACACTACGTGAATGCTCGATATTCAATGAGGAACTTTTGAAATTGGAAAAGGAGAGATTAAGAAAATGGAAGCAGTGGACAAAATCGAGCATGAAGGAATTACTATTACATTAACAGGCAAACTGAAAAATAAATTGGATTCTCTAGAGAAGAACATTTCGAAAACAGCTGGATTAGAAAAAAATCTTTATGTTTGTATGAACTGTCGAGTATTTTTAAGAAGAAATTTGGATGTAGAAAAAGGTTTAGTGAATGGAACTATGGGTAAAGTTGTGGGTTTTGTGAAATACCAGAAAAAAGATGGAATTGAATTTTTAAAAATAAAATTTGATCAGATTGAAGAGGTTAAAGACATTTGTCGTTGTTCAGTTTGTTTCTTGCTTGTGAAAGACTTATATGTACGTAGGAAGCAGTTTCCGTTTTCTCTAGCATATGCTGTAACTATTCACAAATCTCAAGGATTAACTGTAGATAGTGCTTTTGTAAACATTGGTTCAACTGTCTTCAAAAAAGGTATGGCATATGTTGCTTTGTCACTAGTGAAAACATTATCTGGTCTATTCATGATAGACTTTGATGACTCAAAAGTTAGTGCTGATGCAAACTGTGTAAAGGAATATAATAGATTAAGAAGAAGCTATGCTCCTCATTTAGGTCAGTATCCTGTGTTTGAAAAACGTGTTGTTTGTCGGAAAAGGAGAATTGAGAATATCTGTAATGAGGATGTACAGAAGAGAAAACAAAAGGAGAGTGATGTGATTGCAAGCAAAAAGAAAAAGGACAATGCTGAAGAGGTTGTTGGTTGTCATTTTGAAAATAGCTCTGGTGTCAACTGCTACGCTAATGTAGTGCTGAATGTTGTATTTTATCTTGAAAATTTGCAAGAGCAGATAATACTAAATCATGAAAAAAGATTCTGTTCTCTGCTGAGTTTTCTTTTTGAGAAGCTGAGTAATGATAAAACTAAAATAGAAAGTGCTTCTGATGTTAGAAAACTTTTAGATGTATGTTCAGGAAGTACACAGTTTACTCAAAATGTCCAGCAAGATGCACAGGAATTCTTGATGTATATTCTTATGGTACTGGAAGAAGAAGAGGTAGAAATAGAAAATATATTTGGTCTCTCTTATAAATGGGAACATAGTTGTGAAAACTGTTTCAACACATGCAGCTCTAATGTTGATTCTGAAAGGTTCATATATTTAACATTACCAGAGAGTCAATCAGTCACTTTTAGTAAATTAGTTAAAGATGCCAATCACAGCATGGAATGTTCTAAATGTAAATCAGACATGTTTTCAACGTTATTTTTAAAGAAATATGGACAGTATGTAATTTTAATGATGCAAAGTTGAAGAGCTGATGGAACAAAATTGGACACTTCTATAAAGAAGTTTGTAGGAAAACAATTATCAATATCAGGAAAAACTTTTGTTGCAGTTGCAATAATTTTCCATGATGGACCTTCGATAACTTCTGGTCATTACACAGTTTATCTTAAATGTGAAAAAGGCTGGACACTGTGTAATGATTCTCAATTGATTTTCAAGCAACGTTTGCCTGCAGAATTACCAAATTCCTATTTATTTTTTCTAAAACCAAAATTTTAGATACAAATTGCAACATCTGAACAAATAATTTTTTGCGATTCTATTGGATTACCTTTGGATATTTCATCCAAAAAGAATTTTAAAATTACCATTTGGCCTCATGGAAAGGTAAACATTTCTCTTGTGGACTTCTTTGACAGATATTATTTGGGTGTATGAGCTTAAGCAACAAGATTTACAGACGTTATTTATTGCAAATAGTTATTATTGTTAGATGATATTTTTATTATATATATTATATTTCTATCAAGGTATGTTTTTCTGAGAAGAGATTCAGGGCTTTTTTTAAACAATCTTCCAGATTGTTAATTTTTTTGCCCGCTGTTAAGTGATGAATGCAATTGGTTTCACAAATTGCAGTGAAATTCAATATATTCTGAAAACAGCAAAAAAAGGGCAAAACATGTCTTTGTTAAATATGAAAATATGTGTACTGTATTCTAAAATGTATTGTTAAATATCAATACTTTTTTTCTTTTGTTACAGATTGAGAAATTTTTTTTAGGAAAATTAATCCTTTTTTCTAGCAATTAAAAAAGAACATTTAATGATAATTAAGTTGGTCAGGTAAGTTTGAAATATCTGTATTTATCACACATTTACTTTCGTAGTCCCTTGTTTTCACTTCTCCTCACTCTGCTTTTGTCATTTCCCTTGTGGTCCCTCAAGTACATTGAAGGGTGAAATAAATATATATATATATATATTTTTTTTTTAAAAAGGTGCGCACGGTAAAAAAAAATTTTTTTAAAACTGATAAAATAAATTTTAAAAAAATTGTGAGGTAGGGTGGCTCTTAAAAGAGCCCTTGTGTTACTACAGGGACAGAGGAAAGAAAGAATGGGAATATTAAAAGGGACTGCTCTTGTGCTGCTCAATCTTATTGTCTATTAGAGGAATACTAGATTCCCCCATAGCAATAAGAGAGTAAAAAGTGTTGCACCTTATATGTACTCTCTGAAACCGAGGGTAGATGTCCAGAGGAGCAGAAGAGGGTGATGCTCCCAACGCAGAGCTCGGCTGAGCTGCCGAAGATGTACTCGGCTGAGCTACTGCGGATGTGCTCGGGTGACTTACTGGAGGGTTTGCTTCAGTATGTCGAGCAAAAGTCCTGGGATGTACATCCCTAATGTGTCTAAACATAGAGTAATTTCCAAAGGAATACTTCTTCCTTGGATTACCTCTAGATAAGACAGGCTCACAAAGCGAGCAGGTGACTAATGGAGCATTGACCTTTTTCTGCCCCTCTGGAAATGTGAAATATTCCCAGACAAAAGAATTCTTCTGTTTCCTCCTTCTCTGTCTGATGATGCTGCTGCCCTGCTCACTCCCCGAAGAGGACTGATGCTCTGCCATTGTATCCCAAAGACAATTCAGCTCCTTCTCCTAGGGAATCACAAGCAGTAATGAGGAGAATGGGTGTGGTGTTGGAAGTTTCTGGATATGAAACAAGTTTAAACCAATGAAAAGTGTTGTTTCTGGATCACATGACCTCCCGTGCGCGCTCCGTACGCTTACCGTAGGCGCACGGTAAAAGTACGCATGCGCGCACATAAGACACACGCACGCGTGCATGCACATTAGAGGCACGCGCGCACGCACGTATGGCGTTTCCACGTAATGTGTGTTCACGCGTGCGCATAGGGAGCAAGCGCTTACGCGTCGCACAGGAAGTACAGACGCGTACGTAAATTGCGCACGCATGCGCACACGGAGCATAAATATTACGTACGCGCACCGTATATGAAGCGTACCGTGCGCGTACCCTAAGCTTACCGTACGTGCACGGAAAACAAATCCTAAAAAAAAAAAAAAAAAAAAAAAAAAGGTTTGTAGAAGATATTAACTATGTTATTCAACTATATCTAACCATTTATTTAAAAAAGGTGAACCTTTCTATATTGCAGGATACAGTAAATCAATGATTATATACATAGGTAGCATATTGTTTAAAAAAAAAAAGAAAAAGAAAAAGAAAAAAAAAGGATTTCAAAAACCTTACAAATTCACTTAAAAAACCATAGGTTTCACACACGTTATAGTTAGGAATCAGCATTTAAAAAACCTTGCAAATCCACTGAAAAAACCATAGCTTTCACACACGTTATAGTTAGGAATTAGCATTTTAAAAACCTTGCAAATTCACTGAAAAAACCAGAGGTTTCACACATGTTATAGTTAGCTGGACATTTCACTCGTACAAAACCATTGAAATTTCTCCGTTATAGTTAGTTCAGCTAACTATAACTCGCGTGCCCGCAATCCACTGCTGATGACGTCACATATTACATCACTCATGACATGGTCAGTGACATCACTCATGACATCACTGATGACATCTCAAATGACATCACTGATGACATCACTGATGATGTCATCCATGTGATAAATTACCACATCTTCTCACACCCTAATATAACCTTTGATACACCGACTCAAAATTTAAGAGTTCCATTCTCAAAACCATACATACTGCAATACCAATAACTACATACCCACTTATTAACTCTTAGGTCTTCATACACCTCCACTCACTCACCTGTACAGTCACTCATACTTACAGTCACTCCATACAAAACTATCATATACATTTATACACTTATATATACACTCACACACTAACAAGTATCCATAGAGCTACTCTTACACCTACTCAGTCATGCAAATAATCACACTCCCATTTACTCACCTATGCGGTTATACACACTCAAGTTCACTTACTCATAAAAATAGTATCACATTCTTACACTCTTATAGAATCATTGATACAAGCACACACTCATCCATATAGTCACTTTCACAATCACACACTCTCACATCTACCCACTTATATACTCTTACACGCACATATACTGCCTTTCACATATGTAGTTAGTCACAAATGTACCACTGAGATATACATTTAATCCCTAACACACCCATACATACACTCACTCAACCATACAGTCCATCACAGATGCACTCTTAAAACCATGCACCCATAGAATCACCCACTCACACATCTATGCATAGAGTCAGACACACCCTACCCACACAAACACTCAGGAACCCATACAGATACTGAGACAAGCAATCAATAACTTATATAGACACTCATATAGCTATTCACAAAACCATGCAGCCACTTATACACCAACATACAGACACATACAGACATTTACACAGTTTAGTTACTAGTCTGCAGTAAGATACATTTAATGACTCACTTATAGAATCATGTTACGCACCACAGAAAATCATCCATTTACACACTTGTACACCCACTCATTCTTCAACAGGTCTTTCCCTATATATATTAAACATATTAAAATTGTTCAGAAACACATACTCAATGGATGACGTCATCAGTGATGTCATTTGAGATGTCATCAGTGATGTCATGAGTGATGTCACTGAGCATGTCATGAGTGATGTAATATGTGACGTCATCAGCAGTGGATTGCGGGCGCGCAAGTTATAGTTAGCTGAACTAACTATAACGGGGAAATTTCAATGGTTTTGTACGAGTGAATTGACCAGCTAACTATAACATGTGTGAAACCTCTGGTTTTTTCAGTGATATATATATATATATATATATATATATATATATATATATATATATATATATATATATATATATATATATATAGCATATATAGATACATATATATATATTCTGCCAAACATTTATATAGAAATGAATGCCTTGAAGAAAAAAAGCAAAGAGCCACTGACCCTCGCATTTTCATATGACAAGGACCTAGTCTAGGTCGAAACGCATCATGTTGTATGCTATGTCTGCTGGAATTAAAACTTTTTACACCTGCTTCTGACTGGATGGGCTTGTTCTATATGCCAAAACCTCACAGGGGGCTTAATAAGTCCAGCATACAGGCCTCCAGGCAACTGATAAAGAGAAGAGATACTTCTGGGTCCCCGGATTGTCTAGGGGCATATCTCATAGCGCAAAATTATCTTATCCATTAAGAGGGTTTCCAGTAGCTTCCCCCACGATACGCTGCATGCAGCACTCAAAGGCCATCAGTAATGAATTTTTGTAAGCAGCGCCCTCTTACTTTTAGCTCCAACTGATATCCTTGTTAGATACAGGGCTCACTCAGCCCCATCTGTCCCCCACAACTATAGTATTGTGAATCATGGTGCCCTCACTTTTCCATGTGGGTCCTTCTCACAACTTCTAGTGGGGCATCCCCGTACCGTTTCTACTGAGGCATCACTTTCCCTTCACTTAGGTAGAGAGGGGCAATATGAGGGGGACTGCTTGTGATACATGCTACAACATACTACCGCTGTTGATGAATAGCCACCGCATGACTTATGTTCACCACATCATCTCCATGTTATTGACCACCATCAGGCATTGATGATGCATGTATGTCATTGTACTCACTTGAATTTGTGTAAACTGCCTAGAACTTATAGGTTAAAGAGACTCGTCTTTCTCACTGGACTATATGTACACTGCCAAGCATTACTATCACAAGGTGACACAGCACCAATTTTGCCACATAACTATACCACCTTGTCCACCGTGGAGCATGATTGGATGATACCATCATGCAGTGTTGTGTATGGTCCTATTTATGAATCTCATTGTAAACTAACTTGTTGTATACCATAACCATAATTGTCCCCTATCTCTTCTCAGGTTGCACCTTGCTGAGTGTAACAACTGCTTGTCCATAGGTGATAATATACCTATTCTCTCCTTTCCCATTGTACCCATGGCCTCCCTCTCCAGAGTGAGCATGGCCATTTCCTACCCTGCATTAACCTCTCTTTTCCTTTTACCCATTTTTCCTCTAGGTGCATTACTTTTCAGAAGGTATACTTATACCTCTGGTAACACTTTTTTCCCACCTTTTTACACTTCCAGGATTAGTACCGAATCCATACTTAAGGGGACGTGACACACAGTTCCTACTGGTAGAACACCACTAACCCCCTCCCCCCTTAGAGTAGATGAGGATTTTAAAGGTCCTGAAGAATTGCCTAGATCCCTTTGGGCATTTCGAGGCAAGAAACATGTTGACCCCCTGCACAACTCACTAGGACTGACACAGGTTTAATCTTCCCTTCCCAGTCCGTGACTCTTTAGTCTGTTTTTAGCCATGGCCCAGGTACTCCTCATAAAAGGTTTGGAGAATCCAGGAGCCATTTTTACTGCAAACTCACTATCCCACGTCTACTCACTACACAAAGGCACCCTCACATAGATACCATCTAGCTTCATATTTACCATCTAGCTTCATGACGGCAAACCGAGAAGACCTCCGGCAAAGAGCCCCCCTGCAGGGCCTGTTGGGCATTGCAGCGCCAGCCCAACGAGGAGATGCCCTATGATGAAGCATGACACCTCTTGGGGTGTGTGAGGGATCTTGCTCCTTATAGGAGTTATCCCTGGACGAGTACTCTTATCCTTGATCGGCCTGGCACCTTATGGAACCCAGCCATCACTGACGTGGCCTGCCCCCTTTTCTTTCCCTTCCTCCCTCCCTTCGTCACCCCTAGGAACAGCACACCTTTCTCTTGTTTTACACGCAGCAGATATATGTGTGGTTTCTCATGCTATACATATGTGTATATAAATATGTATATATATATATATATATATATATATATATATATATATATATGTATATAGGTGAGAGGATCTGTGTTTTATATATATATATATATATATATATATATATGTGTGTATATGCATAGACCCTCTCACCATGTCCAGTGAAGAAAATCCAGCCACTCCAGTAGGGCAGTTTCAGAGATCAAAGTTTATTTTCAGTCAAATGAAGATAACACATCTCGACCCTGATAGGTCTTGGTCACATGACCACAGACGGCAAATCCCGAACATAAATACAGCGTCACAAAGGGCGCGACTCAATGTTAGACATAATAAAAAGACTTCCGCTCAGGGAAAACCGTCTAGTGCCATGCCTGACAAAGAAAAAAGAAAACAAAGTTTGTATCTCATAAATTATACATTTGTGATAACCACCTCAAACAGTGTACGTCACTAAATGACTCAATAATATAGCTCCAAACAGGGTGAGGATGGCACTGCTGTAAACATTTCAGGACACGGGACTGCATTACCCATGTTCCCTCATGTTGTCCTTTGGTGTTCATTTATTATTATCATAGATTATCTTCCACCCCAGTAAATGCGGGGAATTGCCACTATCAGCCTCTTTTAGGTGGTCCCAAGTTCGCATCGATGACAGGACCCTCCAAATGGCTTTGCTTGAAAAGCGTGTGGTGGGAAGACAATTGTGGTTACTCATGGAATAAGAAAGACTCCTAATGCCTTTATCCATGCATATCTCCAAGATGGTCAAACATATCTTTTGTTTTGTTTTCCAAATGGTCAGGCATGAGATTGCAGGCAGGGCCTTCTGAATCAGGTTTAATGCATCTGATGTGAAGATAATTGCTCATTCTTCAGGTGCTTGAGTTTCATGCAGAGCACTTTCAGGACCCTTGCTGCGCTGAGAGGATGGTGATGTCGGAGGTCTGTTAAAAAAGATTGGCCAAAAAATGCAGTTTCAGTAAGGTGATTGATAGAGATAGCAGTAGAATTTCAGTTTTGGTGCCTATAAAGAAAATATTAGAGAGGATTAAGAGACCAAACAGCTGCATGCCATGTATTTTGTATCCAGTTGCCAGCTTTGAATACCCATCCAGGATTTTCCTCAGTGAAAGGAACTTTAAGAGAGTCTTTTAGTGTCTCTCTGCTGTCAGTTAGGTTCTTCAATACGTTAACTGCAGTCCCCTGAAAAGCAGCACAGTTCTGAGCAGATTATTTAAGGAATGTTGGGCTGTGTGTATGCGATGACACCATGAATTGCTGGCACTCAATACCAGAGGTCCATGGCTAGCTGCAATGTTTCTTTCATTCTCTTTACTACACCATGAGTGTGAGGCAAAGTTAATAAAAGAAATTGCAGCTACACTACCGCGCCAACAGTAAACCCACAAGAGAGTTAATTGCAAAGTCAATGCATTTTTTGAAAGGTGGTGCATTGGTGTGGCCTATACACAGCAATCTAGTGCATGAGTTATTTGTCACTAGCGTGTAGTCTACTGCATGAGTTAATAGTCACCAGCGTGTATTTACGTTTGTTCACTAAAGTAGAGGCAACCTAATTAGAAAATATCGTGGGACTTAATATCAAAGGTAAGGATATTTTTTTTAAGTCTTTAATACGTTTTTTTTAAATGTAGATGTCTATAATATTGCTTCCAGATTTCTGCTGCTTTTAGGCTCTACCATCTTCTAAACTGATGCCAGGAGGGTGGATGCCAACCTGCCAAACATTCCACTGATTTCTTCAAAGAAATACTCCAGGATACCGTGCTTTAAAGTTGCCTTATTAGATAATGCGTTTCGGCATTTTTGCCTTCATCAGATCAATTGTCTCCAGTCATTATGTCAGCATAAATAATGGACACCTATATACATAGAGAAAACATCAGGGGTAAAAATAAAGTGTGTATCTTCCAGTATCTTTCTTTACATGTTGATTCCTTAATACAAGTTACTCACAAAATATGCACTCAAATTCAAGATAAGTATTTCAATGGTTTGCTCAGAGAATGGGGAATGCCAGTTATTTAGTATATACAGTGCACAGCATATTCTGAGAGATTCCATTTGTCCATTAGTTTCTATCACTTTTATAGACAAAATACATAGAATGAGGGTTACACAATACCTCCGCAGCTGATCACAATGCCTGCGTTTAAACAACTTGCTTATTGAGTTGTATATATTTTTTCAAATTTGTGTCATTTAGCTAACGGGGAAGGTGCATGCAGATTTGATTAACAATCATCCCTTCATTATAAATTATGCATCATCACAGATTTTATATTGCAAACTTTGAAAATTCATCTTCCTTCCATGTATTTGGTATAACCTGTTGAATCACCTACAGTTGTTTTATGTCAAAGCCATTTAACGTCGCAAACACATTCAAAATTCCCTTCTTTCCATGTGTTTAATGTGATCAAATGTGCACATTTTTCAAAAAGAATCCATTTTGCCTCAGTGGGCTAATGTTACTGGTCAGTACATATACCAATGGTTACTATGTTTTGGAAAATCTCTGATCTCAAAAATTGGGTCCCCATTAATTTAACTCCTTATCCTTATTGTATTCCCATCCATTCAAACAAATGTAACAGGTCAGATGCTTGATATATATTTCAACAATTCATTAAAAACACATCTTTTCTCTTGATCTTCAACCCCGATGAAATAGATGAATGAGTTACAAAACAATTATCTTCAGCAAACTATATAATACTGTTTTATTTAATATAGTTGTATCAAATATCATTTTGAATTCATGTGATGAATATTATTTTGTACGTTTTTATATGTAATTCAATTGTTTTAGAGTAATTACAAATTGTTAATTTAGTAGTGGGTTGTTGTATTTTTAAGGGGCTGGGATAGGTTGGAAGTATTTTAAAATGTTAAATATTTGTTTTAATTTATAATGATTGTTTTAATTGTTTTTTTTTAAATTTAATTATGGCAATACATTAGTTGAATAATTGTTATTTTAATTATTTGTTGATTTCTGTATTAAGTGTTATTTGGTTGATCAGGTTATTTCTTAATTTAAAATGATTCAATTGCTTTTATCTTTAGTAGTGTTAAATGATTTTATCTTTAGTAATTCTTTAATATTATATGTATTAATTATGTTTGTAATTAGTTTGTATGTTTACTTTTTTATTAGTTAAGATTTTATATTATTGCTAATTTTTCAGAGTACAAGACAAGTGAGTTTTTTAAATTTTTTAATTGTGATATAAAATTGTACTTTTTAAATATCATTGCATTTCTTTTAAATGTATTGCTGTATTATTTAAAAATGCTGTATTGGGAATAATACATCTGACCCTTCAAAAGGCCAACACTTTCCCTTCTGTTGCTCTGATTGTAGTTGGATTAGTAAATCTGACCCCCTTTAAAGCCCAACACTTTCCCTACGGTTGCTCAGATTGTAGTGGAAATAGTAAATCTGATCACTCCTAAGTCCAACACTTTACCCTACTTTTGGTAAGATTAAAATGGAAATAATAAATATGAACCCTGGAAAGCCCAACACTTTCACTACTGTTGTAGTGGCAATATATATTTAACGTTTCTATTGTTTTTTAAAAAATATGATTTCAAATTACTTGTAAAAAAAGTACTTTTTATTTTTTTACCTCATATTTTAACTTTTTCATTTTGTTACTGTGTTTCTTTATATAATTTGATTTATGTTTTGTTATGTATGTTCATATTATGAACAATTGTAATTGTATTTATTTGTGTTTATTTTCTACAGAATTTCGATTTTAAAGCATACATTCTTAAATTGCTAATTTATATAGAATGTTATATTTTTTATTTTTAACTGTTTTATTATTCTAAACTTTAAAATATAATTTGAATTGAATGTAATGGCATTTATAGTAAAATCGATTATTGTACCTTTTTTTTGGGACACAATATTTTTGTCTTGATATTTGTGTAGTTTACTTACAAAGTATGTAAACACAGTATTTTTGATCCTGGTATTTTTTCACGATAGAAACTCCCGATCTGCCAAAAACCTGCTGCTGCAGCCAGCACGCTTGCAGAACATAAAAACCTACAATCGAGTCTTCTCTGGGGCCGCTCCAAGAATCTGGAACTCTCTCCCACTCTCTATCAGAAGACTGCTGTCATTGGCACACTTTAAGAAGGAGACCAAAACTTTCTTAATGGGAAAATACCTCATCTAATGAATACTTTGCAATCACCTCATAGACTTGTTCCACCCTCCACCTCGGCATTATCCACGGCCTCCACGGATGATACATTTTTCTGCACTCCTGGGCATCCCCCCAAGAGCTGAGACTGCGTGCCTTCTTCTATATTATAACTACCTGCTTTAATTTGTATTCCACATGTAGCTTGGACCTTAGACGGCGTGTACCTCCTGTATAAGGTAGCCTTCTTGTATTTTTTATCTACCTGCTTTAATTTTCTCCCACATGTAGCTTGGACTTTAGACTGCGTGCTCCTCCCGTATAATGTATCCCTATCTCTCCCAATCTGATCCCTCCCATCCTTATGTTTTGTATTCCTCCCCCTAAATCCTGTAAAGAGCTCTAATACCCTCACGGGGCTGGTTCGCGCTCTATAAAACTATAAAATAAATAAATAAATAGTAATTGTGCCTCGATATTTTTGCTTCGGTATATCATCATAGAAGCCTAAGGGCCTTATTATGAGTTTGGTGGTCCTCCTGTAGGAATATGACAGCTGCGCCCACAAAAGGACCACCAAGCCCGTGGTGCACCTGCCTGCCGGATTCCAACTTGAATTCAGTGCGGGCGGTGCTGCAGCGGTCTCATGGCTGCGGCTGTGTTAAGCTCATAGGAAAGCGTTATTAGCAGACCGCTGCCATGACAGCACCTGCAGCACGTTCCTGCATGTTGTGGCATGCTCCATGGCATGCCACACCATGCACGAACGGGGTTGCAATTTCAAGGCACCCTCAGGCCCAGAAGCAGCAAGCAGGGCCCTCTTAGTTGCATCTCCGCCACCCTTTTCAGGGCAGGCTCACCGCCATGAAATGAGCGGTGGAAATGCAACTCGGAATAGGCTCGGCAGTGCCACAGTTGCACCGGCAGGAGATTCCTGACCCTTTCTGCTGAGCCATCACCACGCAATCCTGGATCCTGGAGGAGGTGGCAATCTAGTGGCGGTCCGACTGCCACTCTCGAAATATGGCAAAAACCAAAGGAAATGATGGACGGAGTGTTGAACATTGCAAGCACTCCCCCCAGTCACCGTTCTTTGGCCCACTCTGCCACCCCAGTTCAGACATGGCTGGACTGTTCCCATGAGGCACAGGGTCAGACTGATTTGCATATGGCCATGTCTGAACTGGGGTGGCAGAGTGGGCTAAAGAACGGTGATGGATCAAACCCAGATCTGTGGACTGGGTGTGAGTGTTTGATTGGTTCTGATGCTCCGTCCATCACCACCCCCTTTTGTACCGCTTTGTTCGCCATAAGTTGGCAGGGTATGCTCAGACGTGAGTCCCTTGCTCACTTTGCCACTGGATTCAAGCAAGCTTGGCTGAAGACGGCTGGAATGCCAGAAACCGGTCCTAGGAAGCTTGTTTCCGGTCCAGGGAAGGCATGGCTTGGCAGTTCGGGCTGGACTGTTCCCATGAGGCACAGGGTCAGACTGATTTCCATATGGCCATGTCTGAACTGGGGTGGCAGAGTGGGCTAAAAAACGGTGATGGATCAAACCCAGATTTGTTGACTGGGTGTGAGTGTTTGATTGGTTCTGATGCTCTGTGCATCACCACCCCCTTTTGTACCGCTTTGTTCGCCATAAGTTGGCAGGGTATGCTCAGACGTGAGTCCCTTGCTCACTTTGCCACTGGATTCAAGCAAGCTTGGCTGAAGACGGCTGGAATGCCAGAAACCGGTCCTAGGAAGCTTGTTTCCGGTCCAGGGAAGGCATGGCTTGGCAGTTCGGGCTGGACTGTTCCCATGAGGCACAGGGTCAGACTGATTTGCATATGGCCATGTCTGAACTGGGGTGGCAGAGTGGGCTAAAGAACGGTGATGGATCAAACCCAGATCTGTTGACTGGGTGTGAGTGTTTGATTGGTTCTGATGCTCCGTCCATCACCACCCCCTTTTGTACCACTCTCGAAATATGGCGGCGTACCCAGAGTGGTGGCGTTAGTCAGACCGCCACCTCGAGTACTGCGGTCGTAGCACTGCAAGACTCTGCAAAAGGCCCTAAGTATCTAACTACAAAGTGGTGTCACACATTTATCAGGTACATTAAAATAGGATTTGTGACTACATAAATTGATTCAGCTGTCATTGCGGTATATATTGTGGTGCATATTTTATCATCAGTACCAACCAATATCTGTGTCTCAGAATGATCAATATAGCTGTTACTCAAAGGTGAGGAGGCCATTCCTTCATTTGCTGAACTTAGGAGTGTTAATGTTTTACCCCCATTATAAATTAATCTGTCTTCATTACCAGGAATTAATTTAGTCCATCTTCAGTTAGGTTCCACTGTATATTTCTGTTTCTCAATGTAGCCTTTTGAAGTCTTTAGAAAGTTAAGGTTTTATGGCGAATTCGATTATCAGGATCCACATCCACTTTGTACCGGGTTAAAAGGGCACAAGCCTGAGTTACTAATGCCTTATTAGCTTCTTGATTCCCTTAGCATATGTGCCTTTGCTCGAGGTGCAAATGTATTTCTCCCATTTTTTATGGAGAAAGTCCCTTAGAGCTTAGACACTTTTTCACAAATCTGTTCACATTTTATTCATTTCCCTTTGTAATCCTTGAAGACATTGCTGTGCAATAGTTCATGTCTAGATTGCATGCCTGACCATAAAACACTGAAACCTCATAGGTCCATGTGGGAGAAACATGTCATTGAATCATCTACAATATTTGTTTATACCAGAATTCAGCACTAGGAAAGCAGAGATGTACAGGCTCCTTTTATCAATGCACGAGCAGCAGAGTCAGTTTGCTTGGCGCCTACTGTTGTTGGGGTTGACGTGTTAATAATGAATAGTATGGGGTGGGACCATATGGCATGAATTTGGATTGAGTCATGAATTAAAAGGTTTATACCACAAGAACTTGCACTCCGAGCACAGGCCCATGTTTAACCTAGACATTTGCTGCTGCCTTGATTGAGGTGTACTGAACATATCTTATGTTCGGTGCTTTAAGCATTGGCACTAGTGTCGGGGTACCTCATTTATGGTACTGTGCGCTATAGCAATTTTCATTTATTCATTGGCTGCATTGGCATTAGTGCTAGCTGTCAGTGTAGCGTTGGTGAGCACTAGAATCATTAGCTTTTCTTGGCTACCGCTTGTTTTTTTTTTTGCATGACTGTTTGCACATTATTTTTCCTCTGGTGCAATTCATTCCTCAGCAGCAGAGCATATGTATGATTTCAGTTCTTTGGGGTTAAGTTGTCTCTCATTGTACAGTACTTATCAGTAACTATTAGTTTTAGGAATCTCCTTAATCATAAAGTCATCTTGTTAAATTGAATGTCTGTCATTTATTTGAGATTTTTGAATGTTCTTTTGTCCATATCTTCCTTAGAAGGATATTAGTGGATGAGTGGGCCTGACTCTGATTGCATAACCAGACAGATATGAGCAAAAAAAGAAAATCGATAAAAGATTGGAGTTGTTACGGGACACATTTCTTTGAGAAATTAGGTGCTTATCCATTTCTCTTCCGAAAGGTTTGTATCCTAAAAGAAGATTTTAGGAAACTGTTCTAGATTTCTTTAAATACATTTCATAGCCATTGTTGGCAAAGATTCTTTCTGCCATATGTATCTATAACAACTGGCTTACCCCTATTAAGGTGCCAATTCCGATCCGGTAAAAACCGGGTACGAACCGTCGGACGGAGCCTTTTCTCCGTCCGACTCGTACCCGGTGCGAAATCCATCCGAAAATGCAAGTACGATTCATACGGAAACACCATTTCCGTACGATTCGAACAAAACACCGACCGAACAGAAACTAAACACAATTCCGATCCTGAAAGGAGCCGACGTGACGTCGGTACGCATCCAGCCTACGTTTCACGAACCAGGAAGTACGATTCGAACCGACGTCATCCCGCACGGAAAATATTTACCGGCTGCCAAAAACTGCCGGGAAATCAGGACGACACACGCAAGGAGCAGCTGGACGCGACGAACAGACATGGACCCGAACCTACGTGCCATCCCTGCCCTCCTAGCAGTCCACCTGGCGTACAGGAACCGACGCAGACGCCGCAGAAGGTCAGCACAACAACCAGGGGCAAAGGGGGGGGCAGGGGCAGGACACACAACACCAACACATGGTACCAAATCACACATGGCCTGGACATACCTGACCATCAGGGCCTGGTCACTTCCAGGGGGTGGGGGCAAGGCCAGCAACGCAAGCGTCCGCCACAACGGAAGTGGATGGTCACGCGAACCGGTACGTACCCTACCCAGGCCGCAAGAGCGTGGGTACGGAACGTACCACGCGTCCCCCTACGTCACTCCAACAATAGCGGTACGGCCCGTACCCACGTCAGAAAGGCCTTGGTACAGCTCGTACCAGCATTGCTGGGGTCATGTAGGGGTACGCGTGGTACGACCCGTAGCCACGCCCCCAAGGCCTGTGTACGGTGCGGACCCCACGGCCCGCAACAATGGTGGGACGCACCGTACCCACACACCAAAGGCATGGGTACGGCCCGTACCCAGGCACGCAGAGCGTGGGCAGGGGTATGTACGGACCGTACCCCCACCCGTGGAAGTACGGCCCGTACCCCCACCCGTGCATGTACGCCCCGAACCCCCACTCGTGTATGTACGCCCCGAACCCCCACCCGTGTATGTACGCCCCGAACCGCCACCCGTGTATGTACGCACCCAAGCGCCACCCGTGTATGTACGCCCCGAACCCCCACCCCACCCTGGTATGTACGCCCCGAACCCCCACCCGTGTATGTACGCACCCAAGCGCCACCCGTGCATGTACGCCCCGAACCCCCACCCCACCCTGGTATGTACGCCCCGAACCCCCAGCCGTGTATGTACGCACCAAACCCCCACCCGTGTATGTACGCACCAAACCACCACACCAGCCGTGTATGTACGCACCAAACCCCCACCCCAGCCGTGTATGTACGCACCGAACCACCACCCGTGTATGTACGCACCGAACCACCACCCGTGTATGTACGCCCCCGAACCCCCACCCCAGCAGAGTATGTACGCCCCGAACCCCCACCCGTGTATGTACGGACCGAACCCCCACCCCAGCCGTGTATGTACGCACCAAACCACCACCCGTGTATGTACGCCCCCTAACCCCCCCCAGCCGTGTATGTACGCACCGAACCACCAGCCGTGTATGTACGCACCAAACCCCCACCCGTGTATGTACGCACCTAACACCCACCCCAGCAGAGTATGTACGCCCCGAACCCCCACCCGTGTATGTACGGACCGAACCCCCACCCCAGCAGAGTATGTACGCCCCGAACCCCCACCCGTGTATGTACGGACCGAACCCCCACCCCAGCCGTGTATGTACGCACCAAACCACCACCCGTGTATGTACGCCCCCGAACCCCCCCCCAGCCGTGTATGTACGCACCGAACCACCAGCCGTGTATGTACGCACCAAACCCCCACCCCAGCCGTGTATGTACGCACCGAACCACCAGCCGTGTATGTACGCACCAAACCCCCACCCCAGCCGTGTATGTACGCACCGAACCACCACCCGTGTATGTACGCACCGAACCACCACCCGTGTATGTACGCCCCCGAACCCCCCCCAGCCGTGTATGTACGCACCAAACCCCCACCCGTGTATGTACGCACCTAACACCCACCCCAGCCGTGTATGTACGCACCGAACCACCACCCGTGTATGTACGGACCGAACCCCCACCCCAGCAGAGTATGTACGCCCCGAACCCCCACCCGTGTATGTACGGACCGAACCCCCACCCCAGCCGTGTATGTACGCACCAAACCACCACCCGTGTATGTACGCACCAAACCACCACCCCAGCCGTGTATGTACGCACCAAACCACCACCCGTGTATGTACGCACCAAACGCCCACCCGTGTATGTACGCACCAAACCACCACACCAGCCGTGTATGTACGCACCAAACCCCCACCCCAGCCGTGTATGTACGCACCGAACCACCACCCGTGTATGTACGCACCGAACCCCCCCCCAGCCGTGTATGTACGCACCGAACCACCAGCCGTGTATGTACGCACCAAACCCCCACCCGTGTATGTACGCACCTAACACCCACCCCAGCCGTGTATGTACGCACCGAACCACCACCCGTGTATGTACGGACCGAACCCCCACCCCAGCAGAGTATGTACGCCCCGAACCCCCACCCGTGTATGTACGGACCGAACCCCCACCCCAGCCGTGTATGTACGCACCAAACCCCCACCCGTGTATGTACGCACCAAACCACCACCCCAGCCGTGTATGTACGCACCAAACCACCACCCGTGTATGTACGCACCAAACGCCCACCCGTGTATGTACGCACCAAACCACCACACCAGCCGTGTATGTACGCACCAAACCCCCACCCCAGCCGTGTATGTACGCACCGAACCACCACCCGTGTATGTACGCACCGAACCCCCACCCCAGCAGAGTATGTACGCCCCGAACCCCCACCCGTGTATGTACGGACCGAACCCCCACCCGTGTATGTACGCACCAAACCCCCACCCCAGCCGTGTATGTACGCACCGAACCACCACCCGTGTATGTACGCACCGAACCACCACCCGTGTATGTACGCCCCCGAACCCCCCCCAGCCGTGTATGTACGCACCAAACCCCCACCCGTGTATGTACGCACCAAACCCCCACCCGTGTATGTACGCACCGAACCCCCACCCGTGTATGTACGCACCAAACCCCCACCCGTGCATGTACGCACCGAACCTGCTATAAGAATGGGGTGTGCAAAACACCCCCAGCAGTGCCCAGACACAGGAGGGGTGGGTGCAGGGTCCTCCCAGCAGTGCCCAGACACAGGAGGGGTGTGTGCCTATCACTCCCAGCAGTGCCCAGACACAGGAGGGGTGTGTACCTATCACTCCCAGCAGTGCCCAGACATCGGACAATATACCCCATCAACAAGTTCAGTGACCTACAAGGGTGATACCCCAGATGCAGGCGGAGCCATCGCTGAGCCAGCATGGCTATATTGAAAGGCAACCCTCACACATCCAGGAAATGTAGACACAGCACAGCACAGCATTTGGGAGACACCCTGCAGGAAAAATGGCCTGGGCCACAGAGGACGGAACACACCTTGGGACAATGTCACCATACAGTGAGAGCAAACATGACCAAATACCATTTGCAGAGACCTTTGTGATGGCACGCAGATGGCAGGGTACACCCCATGAGCAGCACACTCCAACATTTCACAGACCCCTAACACATTATCACCACCCCAACGCAGGGAGCACCAGCACCAACAGCAAGTCCAGGAAAGCATCAGTGTGCAAAACAAAAAGAAAAGGCTTTATTCAGCAGGAAAATATATCAGAGAAAATGTCCACTATGTACAAGGGCCATGGGCCAGCCCAGCAGC
The DNA here is from genome assembly GCF_964204655.1 of Triturus cristatus. Classification (NCBI taxonomy): domain Eukaryota; kingdom Metazoa; phylum Chordata; class Amphibia; order Caudata; family Salamandridae; genus Triturus; species Triturus cristatus. The sequence continues at coordinate 569,140,478 of NC_140595.1, forward strand.
AATGTCCGGGGGGGGGGTACACATCGGGACGTGTGTCCCCTAGCTTGCCTGCACAGTTCACAAGTCCATTTCATCCACAGAAGAGGGGGCATCAGGGGGGAGGGTGGAAACAGGCACCGCAGGGACAGGAGGGGAAAGGGTAGGTGTTGTGGGTGCAGGGAGGGATGAATCTGCCACAGGGGGGGTGCCAGCGCCAAAGGTGGAGGACAGAATGGCGCTGCACACGTCGGCAAGTTCCCCCAGCGACTCCCCCGTACCCAATCCAACCACAGGCCCCAAGGAGGGGGGGGGGGCAAAGGGATGGGTCGCAGCGCCACTGGGGGAGGGTGTGGACAGGGTGGGGGACTCAACTCCCCTGGCCGGGTCCCGCCTCCACCGCTTGCGGGGTGGTGTCATCCTGGGGCTGGGGGGCACACTCGCAGTGGATGATGCTGTCACTGACTGTTGGCCAGGAGAGCTAAGGGGAGTGGATTTGGAGGGAGTGGGTTGTGTGGAATGCGGACTCCCACTGTGGCTGCGTGTTCTACGTTTCCCCCCCGACCCAGTGGGTGTGCCTTCCTCACCCTGTGTGTGCGTGACAGGAGGTGTGCGCTTCGACTTCCCTGGTGGTGTGGTGCCTGTGTCTGTTGGGGTGCGTGCACGCTGACGTCTGGATGTGCGTGGGACAGGCACGGGAGTGGGAATTGTGGATGGGGCAGGGGTAGGGGGTGTTACGCAGCGCTGCAGGAGATCCAGTGCTGCAGTCAGTGTGGAGTCTATGGACCTCAGCAACTGCCGTTGGTCAGACTGCGCAGCCGACATGCCCTCCATGTATGCCTCCATCTGGGTCAGCACCTGGGTGTGGGCATGGAGGACATTTAGCATCGCAGTCTGACCAACCTGCAACTGCCTCAGGATGTCCACAGACTCCGCACTCACCGCAGCAGTGGTGACAGGGGCAGGGGGTGCGGTGCCTGGCAGGAAGGAGACATGTGGGGACCGAGCACGGAGGGAAGGGCCACGAGCATGTGGGAGGCCGGTGATGGAACCTGAGGTGGCGGGGGGATGTGGAGGGCTGCCATCAGCTGGGGGGGCAGACTCCGCCACCTCTGGGAGCTCAGCCTCGGACCCGTCTGCGTCATAGTCTGTGTTGGCAGTCAACAGGTCCTCCGCCTCACTCCCTTCGGCCTCCGTGCCACTCCATGTGCCAGACAGGACAGCACTGCTGGTACTGGTGCTCAATCTCTCCTCCCGGTCCGTGCTAGTGTCTCCTTCCGTGTCCCCCGGCGATGCTGTGGGCAAGGTGAAGAGACAGGAGAAAATCAGACACCTGTACACTTATGTCACATGAGTCAAATATACATAGGTCACATTGCATAGCCTGAAAAGCAACAGGAGTAACACCTACAAAACAATGTACACATGTAGGCCATGGAACACACAGTTTTTCTACCCACCATGCCACTGAGACACAATGGAGATCATGACACAACAGCAAATCACTGCACCTGAAATTTTAGAGAGGAGTCAGCCTCTGGGGACAAATGTGCACAGCACCTGCACCACACTGCGTCGTCAAAAAGGGATGAGCATGAATCATATCCATTTACTCTTGCCGCATGCTGCAAAGGCAATACATGAAACCAGGCCACACATGACAGGGTCACTGCACCTTGAGCGTATGTCCAGTCAAACATCACACACAGGCTAAACCCAGCAAGCAGGATGAAGCTTCTGACATGTAGGCCTTGTACGCACAAACCACCCACACCTGAGACAATCTCATTGAGACGGAGAAAGTATGTACACCTCTTACTCTGGGATGGAAACACATGGCCTCCACTAATTCATGACTGTAAACACACAGCCCCTGGTGGCCATGTCCACACATCATTGACAGGCAAACATCATCAGATTGTCTCAACAACACACACAGGTAATGCCCACTGTGAGTATGCACAAGCAAAATGGGTCCCCCTGTACAGTGGACACATGTAGCAACCTGTAGGTCCTAACAGTTGAGCCCAGGGTACAATGCCACCCTACGCAACCCATGGCAAAGACACAGTGAATGGCCATATTGTTGGATGACGCACATGATACCTAGGAAGAGGTGCCCCAGGGCACAGTAGTGCCCACACTCCTCCATGGTCCAGGATGGACATGACTGCAAATTAAGCAACCGTCCCTGCACTTAGCAGGCCTCCCACTCAGGCACATCATGTCAGAGGGCACACAATTGGACATGCATGCTGGAAGGCTGTACATTTTGGAGACACACCCCTATGTCGTGATTCACAATCAGTGCCAAGTGACATGGACACCACAATGACTGAAATTGGCCATGGCACACGCAAGGTCCCCATACCTGTGGCACATCACCCCCACACATGATGCTGATAGCATAGGGCACCTGCATGAACTGCCTGCATAAATAACCTTGTGCAAGAGTGGCGACAGACCAGGGAACACATTTCAAGGAGGGGAAGGGAGGGAGTGAGAACAGCACTGTGCTACTTTGTGGAGAAGTTGACGCACTGCACAATCAAACCCTGGCAGTGTATCCATGCAACTGCACACTTACATTGGCTGGGGACACACAACTGACACACATGTACCTACCCCCTTCCTGCTGCTGCCTCTCCTGTAGGCGCCTGTCCATATCGGGGAAGACCACCGCCAGCACACGCTTCTGGATGTGGGTCAGACGACGGCGGCCACGGTTCTTACGGCTCTCAGGTGAGTCCCCCAGCAGGAGCCGTGCAATCCTCCTCGTCCAGCACCGGATGTCCTGCCAGCGTTTCCTCACCTGAGACAGGCTCCGCCTCCGACCCTCTGTACCCCTCACGGCACTGACGGCTTCCCTCCAGATCTCCCCCTTGGCAATGGCGCCTACCTGTGAGGATGCAAAAGAGAGAATACATTAATCCACATGAGCAAAGACACAGAGACACACATATAGAACAATCCTCATTATGAACAGGCCATGGTATGCATGCAACTAATTGCACCTTTGTCATAGGGACATTATCCACTGTGGAAGGCCAAATGCACTACGTGCCAGTGGAAGCACACGGGTGGCATGAGGGGTACCACACACTCACTGACCAGGGATCACACTGTGCCTCACAGGCTACACCAGGATTATGTACAGCACCTCACAGCAGTCACCTGCCCCAGCACACTGATGCTACCTCAGCAGAGTACACAGACACACACAGGTACAGGACAATCACATGGCATTGCCAACTGCGGGTACACACCTCACTCTGCCCATGTGCCAGTAGACGGGGGTGTCACAGGTGTGGGGCTGGCTCAGCACGGCATGCACACAGCACTGCTCCCTGCTCACATCCGATGGCCAGGCCATATCCATCCCTCATGCTGCTTGTGTGCAACACTCCCCATATGCACTCACCCACATGACAGGGGACTAACACACACACCAATGTGCAGGGGACGAACACGGCCTTTGGACACTCACAGCACAGGTACACTGAACAAACACACATCCATGGGTACTGACACCTGTCACACTGGGGGGAACACAGGATCACATCAGGACTGTGGAAACAACATCCCCAGGAGGAGTATGCAGGCAGAATGTGGCATGCACCTTGCATTCATTGTCACAGTAGGCACTATGCAAGTGAGGAGTGCACACAGGAAACACAGCATGCTCTGCATGGGTGACATGAGGCCTTCCACACCCTGGGACCCACTCCAAACAACAGTGCATGTCTGTCACACATGGACACAATGCCAGAAGTCACTGTCACACAAAAGGGGCACAGTCTAAGCTAGTGGAGTCTGCACTCACCTGAACCCCTGGTCGACCATACAGGCTCTGGAACTGTGGGAGGATCACATCTATCAGGGCAAGGTTCTCCTCCTGGGTGAATGGCTGTGACCTCTCCACAGTCCTGGACATGGTGCCAGAGGAATCACTATCAGCAGCAGTGGTCATGGATGAATGGATGTGCAGGCAAGTGCTCTCTCATGGGACCTGGCTGCCTTATATATGCCTGGCTGGCCTGTTCATGTATAGGAGTACAGATTGATTGGTCAGTCACATTAGCATCCTACGTTTCATCCAATCCCTTCAAACCTACCCCAGTGTGTGGCTTTGCATGGTTTCAGTTTTGATAATGATGTCAAGTCAACATCCACATTGCAACAATGTAGATTCTTTCAAACTGACTTCTGCTGTGCACCTGGTGCTCAAATTCAAAAATTTAACTCAGTCTCCATGGCAACCATCAGGCATTTAGGCCCTTATACTTGTCCCTCATGTGTCCCCTATGTGTTTTCATACATTTACACACAGGTACGGTGCGTTCCACGCCCTAGGGCACCCCACAAGCAGTGATACCGACCGTACATGCGCTTGTACGGTCCGGATCACAATATGGGCGCTGGCGTATGCGTACGCCACAGTAGTACGGACTGTACACGCGCTTGTACGGTCCGGATCACAATATGGGCGCTGGCGTATGCGTACGCCACAGTAGTACGGACTGTACACGCGCTTGTACGGTCCGGATCACAATATGGGCGCTGGCGTATGCGTACGCCACAGTAGTACGGACTGTACACGCGCTTGTACGGTCCGGATCACAATATGGGCGCTGGCGTATGCGTACGCCACAGTAGTACGGACCGTACAAGCGCGTGTACAGTCCGTACTACTGTGGCGTACGCATACGCCAGCGCCCATATTGTGATCCGGACCGTACAAGCGCGTGTACAGTCCGTACTACTGTGGCGTACGCATACGCCAGCGCCCATATTGTGATCCGGACCGTACAAGCGCGTGTACAGTCCGTACTACTGTGGCGTACGCATACGCCAGCGCCCATATTGTGATCCGGACCGTACAAGCGCGTGTACAGTCCGTACTACTGTGGCGTACGCATACGCCAGCGCCCATATTGTGATCCGGACCGCACAAGCGCGTGTACAGTCCGTACTACTGTGGCGTACGCATACGCCAGCGGCAATATTGGCCCAGGGACCCTATACACGCGCTCCGAGCGTATGTACGGTGCGTATAACAACTGTCAGTGGTGACAGGCGGCACACAGACAGGAATGGAGCGGACAGGTATTGCCAAGGGTGGACACCAATGCATTGTCTGTGCAATACCACCTGTGTGTGACACAGGTGTGTCAGGATGTGATGTGGCACTTTACCCCTGAGGTGTGGGCAAAGCACATGTACGATGAGCTGTGTACACATGTCGTGTGTGATGGTGCGCATTGTACCACACATCCCCTGCACTCCTTTGACATGTGTGCATGTCGTACACACTAGTGGAGCCATGAGTCACTTGCATGTCCCAGTCACGGACACCCGCACCTGTCCCCTGATGCCAGGTACACGGAATATTACATATGACACGTGTATGGCTGCGTTGCATGCTGCAACCATGTCATGTGTGTGGCATGTCTTTCCATGATTTTGCTGTAGGTGTGTGATTCAATGTGTCAGCAGTTGCTGCTGCCAACATGTGTCTGTGTGTCGATGGGCATGGCACACTGTTCCGCACACCAGCCCACATATGTGATTTGCCATGAGGTGTGTATGTATCCAACTACACGGAGTATCAACACAAGTACATATCCACATGCTCCCTATGTATGTTCTGTCTCGACATGTACTCCTCAAAGGCAATGTGTGTGGCCTGTCCTATTCCTATGACATGTGACCAGTGCATATCGCATCCAACTACCTGTCTGTACCATACGCATACTACCTCTGCACATGTGTGGATGTCTGTGAATCCTGTGATGCGTGTGCATGTTCACTTACACTGGCCCACAGCTAGTCTCATGCCATGTCATCGTGATCTTGCCCCCCTCCGTTAGTGGCTGTCCCTTGGTAGGAGTGTAACCTGACTGGCGTTCGTGTCCAGGAACTGTGGCACAGACCTGACTCACAACGTGGCATATGTGTATTGGCTGTGTAACATGTGCTCAGTGCATTGACGATGTTGTTGTACAGTGCTCACTCTTAGGTGTTCCTTCCATTTCACTGCAGGGCTCCGCCTCTCCCTCGACGTATGCCAGACATTGCTGCCCTGCATGAACGGGACTGTATACGCCGCTACAGATTCAGCCAACGGTTGATTGATGAGTTGACTGGCCGGCTGGAAGCACAACTCCTCCCGCGCCACAGGTATCCAAGTGCACTGACACCCAAGTTGAAGGTGATGGCAGCCCTACATTTCCTTGCCACGGGTACGTTCCAACATACCATTGCTGATGTCGGGGGCATGTCCCAGACGATGTTCAGCCGTGTTCTGCATGATTTCTTAGAGGCCATGTTGGTTCACCTGGATGAGTACATTAAATTCCCAAATCGTGAGCAGTTGACAGATGTCAAGCGTGAGTTCTATGCCCTGGGAGGGATGCCCCATGTCATTGGGTCCATAGATGGGACACATGTTGCGTTGGTACCACCACAGGCACAGGAGGTGGTGTATAGGAATCGCAAACATTATCACTCCATTAATGCCCTTGTGGTGTGTCTGTCCAACATGGTGATTTCACATGTCTGTGTTCGCTTTCCAGGATCAGCACACGATGCCTTCATCATGAGGCGTAGCAGGGTGCCAGAAATGATGCTGCAGCTGCGGAACGAGCGAGCATGTATTGTTGGTGGGTAGACTCTGGCAGTTCAGTGTTTGGCGTCATCTTCCAATCTCACTGCCTGTGCTGACACACTTCTGTCCATGATGTTTCCTTGTAGGGGACGCTGGCTATCCCAACATGCCATGGCTGATGACGCCTGTCCGCAACCCCAGCACGGCTGCCGAGCACCTCTACAACAACGCACATGGGCGGACCAGGAGAGTCATTGAGAGGACGTTTGGACTTCTGAAGAGCCGATTCCGGTGCCTCCACAAGACCGGCGGAGCACTCCCATATGCCCCGGTGAAGGTGTGCAAGATCATCATCGTCTGCTGCATGCTGCACAACATGGCAGTGGAGGAAGCTGTTCCACTCATACTGGATCAAGATGACCAGGACCATCCACCCGTGGAGGATGAAGGGCTTGGTGACGGGGCAAGTGATGTGGAGGAGGAGGAGGCTGTGGAGGACATGCGGAGTCGGCTCATACGCAACTTCTTTGCTTAGTGGTGAGTTCCAGTGTCTGAGTGTGCACGCATTGGGCCGTGTGTGGCATGTGTTGCAATGTGTGTGTCCATCTGCATGTCTGCCAAGTGAGTCAGTGGTGTGTATTGAAGTGTCACTCAAGTGATGGCGCAATGGAAGGATGTTGTCTGAGGGTCATCATTGTCACCTGTCATGTTAACAACATGATACGTGTTAAGTACATGCTTGCGGATGTGCTCCTTTGTGCTGAATCCTTGTGTGTCTCTCTTCCACAGGTCCATGTGCATGCTGTCTGCTGGTGGCATTGTTGTGCTCCTGCTACTCCTCATGAACACAGCGACATGTGCTGATTCAGCGTCACATGCACGGGCAAGTGTTGAAATCTCCTCAGGGTAAGGGATGCCTCACGTCGTTTTGGGTGTGTGAATTGTTTGTAGTCTGTGTGCACTTCTCCGGTTCATGTGTGTTCCATTTGCATACATGGTGATCCTACATGGGGAACATGACATGGGGCAGGCTTCACCTGGAGCCATGCTCAGACTTGGTGACTGTCATGTGGCAGGGGATTGGGGATTGTGATGAGGCCATCATTGTGTGTAACACTGGCCTCGGAAACATACAGGTTGCACCGGGTTGACATGGTGTGTGATTGCCCCATCAGGGCCTCAATGGTGTATAGCGGCCTCTCCGTGGCAGCAGGGGGTGTTTAGCTGTTATCCGTCACTTGTGTGCCAGGTCAATGGGATGCCAGCATCTGTGTTGCAATGGGGGGTGCCAGTGTTGCTCCCACATGTACATCCACATGACCTGTGTATGTGTTGACAGAGTATCATTGTCATTCCAACACACATGACTAATAAATTTGTCCCTCTGTCTCCAAGGTGCCTCTTCCCTGTCAATGGTGCCCTGTTGCCACTGTGCGTGCCGCAGGTCTGGCATAGTTTTCATAGGTGGTGCATATGTGTCTATGTGTAGAGTGACAAGATGCTAGGGGTTTGTCAGGGAGTGGGAACTGTATTATGCACAAGATGCACAGTTCCATCCACCTCAAGGCAAGAGAGACCATCCCCCAGGGAAACTACAACATCTGTGTAGAATCCTACCCTGCAGTCTACGGACATGTGCCTCACGACTCCCATGGTACTTGTCCATATCCGGAGTGCATCTGCACAGCTCTGCTACTGCGTCGGGCAACCAGGCCACATCAACGTCCTAACGGGATGGGGGGAATGTTTCACAGCCAGCTGCAGGATGACCTTCTAGATCCACGCCCACACTCATGATGCAGCCCACAACCCCAACACAACCATGTGGCACAGTGATCCTAAACTGCATTCTGGCATCTCCATGCATCCAACCTTGGCCTAGCCACCATTCTCAACATCCGCCTGACGCAAGCATGCTGCACATTGTAGGGACACATGTCTAGACATACCTGGGAGCGGCAAGCCAGGTCACTCCACATGATCCCTGACCTCTGCGCATGACTGTTGCTCCCCTGAATGTGTCTGTAGCCACAGTTGTGCGGGAACCACTCAGCTGGTTGGGCCCAGCACAGGTGAGTTTGGTACTCCATGTCTGTATCAGATGAGACATTGGGACCCATGTGTGTCCTGGGCAAGACTGCGACCCCACGGTTTGGATGGTTGGAGTTAATTCTGAGATCAGGCATGCTTTGACTGTACGACACACACATGTATTGTAATAATGTAGAATCACGGCATCATCTTGTAAGTGTGATTAATTTATTTGTGGTGGGGTACGGGTTTGTGGGGATGACAAGAGGTGCACAGCGGGAGTGTAGAATCCAAAGTTCACTGGGGGAGTTGGTATCCTTGTCGTAGCAAAATGTCAGAGTCCATGCCACAGTCTTCGTCAACATAGGTCAGACAGTGACCAGCAAGTCCATGTGGCCGAGAATGTCATGTGCTGCTATTGGGCCAGAGGGCCAGGTGCCAGGCCAGGTGACCTGGGAGATGGTGATGTTCTGCTGACTCTCACAGTCTTTTTCGTGGACGACCCACCTTCCTGCGGGGACCCTCGGAAGCAGTCCGTGACGATGTCTGTGACGCTCCGTCGGATGAATCCTCCTCCTCCTGATCCCTCCCTGTGTCTGGTAATGGCCTTCGCCTGGTGCCACAGGGAGGGTTGCCCATGTTGTCGGCAATCCGACGGAGTACACCGGTCATTTGGGTTTGCACCGCCACGAGCTCAGCCTGTCTATCCTCCATCCTTCCTTGGTGTTGCAGTTGACAGGCATGTTGCTGGGACTGCAGGGTCTTCATCTCCTGGAGGGTCCCCTTGATGTCATTGAGGGTGGACGCAATCTGGTCCATGCCCCTGGTGTCACGCCGGTATGTATCCAGGATGTTGCTGACCTGGGACACTACCGGGTCCTGAGCTGCCTGGTCAGGTTCGCGCCTCCGCCGTCCTCCACTCCCGCCACCCCTGCCCACGTGCACCTGGCCTGCCGTTGTGGGTGCATCGGGTCTCCGGGACCCCTGAGGGATGGCATCTGCGTTGCCGCCTGCCTCCTCCTGGGTGCCCGGAGGACCGTGTCCCTCCTGGGCAGACTGGCTGGGTGGTCGTGTGCGGGCAGGGCTCCTGGACGTCTCCTGGGATGTGGCAGGAATGGGGGTGGTGGTTGGCACAGTTGTACCTGACGCAGGTGCTGCAGGTGGTTGGACACCAGAGGGGCCAGGTTGGTCTGGGTCATCCACGGAGTGGTGAGAGTCATCGCTGGCGGTGGGGTCATCATCCCGCGGAGCCTGGTCCTGTGTGACTTCCCCCCCAGTGTTGGGGGGTGTTCGTCGACGTTGACCTGTGTGTGAGAGAGACAATGTTAACAGTGTCACATGTGGCATCCATGTTGCATGCATTTCTGATTTGGCACTCTTCCTCTGGGTAGTTGGATCTGTCCTGCATTCCTCTCACAGTGCACTTGTGCATGGCTATGTCCCTTGGCCACAGCTGTCAGGGCTTTACGCATGTGTGAGACACAATCTTAGTTGATGCATCTATTTGGGTACACAGTCAGCAGTGTGGTGTGCGGGCGTAGCGAGCCATGCAGAGGCGCCTTACGTGTTGCACTGTACGTGGCCAAATGGTGTTTTGGCAAGGCAATTTGATGTTGCAGGTAGGGGACTGAAGCATTTGTGACAGGGTTCTTACCGACACGGTGGGTGGGTATACTGGGTGTGTGGTTAGGTCTGTGCCTGCAGCACGGATGGACTCGTGCACAGATTGACACATGGACCGGTCTTCATCTACGGAAGGGGGGGTTGAGGCACTGCCAGACCTGGTCTGCATGCACACAGTCCACCGGCTGACGAGTGGACATGGCCACACCACCCAAGGGTGATTTAGTCTCCCTGTGTCTCCCTTCCTCCCTCCCTCTGTCACCCTCCTCCCTCCCTCTGTCGGTCTCCCTCTGTCACCCTACTCCCTCCCTCTGTCTGTCTCCCTGTGTCCCCCCTCTGTCTCCTTCCCTCTCATTCCCCCTCTCCCTCCCTCTCTTTGTCACTCTCTGTCACCTCAGGCCAGCTTCCTGGGCACACACAGTTAGCCGGTCTTTGAATGGCCATTGGCTTGTTCATGTGAGTTAGTCCCTGTTCTCCGGGCACCCATTGGGCAGTGTGTCTGAGTGTAGGCTGCTGCTGTGGCGGTGTGTGCTGAGACTCTATCAGAGCGATGCATCTTCATTGTCTGCTGTTATGTGCAAATTGTGCCTTCAGACCCATGGCATCCTGCATGGCAGCCATCATTTGCAGGCAAGACAGTACTGTGTGGGTACACACAGTTTGTATGGCTGTGCCCTGGGCCATATGGGCTGAGGGCATTGTTGTGTGCTTGTGAGTTGCTCAATGTTAGTTTTGCTGCCCCCACTCCCAGCATCGACCACATCCTGTGTTGTGTTGGTGTTTTGTGTGGCCTGTGACTTGGCATGGCCCTGATTGATGCATGGGGCATGGAGGTGCCAGTGGCATGTGTGTGTTTGTGGAGTGTTGTTGTGTCCGGTGGTGGCTTGGGGGGGGTGGCATGCATGATTGATTGTGTATGGCATCCCCCCCATGTGAGGTGAGTTGTTTGTGTACTCACCAGGGTCTGGGAGTCCTGGCAGTCCGTGTAGTCCCTCCACCGCCAGCGTGGACATCACCTTCTCCTCCCAGGGATGGTATTGTACCGGTCTGGGGGGCGGCCCTCCTCCAGTGATGTTCCCCTGGTTGTGATTGTCAGTCATCTTCCTCTTGACCGTCCTCCGCAGATCGTACCACCTGGATTGGCACTCGTGCCTGGTCCTTCTGGTTGTCCCAACAGCATTCACAGAATCGACGATCCTCTGCCACATGGCGGTTTTTTCGGATATGCTGGTCTGTCTGACCAATGTCCCAAAGAGCTGTGGCTCGACTCTGAGGATTTCGTCGACAAGGATCTCCAGCTCCTCCTTTGTGAACTTTGGATTCTTGGTGGTGGACATGGCGTGGGGTGTGGTTGTGGGGGTGTGGGTGTGGATGGCTGTGGGTGTGTGGGTGTGGTAGTGGAGGTGTGTGTGTGAATGTGATGAGGGGGTGTTTGTGTAGGTGGTTGTGTGAAGGTATGCAAGTGTGAGGTTCAAGTATGGTGGTGTGGGTCGTCTGTGGGCTCTGGCAGCAGTGGGTCTGTTGCAAAGGCTCATGGTTTGTGTGTGTGGTCCATTTTTATTGGTCCATTTGTGGGTGTGGCTGTGTTTGAAATTTGTGTGGGTGTGTTATGAGGAGTGATTGAGTTTTGGGCCTCTGTTTGGCAGTTTGGCAGTTGCAGGTGAGTGTATGTGATGTTTGTGGGGTTGTTGGGCCTGTTTGGTGGTGTGGGGAAACTCTACTTGACTCTCCTTGTGTAAATATGGTTTGTCCGGGTTCAGTACGTGTTTTTTTGGCGTCAGTACGGTCCGTACATGCACTGGTGGGGGTGCGGTCCGTACATTCCCTGGTGGGGTGGTGGTTAGGTGCGTACATACACGGCTGGGGTGGGGGTTTGGTGCGTACATACACGGCTGGTGGTTCGGTGCGTACATACACGGCTGGGGGGGGTTCGGGGGCGTACATACACGGCTGGTGGTTCGGTGCGTACATACACGGCTGGGGGGGGGTTCGGGGGCGTACATACACGGGTGGGTGTTTGGTGCGTACATACACGGCTGGTGGTTCGGTGCGTACATACACGGCTGGGGGGGGGTTCGGGGGCGTACATACACGGGTGGGTGTTTGGTGCGTACATACACGGCTGGTGGTTCGGTGCGTACATACACGGCTGGGGTGGGGGTTTGGTGCGTACATACACGGCTGGTGGTTCGGTGCGTACATACACGGCTGGGGGGGGTTCGGGGGCGTACATACACGGCTGGTGGTTCGGTGCGTACATACACGGCTGGGGGGGGGTTCGGGGGCGTACATACACGGGTGGGTGTTTGGTGCGTACATACACGGCTGGTGGTTCGGTGCGTACATACACGGCTGGGGGGGGGTTCGGGGGCGTACATACACGGCTGGTGGTTCGGTGCGTACATACACGGCTGGGGGGGGGGTTCGGGGGCGTACATACATGGGTGGGTGTTTGGTGCGTACATACACGGCTGGTGGTTCGGTGCGTACATACACGGCTGGGGTGGGGGTTTGGTGCGTACATACACGGCTGGTGGTTCGGTGCGTACATACACGGCTGGGGGGGGTTCGGGGGCGTACATACACGGCTGGTGGTTCGGTGCGTACATACACGGCTGGGGGGGGTTCGGGGGCGTACATACACGGGTGGGTGTTTGGTGCGTACATACACGGCTGGTGGTTCGGTGCGTACATACACGGCTGGGGGGGGGATTCGGGGGCGTACATACACGGGTGGGTGTTTGGTGCGTACATACACGGCTGGTGGTTCGGTGCGTACATACACGGCTGGGGTGGGGGTTTGGTGCGTACATACACGGCTGGTGGTTCGGTGCGTACATACACGGCTGGGGGGGGGTTCGGGGGCGTACATACACGGCTGGTGGTTCGGTGCGTACATACACGGCTGGGGGGGGGTTCGGGGGCGTACATACACGGGTGGGTGTTTGGTGCGTACATACACGGCTGGTGGTTCGGTGCGTACATACACGGCTGGGGGGGGTTCGGGGGCGTACATACACGGGTGGGTGTTTGGTGCGTACATACACGGCTGGATGTTCGGTCCGTACATACACGGCTGGGGGGGGTTCGGGGGCGTACATACACGGCTGGTGGTTCGGTGCGTACATACAGGGCTGGGGGGGGGGTTTGGTGCGTACATACACGGCTGGTGGTTCGGTGCGTACATACACGGCTGGGGGGGGTTCGGGGGCGTACATACACGGCTGGTGGTTCGGTGCGTACATACACGGCTGGGGGGGGTTCGGGGGCGTACATACACGGGTGGGTGTTTGGTGCGTACATACACGGGTGGGGGTTCGGGGCGTACATACGCGGGCGGGGGGTGGTGGGGTGTTCGGCGCGTATGCGGGCACATGTCTCCATGGTTGCTATGGGAGTTCGGTTCGGACGGTGTTTTTTGCGTACGGTTGTGAAATGGGGAGGACGGGAGGGATCGTACTTGCGCAGTCGGACTTTATTTTTCCGCACGGTGGGTTTCTCGCCCGGGGACGTGTCGGTGACTTTTCCCGACCCGAGGACGTGTGGGGAAATCTTCCCAATGCGATTCGTATGGACTTTTTTCCGTTCGAATCGTACTTGGCAGTTTGTACGCTACTTTGACGATTCGGACGGAAAAAAATCCGGATACGAGTCGGACGGGGAATTTTTTTACCGGATCGGAATTGGCACCTGAGTTGTCTGAATTGACTTTCAGAGAGGTTTGAGAATCCATGTGTTTGTTCTTCAGGACATGCGGGAGCACTGAAAGGATGCTTTACCAAGGGTGTCTCTGTACATTGCCACAAAAGGTTGCATATCACATATCATATAAGAAAATATCATCTAACATTAATATTGGGTCCTCAACAATAATTACAAATAGATTGCTCTATTGGTTTTAGCTATTTTAATTTTACCTGAAAATGAGTTGATATTTTTATAAATGATCTTTAAAACAAGCATTTTTTCGTCAGGCGATGTTCTGATTATGAATGTGTGGTATCATGTCCCACTAATATGGTTGCAGAAGAAATGCATTGTTCTTGATATGGTGCCAATCCAAAAGATATACTGATGACCAGAATGTAATGTTTGTCTTGGGCTGGGGTGTGTTGCAATTTGCAGGCAGCTGGAGCAAATTACCTGCTGATCAGAAGAGGTTTGGTCTATCTTCAAGGGACACTTACCTATTACAGCAGGTACCATTCAGTTGTGGCTAGGTAATGAGTGGTCTTGGTGGCCTGAGGTATATCCTTGTAATATGGTCCATGTCTATTCCAATACTTACAGTAGGCATGAGGCCAGCCCACTGCTTACCACTGGTTGATATCTTGTTATTCTCATCTGCTTACTTCTTATTCAGTGACTTTTCTTCTTCTTCTCCTTGGTTATTTCCCTCCACATGAACCTAGCTTCTTTTTTATCATCCTTTTGATTGAATGACTTTTGTTCTTCAGCTGCTCACGACAGGAACTACTTTTTATCCTTTGAGTGCACCAGGTGTGACTGCATGTGTTTTCTTGCTCTCTCCCCTCTGTGTTGCTTCCCTCCTCACAAAACTGACCCCCACATTTTCCGTTTTGCTCCTTACCCCTTCCAGGTCATCTGTAAAAGCACAGCAACATGTATATATGTCCAGTTCTAAATGAAGTGCAGACTTTATTGCATTAGTTTTCTCTAATCTTCATTCTTCCCTGTTACACAAAACCCCAGGGTTTGGCACATTAAGGCAACATTTATGGCGCAGGGAAAGGGGCGGACAGTTGCCCTCACACAGCCTACATCTGAGGTAGAGGATATGTTTAGAGTGACTGGATAGGAGCAGTTTCTTCTCCTGGAATTTTTTAAGTATGCTGTTACATTTAAGCTGGATCATGGGCAACAGGATTTTTAAATTCTATTCAGAGTTTTCTATGTGATATTTAAAAAACAATCCAAGCCGGTTGTGAAGATTGAACTATTGTATTTAATTTTCATGTTGAACTTACTTAAAGATATATGATGCTTTTTTATTCAGTATTTTCGATTTTATAAAAAAATATATTGTTTTAAATAATTCCCTACAAACAAACTCTTGCAAAGATAATAGAGTAGCTATCATATTATAAAGGAAAGACTTGTTTCCTTTCCCAATGCTTGTTATAGATGTTGTATTATTATATATTGAGTATAAGAAGAGTACAATAGTTTAA
The DNA here is from genome assembly GCF_964204655.1 of Triturus cristatus. Taxonomy (NCBI): domain Eukaryota; kingdom Metazoa; phylum Chordata; class Amphibia; order Caudata; family Salamandridae; genus Triturus; species Triturus cristatus. The sequence continues at coordinate 569,155,907 of NC_140595.1, forward strand.
TACACACAGATAATCCAACAACAATATTTATATTAAAACTAAGAGCCTTATTTTGGACAAGATATTCTGTCCAACCATAACAGATATCCTGTCTCTTGTCATACGGCAGAGTATCCAACCAGCCAAATTCCAAATTAGGTCCTAAATACATAAAAGAATCCAACATTTCTTAGGATCCCATTCTTCTGTAATCTGTTAATAAAGGTTTTGAATATAAAAGAAATGTACAATATTATGGGTTGTCCAAAGGATGTGTGCCAGATGCTTGATGTAAGAACAATTACTTGTAGCATAGATAGGTGTCCTATGATTTAGAGCTGTGGTGCTTAACCTTTTGACTTCTGTGTAAACCCACGGAATCATTACTTGAATCCGAGGACCCCAAACTGAGTCATTATTGGAAGCCAGGGATCCCTGACCAAAGCATTTTTTATGATTTTAACCTTGAAACAATATGCAAAAGCAAAGAAACAAGTATACACCAAACAAGTGCACAAATATTGAAAGATTTTGTTTAATTCTAATTTGCAATTAAATATGGAAAACGTTTTCAAATGTTGCTTTTTTATATATATATACTTTATTAATTTTAAAGTGTTAGTTTTAATAATATTTAATTTTGTAAAACAGTTGTGGACCCCCTGAGTAGGCCTTGCGGACCCCTAAAGGTCCTAGGACCACAGGTTAAAAACCACTGGTATAAAGCATAACATAGAATACCTAGGGGTACTGTCTAGAACCCTAGAAATATTTGGAAACACTAAATCTAACATTTTAATTTGGCGGTGAAAGTTTACATCACTAAGATATCTTGCAGAGGCACAGCTGCTTTTGATTCAGTGTAAAGACTGGTAAAGATAAATCCGGCCATATATAAGTTTATGACAAAGTTTACCTTATGTACGTCTGCCACTATTTCACAAAGGGATTCTAGGGAGGTATAAGCCCATTTACATATGTGGAGCTTTCCAACACAATTGTGAAATTCTTCACATCAATAAATCCCATTCAAAGGTTGGGAATTTGGTGTTACAAGGCGTGGTCTGTGAATACTCAGAAACATGGCTATTTGTCAACATGCACATTCTTCTCCTCCCCCTTCCCACCCTGGAAAAAGTTAGAGATTTACTTCAGAAAAAAGCTGGCTAAACTCTTCTTCCAGAATTGGAAGTGGAAAAGATCACCCACAAATTTTCTGTGGTCCCAAAGAAGAGGTTTCTCCATGAGGAGAAATATTCCCTGGAAGAGAAACAAACATAAAATAGGCTTTTGCACATGAGATGCTATTTGCACTGTGTCGAGTTCTCTGCTATGGAGAACTTCACAAAGCAACATTAAGTCCTCATGACCCTCTCAGGAATATGCATGAAAACCTATGCCTGGAACAGCTTTCCATGTGTTTACCTGTGAATGTTTGTGAATTCCAGAGAGTCATAAATCTTCACCTGTATATAGGTGTAATTCTACAAGTGCAGCTAAGTGCCTAATGACGACTTTACTTGCGAATCAGACCCATTGTCATCGAGGTTTCCTGCTTGGTTGACCTCAAGGTAGGTGGTTGCACAGGTCACAGTGCATCTGGAACAGAAGGCACAATGAGACTGCCAATAGCAGTATGAAAGAAAATGAAAGCATGTTATGGGCTCCTGGTTATAGCAACGGTGTTAAATAATACGTTTTTTTTAGTTTTCCAAAATCTGGCTAATGGAAACAATCTGAGGAGAACAAAGATCCATCTGCTTTCAAAGACCAGACAGTTAAGGAAACTGACTTTGTTGCCACTGGGGCCACAGTAAGGTGAGTAGTGTGCCCACTGTGACTGGCCCAGGAGAAGGACAAGGTGTCACAGTAAACTGGGTGAAACACCTAACAGCCCTCAATTGCAAACCTCACATTATCGATTCCACAAGATCACTGGGAATAATATTAGACAAGAATCTCAACATGAGGAAACATATCAGCACAGCCACCAGAGGAGCCAACTTTCATATGAGCATTCTCAGAAAACTAAAACCCTTCCTCTACGACAACGACCTAAAAACAGCCGTTCAATCTCTAGTTCTACCCAGAATAGATTATGGGAATACAACCTTATGTGGCTTGCTGAGATCCAGTCTGGCTCCTTTAAGAGCCTCACTAAACGCGGCTGCAAGACCCGTCACTGGCTCCAGAAAAAACAACCACATCACCCAGGATCTAAAGGAACTGAATTGGCTTCCTTATGAGGTAAGAGTGCAGCTAAAGACTGCATGCATGATGCACAAAGCCCTGCACCTCAATACACCAAAGTATCTAGCCAATAAACTTGAATTAGCAAGCAATAGCAGAACTCTGAGAAGCACCAATACCCTGCTATTTAAACCACAAAAATTTCGGAAAAAGAAAACCTGCACATGCACCTTCTCTGGCCTAGCACCCAGGATATGGAACACCCTGTCCCAAGCAATCTGAATAAACCCCTCCACCACCGCATTCAAAAATGAAGTCAAACTACTTCTGATGAATAAAACGCTCTCCTGATCCCAGCCCTGATGCAAGTTGATATCCACCAGAAGCTACTCATCAACCAAGAGCCGTGCTGATCTCTAATCGAGAATGACTAACACAATCATGACCTTCAACAAGAACTAACAACATATACGATCTCTTCTTAGATACTCATTTATATGTAACTAGCGTGCAACTTTTCTTATGATGTAACTTTTGTAAAGCGCCCTGCTATCTTCATCGGGTCTAGTGCGCACTATATGAAACTCTATAAATAAATAAATAAATAAATAAACTAGAGTTTAGGAGTTTTTTAAAATTTTATTCTGATCTGTACCGGCGTCTACAGAGAAGGCTTAGATGATGCCAATTTTGTTGGCTACATCCAGTGCATCATAGTCTGGAGCTAGACGCACATATGCCTTCTTCTCACCGTCTGGCCTGATCAGTGTGTTGACCTTGGCAACATCAATATCATAAAGCTTCTTTACAGGCTGTTTGATCTGGTGCTTGTTAGCCTTGACATCAACAATGAAGACCAGCGTGTTGTTATCTTCAATCTTCTTCATGGCAGACTCCGTGGTAAGCGGGAACTTAATAATAGCATAATGGTCAAGTTTGTTCCTACGAGGAGCACTCTTCCTGGGATACTTCGGTTGCCACCGTGACCTAAAGGTCCTCGGCCTCCTGAAAGTGGGGGCTGTCCTAATTTTCTTCTTTTTGTGACTGTGTACCCCCTTAAGAACAGCCTTTTTAGCTTTCAAAACCTTGGACTTTGCTTTGGTTTTAACAGGGACAGCTTCCTTCTTGGCCTTCGGTGCCATGTTGGGGGGTGAAAAAGAGTTTAGGAAGACAAGGGCCTAGTGTTGCTTGATGTTATGCCTAAAGTCACAATGAGACAATATTGCAGAGCAGAGATGATTGTTTAATACAGATACATAGTAGTTTACTCTCGTGTATCACTTCATAGCCCGCATGTCACAACCGCCTACCTCCAGATAGTTTAGGGTTGGGTTTAACCATCCTCCCCTTGGCTGTAACTGTATTGTGTTACATTAGTATTTTTTTTTATCAGAAGTAGTTTGCTGTTCATGAACTGCTACTGATCATGAATGTTATAATGTGTTTACACAGGGGTCCTTGTGTACTATTTTATTGTTACTGCATTATGTTTTTGTTGTGTATCTGATGTCTATGCAATGAGACTTGGGAGGCTAAAAGTCCATCACAGAGTGAGTACTCAATATCCTTGCTAGTGGAGTACTCTGTCAATCTCATCTTTGATAGTATGTGGTTGTCCTTGCGACTGCAAGGATTTGGCAACAAGCCTGAAGCACAATTCCGCTCTAAAATATAGTGCTAAATGATGGATTTGCATTTCGTGTAATCGTAAGTTATTTCAATTAATAACATGGAAGCGTTAATGTAAGTATCACACACCTCTAGTCCTAATTCTGTGGAAGAGAGGACTATTCGTAGCTGCAAAGGAAAATCTGCCCTTCCTCAACCTTATGCTTAGTTATAGTGGAGCGTCGCTGGTACTGTCTAAGGCCCTTTTCTGCTCTGTGAAGTATACTTTTTGTGGATAGAATATTTTTCCAACTTTTCCTACAGTAAATCCTTCTGGAATATTTTCTTCGTACTCTTAAAGTCTTCGAAAAATGGACTGGGTAGTAGATCTGGAGATTAGCTCCATTTTGTTTCTTTTATGTAGGTATTTGTCACCAGTATGTCATTGTGGATTTATCCATCCTGTGCCCTTGAAACATAGGTGCAGGGAAGGCCAGCAAAGCAATGGCCATAATGTCAACATTAAGTCCAGATTGATGTTAAACCACATCAACATCATCTCTTCTTTTCAAAATGTCAAAAAGGGAATTGCTGTTGACAAAGAACAAAAATATGCTAATTACCAAACGTTTTAACATAAACGTTTGCAGGGCGGTGCAAACGTCGGCTTGTATCCTCCAAATAATACATGATGGTCATAAAAATAATGTATGTATCAATGCTAACCTAATACATTTCATATTCCTCACACTATAGTGGACATTTTTCAATAGTAGGTCATGGGTATAGATTGTTTTCCAGATATGATAATCTCTCCAAGAGTGGGGAACTTATTTTTGTGAATCTAAGACACGTTGGAAGTCTGTTTTAAAAAAAGGAAGACTGTATGACATGTTTCATTATATTTTGTAGTTTGAAAATAGGATTTTCAGTCTTTTTTGAGTAGCTTTATATGTCTCTCACAAGCCTTGATTCCAATGCATCTCAGTTTTCATAACCACTGATGCACCGCCTTAGTCAGCCAGTTTTTATCACAATTGATGGGCTATTTCCAATCCCACTCAGTTTTTTTTTGTTCCAGCACTAATACCGTTTAGAAAGGTTTGGCTTTCGCAGATTGCAAGCATATCTTTAAGAACAGCCTTCTACTCGAATATTAAGACGCTGGTTTTATCAAAGAGATCGAGGGTTAGATCTCTTATATCTTTGCTACTTATATAGAATTCTTCCTGAAAGCAACGTTTGTATACGATTCTCTTCCTTTCACGTGCTCATTGAAGTGTATCCCCCTCTTCCATCTTTATTGTTTTTAGATGTATCTCTTTATGCTTTTTGTCTACTTCTATTGCTGCAAGTCTAAGTGCATGGTGTTGATTTAAACTTGAATCTTCCTTTATCATAGAACCTCACCTAAAGCAAAGGAATGTATTTATTTTTTATGAGTAAACTCATTGTGGCTAAATCTTTCTTCAATGTCGTGGTTTTTGCATTAGGCATCTCGTGATTAATTTCTTCAACTCTTCTTGTAAGCTGTTATATAGCGGTTGTCTATTCTAATATCCAGGCCAATAAAGTGTTGGATAGTTTGTTTTTTCCTTGTTAATTATCGACATCAATCACACGTGCATCATTGAATTATAACTTCAAATGCATGGCAAATATATCACCCGTGGCATATAGTCATCTTTTTAGATTTGATTAAACCTACGGCGTCAGGTGTCCTCCCGATGTCCCTGTCAGTACCTCACGGAGAGTGTGCCAGTCAAGATGTTATCAACAACAACGGAGCAACTGTTCCACCTTATTGTCATATAGTTAATCTTATCATACACTCGGTGCCAGGCCAGGGCCTACAGGTTCAAAGTCAGGCGATATTTGTGTATCTCAAAGCAACCAATAAAACTGCATCGTGCTGTGATTGTATCCAGCAAAGTGCCAAAAAGTGTGGAGTTGTCCAGTGTTCTGGCTGGTTTTGGGGCTCGGCAGTCTGTCTCATCTCAGCTGTAGGTTTGGACCCAGCGAGAGCGATGAGTGGTCCACTGATGCCCACGGCGCTCTGTTCTATGAGCGGTTCAGGGCTCAATGCTGAGAATGCCAAGGGGAAGGGGAGGGAGATGAGAGTTTCAAAGCAGTCTGTTGGCGTGGCGAGACCTCTGCCCTCCTCTGCTGAAAGGCCTAACCAGTCTTTCAAGACGCTCTCTTCCTTCAGGCTTGCAGGGCACTGCACCTGTGTAGTGAACAGGAATAAATAAAGTGAATACATGTATGTGGTAAACAGTAACAGCTATTTCTTCACAATGAACAATTCCTTTGCTGATATTTTTTACCTTGTGTATCAATGCCTATTTCTTACTCATGTGCTAGAGACATGGTTTGCTCATCCAATCTCTTCTTACTGAGCTCTTGTTTTGACAACCGTTGTGGACTCAACCTGTGGTTCCATCATCACATGTGCTTTCTTCTCTTTTAGGTATGGAATTATTTACTACGTCTTTTGATTGGCATTTGGATAGAGCTTACTTATTGTCCCTTAGTAACTCTCTTTTACAAGCATGCGTCAGGATTACATAGGTTCATTTACAGTCATGTCTTATCGCTTTACACTTCTCTTTTAATTGAGGCGTTCCTTTTTCTAAGAGTCTGGTGCACCTTCTGCGTTTTATTAAACAGAAGGAGGCTCAAAAGCATGACTTGAAGTTCAAGTATTGTCCTCACATTTTGTGGTCAGCGTATTGTGCATTCTCTACTTGTGCGCGAGCTCGCATAGAAATGAAAGTCTTAATGTTTCTTTTCTCTTTTATTTTTGTTTCATGGGAACAGCTCAAGAACTGTGGCGCTTTTCAGTTACTAGCACGGCAAAGATTGCGGCGTTGCCTTTTATGCTATGCTCAACAAAATGGCCACCGATATTTCTAGATCTTGCACGGCCTGAACGGAAAGCTCCAGGCCTTTTGAAGCATTTAAGTTTGTTGAATAGGTCTTAATGATTCTAGGCTCATGTTGTGTGTCCATGATGTCTTGCCATGGTATTGACGCTGTAACATCTACCCATAATCATGTGTCTGTGGCACTTGCCACCTTATGTAGTAGTCTACCCTGTCTTTCCTCCGAACTTGCATTGAGGGGACCCAGATGTGACCTGCGACATGAGGGGACGGAGAAGGCTTGGTCAACTTACTGAAGGTTATGACAACAGAGAAATGTATTCCGTCCCCATGGCAGAACCGTGGTCCATCCACCAAGAAATAAATCACATTCTTAGTCTCTGAAAGAGAAGTAAAAATTCTCAGCAGGGCCAGGCAGAGGACTGTGGATGAGATGGGTTCCGCAAGTCCTGATGGCTATCAAACAAAGTCTTGGTGAAAACCGTTGACTTTTGTCGAGAAAATTCACTGCAAGAGAAATTCAGAATTTGCATCTATAGAAGGTCTTTCGCCAACCGGATACTTTTGACTCCTTCAGACTTAGTCCCTTTTTGGAGCTCGGATTCCTCCAGGGGGCAGTGCTGTAGCTGTACATAAACAGGGCTCCACGGGATCGGATATCTTCTTCTTGCTCCATCCCGATAAAATGGATTTGCTGCTGTGGAAAAGCTCAAATACAGAACAACCTGAATCTTTGGCCTAGCTACAACGCACCTTCATCAGATTGATTTGGCAGGTTTGTTCTGGTCTTCTGTCAGTTCTCCAGGCAAACATCCTTGAAAATATTTCTAAGTCCCAGCTTTTAGAGTTAAGCAGAAAGACAACTTTCTGACACGTATCTAAGGGCCCCAGAACCATGGGGACACCACTTTGAGGTCAGACCTCAGTAGAGGAGAAGCCACCAGTAGGGTCCAGGGAAGGTCCGGCTGGAACTGGTCAGCTGGGCTTTTCAGGAAAGTATGCTACTTTTAGCTTCTGTGTTCCTGTAGCTTAATAGGAAGTCAGCCAACTGACCCTTGGAGTCCACTGCTCAGTCCTGGATACAAGTGTGAAAAGGTTCAGCCCATGGGGTCTCCTGACAGGTCACAAGGAGGTGCAGTCCTTCTTCTGTTTTACACAGGTCCAGAGGTGTTCTGAAGAGTGTACTATGAATGCCACAGTTATGCTCAGTCTCAGCCTGTGGGTTGGAAAAACTCCTGGCCACTCTCTAACCAATGGGGTAAAAGTTCTCTAGGGTGACCCTATCCACCTTTGCAGCACTTCCTCTGTCTTTTACTGCAAGCTATCCCATAGTACCGCTATCTACTTAAAAAACAAGATGGCAGATCATTTCTTCCCCTGTACAGCGCTCCTTGTGACCACCCGGAAGTCTGGTTATCACAACAGGCAAACCCTCCCTAGTGGTGACTCGAAAGTGGTTCTGAGGGCTGCCTCTCTCCCACTGGAATTGGTGCTTGGCTGCCTAGCACGACAATGGAGGGAGCAGGCCTAGGTGTATACTGCATCTGTCTGTGACATGGTAGGCACCCTTTGAAGGTAATTACGTTCCTGGGCACAACCCAGATGGCTATACTTTCAGGGAGAAAAACATCTCCCCACATCCACTCCATTTCCCCACTGACAGGAGCAATACACATTTCACCACATGGCAGCCATCAACAGTCAGGTGATACTGAACACTTGCAGAAATCTATAATCTGGATTTACCATTAAATTAGATTTTAAATTACCATTAAAATGAGCCCCTGAGTCCTTTTTCAGCTATTCCCAAACTAGAGCTAGGCATGTTAACGTGTTATATTATAGCCCAGTGATTTTCTATGGGAGAGCCAGGCTTACCACAGTGTGATACGACTGGAACGTTTTCCTTGCCAGGACATGTATAACATAAAACACATGCCCTACATTTTTAATAGCATGCACCCTGGCCTACTGTTGTGGTGGATTATAAGTAATAACAAGCATTTACAATGCAATAGGTCTCGCATTTGCGAGAATTTGAGCCATTGGCATTGTAAATGACAATGCCTTTTATTCACATATAGGTTTTGAAAACATAATTAAAATGCATTGTTATTTACAATGTCAATGGCTTAAACTCGTGCAAATGCGAGACCTATTGCATTGCCTTTAGGACCTTATAAGTGTTCAGCTATGCAACAGTTGATGTAGTTGCACCAAGGATATTGTACTGCATAACTAAATACTTATAAGGTCCCAAAGGCAAGGCCTATTGGCTATGCCAATGCTTGTTATACTTCTTAGTGTGCTCTCACCTAACAATTTTAAGATTAAAGATTTAACTAGAGAAAGCTCGCCAACGTTTGGTTGGGATCTCAGCGCAGTTCAGACTGGCTCATTTCAGCATATGATTTTGGAATGAGCCTTGGAATGATAAAATACAACCCAGTGATTGGTCCAGATTGTGTAACCCGGCCCAGAACCAGTCCTCTCATTGGTCTGGCTCTACCCCAGCCCTGCTTGAACTGTATAGGCAGCTGCTTGTTGGGAAAGACCCACTTTCCATTTGCGCAAGCCATCTAAAGGATTTAACACAGAAATTCCTTTGCTTCACAAATGAAACAAATTGGTTTGTTAAGGCTATTGTAGGAGCATAACAAAAACAAAACACCCACTAGGCGTACACAACAAACTTTTCAATACCCTGCCATCTAGACTACTTATCTCGGGTATGCTGTAAACCAGTGTTGTAATACAAAACGATGCCCCCCTGCAGAATGTGGAGAAGGGCCGCAGAGTCTCCCGTATCTCACATATATTTTTGTCCTTTCGCTGAATGGGGTCCCCTTGAAGGCTTGAGGAGCCATCTTGCAGTGCAGGGGCCTGCGTTCCATCGTTGTCAGTCATTCCTTGCACACTCATACAGCACTATTGCCAAATTAAAGAGTGGGACCTCTAGATCGGCATCAATAACAATTTTGCGGCATAGGTGTTTTTTTGTTGCATATTTATATAGCGCGAACTCAAGCCGAAGGTATTGGAGCGCTTTACATAACACCGTATTTACGTTACACATTCAGGCGCGGGGAGGTGAAGTGATTTGCCCAGAATCACAGGATGTGGATGCGACCCAGAGGCTCGAACCCTGGTTTCCAGCACCAAAGTCAGCAGTTAAAGCCGACGGACCACATCCTTTCCCCGGTTGGTTGGCAGACTTAGGACTCATTCATGGGGCAGTAATTGTGATAAAGGCCCGTGCCTCATCGGAGGGCACAACCCGTGATCGCGCAGGTTAAATTAATCCTTAATAAATAGAATCCTGTTCAAGTCAACAGGTTCCCGGGGCTGCTGAGGAAATCTGAAGAATAGCGATTGAAAACAACTCATGCTTGGCACACAGTGACTCATTCTGGTGCATATCAAAATCCATAGAACATTAAGATAACCTCACCACTGTGCTGCCTTTCTGTAAATATGTTTACGAATCCTGACCATGTTTTCCCAAAACTAAAATAAAATAGAAAGCAAACCTAATATATATTGCATTTCTAGCAGCAGCTAAAAAAGTCAGAAACGCTGCGAAAATCCTAAGGTGCACTTGTGCAATATCTCAACAATATTACCTAGCCCACAAAACTCTGCATAAAAATTAAGTGGATATTATAATACATAAGATCATCTACAAATTACTCTGCCGTAACCTCAGCCTAAAAACAGCCAGTACCAACATTATGCACTTGAATGTACTGCATCATTTCATATTCTTCAGCATGATTGAATGTGCCCGGGCTGATTTGAATCGCTGTCCGCAGCCGGCACATTAACCCACAGTACTATACCACGAGCTCCAAAAGGGTGGTTGCAGGGAGAAATACATGAAAACAAACTGCTGCTGTTCCCTGAGGGTCACCGTAATGCAGGCTGACGGCTGATACACTCTCTGCGGCGGCAGCAACCACATCTCAAGCAAAATAGATCAATGTCTAAATTCTTTCTGACACTTCTCATCAGCTTGGTTTATGGATTTCCTGCTGATGCAGGACTCGCCTGATTTACCCTCCCCTCCCTATGCAGTCCACTGCGCTCCCATGTCCAGCTCACAAGCAACGCCTCAAGTCCCTAAAATGACCTCCTCTGTTTCTTATTATTGGTCATCGCTTTCTTGCTCTTTTAAACTAATTTGTGCATTTAATATGTCTGTATGGCAAGCTAACATAACAGTGGGTTAATGCGTTTGCTGCAGAGAAGAACTGTACACAACCTGTGGGACGTGGGTGCAAACGCCAGAAGGGCCAACCCAGTATTTCAATTGTGTGAGGTCGATAAAATGAAACCTAACGAGAGACACATTTTCAAAGCATATTGCGCTGTAACAGAGGGTGGTTGCAGGGAGAAATAAATGAATAAAACTGCTGCTGCTCCCTGCGGGTCACCATAACGCTGGCTGACGGCTGATACACTCTCTGGTGCAGTAGTAGCAAAGTGGTCCGAGCATAAAATGCAACCTAACGAGAGACCCATTTTCGAAGGATATTGCGCCGTAAGTCAGTGCTCTGCTCTGCTAACATGAGGAGCATCGGTAAGTAAAAAGAAAATAGGCAAATGCATTGATTTGTTTTTTAAAGTGGACATGGAACTTGGAAGGGGAAGGAGAGAACGTAAGGAAAGGGGGGGGGGCAAGGTTGCATTTCTTCAATTTAGTTCGCTTAAACATAACATGCGGTACCGTACTGTTATACCAGAAAGGACCTGCCCGCTCGCACCCAGGCTCCTTTCTCCTGTGTCACTTCATAACTTTACCACATACATTAGAATGCGTGACAATAAAAAAGCAAAATGATGTGGGAGCTTTTTGTTTTCTTCTGAGTGACTAATCCGAGTCGGATCGGTAAGAAAAAAAGAAAACAGGCAAAATCGTTGTTTTTTAAAGTAAACGTGGAACTTGGAAGGGGAAGTAAAGAACGGGCGGAAAGGGTGGCCAAGGGTCCATTTCTTTAATTTAATTAGCCAAAAAAGAACCCACTGCACTGTAATCTGTAATGAAATAAAGCTTATTTCATTCATTCATAATACTGACTATGATATCATTGTACCTGGCAGCGCTAGACCGGTTAGTCAATGCACCAATCTACAAACACAAAGAGTACAGCGTGCCTCGCACGGCATGCCCAACAGCTGGCGGGACTCCGAAGCAGCGGCTGCCCGGAAGAGGAGAGGGAAGCAGAGCATACAAAGTCAGCTGAGTACAGCACGGCACACCCAGCAGCTGCCCGGGAATGTAGCGGCGACAAGCCAGCACCTTTAGAAAAAAGTTGTAGCACTCAATAACATAAGCACGTCCCGTGATCACTGCTACCAGGCAGATTAAAATAAAAACGCAAAATAAAAACGGGTTCTTCCTCGCGTGTTTTGCAACGAGTGGTGGCAGAAAGTAACAAGGAAGTAGTCCCTAAATAAAAAGATATCAGCCCACCAGCGGAACAAATCTGTAGTTGGTCGGTGCTGCTTCCCGCAAAACGGAAGCAAAACGGAAGTGAGGTATCGGACCAACAGCCAATCAACGAGTGAGTTAAGAAGAGCAATGCCCCATTTAACCAATGGCAAGTGACAAAACATATAGAAACGCAATGGGTGGAGTTTCACCACTAATACTTATTACTTAATGCCTCGGAGAGGCAGCGCATGCGCTGCCCTTTGCGAGACCTAAAAAGGAAGGTTTAGGCCTGGCAAAGGATTTTTTGGGCCAAGTCAAACTGGCAGTTTTTAAACTGCCTACCCAACCTGGAGACATGCTCTGCATTGTCACTTTAGTGGTGGCACAATATGTGTTGCAGCCCACTAATGACATTTAACATTTAGGCTATGGGTACACTTTTGTACCATATACTAGGAGCCAAATATTTCTCCTTATGAAGTAATATATAAAGTTTTCTGATGACTGTGAATGGAGGTGAGGTTAGCCAGAGCATCCACATTTTCAACTGGCAGGTGAGTGGTTTGAGAACAATCGCAAAGTTCTGACATGTTAAGAAAGAGCTAATTATGCTTAAACCACAGCTAGTATGCTTATAAGAGACACATCTAAGCTTACTGGAGCTTAAGAAAGTGGACAATCTGGACCATCGGATACTTAAAGGTTCTGGCAAGGAGGGATCACAAAAGGGGGTTGTACTATTGGCTAGAAATATTGAGTGGTCAGTCACTAAATTATTACTGTGAAAGACGGCAGCTGGCTTATTGTTCATATAATGAAAGCTAATTTTCATTTGGCCTTTCATGGGTTGTGCAATCCAAATAGGCACATTATCTTTGATTTCCTTTTTTTAGAATTGAATCACTGGAATAATCTGATTATAGTCTCTGAAGATTTTAATTTGGTACTTGAGCCTGGTTTGGATTCATCTCCTTGGAGCAAGGAAGTTTCTAGATGGTGAGGTGCTCACGGTCCGCTCTTAATCATTTTATGGAATCGTATGCCCTCCAGGATGTGTTGTGAGCTTGTCGTGGGCTTTATATCTTATCTAGCTTTACATGCATGATGTCGCAGATAGATATGATTTTAGCTAGTTGTAGTACAATATTGCTTTTCTGGATCATAGTGCTCTCTCATTGTTTTTTAGTCAACAAATCCGTCAGGTGTGGCACTCGGATTTGAGCTGGTCATTTGATCTTAAATTATTAAGTGATATGGCCTATATTAAGGTCATTGTATTTCTTTAAAATAATTCTTTGCTTTCAATAAAGGGTCAGCTTCACCCATCATTGCTTGGGATGTGTTGAAAGCAATGATTAGGGGACAGACACTTAGGGGCCGATTATGAGTTTGACGTTGCGGTGGCAGGACTGCCCCGTCGCCACACCACCTAACCCACGTGAGAACCATCTGCCGCATTATGTCTTTTTTTAGTCACAGGCGTGCGATTCGACTAGGGTCGCAATGTGGCAGTTGTAAGACTGCTACCGCCGCCCCACCATGAGTCTGGCAGTCCGCGGACTGCCAGGCTCGTAATCAGGCCCTTGGTAACGCAATTCAGCGCAATGGTGCGGAAAAAAATGTGGAGTCTCGATTATGTACTAAGCTTTCAAAATTAGAAACAGAATATTCTAAAAGTCTGGCTAATCCATTGGTAAATCATGCAGAACAGATATTTGAACAATTAACCTCAATTCGATGATGAATGAGAAGAACATCTCAGATAGGGTGTATCAAAAATGGCAAAATAGGCAGGTATCCTGCTTCAAGACTAGAACACTAATGGGTGGTATACTTGCCCATCAGTTTCTAGATCGTTATACTAAGAATGTTAAAGGTGATATTAGAAAGCCGTCAAGTCAGGTGGTGTCAGGCACTAATGAGGTTTCGCCCATTTTTCATTCATTTTACACAGACAACATACTTTATCTACTTGCAGGGGTAACTGAGTATGTGTTGGGTGTGAATCTGCTAACAGTGACCGACACCCAGGGAGCAGTATTGGGGGCACCACTCACAATAGCAGAAACCAGGAAAGCTTTATTCCAACTAACTTCTGGAAAGGTGTCTAGCCCAGACTCTATTCCAACTGAATTTTACAAGGCCTGCTCTTATATAGTAATTCCACATTTTGTCGAGCTAGTCAACTCTTCTTCCTTTCATTCTGCAGTGCCAGCATCTTGGGCAGAGGTGCACATAGTGGTGTTTCCTAAATAAGGGACAGAGACCCTTAATTGCTGATCAGATCAACCTATCTCATTAATAAACACTTATGCCAAACTGTATACTCAGGTTATTGCCAATTAACTTTCATTGGTTATTTATTTCTTGGTTGACCCTGTGCAGCATGGATTTATCTCTTTTTGCGACACCTCAGCTCACATTAATCTTGCTATCGCTGCATTGGAAGTTGTGGAAGAACTACGTGAGCCTGTTGTGATGATCCTATTGGATGCAGAAAAAGCATGCAAAAAGGTCTGGAATTTTTTATGGGCAGTTATGGATTAGATGGACCTGGGCAAAAAGATTGTATCTGCTGTTAAATCTCTTTACAGCTCATTGTCGGGTCAAATTTTCTCATTGGGTAGATTTCAGATAAAGCGCATATTTATCTGGGCTCCAGACAGGGATGCCCTATGTCTCCTCTGCTCTTTTCTCTGTCTTTAGATACCCACATTCAAAAGCTTAAAGCAGCAGATTGCATTCCCCCACTGAGACTTAAGTTTTAGAATATGTGGATGATTTCGCTATCTTGACTTTCTTCCCATCTTATGCCCTTCCTAATACTGAAAGTCTTGCAGACTAATTTGGGATGGGGGTTCTGGGTAAAAGCTGAATGCCGAGTAAATGCAGGTCATCAGAAGCCTTAGGTCGGAGCCCCTGGATTCTCATTATGTTAAATGGGCTACATATATAGGGAGCTGATAAGCTCTTCTACTAGTGATATGGTAAGCTTCAACTGCAAGACACTGGATCAAGAATCTGTAGACCGATTGCACTTGGAGATCATAGGCAGATGCAATTTAATTAAAATTATCAGTTTACATACTGTTTGTATCTGTTTCACGCAATACTACTATTACTACAGAAGGTATTTTTTAAAAAGATGGAATCCAGTTGACAACATTATATGGCAATATAAAAAATCTTGGAGTGCTATCCAATATTTGCAGCTTTCTCGGGATATGGGTGGCATTAGAGGTGGGTGGAATTTACGGAGTCATTCTACGCAAAGCTCCGTGACACGGTAAAAAATATCCGCGAGCACGCAGAAATTCCACGAACACGCGGAATTGCTTGGTCACAATGCTTTTTCCCTGTTCGCGAACGCTGTTTGCGTGCTCAGGGATGTTGGACCTGACCCTTTTGGCAGGTTCACCCCTAAACTTTTTGGATTTATCTTAGCCTTTGTCCCTATGTAGTGTTAGTGGTTTTAGGCCTCCAGACACTTTAGCACTGTGTCCCAGTGTAAAGTGCGTGCGCTCTGTGTTACATTTAGTGAGACTGGCCTGCCCTCCCATAGGAATGCATGGGGGGATATGTGGGTCCATGGTAATTCCTGATGTGAGAGGAGTGCAGGGTCAAGTTTAGTATGTGCGAACTCGTAAGAATAAATGCTGCGCAATGATGTGCGCAGATTTATTATAACTATAAGAGAAGTGCCACTTCTAGAAGTTGGCATTTCTGTGTACTGTGTGTCTGCCTGCCTGATGTGGAGTGCATGTCTGGCTTGTGATTGACAGGCGCTGGATGGTGTGGGGAATTCCAGGAGCCAGGATGGGTCTGCCCGGTGGTGAATGGAGAGATCTGCATGTAGATGGGAGGGAGGTGTTGCACCTGGGACCTGAATAGTGCTGTGCCTTCCCTTTCACAATGCTGGCTCCACCTCCTGTGGTGCGTCTGATGTCCCTAGCCTGTCCTGTGAATAGGGAGAGTGATCCAGAACCAGTTGTAACTGGTTCTCCCCCTGCCCTACAGTTTGTAACAAAGGAAATGTGTGAATAAAAATGGGCTGTGACCCCATGTATGTGTTCTGCTGTGCTGGTCCTGACGCTGGGGGCTGCTGCTGCTGGGCTCCAGGAGGAACCGCCACTAGGGACTGCCTCCCTGCTGGAGGGCCCTGTTTGCTGGCCTGCCTGAGCCCAGCCTTGTGCCCCCTGATTTTTGCCTTTTATTTGGAAGAGCGCTTGGCTCTTCATTGCTGGGAAAAGCGCTCCATTTCTAACCCTGGACTTTGACCTAGCGCCTGGGAGCGCTTTTATGGAGACTTTGACTATTTTTTTTTTATTGCAGCACGGAGCTGCAAGCATTTTAAATAGGGGTTCCCCTGCAAGTGCCGTTTATCCAGCCGGTGCCCAACCTGCATCTGTGCACTGTGAAATCCGAGCGGGAGCCTACCCCGCATCGGTACCTGGGAGGCGAGAGCCCACCCCGCATTGCGGTATTTGTTTATTCCTGACAGCGGGTGCCCACCCCGCTGTTTATGCCGCCATGGAGGTTGTAGTGCAAGCGGGTGCCCACCCCGCGTTTTTGCACCCTCTGGCGCGTGTTTTTTCAGCGGGTGCCCACCCCGCAAATTTGCCGTTTTAGATACCCCTAGCGGGTGCCCACCCGCCAGGGACTTTATGTAGAAATAACGGGAGCCTACCCCGTACTGCCTGCGAAAAGGATTCACCGCCGCAACCCGGGCTGAACCGGAAGTCAGGCACCCTTCTGGGGGCGGGCTGCGAGACAGAAGCCGTGCCCGGAACCAGGAAATGGAGAGGAGGCGTGGAAGCAGGGCTCCCGCAGCCGCGGTGTGAGCCCTGTGTGTGTTGTCTCCCGAAGCAAAGCGGGGCTCCTAGAAGTGTGCGAGAGCCCCGCGGTGCCAGAGTGGAAGACCAGAGCTCGGGACCAGCCAGAGGGAGTCCAGAGGAGACTGCGCCGCACGCCAGATGGACCCAGTGAGTGGGGGCTGCATCTGGAGGCGAGGCACATGGTCGGTGCCTGTGGGGGCGGCTAGCGGCTGCAATTGAGTCACAAAGTCCCCATGGGGGGCTTGGGGGCATTTCTTGGCACCCTCAGTGTGTGAGTGCCAGTGAAGGCACAGTGCCTGAGCGGTCCTGCAAAGGGAGCGGGCCGCTCCAAAGGCGGGGGGTCCCCGAAATTGTGGTTTCCAGGGCCCAGTTGATGCAAGTGCTTATTCCTTGAGCGGCCCCGCCTGCCAGAGGGCTGCTCCAACATTGGCATGTGTTGCTAGGGTCCCAGTGGGGGATTAACAGGGCACAGCGGTGCCCGTGCCATCTTCAGCTCCCCTGCAAAAGCGCAGACAGCAGCAACCCATGGGTCCTTTCCGTTTCAGGGTCCCAGAGAGGGGCTCAGAGGGAACGCTGGTGCCCATGATCATTTCTACAGCTGCCCAGCAATTAGTGGGCAGCTGCAACGTTTAGGCAAATTCATTGCGCACTGTGTGGTCGCTGCTCGTGCAGCCAGCCCTGACATTCTGGACAAGGGGCATTGTGAGCCCGGTGAAAGGCCAGTTGGCCTAGGGCCAGTTTTAGTGTGTGTGCCCCCAATTGGGGTAAACTGTGTCTATGCTAATGATTACCTAAGGTGATTCATGTGGTTTATACCTAATGTGATGCCTCCCATGATTTATGCGTAATGTGTTATACGAATGGGGTTTAGATCTCATGTGTTTATGCTGGGAATTACATAATGTATTTATGCTTGTAATGCCTACTGTGACGCCTATTGCATAATGTGGGATGCTAATGAGGTTTGGGCCTAAGGAAGTTTTATGCCTAAGGTGATTCATGCGCAAGGTGATTTATGCATCCTCTGTTTTACATTGCAGGACCTCATACTAAGTTCCTAACTTTACCAGTAGTTACTGGAGGTGCTTTACCTTTACTGTTTGTGCTACATTTCCAAGTGGTGATTTTTGATTGTTTTGTCAGGGGCCCCATTGTCCCTGTCGTGTGTACAAAGTCCCCTGTAAAAATTGCCCAGTGCCAGTTGGCACAGTGTATACTATGTGATGATGTTTCTAATGTATTTATTATAATACAAAGGCTATTTTTATATATAACCTTGTGTGGAGTCCCTTTTGTGGTGTGCCTGGGGTGTTGTTGCTGTGTGCTTTCGCAAACGCTTTACACATTGCCTCTGGGATAAGCCTGACTGCTTGTGCCAAGCTACCAAGGGGGTGAGCAGGGGTTATCTTTGGCATCTAACTTCCTTACCCTGGCTAGAGTGGTGGTTTCTGCCTGGCTGTGGCGCAAGCCTTAGCCAGCCAGAAATCCCATTTCTAACATTGGTGATCAGCGGTGGGATAGGACTTGCATTTGCGCAGTACCACAGCGACAACTGGCTGCACTACAAAACTCTGCATTTAGATAATCACGTTTTGGAGATTATTGTTGTAAGTTTTATTTTAATTTGTTTTTTTCCTAAAAGTGTCATTTTTGAATTGTGTAGTTTTGCTTCAGCTCAGACACCTAGGTCCCTTGTGTTACTGCCAAAATGGAGTCTGCTTTTAATTTCTGTGGTCTGTTTAGATACAGTATGGGGGAGTTGGTTGAGTTTTGTTAGGAGAGAGATATAGCAGTGAGTGGGTCAGACTTCCAGTCAAAACTTAGGGAAAACCTGATCCAATGGCAGAAAGATGAATGGGAACGTGAGCGCAGTGAGGAGGAGAGGGCCCGGGCCACACGCCAAAAGGGTGGTTGGTCTGAGGGGAGCCCTGAAGAATCTGAAGAGGAGGAAGAAAGTGACAGGACAGGGACGCCAGTAGATAGTTAAGACCCCATGGATAGGGAGTCCCTTGCTGGGTCCAGTGTCGGGGGCCGCGCCCCATCCCTTTCCCTGTCCCCAGAGGAGTGGGTAGATAGGAGGGAAGAAAGGGAGCATCAGCTGGCTTTAGAGAAACTCCAGAAGGAGAGCTATGAGCATATGGAAGCTCAGAGATTGGAGTTGGAGCATAGGAAGTTAGCCTTAGAGGAGAAAAAGGTGTTATTAGCTCAAGAGTTGAGTCTCAAGGCGTTGGGCCTTGAAGAGCAAAAGCTAGAGACTGAGAGGGTCCTAGCGCAGGAGAGGATGGCGGAGGCTGAGAGGGCCTTCGTCAGAGAGAGATTAGCTCTGGAGGGTAGATTATCCCCTGAGCACAGTTGTGGTTTTCTGGATTCACCAGTAAGGGTGGGATCCAGTTTGTGCAGCGATATAGATTCCAGTGCAGAAAGTCCCGTTCCCAGTTCCCAACGTATGGTACCTTGTTCGCCAGAAGAGGAGTATAGGTTGAAGTTCAGGGGCAGTAAGAAACTGTCTCACCAGTCTTGGAGGGACTTTGTGGATGAATGTGATCATGCACTGGACGATTGGGTAATGGTTAGCCCAGTAGATGATTTTGATTATGACGGGCTGGCCCATTTGGTTATCAAAGAGCACATGCTCAGTCATTGTTTTCCGGGGTTGCGCAAACACCTGTTAGAGTGTGAGTCCTCTGATCCCAGGGAGCTTGCACAGGAAGCCGACCTCTGGGTGGAGGCCCGAGGTTCTGAAGAGGCATTGGCGAGTGGTCCCAAATGTAGTGGCCCAGGTATCTTCCAGTCCTATGTGGTGGAAGTGAGGCAGAGTAGCCCAGCTATGTCCCCTGATGGTAAGGAGGTTGTAGGGCCTCACCTCCTGTCTTGCAGGAGTGGGAGTGAGACTGGGTCGTGTCCCGAAGTGCCCCAACCTCAGTCTCCAGGACTGGATGGTTCTGTGAGGGAACACCAGGTAGGGAGCCTAGTATGTCTGGGTGGACCGTCTGTGGAGGGGAGTCTCCCCATGTTGAGTGAGCTGGGAGTGCCTGTAAGCAGGCCTCCATCAGTTCTGGTGTCTGGCAGTGCCTCTCCAGTTGGGAGGGTGCAGAAGTCCGGATTGAGGGGTGAAGAGAGGAAAGAGTCCCTAGTGGGAAAACCATTGGTCAGGGGCTGGCCAGAAGGGCTGAGTCCCCCCTAAGTGACCATGGTGATGCCACTTCTGTCCTGGGGCATCTTCACACACTGTCAGAGGGACAGGAGGTCGTAAGATCTGCGCCAGGCAGACTGTCACATGACACATTAGCTATGTGTCACCCTCAAGGGGGGGTATAGGTACTCCCCAGGAAGTCCTGGTTCACCAGGCAATGGTCCAACCAAAGGGTACTGTCCCTGGGTTGGGAGGCCAGGTTCAGGTGTTTCCTGACCTGGAGGGAAGGACGACTGTAAGCAGTGTCCTGACCGATGTAGCTGCTAGGGGCACCACTCCAGTTGGGAGGGTGCCAGACTCTCGAAGGGGGTGCAGAGGGAGGGATTCCTCGCCTCTGACCCCGGTGCAACCTGAGGGGTTAAACCCTAGGTTGGGAGACCAGTTCTTGGAAAGAGGTCCTGAACTGGCAGGAGAGTTGTGTTATGAAGGTGCCTCTCAGAGGAAGAAAGGACGGAACCCTAGAAGAAGAGGCAGGGGGAGGAGAGCCTCACCTGTGACTTTTGGTCAGATTGAGGGTACAGACCCTAGGCTGGAGGATCAGTGGCAGTTTAGAACTGCCCTGATGAGGGGAAGAGTGGAGAATGTTTACTATGTGCCAGGGGTCACTACCCCCCACTCTGTGGATGGGCAAGGACCAGTGGCATCTGGATGGCCTGGTCCTGGCCGCGGACAGCTAGGGAATACCAGTGGGGTAGCCCTGTTGGTCCAGAGAGCTTTTACGAAAGGAAGCACGTAGGTTCAGAGGGGCGTGGAACCGGAGGGTGTCCCTGCCGTGCGGGCCCGCATCCTTGTTTTCTCGCCTGAAAGCAGGGAAGCCCATCAAGGGAATGATTGGTCTACCCTGCGTTTTGGCTGGAAGGGGGTTGTGTTGGACCTGGCCCTTTTGGCAGGTTTACCCCTAAACGTTTTGGATTTATCTTAGGCTTTGTCCCTATGTAGTGTTAGTGGCTTTAGGCCTCTAGACACTTTAGCACTGTGTCCCTGTGTAAAGTGCGTGCGCTCTGTGTTAATTAAGTGAGATTGGCCTGCCCTCCCATAGGAATGCATGGGGGGATATGTGGGTCCATGGTAATTCCTGATGTAAGAGGAGTGCAGGGTCAAGTTTAGTATGTGCAAACTCCTAAGAATAAATGCTGCGCAGTGATGTGCACAGATTTATTATAACTATAAGAGAAGTGCCACTTCTAGTAGTTGGCATTTCTGTGTACTGTGTGTCTGCCTGCCTGATATGGAGGGCATGTCTGGCATGTGATTGACAGGCGCTGGAAGGTGTGGGGAATTCCAGGAGCCAGGATGGGTCTGCCCGGTGGTAAATGGAGAGATCTGCATGTAGATGGGAGGGAGGTGCTGCACCTGGGACCTGAATTGGGCTGTGTCTTCTCTACACAATGCTGGCTCCACCTCCTGTGGTGCGTCTGATGTCTCTAGCCTGTCCTGTGTATAGGGAGAGGGACTGAGCAAAACAAAGTGCAGTTGTAACTGGTTCTCCCCCTGCCATACAGTTTGTAACAAAGGAAATGTGTGTATAAAAATGGGCTGTGACCCCATGTATGTGTTCTGCTGTGCTGGTCCTGACGCTGGGGGCTGCTGCTGCTGGGCTCCAGGAGGAACCACCACTAGGCACTGCCTCCCTGCTGGAGGGCCCTGTGTGCTGGCCTGCCTGAGCCCAGCCTTGTGCCCCCTGACCTTTGCCTTTTATTTGGAAGATCACTTGGCTCTTCATTGCTGGGAAAAGCGCTCCATTTCTAACCCTGGACTTTGACCTAGCGCCTGGGAGCACTTTTATGGAGACCTAGACTATTTTTTCTTTAATTGCAGCACGGAGCTGCAAGCATTTTAAATAGGGGTTCCCCCGCAAGTGCCGTTTATCCAGCAGGTGCCCACCCTGCATCTGTGCACTATGAAATCCGAGCGGGAGCCTACCCCGCATCGGTACCTGGGAGGCGGGTGCCCACACCACATTGCGGTATTTGTTTATTCCTGACAGCGGGTGCCCACCCTGTTATTTATGCCACCACGGAGGTTGTAGTGCAAGCGGGTGCCCACCCCACATTTTTGCATCCTCTGGTGCGCATTTTTTCAGCGGGTGTCCACCCCGCAAATTTGCCATTTTAGATACCCCTAGCGGGTGCCCACCCCGCCAGGGATTTTATGTAGAAATAACAGGAGCCTACCCCGTACTGCCTGTGAAAAGGATTCACCGCCACGACCCGGGCTGGACCGGAAGTCAGGCACCCTTCTGGGGGCGGGCCGCGAGACAGAAGCCGTGCCCGGAGCCAGGAACTCGAGAGGAGGCGTGGAAGCAGGGCTCCCACAGCCGCGGTGTGAGCCCTGCGTGTGTGGTCTCCCGAAGCAAAGCGGGGCTCCCAGAAGTGTGCGAGAGCCCCGCGGTGCCAGAATGGAAGACCAGAGTTTGGGACCAGCCAGAGAGAGTCCAGAGGAGAGTGTGCCCCGCGCCAGACGGACCCGGTGAGTGGGGGCTGCATCTGGAGGCAAAGCACATGGTCGGTGCCTGTGGGGGCAGCCACCGGCTGCAATTGAGTCACAAAGTCCCCGTGGGGGGCTTGGGGGCATTTCTTGGCACCCTCAGTGTGTGAGTGCCAGTGAAGGCACAGTGCCTGAGCGGTCCTGCAAAGGGAGCGGGCCGCTCCAACGGCGGGGGGGGCCCCAATGTGTGGTTTCCAGGGCCCAGTTGATGCAAGTGCTTATTCCTTGAGCGGCCCCGCCTGCCAGAGGGCCGCTCCAATGTTGGCATGTGTTGCCAGGGTCCCAGTGGGGGATTAACAGGGCACAGTGGTGCCCGTGCCATCTTCAGCCCCCCTGCAAAAGCGCAGGCAGCTGCAACCCTTGGGTCCATTCCGTTTCAGAGTGCCAGAGAAGGGCTCAGAGGGAACGCTGGTGCCCATGATCATTTCTACAGCTGCCCAGCAATTAGTGGGCAGCTGCAACGTTTAGGCAAATTCATTGCACACTGTGTGGTCGTTGCTCGTGCAGCCAGCCCTGACATTCTGGATAAGGGGCATTGTGAGCCCGGTGAAAGGCCAGTTGGCCTAGGGCCCGTTTTAGTGTGTGTGCCCCCAATTGGGGTACACTGTGTCTATGCTAATGATTACCTAAGGTGATTCATGTGGTTTATACCTAATGTGATGCCTCCCATGATTTATGCGTAATGTGTTATATGAATGGGGTTTAGATCTCATGTGTTTATGCTGGTAATTACATAATGTATTTATGCTTGTGATGCCTTTTGCGTAATGTGGGATGCTAATGAGGTTTGGGCCTAAGGTAGTTTTATGCCTAAGGTGATTCATGCGCAAGGTGATTTATGCATCCTCTGTTTTACATTGCAGGACCTCATACTAAGTTCCTAACTTTACCAGTAGTTACTGGAGGTGCTTTACCTTTACTGTTTGTGCTACATTTCCAAGTGGTGATTTGTGATTGTTTTGGCAGGGGCCCCATTGGCCCTGTCATGTGTACATAGTTCCCTGTAAAAATTGCCCAGTGCCAGTTGGCACAGTGTATACTATGTGATTATGTTTCTAATGTATTTATTATAATACAAAGGCTATTTTTATATATAACCTTGTGTGGAGTTCCTTTTGTGGTGTGCCTGGGGTGTTGTTGCTGTGTGCTTTCGCAAACGCTTTACACATTGCCTCCGGGATAAGCCTGACTGCTCGTGCCAAGCTACCAAGGAGGTGAGCAGGGGTTATCTTTGGCGTCTAACTTCCTTACCCTGACTAGAGTGGTGGTTTCTGCCTGGCTTTGGCGCAAGCCTTAGCCAACTAGAAATCCCATTTCTTAGAGGGGAAATATCTCGCGAACACTTATTTTGAGAACACAAACAAGCAAAAAATTTCGCAAAGCCACGGAACGCAGAATTTTGGGCAATTCCACGTTCTCTGCGGAAAGTGAAATTACCCAAATTCCACAAATTCCACGAGCAGAATGGAATTTACCGCCCAGGCCTAGGTGGCATAGCACTCCCATCACTCTTAATATATTATATCTCTTCTTTTAGTTTGCACCCGCTCGTTTGTAATGGGTTTAGGCAACTGGCTGGTCTCCATTCAGAATATATCTATTCTCAGAATTCTCATCTGCCCTCACATAGGATTATTGTATTTTAAACACACTAGATCTAAGACTCTTTCAGTCTTTGGTAAACTCTGCTCACAGAGTTGCACTCGCTGTAAAAGTTCCAGGCTGAGCAATTATACGGCCTTAAGAGCTAACCTTACTTTCTATCGATTATCCAAGATGGTTATATTCAGTTCTTGTGGCCTACCAGTGTGGAAAGGGTCAGCCAGCTCTTTGGCAAAAGTACTATTCTTTATTTTGAGGAACTACAGAGGTCTCTCTGATTTCATAGTCAGGTTTTGCTAGCTTCAGCTGCAGGACTATCTTTGCCATCTGCCAGCCCACGTACGCTCTATGGACCAGGATCCATTTTTGCATTATCTCAGTAGGGGGGCTTAAGCATGGTGGGAAAGGCATGTTTTATCAGATTCTTTTGGCTATTTGGCGGCACATGCATTACTTTGTCAAAATGGAAAACTAAATGGTCCTAAAATTTGGTCATCCAAGTCTCTCTGGAAGACATAAGGCATTCTAATTTGCTTGCTTAAAAATCTCTCAATGTATCTTGTTTGAGAACTCCTTCATTTAAAAACGTATTCCATTTGTATTATGCGCCCTACTATCTGTTTAAAAAGAGTTACCGGCAGGCTTACAATTAAGCTTGATGCCAGGGTTCAGATACAAATTATTTTGCTGCTTGTTCTTCTGTGCTATTCTACTGGTCAATGGCTTTTACTATGCTGATTGACCTGATGGACATAGAGATTCTCTGGGATCCTAAACAGGTTATGCTGGGCAATTCTAATAATATACTGTTTAGATTTGGGGGCATCTGTTTCTTCGCCATCATGGTCGCAAGACTTGGATATGGCCAGGGTTTGGAATTCCAAGGGAATCACCTGATCCTAAGGCCTGGTAGCAAGAATTTATACCTGCTTATGGTTGGAACTTACGATTAATAATACAGGAATTGTGGCTGCTGGTCAGGAAAAGGCTTGCCCTTTCTTTTCCTGGCTGCCTCCATGAGATTTTTTGAGGTTTTGGAACACTGCTATGAGACTTTACTGTAGATAGGCCAACGTTATGTCTTAACTCACATGCACTGGAGCCTGGTTAGCAGTGTCCCTGTGCGCAGAGTCAAAGAACCAGCAGCAAAATGATGGTGGCCATACAAAAAGAGGCATTTTCCTACAGATAAATAATAATTACATTATGTCTTTCTTCAGGAGATGCCCTGGAAGCACTCAACATCCTACGTTGTGGCTCGATTGCTACAAAGTCTAGCTATGCGTTTTAAGTTTACTGTAATGTGATGTATCGCACTCTAATCACTTATCACAATGTATCTCTTCTGTGTTGTTATCTGATTCGGATTCCGAGACAACGTAGCAGGGTCTATCCAAGAAACTAAAGGTCCTCTCCCCTAGCTGAGCAGATCATTTCAAATTCCAGGCAAAATATTTCCTGGAGTCAAATGGTGCTTAAGATGGGATAGGGCAATTTCTTTGAAAGTTGGTTCACTCTCTTTTTGGTGTCCCAGAGCATCCTGCTTCCTGGCATCAGCATTGGGGACCCCATGAGAGGCTGTACTGGTTACTGTTCATTTTTAGATGCCAGCCGGGTTGCAACGAGAAGAATGCACCTTGCAGTCAGTAGTGAATGGTTAGAGTTGACAAAAGCCTGTTTCTCACTTCTTACTATCCATAGCCAAAGTTGTCCTGTGCAAAACATGCTCAGGAGAGTATGAGCACACAGCAGGTTTAGGTTCAGGACTGCCAAATATCTTTGACTAGTGATATCTCTGAAATGGTAGAGTTGTAGAGAGGATGATAAAAGTGCCTAAGGCTATACCATGGTTCTCTATTCAATGGAATGAGCAGGTATTCCTCCTCTAATAATAACAGTTGGATATGGTCATCCAAGAGTCAGAAGATGCTTGCTCAGCCCTGAGGAATAAGTGGAGATGTTAAGGGGATTAAATATCCTATAGGGAACTCTCTTTGTACACCTTAAAGGTCTACCATTGACTACCATTCTCAGATAGGCTGATAAATGGGGAGTTGGTACATTCCATGATACATTCTTGCAGAAGCTTGGGTGTTCATGGGATGTAGGTGTTGTTTTGGGACGCACAAGTCCTGGTTGTTGGTCCAAATCATCTCCTGGCTTCCTGAAATGTCTCTTCCTTTAAGCCGTGAAGAATGAGTCACATCTGGATCATTAAATCTTTTTTTTGCCTTCCAGGGGCTGCTCTGGTACCTGACTTGCTCCTCTTCTCACAGCAGAGCCAAGTGGACATTTTAGAGAGTGGAAAGGTACTGCCTCCAGGGCGATACCACTTATCTAAAGTTCGGAAAACTTGGGATAATCCAGCACCCAACAGGAGTTTCGCCTTGGCTCAAGTTTCAGGAGGTGTTGGTCACAGCTGAAAGTATCTTCTCTTATTTTCTGCACGGGAGGTAACAGGAAGACAAGCTAGAAATTAACACTCACTGGACATATATTTAATATCTAATCCAGGCAGCTGTAAAATCAACTATATATATATGTATCAATGCCAATATATATATTTATAAATAAAGATAAGCCATTTCCCTTGATAAATGGATTTAAAGAGGGGAATATTAGAATTTAAGCACATCTGTCACTGATAGTAAACTGTGTTTATTTTCAGCACCCAAATGTGAGGAAAGGGGTTATTTTCACCTTCAGTTTAGTGCTTGGGGGGCATTGTAACATTTTTTTCACTTAATGACACCTCACAAAATATCTTAGATCTCGTTTTGCCTTTCAGCTACAGAGCTGCAGTCAGTTCAGTTCAAATAACTTTATTCGATTCTTTAGAATCATAAAAGTTTACATGTATACATAGTAATAAAATGTTAAAAACGTTTTTTAAAGTTTCCACATTCCCTTCCATAAATCTTGGTGTACTAGTAAAACTTTAATCAACTTTTAAAATCATCATACCCCTCCCCAACATAGTTTATACAATTGACTAGTTCTAAATGATACCTTCAAAGATTTAAATTCCTTTTCACAATTCATAACGTTTTCTGATTGAGAGTGCGATTCTAATAAATCTAAGCACTGCACTTGAGATTGCAGCTGTAGACAATGACTTCAAGTAGTCTAAGCCTTCCTGATAGGAACAGGGCCGAATAGCTTTCAGTACAGGCTTAGTAAAGCGTGCTCTTGGGTCTGCATAGAGTGAGCAAAACAGCATTAAGTGCATTGTGCTCTGTTTGGCCAGATTGTTACAAGGACGAGGGGCTAGTCTCTCACACCAGCCAGCCTGTTTAGCATAGGCCAATAAAAAGTGCAGAGTGTCCAACCGAAATCTGGTCAACATAAAACGTGATTGCACATGTAAGGTAAAAGACAGATAAAATTGCTTATGTCGTAACACCCCACCATCTAACATGCCGCGGTCCTGATTAGACATACTTAATTCAATACGGTATCCATTTTTAATGATCGTTTTCATGTTAGGTTAGATGGTATCTGGATTGTTGTAATCTTCGTCTAGGCCAATTTTATAGAAGGTATCCTTAATATAACGTAGCCAAGGGAGTGACATTGCGTTATCCAAGTTCATACAGTCCTTGAGGATACTAGAGAAAGTCAGATCTTCTCCCATAAGATCAGTGGTGCGATATTTATACTATCTTTCACATATTCCAGCCCCACCTCGGAATTACAAAATGGTGTTGAGGAGCTACTAGAGATCATTGATAAACTTTTTAAAAATGTATTCTGGTAACTCTTATGGTAATCCCATACTCCGGCCCCGTAGGTAGCCACTGATAAGCATTTTGACTTGTATAGGTTTATCATTTCAGCTACCGACTTGTGTCCTAATTTACAAGCGAAACAAAACAACCACTCTATAATACTACTGGTCTGTTGGGCCCTTCTCAAAACCAGGTCATCCCACTTCAGTTTATCATTAAAAACGTTACCTAAATAAGTAAAAGTGGGCACTTTCTCAATAGTTTTCCTTTCACAGTGAATTTCTAAGTTTTTTTTTTTTCGGACCATAGACCATGACAAAGGATTTACTAAAATGTACTTTGTGATCCAATGCTAGCATGAAATCAGTGAAGGCAATCAGGGCTTTTTGTAAGCTGTTAGCCGTTAGAGTCATTAAACCCGTATCATCGGCATATGATAACATATGATAACAGGGGGACCAATTTACCATCTATTCTTGGAAAATCCAGTTGCTGTTTAATCAGGAATTATTCAAGGTCATTAGTATATACAAGAAATAAAAAGGGGGCCAGTATACAACTCTGACAGACCCCCTCTGTAGAGGCAATGGGTCGGGTCTTCTGCCATTCTGGGCCTAATCGAACAGCTATGGTGGTGGATTCATGCAACCTGCGCAGCAAGGTGATGAGGGGTTATTCAAACCCCATTTCCCCCATCAACGTCCATAGCTTTCCCCTACTCACAGTGTCAAAAGCGCTGGACAAGTCCATGAATGCCAGGTGAATCCAAACCCCCCTGGCCTTCATGTACTTGCCCATGATCAAGCATAGGTTAAGACACTGCTCGTTTGTTCCCTTCCCCTTTCTAAAACCATATTGGGTATCAGCCATTAGACCTGATGCATTAGCCCATGATTCCAATCTGGCTAAGATCACCCTCCCCATGACCTTGCATGTAGAGTCTATCAGGAAAATTGGTCTGAAGCAGGTGGGGTCATTCCTATTACCTTTTTTTAAAATTGGTACCACCACCGCTTCCTTCCATGAAGATGGTAAATGACCGACTATTACCGCCTTAAAAACATTAAGCAACAGGGGTGCCCATAATTTGAGATTGCTTTTAGGCAAATCTAAGGGAACTCCGGCTGGACCTGAGCTGCAGTCGTCGGGGCAAGACTGGTGGCAGGGTAGTAGGAATCCGTAAAAAGCCAAAAGCCACCTTCTCTGCCTTGCATTGTTAGTTCTTGGAAATTACCGTCCAGCAGAAGAATTGTGTTATACCATCCCCACAGATAACTCTACATTCCTTCACCATGCATGATGCATACTACAAATCAAATAATGTCTTCTGATTTCTCTGTCTTGTTTGAAGACATAGTTGGCGTAGACTTAATACAAATGACTCTTCGGTCAATCTATTCATATCGTTATTTTTTCATGATAAAGATTTTACTCCATATTCCGATAAAACTACTACTATTAAAGACTGCACCATTGATTTGACTGTTTCCAAAACAGGGCATTGACTATTGTCGATCCGATCACTTTAGACTTCTCAGACGATTTCCACATACCACTTTCTTTGGAATTAAGGCATAGCAAAAGTATTGTTCATCCTAAAAAAATAATTAGCTTGGTTCTGTGACATTCACAAAATGGACATTAGAGCTTCGCACTAAGAGCAGGGAGTAATCTTTCTGTATTTTACTAATAACAACATTAGTCAAGAAACTGATTGTATGAGTGAACCTTTAGAGGATATAGGTCTTCTGAAAGGTAAAGGAAAAAAATGGACCTCCTCTCTGCACAGTAGTTTGAGAGAGAACTTTATGGTTAAAGGACATCTCTGAGAATCCTAAAAAAAACTTCAGAGAGAATCACTTGCATCTGCCAACTAATCTAAAGAAAGCCAGAAGGGAGAAATTAGTGATTTTCCTAACAGTTAAAATTTAGAGGGCATTTCATGTAAGAAGAGCTTGTGAGATGTAATCAAGCAACGCCGCTTTAGATTTTCCTGTATTTTTAGTTTTCTACACTATGTGGCATTGGTTGATTTTCTTGAAGCCTGGTGAATCTGGGGCCAAAAAGAATAGACATCACATTTCATGATGTTTACAGAGGATTATGGTCAAGGAGAGTTTGCACGATGAACATAAGTCACACTTTCTTATATTGTCTTGCATGTCCAATGTGTTATTATGTTACAGGACCTGTAAGCTTCCCTGATTGCCAGCCAAACCCGGGGCAAGAATCTATAGACATCTCATTAGCTAAATAATAATTTAAAATCCTCCAAAATCAGCTGACATACACAAGCTATTCACAATGTCTACTGGCCTGTGGTAACCCCTGCAACAAATATGGACTCCGATTTTAATGGCAGGGGCAAAATTTTAGGACATAATGACACATTTATCATTAAATTACCAAAATTTATATTTTCTATAATGTCAGCCTGACTAGGATTTGCAGAAAGAAAACAAGTACAGAGCATTGCTACCACTCACACCAACATTTAAATCTAGAATCAATAGGATATGAAAATCTCAGAAGTTTAGTCTTCGTGAGCAGTCTTTTTAGAAGATGCTTGTTTTTCTAGAAAGTGCTAGAGAAATCTTAATTTCCTAAGCAAAATGAATGTATCAGAACGATTGCATAACTGACTGCTGGCGTTGCAGAAAAGGGAGTGGGCTAGATCCTTACAACCACTGCTTTGGAGACAAGGTTTCTTTTTTAAATAGACAAGACCCTGCCAGGACTGATGTCAGACTTGTGCTGTTGAGGAAATGCTGTCAAGAGGTTAACCAACAGATCCTTGTATGCAGGATTCTGAATAAAGTAATATTATACTAAGTGTTTGGACTAGCTGCTGAGAAATGTGGGCTTCAAGAACATGTTTTATATACTGAGGTGGCTTCGAGGGTTTGGTAATCTGGTCTACTCGTATGGATTATAATTATAATTTGACTTCCATTCAGTATTCCTACAATGATAGAGAAGTATATCCTTGAAAATCTGAAAACAGCTTGATCCTTCAATTTCTTTTAGATAGGTTCAAGAATGGACTAATAGTTTTCACTCTAAAGGTTCAAGTGTCAGCCTTCACAAGCTTTAGGGAACCTTGGAGGAGTTTGAAGTCCTAAAGCATTCTGCATTAAGCCTGTTTAAGGGTTGGTCAGTGGCTGGACCTGTATCCAGGCCTTTGTTCTATCTTTGGAATCCCCCATTAGATCTCACAGCCTTACAGCACTCTCATTTTGAGTGGATAAACTACACCAGTGTAATTCACATACTTTTGCTTTATGCTTGTTATGCACAACTCCCAAAATTGCACTGTAAATATTTACTGCAAACACAGCATTAACTATAAAACAATGTACAGCAAACGCACAGGAACAACAGTATGCAAGTGACTTTTATTCACAGTGCTTTTTTATTTTGCACTATTTGTTTAGATAAAAATGTATTCCTGTGCTAAAAATTGACATTAACATAAGGACGCATTTTGAGCTAATCTTTGTTGCTATATTAATGGTTTGCATTTGGTGTAATGACACATAATTGTGCTGAAATCTCTTTATTCAAATGTCAATAGAGCATTTGAAGGTGGTTCCCATTAAAGAAAATGTCTCTCAAGGTTTTCTTTTTTGCAGCTATTATTCCTGCGAAATGGCTTGGACAGTTTGACTCCTTGGTTTGCACGCCTTCTTATTAATTTGTACTCATCAACTGAGAATTTTTACAGGTTGTCGTTTTTAAATCAGGAGCTAGTTTTCCTCCCAAATTTCCCCCAGAACAAGAAAGTTCTCTTACTTCTTTCTATTCCAGTCCTCCTTCAGAAGAAGGGCAAACTCTCCGTACTTTAGATTTACATAGAGTGATCTCTGTTTTCTGACTAGAATGGTGGCGTTTGCCATTGTGATGCCTTGTTTGTTAAGTTTGATTCTGCCAAAAAGATTATAAAACCTATTTTCTCTTCTATCAGCAGAAGGGTCAAATGACTTATTTTGTCAGACTATGATATGGACAGAGTATCGTGAAGTAGGATTTTTAATAAATCAGGAAGCTTGGCGCTCAGGCTGGTGTCCGTACTGTATGGCATTTGGAGAGTATGCATGGTGCTACCAGGTCGGGGGAAACACCCTGTAACCCCCGTGGATGTGTGAGTCCTAAAACACACCCCGGTAAATGCGAACATTGTTGTTGCATCATTAAATACTTTTGAACAAAGACACTGGTGTCGACCACTTAAAAGTAATACGAGACACTTATACCAGTTTTTTTTTTATCCTCATAACATGTGCCCAGGAATTTGTTCGTATGATATGGACAGGTTTGTCCTCCCACCTTGTATTCAGGGCAGATTAACCACAGCAATGTCAGTATCCTTGAAGGCTAAGGGTGTGTGTTTTTCTGATATCGGTGCAGTCACATCCTCTGTTGTGTCCTCCACTTTTATGTTACATTACCATTTGCCGGTGGACGGTGGTGAAGAAATACAGTTTGGATCCAGGTTTGTAGTTTCTGTTTCCTTCCATTCAGTCTGCTCAAATTCGTTTTTTTCTTATTTTGCTTCAAACTACCAGTCTTCACATTATTCAACATGCCCACTGCATCCGTTCTCTCAGACTGGACAACGACAAACCTGAATAGCCTATTACATGTTTTCTGAGACACTCCCAGGTCAGGGAAATGTTTGACCCTGGCCCATAATCATGAATCCTATGACTATGAAGGGCACAAAATATGCCGAGTTGTGGATTTTTCCAGGGAGACTACTGACAAATGACATGCATTCCTAGCCCTTCGTCCTGCTCTACAAAACTGGGACTTCAAATATGGACTGCTTGAACTCTACCGCATATGAATCACCTTGGACAGCAAGTACAGAGACTTTTTAGTACTGCAGGACATGTGAACCTTCTTGAACTCCCTCTAGGACCCCACTATGGACATGACTCCTCTCCCTGCTAAGAATGGGGACATCCTCATTCCCAAGGACAGTGGTCAACCCTGGCAACTGGGCAGACCACAGGAACAGGTTCCCAACCCCACTTCCACAGTGAGAAGGGCAGAGATATCAGGGCGGTAATGGAACCCAGGAGGCAGAAATAGACAAGTCCCACTCAACTTTGAAAGGAACCAAGGTCTCTGAACCGGTTGATGACAGACACCAGACAACCCCTCAACAGCCTGCAACACCAAATAGATGAGTATTTCCAGTTTCTTCTAGCTAATCTTGCTAATACTTATGTGTACCCATGCCTCCAACACCCAAATGTCATCTGTTGTTATGGTATGTTTTCTATTGCATGGCATGATTTTCTATGGTATTTCCATTGACCATACCACATCACAATGATGGCGCCCAACCCTCTGGGGTCCCACTAATCACACACTCTCCAACGGCGAGCCAAATAGCCACCTTGTCTAAACTTAGATTCCAGATCCAGACCTCTTCCATTGCAGTCTGAAGGGGCCCAACCAACACACTTGACACCAGCTCCCCCACCTGCAAGACAATCCTGACCATCAATGAATCCTGAATCCTCTGTGTTTCACCCTCATTTGGGCCTCCCCACCCCCTTTTTCTCCAACCACTGCCACCCCACTTCTCTTCTTTTTAAAGAGTACACATACCCCATCTAAATATTTCTCAGAATCCGTCTAGGCATGCTGACATTGGCATAAGTGAAGGTTTTAGCTCCACCGACCAAAGCAACATCACTCCCTCCTCTCCATTCCTTCTAGAAGAGGGATACACAACCCTCACGCTGACCCAACCACCCCGTACACAACCCCCTACTCCCCTTCTCCTCCCATCTTGGCTACCCTCAATAACTCTGATCCTAATGCCAACTCCTCCCCAGTTACCACCTGTTAACCATAGCATCAACAACCCTGATGATTCTATCCTAGAATGTCCAAAGCCTCACTTACTACATCAAGCGGAAAAACGTTTTAGGATACCTGAACTCAAAAAATGCATATATAGCTTGTTACAGAAAACCCACCTACACAGTCCTGAGACAGATAAACTCAAACATGACTGGGTAGGCAAGGTTATGCATAGCAGCTGTGCCTAATGGTTACTCCCCAGAGATTTGTCTCCAACACACAAGTGCGGAGGGGCCATTATGCTGTGCAGATCAATTCCCTGCACCATTCTTCAGACATGGACAGACCTAGAAGGGAGATACGTCTTTGCTCGCCTCAAGATCCTTGACATGACCCTGTGTGCAGGGTCGGTCTATGTCCCCTTAGGTACCAGGAGGACTTTCATCCTCCATCTCAACCGCACCCTCACGGAAATGGAATCTACACCCTCTTGCTGAGGGAGGGACTGGAACATGGCTCATTCCGTGACCAGCCTTCTGCTAAACCTAGGATTGACACAGCCAATCTGAAAGCCTCAGTGGTTCAACACATCATAAGATGCTCGAAAGGAAAACACTCCTCCAATCTCATCTTAAAACCTAATTAGCTGACAGCAAGGGTTCTGTCACATTTGCATGGATCAAACCTTAATGGCCTGTTCACCTTCATGCGATAAATGCACCTCACAACCTCAGATGCCGTCACTAGGAACAGGAGTGAAAAAGCTGACAGACTGCTTGTGTCTCCCCTCCAACACTGCGAAGGCAGCCTCTGTTAAGAATGAGGGGCTCCTCAGGGTCCGGGCGACGTAATAGGGGTCCACCTCCCGATATCCCCGAGCTCCAACCTGAAGGTTACAGAGCCCAGAGGTGATCAGGCGAGGGAAAACAGGAAGGGGGGAAGGGACAGCAGGGAATAGAACCTGAAAGACAAATGGCACAATAGTTACATAGGAGTCACCTCAAATAGCTACTCTCATATAAGTCTCGCTAAGAAAGGTAGTTACCAGGTGTGGTGGGAATCCTTCCCCGCGATCACTGAGATGCCTCTCTCAGGACCGCCAAAATCTCTCTCCAGTACCCAGGCCTATTCTGGGTCTGTCAGCCACCACACTCCGCCACAGTCATGCACGCAATGGCTTGAGCCTCAGTCTTCCTTCAGACCAACGTTAAGTACTGCACACTCTGTTGCCCATACAGTTCCTATGCACTGACTGTTGGCTTCCACGGTGTATATACCGCCGCCTGAGAGTTACAAAAGTTAGCGCTCCTTCACTCCTGTGAGGATCAACACGCTATGAGTCTAGCCTCTGAAATGTACAACCGCTCCTCGTTGGTTGAACCTCACCACGAGTACAGCCTGGGGGAGCGAAGCCTTTCCCACCCCTGCCTGTAATGAGCGCTAGGTCTACCAGCTCAGCCGAGCAAGTCTTGGTCTTGTCTTTTCCTCCTCCGGACCCGGAGGGGGTCGGTGTGGGGTGTGAAGTACCCCCGACCTATTTTCGGTCCTTTGCACCTCCTAAGGTGCCCCCAAGAGAATCCGCTCCTCAGCGGACTACTAGTTCAGCTCTCTCGTCAACCCCTGGGTTGCGAGCGCTTTAGTTCTGGAAAGGGAGCCAGGGAATGTTTCCTACCTGCTCCGGAACGAATCTCGGCAGTCGCGGGACGTTAGCCTTCCGCTTCCCGCGGGCGTCCGTCTGCCCGGTGCCTTCAAACACTGGTGCTCTCTCTGGAATGGATACGCCGCTCCGCTCTTCGGCGGCGAACACGGAAGTTCCTCTTGAAAGAAGAATAACGCACACCTTCGGCTGTGGGGGACGTCGTTATAAGGACGTCTACTTCCGGGTCCCCGAGGCTGCTGGGAAATGTAGTCTAAACACTAGGTAGGCGCGTCGGCCTACGAATCCTGGCAGAAGGCCCTCCTCCCAAGCGCCTCCTAGCACCCGGCTTCCCCGGATGCCTGGTATAGAAGCGCCTCACCGCGAGAGGCACGTGCACAGCCTCCGCGGGTTCCCAGGAGTCGTCCTCCGCCGTGTACCCCTTCCACGCGATCAAGAACCACAACTTGCCCCTGCGAAACTTCGCGTCAAGGACGCTCCTGACTTCATACTCCAACCCTTGCTCACGCCAAACCGGTGGCGGGGCTCTCCTCCTAGCTGTCACCGCCGGTTTCAGCAGGCTACAATGGAAAACGGGGTGGATCCTGAGAGATCCCGGAAGCCGGAGTCGATAAGCCACCGGATTGACTTGTCTGACCACCGCGTAAGGCCCGATGTATTTCGGGTGAAAAATGCTGCGAAGCTTGAACCTGATGTTCTTGGTGGACAGCCACACTCTGTCACCTACCGCATACTGGGGACCTTCAATCCTTGTCTTATCAGCCCACCTTTTGTATGATAGCTTGGCTGCCCGTAGAGCACGGTGCACCTTCCTATGCAACCGTCTGAGAGCGCGGACATGCTCCTGCACCGAAGGATGGTCGGACACCTCTATTGGTATCTCAACTGGGAGCGTCTTGGCGTTGAACCCGAAATTCGCCATAAACGGGGACATGCCCGTCGAACTGTGTAGGGCGTTGTTATAAGACAGCTCCGCCAACCAAAGCCAGGATACCCAAGAGCCCTGTGCATCAGCAACATAGCACCTCAGAAACTGTTTCAGAGTTTGATTCAGGCGCTCCGTTTGTCCGTCGGTCTGTGGGTGAAAGCTGGTTGAGGTGGCCGACTCCACTTGCAGCGCCTTACACCAAGTCTTCCAGAAACTGGCTATAAACTGAGGGCCTCGGTCCGACACGATCACCGACGGTAGTCCGTGGAATCTCACCACATGAGTCAACAACAGTTGGGCGGTCTGACCTGCCGTAGGGAGGTTTTTACATGGGACGAAATGGCCCATCTTGGTCAAACTGTCCACCGCCACCAGGATTGCCGCGCACCCCTGATCCACGGGGGGACCAGTGACAAAATCCAGACTGATGTTCCTCCAGGGCTGTTTGGGAGTGAGCGGTGGTAGTAGTGTCCCCTTCTTACGGCATCTCTCACCTTTGAAGCGGGCGCATGTTTCGCATTGCCGCACCCACTTGTGTATGTCTTGGGTCATGTTGTCCCACCAGAAATGCCGTTTCAGGGCCTCCACCGTTTTCCTGATTCCTGGGTGACCCGCCACGGGCGACACGTGACACCACTGGAACGCCTGGTGTTGTAGTTCGGGCGTGGGTAGGAACAGCCTGTTTCGATGAAAGGGGAGCCCCTTCTTCAGGATTCGCACTGTGTCACTCTGAGCCCACTTCTTCCAGTCAGCCACGGAACGGCTGATTCGTACCTCTTCCACAAATTGATCTGCCCTCAACACACAGATGACCTTGGACGGGTTGATGATAGCCACCGGCGCTGGGGCGAGATGGTCCTCCTCCATGGACTGTCGAGACAGCGCGTCTGCCTTCTTATTCTCGGAGCCTGGCCTAAAAGTGATTTGGAAGTCATATTCCTCAAAAAAGAGAGTCCACCGCATCTGTCTGGGTGTCAAATGCCTGGCCGTCTTCATGAATTGAAGATTTCGGTGGTCGGAATACACCGTCACTGTGTGTTGCGCTCCCCACAAGTAGTGCCGCCACTCTTGGAAGGCCTTTTTTATAGACAGCAGTTCCTTCTCGGCAATTGTATAGTTCGATTCTGCCTTGTCCAGTTTTTTTGAAAGAAAGGCGACCGGGTGCAACCTCCCTGTGATCTTATCGCGTTGAGACAGTATAGCCCCTATGGCTTCGTCCGACGCATCTGCTTCCACTATGAACGGAAGGTCCGTCTGCGGGTGTCGGAGGATGGGAGCCGAGGTGAAAGCTGTCTTGAGGCGCTCGAAAGCCTGGGTGGCTTCACTGGTCCACACAAACGGCACACCCTTGCGAAGCAGGCGAGTGATGGGCACGGCGATCTGGGAGAATTCCTGTATGAATCTGCGATAATAGTTCGCGAAGCCCAGAAAACTCTGAACGTCCCGCACTGTCCCGGGGACGGGCCATTCGCGTATCGCCTTCACCTTTCTTTCCGACATATTCAACCCATTCAGACTCAGAATCACTCCCAGGAACTCCACCGGGTCCACCCCAAACTCGCACTTACTGAGCTTACAGTACAACTTATTCTCTCTTAGTTTCTCCAAAATTAAACCTACGTGTCTGGTGTGTTCCTCCACTGTGGAGGAATAGATCAAAATGTCATCAATGTAGACGACTACAAAGATATCCATGTACTCTCGCATGACTTCGTTCAAGAAAAACTGGAATGCCGCCGGGGCATTACAGAGCCCGAACGGCATCACCAGATATTCATAGAGCCCAAACCTGGTCTTGAACGCCGTCTTCCACTCATCCCCCTGTCTGACCCTTACCAAGTGATAGGCCCCTCGCAGGTCTAGCCGAGTGTAAATGACTGCCTTACGCACTTGATCCAACAGGACGCTGATAAGTGGCAACGGGTACCTATTCCTGACGGTGTTCTTGTTCAGACTCCGGTAATCGCAACAGGCTCTCAGCTCGCTGTTGGCTTTAGCTATAAAAAACAGGGGTGAGGCTGCAGGAGAGCGGGATGGCCTGATAAATCCTAGTGCCAGGTAGTGGTCTAAGTACTCCCTCAGATGTCGTGTTTCCGGCTCTGACAGTGCATACACCCTACACGTGGGGATGACGGCTCCCTCCACCAGGTCAATCCGACAATCGTATGTCCTATGTGGAGGAAGACGTTCCGCCTGGCTCTTATTGAACACGTCTTCATAACCTGAATACTCAACCGGCAATTCCACCTCCCTTTCTGCCGCCGTTGCGACACAAAAAGGGTATGTGAAGGCCAGGGCAATCGCTTGCTGTTCTTGTAGACATCTGTCCACACAACCTGGTGAAAGGAACCGGACTGTCCGGGCTGTCCAATCCACCGTCGGGTTGTGGCAACAGAACCACGGCATTCCTAGAATAACCTCATATTGAGGGGCCTCTATGATGTTTAATTCAATGACTTCTATATGGAGATTGGGCCCATCTCTTAGGGACATCTTCAGGCTTTCAGTATGGAGCGTAATGCGACCAGACTTCAATGGCTTTCCATCTACGGCCAGTACTTCTTCCGGGGATTCCCTGGGGACTACCCCTATCTCTAAAGAATGCACCAACCCCTGATCGATAAAGTTGCCAGTGGCCCCCGAGTCCAACATTACCAGGACCTGATGCACCTGTGGCCCTACTTCTAGTCTGGCCTGTAACACTATGTGGGCTTCCGTGTGGGTGGACCGAGTCGTGGTTAACTAAGGTATTCTCCACTCCGTATCCCCCGAGGGCCCCAACGGGCCTCTCTCCAGACCGCTGTTTTCTTTACTCAAGGTAGACACCGCGGCCCTCTTTCCTCTGTATGACAGATGGGTGGTTTTGGGTTTCGCTGGACATTCGCGCACGAAATGCCCGCGTTTCCCACAATACATACAAAGGCCTAGGGTACGGCGGCTTTCCCTTTCGGTTTTGGACAAAGGGGCTCTCACTGCTCCCACCTCCATTGGTTCGCTGTCAGAGGCCAGCGGAGCCGTTTCTCTCCGGGTGGATCTGTAAGTGGACCCTATCCCTCGGTATCTATCTCCCCCTCTTTCCGCCGTGCGCCCATCCAGTCGCAATACCAGATTCATCATGGCGGTGCATGTGGTAGGATGGGGGTCAATCTGGGCCACTAGGTCTTTGAGATCTTCGCTCAATCCCTGGTAGAACAAGGACATCCGCTTTTCTTCGGGCCATGCCGCCTCGGCCACCAACCAGTTAAACGAGGTGAGGTAGGTAACTAGGTCGCTCTTTCCTTGCCTCAAGGATAGTAATTCTCTGTCGGTACTGAACGTGGTGGTTCGCCTATCGAACACCGCTTCAAATGCCGCTCTGAACGCGTCCCAATCGGACAGAACCACATCATTGTTTCTGACCAACGGGACCGCCCACGACGCGGCGTCTCCTACTAGATAGGATATCGCAAACGCCACCCGTGAGTGATTGGTGGGAAAAGAGGAGGGCTTACACGAGAAGTGAAGCATAATCTGGGTCAAGAAGACTTGAATCTTTTGGGGATCTCCGGAGTACCGTTCCGGACTGGCTAAGGGAATGGGCGGTGGCACCGTCACCTGAATCTGCGGGCCGCCCCCTGGGGACGCATCGAAGGGGTTACGTGTCAATCTGTCTACCCTGTCTCTCAGTGCTGCCGTCTCGGTTCGCGATGCCACTAGTTCCTGCTGGACCAAAGCTAATGCCTGCACTACGTCCTCCAAGGTGGCCATGTCGTACACCTCGGACCGGGAGGAGCACTATTCGTGGGTGCGTTATTCTGTTAAGAATGAGGGGCTCCTCAGGGTCCGGGCGACGTAATAGGGGTCCACCTCCCGATATCCCCGAGCTCCAACCTGAAGGTTACAGAGCCCAGAGGCGATCAGGCGAGGGAAAACAGGAAGGGGCAGCAGGGAATAGAACCTGAAAGACAAATGGCACAATAGTTACGTAGGAGTCACCTCAAATAGCTACTCTCATATAAGTCTCGCTAAGAAAGGTAGTTACCAGGTGTGGTGGGAATCCTTCCCCGCGATCACTGAGATGCCTCTCTCAGGACCGCCAAAATCTCTCTCCAGTACCCAGGCCTATTCTGGGTCTGTCAGCCACCACACTCCGCCACAGTCATGCACGCAATGGCTTGAGCCTCAGTCTTCCTTCAGACCAACGTTAAGTACTGCACACTCTGTTGCCCATACAGTTCCTATGCACTGACTGTTGGCTTCCACGGTGTATATACCGCCGCCTGAGAGTTACAAAAGTTAGCGCTCCTTCACTCCTGTGAGGATCAACACGCTATGAGTCTAGCCTCTGAAATGTACAACCGCTCCTCGTTGGTTGAACCTCACCACGAGTACAGCCTGGGGGAGCGAAGCCTTTCCCACCCCTGCCTGTAATGAGCGCTAGGTCTACCAGCTCAGCCGAGCAAGTCT
Organism: Triturus cristatus; assembly: GCF_964204655.1. NCBI lineage: Eukaryota > Metazoa > Chordata > Amphibia > Caudata > Salamandridae > Triturus > Triturus cristatus. The sequence continues at coordinate 569,196,696 of NC_140595.1, forward strand.
TGGTCTTGTCTTTTCCTCCTCCGGACCCGGAGGGGGTCGGTGTGGGGTGTGAAGTACCCCCGACCTATTTTCGGTCCTTTGCACCTCCTAAGGTGCCCCCAAGAGAATCCGCTCCTCAGCGGACTACTAGTTCAGCTCTCTCGTCAACCCCTGGGTTGCGAGCGCTTTAGTTCTGGAAAGGGAGCCAGGGAATGTTTCCTACCTGCTCCGGAACGAATCTCGGCAGTCGCGGGACGTTGGCCTTCCGCTTCCCGCGGGCGTCCGTCTGCCCGGTGCCTTCAAACACTGGTGCTCTCTCTGGAATGGATACGCCGCTCCGCTCCTTGGCGGCGAACACGGAAGTTCCTCTTGAAAGAAGAATAACGCACACCTTCGGCTGTGGGGGACGTCGTTATAAGGACGTCTACTTCCGGGTCCCCGAGGCTGCTGGGAAATGTAGTCTAAACGCTAGGTAGGCGCGTCGGCCTACGAATCCTGACAGCCTCCACCATCTTGGCTATTAAAAACTGAAATAGCTCTCTCATCACCTACAACCAAGAGATAGCGGGTACCTTTGCGGTATACTATAGATGCCTCTACATTCTGGAATCACCACCAAGACCCCCCTTCAGTTAAACGGTGAAAGGCATGGGAGTGATACCCAGAGAGGAATTTGTGCGAGCCATCTCTGCTGCTCCTTACAGCAGAGTTACTGGGGAAGATAGCTTCCCTGAGAACTTCTATAAATGGACCTCAACAGATGTGGCAAAGACTCTCAAAGAGGCCTAACAAGGAAGCATAGGAGGCAGGTGGCTTAGGACCGATTTCCAACAAGGCCCTCATAAATGTGCTATCCAAACCAGGTAAGGTTAACTGTAATGTTTAAGGCAGCATCCAGAAGAAGCTCATCTGCACCCTAGATGATAAACTGGATGCCTATCAGCAGGAATTGGTGACGTTCTTGAATGATTATCCATGACTGGGACAATGGTGTGTGTGAGCTCCATGAATTGTGACCCCAACAGTGTAGACATCATTACACCCCTCAGGGAGGACCACTAGTGACTTCTGCACACATATCCTCATGGCGTAAACCTTCCTCAGAGGCCTCCATTATTCTTTTCCTCTGGGATACCACTAGCAGGCTCATCAGAATGATCGCTTAGGACCCCAGACTCCCCACACATTCCTTCCATCTGAAGGGATGTGTCCATGTAGTCTGCCACACACCCCAGGCCTCCACACCGTCTCTTCCTCCACTTATATTTCTTCCACAAAGGGCCTACCTGCAATAGCCCTTCCGATGGCCCACTCCCTTTTTTTCCCCCATTGCCCCTATCACCACCACTCCCTCCCAGCCACACCCACCACATCCCTTTTTCCTCCCTCACTCTCATCCTAACCAGCCCTTCTGCCTCTACTTAGAGATTGTATTTGAGTAGCAATGATGGGAGCATGGATAAGATCTTTACCCAGATAATATTACTGTTGTGCTTTACAGTACCCCACAGCACTGTTCAGCTGCACTTGTAATTTTTACCTTACACTTTTTGAAATCTAAATAAATAATTTTTAAAAAAGTATCAAAGGAGAGAAGATCAGGGCAGGAAAGAGATAATATCTGTGGAACATATAAGTGTGCTGAAACTCAAATATAAGCCTCAGCATTTAAAGTCAGCTATCTAATCCCTCTCAATTACTTTACTCAGAACTGGAGCCTGAAAAACACCCACTGCCTCTTATGCTGGATTCTATGAGTCTAAGATACAGTGTATAGATCAAATAATGTTTTTCTCTTGCCCATTTAGACACTCAATTTCCTCTCCATAATGCTAGAAGTTCATTACATGCAACAAATTAAGTCATTTGTCTGCTATCACTTATTTCAGATAGTTCACAAGATTATCTTATTATAGTTTTTTTTTAAATTAAGAAAAGGCAAAAGATAGCTGGGATATTGA